>NW_027207291.1:0-600000 GCF_963455315.2 Globicephala melas
GGATTGCTATGTCTCCGAAAGAGAATCAAGCATGTGTACAGGGACATAAACGCAGCAGTGATAGGATTGGAGAGGTTCGGTGAGCAAATGAAGACCCTTTGAAGTCATATTGCATGGTACCCATTCCACGGGTTTCAACTACCCAGGTTTAAGGTATTCTTCCTTCAGCTAAAACATGCATGTGGAACCTAGAGTATGATCAACCATGTGATCGGGAGACGTGTTCAAATATGTCTCAGTTTT
This sequence comes from Globicephala melas, assembly GCF_963455315.2. Taxonomy (NCBI): domain Eukaryota; kingdom Metazoa; phylum Chordata; class Mammalia; order Artiodactyla; family Delphinidae; genus Globicephala; species Globicephala melas. The sequence continues at coordinate 244 of NW_027207291.1, forward strand.
CGTACCCTGGTACTCGGGTGCAACATTCCAGACGCTTTACTAACACTCTCCCGACTTGGAGAGTCAGTCCCTTTAACCTCCTGTTTGGCCCAGTTTGCAATTTCTGCGGAAGATGAACAGGAATAGCGAGAACCAATGAGAGACTAGCTGGAGGTGTCTGGACGGGCAAATTTAACTCTCATTTCCCACCAGGAAGAGGAAATAACCAAAGGCTCAGCGTGCCGTGCCGGAACCAGATTAGGGCCTGAAGCCATCCTGCGGTGTTGCGGCCAGCTCACAAGAAAGCTAGTTGAAGAAAGGATCTCAGGGGCACTGTAATTCACAAACCTGCAGAGTTATAAATGACAACTATCGTCCAAAAATATACTGAAGTAAGGCTGCCAAGAGGACTTGAAAGCGGGGCAGAATTGCAGGAAACCGATTTCAGGAGGTAGACTGGAATTGCATTGAAAGCATAGGAAAAGAGGCAGAACGTCCACAATGATGCACTTGGCCAAAAAGGGCGTATGCGTTTTTTCCTGAATATATTCAGGAAAAAACGCATACGCCCTTTTTGGCCAACCAAGCAAGCTTGCAAAGGAAATCTGCACTACAATGAAGTCTCACTTCCCCCCGGTCAAAAGGGCCATCTGAAAAAAGTGTAAAATCCAGAAAGGCAGGACAGGCCATGGAGAACTGGGAGCCTTGTTATGCTGATGGGCGGGATGTAAATTGCCAACAGACACTCGGGAGAAGTGTATGGTGTTTCCTGAAACATCTAAAAAACAAAGCAACAGAGCCTAGGGCACTTCCACTTATGGTCCTATAGCTTAGGGAAATTAAAATCAAAAAGATACAGCCACCCCAATGTTTGGGACGCCTCTGTTTACAAGAACCTCGTTTACCGTACAAGTTCAATATCACAGAAAGTGAAAAATGGATAAAGAACTTGTGGTACTTACGTACAATGCAGTATCACTCAGCAGTGAAATCTATGTCATCAGGCCCGTAGCAGCACAATGAGTGGATTCAGGTACGATGATTCTAACTGAAATAAGTCACACAGAAAAAGAAACATCATAAGATATCAGTAATACACGGAATGTAAACTTGGCTACACAGGAACTGAATTACAGAACAGAACAGGGTCTCAAATTTAGAAAACCAACTTATGCTTGTTTAAGGGGAAAGGTGAGTTGGGGTGCTGCATAAAACCAGAGATTGAAATGAGCACAGATAAAGTTCCTTAAGCCAAATATGGAATAGACAAGAGCTACTCCTTGCTCAACGAAATGGACTCAACACCGCATATTAAACGCCTAAGAGTGTACCTGACTCTTAAGTATCTTAAAACCTATGGATTGCTATGTCTCCGAAAGAGAATCAAGCATGTGTACAGGGACATAAACGCAGCAGTGATAGGATTGGAGAGGTTCGGTGAGCAAATGAAGACCCTTTGAAGTCATATTGCATGGTACCCATTCCACGGGTTTCAACTACCCAGGTTTAAGGTATTCTTCCTTCAGCTAAAACATGCATGTGGAACCTAGAGTATGATCAACCATGTGATCGGGAGACGTGTTCAAATATGTCTCAGTTTTCGTACCCTGGTACTCGGGTGCAACATTCCAGACGCTTTACTAACACTCTCCCGACTTGGAGAGTCAGTCCCTTTAACCTCCTGTTTGGCCCAGTTTGCAATTTCTGCGGAAGATGAACAGGAATAGCGAGAACCAATGAGAGACTAGCTGGAGGTGTCTGGACGGGCAAATTTAACTCTCATTTCCCACCAGGAAGAGGAAATAACCAAAGGCTCAGCGTGCCGTGCCGGAACCAGATTAGGGCCTGAAGCCATCCTGCGGTGTTGCGGCCAGCTCACAAGAAAGCGAGTTGAAGAAAGGAGCTCAGGGGCACTGTAATTCACAAACCTGCAGAGTTATAAATGACAACTATCGTCCAAAAATATACTGAAGTAAGGCTGCCAAGAGGACTTGAAAGCGGGGCAGAATTGCAGGAAACCGATTTCAGGAGGTAGACTGGAATTGCATCGAAAGCATAGGAAAAGAGGCAGAACGTCCACAATGATGCACTTGGCCAAAAAGGGCGTATGCGTTTTTTCCTGAATATATTCAGGAAAAAACGCATACGCCCTTTTTGGCCAACCAAGCAAGCTTGCAAAGGAAATCTGCACTACAATGAAGTCTCACTTCCCCCCGGTCAAAAGGGCCATCTGAAAAAAGTGTAAAATCCAGAAAGGCAGGACAGGCCATGGAGAACTGGGAGCTTTGTTATGCTGATGGGCGGGATGTAAATTGCCAACAGACACTCGGGAGAAGTGTATGGTGTTTCCTGAAACATCTAAAAAACAAAGCAACAGAGCCTAGGGCACTTCCACTTATGGTCCTATAGCTTAGGGAAATTAAAATCAAAAAGATACAGCCACCCCAATGTTTGGGACGCCTCTGTTTACAAGAACCTCGTTTACCGTACAAGTTCAATATCACAGAAAGTGAAAAATGGATAAAGAACTTGTGGTACTTACGTACAATGCAGTATCACTCAGCAGTGAAATCTATGTCATCAGGCCCGTAGCAGCACAATGAGTGGATTCAGGTACGATGATTCTAACTGAAATAAGTCACACAGAAAAAGAAACATCATAAGATATCAGTAATACACGGAATGTAAACTTGGCTACACAGGAACTGAATTACAGAACAGAACAGGGTCTCAAATTTAGAAAACCAACTTATGCTTGTTTAAGGGGAAAGGTGAGTTGGGGTGCTGCATAAAACCAGAGATTGAAATGAGCACAGATAAAGTTCCTTAAGCCAAATATGGAATAGACAAGAGCTACTCCTTGCTCAACGAAATGGACTCAACACCGCATATTAAACGCCTAAGAGTGTACCTGACTCTTAAGTATCTTAAAACCTATGGATTGCTATGTCTCTGAAAGAGAATCAAGCATGTGTACAGGGACGTAAACGCAGCAGTGATAGGATTGGAGAGGTTCGGTGAGCAAATGAAGACCCTTTGAAGTCATATTGCATGGTACCCATTCCACGGGTTTCAACTACCCAGGTTTAAGGTATTCTTCCTTCAGCTAAAACATGCATGTGGAACCTAGAGTATGATCAACCATGTGATCGGGAGACGTGTTCAAATATGTCTCAGTTTTCGTACCCTGGTACTCGGGTGCAACATTCCAGACGCTTTACTAACACTCTCCCGACTTGGAGAGTCAGTCCCTTTAACCTCCTGTTTGGCCCAGTTTGCAATTTCTGCGGAAGATGAACAGGAATAGCGAGAACCAATGAGAGACTAGCTGGAGGTGTCTGGACGGGCAAATTTAACTCTCATTTCCCACCAGGAAGAGGAAATAACCAAAGGCTCAGCGTGCCGTGCCGGAACCAGATTAGGGCCTGAAGCCATCCTGCGGTGTTGCGGCCAGCTCACAAGAAAGCGAGTTGAAGAAAGGAGCTCAGGGGCACTGTAATTCACAAACCTGCAGAGTTATAAATGACAACTATCGTCCAAAAATATACTGAAGTAAGGCTGCCAAGAGGACTTGAAAGCGGGGCAGAATTGCAGGAAACCGATTTCAGGAGGTAGACTGGAATTGCATCGAAAGCATAGGAAAAGAGGCAGAACGTCCACAATGATGCACTTGGCCAAAAAGGGCGTATGCGTTTTTCCCTGAATATATTCAGGAAAAAACGCATACGCCCTTTTTGGCCAACCAAGCAAGCTTGCAAAGGAAATCTGCACTACAATGAAGTCTCACTTCCCCCCGGTCAAAAGGGCCATCTGAAAAAAGTGTAAAATCCAGAAAGGCAGGACAGGCCATGGAGAACTGGGAGCCTTGTTATGCTGATGGGCGGGATGTAAATTGCCAACAGACACTCGGGAGAAGTGTATGGTGTTTCCTGAAACATCTAAAAAACAAAGCAACAGAGCCTAGGGCACTTCCACTTATGGTCCTATAGCTTAGGGAAATTAAAATCAAAAAGATACAGCCACCCCAATGTTTGGGACGCCTCTGTTTACAAGAACCTCGTTTACCGTACAAGTTCAATATCACAGAAAGTGAAAAATGGATAAAGAACTTGTGGTACTTACGTACAATGCAGTATCACTCAGCAGTGAAATCTATGTCATCAGGCCCGTAGCAGCACAATGAGTGGATTCAGGTACGATGATTCTAACTGAAATAAGTCACACAGAAAAAGAAACATCATAAGATATCAGTAATACACGGAATGTAAACTTGGCTACACAGGAACTGAATTACAGAACAGAACAGGGTCTCAAATTTAGAAAACCAACTTATGCTTGTTTAAGGGTAAAGGTGAGTTGGGGTGCTGCATAAAACCAGAGATTGAAATGAGCACAGATAAAGTTCCTTAAGCCAAATATGGAATAGACAAGAGCTACTCCTTGCTCAACGAAATGGACTCAACACCGCATATTAAACGCCTAAGAATGTACCTGACTCTTAAGTATCTTAAAACCTATGGATTGCTATGTCTCCGAAAGAGAATCAAGCATGTGTACAGGGACATAAACGCAGCAGTGATAGGATTGGAGAGGTTCGGTGAGCAAATGAAGACCCTTTGAAGTCATATTGCATGGTACCCATTCCACGGGTTTCAACTACCCAGGTTTAAGGTATTCTTCCTTCAGCTAAAACATGCATGTGGAACCTAGAGTATGATCAACCATGTGATCGGGAGACGTGTTCAAATATGTCTCAGTTTTCGTACCCTGGTACTCGGGTACAACATTCCAGACGCTTTACTAACACTCTCCCGACTTGGAGAGTCAGTCCCTTTAACCTCCTGTTTGGCCCAGTTTGCAATTTCTGCGGAAGATGAACAGGAATAGCGAGAACCAATGAGAGACTAGCTGGAGGTGTCTGGACGGGCAAATTTAACTCTCATTTCCCACCAGGAAGAGGAAATAACCAAAGGCTCAGCGTGCCGTGCCGGAACCAGATTAGGGCCTGAAGCCATCCTGCGGTGTTGCGGCCAGCTCACAAGAAAACGAGTTGAAGAAAGGAGCTCAGGGGCACTGTAATTCACAAACCTGCAGAGTTATAAATGACAACTATCGTCCAAAAATATACTGAAGTAAGGCTGCCAAGAGGACTTGAAAGCGGGGCAGAATTGCAGGAAACCGATTTCAGGAGGTAGACTGGAATTGCATTGAAAGCATAGGAAAAGAGGCAGAACGTCCACAATGATGCACTTGGCCAAAAAGGGCGTATGCGTTTTTTCCTGAATATATTCAGGAAAAAACGCATACGCCCTTTTTGGCCAACCAAGCAAGCTTGCAAAGGAAATCTGCACTACAATGAAGTCTCACTTCCCCCCGGTCAAAAGGGCCATCTGAAAAAAGTGTAAAATCCAGAAAGGCAGGACAGGCCATGGAGAACTGGGAGCCTTGTTATGCTGATGGGCGGGATGTAAATTGCCAACAGACACTTGGGAGAAGTGTATGGTGTTTCCTGAAACATCTAAAAAACAAAGCAACAGAGCCTAGGGCACTTCCACTTATGGTCCTATAGCTTAGGGAAATTAAAATCAAAAAGATACAGCCACCCCAATGTTTGGGACGCCTCTGTTTACAAGAACCTCGTTTACCGTACAAGTTCAATATCACAGAAAGTGAAAAATGGATAAAGAACTTGTGGTACTTACGTACAATGCAGTATCACTCAGCAGTGAAATCTATGTCATCAGGCCCGTAGCAGCACAATGAGTGGATTCAGGTACGATGATTCTAACTGAAATAAGTCACACAGAAAAAGAAACATCATAAGATATCAGTAATACACGGAATGTAAACTTGGCTACACAGGAACTGAATTACAGAACAGAACAGGGTCTCAAATTTAGAAAACCAACTTATGCTTCTTTAAGGGGAAAGGTGAGTTGGGGTGCTGCATAAAACCAGAGATTGAAATGAGCACAGATAAAGTTCCTTAAGCCAAATATGGAATAGACAAGAGCTACTCCTTGCTCAACGAAATGGACTCAACACCGCATATTAAACGCCTAAGAATGTACCTGACTCTTAAGTATCTTAAAACCTATGGATTGCTATGTCTCCGAAAGAGAATCAAGCATGTGTACAGGGACATAAACGCAGCAGTGATAGGATTGGAGAGGTTCGGTGAGCAAATGAAGACCCTTTGAAGTTATATTGCATGGTACCCATTCCACGGGTTTCAACTACCCAGGTTTAAGGTATTCTTCCTTCAGCTAAAACATGCATGTGGAACCTAGAGTATGATCAACCATGTGATCGGGAGACGTGTTCATACATGTCTCAGTTTTCGTACCCTGGTACTCGGGTGCAACATTCCAGACGCTTTACTAAAACTCTCCCGACTTGGAGAGTCAGTGCCTTTAACCTCCTGTTTGGCCCAGTTTGCAATTTCTGCGGAAGATGAACAGGAATAGCGAGAACCAATGAGAGACTAGCTGGAGGTGTCTGGACGGGCAAATTTAACTCTCATTTCCCACCAGGAAGAGGAAATAACCAAAGGCTCAGCGTGCCGTGCCGGAACCAGATTAGGGCCTGAAGCCATCCTGCGGTGTGCGGCCAGCTCACAAGAAAACGAGTTGAAGAAAGGAGCTCAGGGGCACTGTAATTCACAAACCTGCAGAGTTATAAATGACAACTATCGTCCAAAAATATACTGAAGTAAGGGTGCCAAGAGGACTTGAAAGCGGGGCAGAATTGCAGGAAACCGATTTCAGGAGGTAGACTGGAATTGCATTGAAAGCATAGGAAAAGAGGCAGAACGTCCACAATGATGCACTTGGCCAAAAAGGGCGTATGCGTTTTTTCCTGAATATATTCAGGAAAAAAAGCATACGCCCTTTTTGGCCAACCAAGCAAGCTTGCAAAGGAAATCTGCACTACAATGAAGTCTCACTTCCCCCCGGTCAAAAGGGCCATCTGAAAAAAGTGTAAAATCCAGAAAGGCAGGACAGGCCATGGAGAACTGGGAGCCTTGTTATGCTGATGGGCGGGATGTAAATTGCCAACAGACACTCGGGAGAAGTGTATGGTGTTTCCTGAAACATCTAAAAAACAAAGCAACAGAGCCTAGGGCACTTCCACTTATGGTCCTATAGCTTAGGGAAATTAAAATCAAAAAGATACAGCCACCCCAATGTTTGGGACACCTCTGTTTACAAGAACCTCGTTTACCGTACAAGTTCAATATCACAGAAAGTGAAAAATGGATAAAGAACTTGTGGTACTTACGTACAATGCAGTATCACTCAGCAGTGAAATCTATGTCATCAGGCCCGTAGCAGCACAATGAGTGGATTCAGGTACGATGATTCTAACTGAAATAAGTCACACAGAAAAAGAAACATCATAAGATATCAGTAATACACGGAATGTAAACTTGGCTACACAGGAACTGAATTACAGAACAGAACAGGGTCTCAAATTTAGAAAACCAACTTATGCTTCTTTAAGGGGAAAGGTGAGTTGGGGTGCTGCATAAAACCAGAGATTGAAATGAGCACAGATAAAGTTCCTTAAGCCAAATATGGAATAGACAAGAGCTACTCCTTGCTCAACGAAATGGACTCAACACCGCATATTAAACGCCTAAGAATGTACCTGACTCTTAAGTATCTTAAAACCTATGGATTGCTATGTCTCCGAAAGAGAATCAAGCATGTGTACAGGGACATAAACGCAGCAGTGATAGGATTGGAGAGGTTCGGTGAGCAAATGAAGACCCTTTGAAGTCATATTGCATGGTACCCATTCCACGGGTTTCAACTACCCAGGTTTAAGGTATTCTTCCTTCAGCTAAAACATGCATGTGGAACCTAGAGTATGATCAACCATGTGATCGGGAGACGTGTTCAAATATGTCTCAGTTTTCGTACCCTGGTACTCGGGTGCAACATTCCAGACGCTTTACTAACACTCTCCCGACTTGGAGAGTCAGTCCCTTTAACCTCCTGTTTGGCCCAGTTTGCAATTTCTGCGGAAGATGAACAGGAATAGCGAGAACCAATGAGAGACTAGCTGGAGGTGTCTGGACGGGCAAATTTAACTCTCATTTCCCACCAGGAAGAGGAAATAACCAAAGGCTCAGCGTGCCGTGCCGGAACCAGATTAGGGCCTGAAGCCATCCTGCGGTGTTGCGGCCAGCTCACAAGAAAGCGAGTTGAAGAAAGGAGCTCAGGGGCACTGTAATTCACAAACCTGCAGAGTTATAAATGACAACTATCGTCCAAAAATATACTGAAGTAAGGCTGCCAAGAGGACTTGAAAGCGGGGCAGAATTGCAGGAAACCGATTTCAGGAGGTAGACTGGAATTGCATTGAAAGCATAGGAAAAGAGGCAGAACGTCCACAATGATGCACTTGGCCAAAAAGGGCGTATGCGTTTTTTCCTGAATATATTCAGGAAAAAAAGCATACGCCCTTTTTGGCCAACCAAGCAAGCTTGCAAAGGAAATCTGCACTACAATGAAGTCTCACTTCCCCCCGGTCAAAAGGGCCATCTGAAAAAAGTGTAAAATCCAGAAAGGCAGGACAGGCCATGGAGAACTGGGAGCCTTGTTATGCTGATGGGCGGGATGTAAATTGCCAACAGACACTCGGGAGAAGTGTATGGTGTTTCCTGAAACATCTAAAAAACAAAGCAACAGAGCCTAGGGCACTTCCACTTATGGTCCTATAGCTTAGGGAAATTAAAATCAAAAAGATACAGCCACCCCAATGTTTGGGACGCCTCTGTTTACAAGAACCTCGTGTACCGTACAAGTTCAATATCACAGAAAGTGAAAAATGGATAAAGAACTTGTGGTACTTACGTACAATGCAGTATCACTCAGCAGTGAAATCTATGTCATCAGGCCCGTAGCAGCACAATGAGTGGATTCAGGTACGATGATTCTAACTGAAATAAGTCACACAGAAAAAGAAACATCATAAGATATCAGTAATACACGGAATGTAAACTTGGCTACACAGGAACTGAATTACAGAACAGAACAGGGTCTCAAATTTAGAAAACCAACTTATGCTTGTTTAAGGGGAAAGGTGAGTTGGGGTGCTGCATAAAACCAGAGATTGAAATGAGCACAGATAAAGTTCCTTAAGCCAAATATGGAATAGACAAGAGCTACTCCTTGCTCAACGAAATGGACTCAACACCGCATATTAAACGCCTAAGAGTGTACCTGACTCTTAAGTATCTTAAAACCTATGGATTGCTATGTCTCCGAAAGAGAATCAAGCATGTGTACAGGGACATAAACGCAGCAGTGATAGGATTGGAGAGGTTCGGTGAGCAAATGAAGACCCTTTGAAGTCATATTGCATGGTACCCATTCCACGGGTTTCAACTACCCAGGTTTAAGGTATTCTTCCTTCAGCTAAAACATGCATGTGGAACCTAGAGTATGATCAACCATGTGATCGGGAGACGTGTTCAAATATGTCTCCGTTTTCGTACCCTGGTACTCGGGTGCAACATTCCAGACGCTTTACTAACACTCTCCCGACTTGGAGAGTCAGTCCCTTTAACCTCCTGTTTGGCCCAGTTTGCAATTTCTGCGGAAGATGAACAGGAATAGCGAGAACCAATGAGAGACTAGCTGGAGGTGTCTGGACGGGCAAATTTAACTCTCATTTCCCACCAGGAAGAGGAAATAACCAAAGGCTCAGCGTGCCGTGCCGGAACCAGATTAGGGCCTGAAGCCATCCTGCGGTGTTGCGGCCAGCTCACAAGAAAGCGAGTTGAAGAAAGGAGCTCAGGGGCACTGTAATTCACAAACCTGCAGAGTTATAAATGACAACTATCGTCCAAAAATATACTGAAGTAAGGCTGCCAAGAGGACTTGAAAGCGGGGCAGAATTGCAGGAAACCGATTTCAGGAGGTAGACTGGAATTGCATCGAAAGCATAGGAAAAGAGGCAGAACGTCCACAATGATGCACTTGGCCAAAAAGGGCGTATGCGTTTTTTCCTGAATATATTCAGGAAAAAACGCATACGCCCTTTTTGGCCAACCAAGCAAGCTTGCGAAGGAAATCTGCACTACAATGAAGTCTCACTTCCCCCCGGTCAAAAGGGCCATCTGAAAAAAGTGTAAAATCCAGAAAGGCAGGACAGGCCATGGAGAACTGGGAGCCTTGTTATGCTGATGGGCGGGATGTAAATTGCCAACAGACACTCGGGAGAAGTGTATGGTGTTTCCTGAAACATCTAAAAAACAAAGCAACAGAGCCTAGGGCACTTCCACTTATGGTCCTATAGCTTAGGGAAATTAAAATCAAAAAGATACAGCCACCCCAATGTTTGGGACGCCTCTGTTTACAAGAACCTCGTGTACCGTACAAGTTCAATATCACAGAAAGTGAAAAATGGATAAAGAACTTGTGGTACTTACGTACAATGCAGTATCACTCAGCAGTGAAATCTATGTCATCAGGCCCGTAGCAGCACAATGAGTGGATTCAGGTACGATGATTCTAACTGAAATAAGTCACACAGAAAAAGAAACATCATAAGATATCAGTAATACACGGAATGTAAACTTGGCTACACAGGAACTGAATTACAGAACAGAACAGGGTCTCAAATTTAGAAAACCAACTTATGCTTGTTTAAGGGGAAAGGTGAGTTGGGGTGCTGCATAAAACCAGAGATTGAAATGAGCACAGATAAAGTTCCTTAAGCCAAATATGGAATAGACAAGAGCTACTCCTTGCTCAACGAAATGGACTCAACACCGCATATTAAACGCCTAAGAGTGTACCTGACTCTTAAGTATCTTAAAACCTATGGATTGCTATGTCTCCGAAAGAGAATCAAGCATGTGTACAGGGACATAAACGCAGCAGTGATAGGATTGGAGAGGTTCGGTGAGCAAATGAAGACCCTTTGAAGTCATATTGCATGGTACCCATTCCACGGGTTTCAACTACCCAGGTTTAAGGTATTCTTCCTTCAGCTAAAACATGCATGTGGAACCTAGAGTATGATCAACCATGTGATCGGGAGACGTGTTCAAATATGTCTCCGTTTTCGTACCCTGGTACTCGGGTGCAACATTCCAGACGCTTTACTAACACTCTCCCGACTTGGAGAGTCAGTCCCTTTAACCTCCTGTTTGGCCCAGTTTGCAATTTCTGCGGAAGATGAACAGGAATAGCGAGAACCAATGAGAGACTAGCTGGAGGTGTCTGGACGGGCAAATTTAACTCTCATTTCCCACCAGGAAGAGGAAATAACCAAAGGCTCAGCGTGCCGTGCCGGAACCAGATTAGGGCCTGAAGCCATCCTGCGGTGTTGCGGCCAGCTCACAAGAAAGCGAGTTGAAGAAAGGAGCTCAGGGGCACTGTAATTCACAAACCTGCAGAGTTATAAATGACAACTATCGTCCAAAAATATACTGAAGTAAGGCTGCCAAGAGGACTTGAAAGCGGGGCAGAATTGCAGGAAACCGATTTCAGGAGGTAGACTGGAATTGCATCGAAAGCATAGGAAAAGAGGCAGAACGTCCACAATGATGTACTTGGCCAAAAAGGGCGTATGCGTTTTTTCCTGAATATATTCAGGAAAAAACGCATACGTCCTTTTTGGCCAACCAAGCAAGCTTGCAAAGGAAATCTGCACTACAATGAAGTCTCACTTCCCCCCGGTCAAAAGGGCCATCTGAAAAAAGTGTAAAATCCAGAAAGGCAGGACAGGCCATGGAGAACTGGGAGCCTTGTTATGCTGATGGGCGGGATGTACATTGCCAACAGACACTCGGGAGAAGTGTATGGTGTTTCCTGAAACATCTAAAAAACAAAGCAACAGAGCCTAGGGCACTTCCACTTATGGTCCTATAGCTTAGGGAAATTAAAATCAAAAAGATACAGCCACCCCAATGTTTGGGACGCCTCTGTTTACAAGAACCTCGTTTACCGTACAAGTTCAATATCACAGAAAGTGAAAAATGGATAAAGAACTTGTGGTACTTACGTACAATGCAGTATCACTCAGCAGTGAAATCTATGTCATCAGGCCCGTAGCAGCACAATGAGTGGATTCAGGTACGATGATTCTAACTGAAATAAGTCACACAGAAAAAGAAACATCATAAGATATCAGTAATACACGGAATGTAAACTTGGCTACACAGGAACTGAATTACAGAACAGAACAGGGTCTCAAATTTAGAAAACCAACTTATGCTTGTTTAAGGGGAAAGGTGAGTTGGGGTGCTGCATAAAACCAGAGATTGAAATGAGCACAGATAAAGTTCCTTAAGCCAAATATGGAATAGACAAGAGCTACTCCTTGCTCAACGAAATGGACTCAACACCGCATATTAAACGCCTAAGAGTGTACCTGACTCTTAAGTATCTTAAAACCTATGGATTGCTATGTCTCCGAAAGAGAATCAAGCATGTGTACAGGGACATAAATGCAGCAGTGATAGGATTGGAGAGGTTCGGTGAGCAAATGAAGACCCTTTGAAGTCATATTGCATGGTACCCATTCCACGGGTTTCAACTACCCAGGTTTAAGGTATTCTTCCTTCAGCTAAAACATGCATGTGGAACCTAGAGTATGATCAACCATGTGATCGGGAGACGTGTTCAAATATGTCTCAGTTTTCGTACCCTGGTACTCGGGTGCAACATTCCAGACGCTTTACTAACACTCTCCCGACTTGGAGAGTCAGTCCCTTTAACCTCCTGTTTGGCCCAGTTTGCAATTTCTGCGGAAGATGAACAGGAATAGCGAGAACCAATGAGAGACTAGCTGGAGGTGTCTGGACGGGCAAATTTAACTCTCATTTCCCACCAGGAAGAGGAAATAACCAAAGGCTCAGCGTGCCGTGCCGGAACCAGATTAGGGCCTGAAGCCATCCTGCGGTGTTGCGGCCAGCTCACAAGAAAGCGAGTTGAAGAAAGGAGCTCAGGGGCACTGTAATTCACAAACCTGCAGAGTTATAAATGACAACTATCGTCCAAAAACATACTGAAGTAAGGCTGCCAAGAGGACTTGAAAGCGGGGCAGAATTGCAGGAAACCGATTTCAGGAGGTAGACTGGAATTGCATCGAAAGCATAGGAAAAGAGGCAGAACGTCCACAATGATGCACTTGGCCAAAAAGGGCGTATGCGTTTTTTCCTGAATATATTCAGGAAAAAACGCATACGCCCTTTTTGGCCAACCAAGCAAGCTTGCAAAGGAAATCTGCACTACAATGAAGTCTCACTTCCCCCCGGTCAAAAGGGCCATCTGAAAAAAGTGTAAAATCCAGAAAGGCAGGACAGGCCATGGAGAACTGGGAGCCTTGTTATGCTGATGGGCGGGATGTAAATTGCCAACAGACACTCGGGAGAAGTGTATGGTGTTTCCTGAAACATCTAAAAAACAAAGCAACAGAGCCTAGGGCACTTCCACTTATGGTCCTATAGCTTAGGGAAATTAAAATCAAAAAGATACAGCCACCCCAATGTTTGGGACGCCTCTGTTTACAAGAACCTCGTGTACCGTACAAGTTCAATATCACAGAAAGTGAAAAATGGATAAAGAACATGTGGTACTTACGTACAATGCAGTATCACTCAGCAGTGAAATCTATGTCATCAGGCCCGTAGCAGCACAATGAGTGGATTCAGGTACGATGATTCTAACTGAAATAAGTCACACAGAAAAAGAAACATCATAAGATATCAGTAATACACGGAATGTAAACTTGGCTACACAGGAACTGAATTACAGAACAGAACAAGGTCTCAAATTTAGAAAACCAACTTATGCTTGTTTAAGGGGAAAGGTGAGTTGGGGTGCTGCATAAAACCAGAGATTGAAATGAGCACAGATAAAGTTCCTTAAGCCAAATATGGAATAGACAAGAGCTACTCCTTGCTCAACGAAATGGACTCAACACCGCATATTAAACGCCTAAGAGTGTACCTGACTCTTAAGTATCTTAAAACCTATGGATTGCTATGTCTCCGAAAGAGAATCAAGCATGTGTACAGGGACATAAACGCAGCAGTGATAGGATTGGAGAGGTTCGGTGAGCAAATGAAGACCCTTTGAAGTCATATTGCATGGTACCCATTCCACGGGTTTCAACTACCCAGGTTTAAGGTATTCTTCCTTCAGCTAAAACATGCATGTGGAACCTAGAGTATGATCAACCATGTGATCGGGAGACGTGTTCAAATATGTCTCCGTTTTCGTACCCTGGTACTCGGGTGCAACATTCCAGACGCTTTACTAACACTCTCCCGACTTGGAGAGTCAGTCCCTTTAACCTCCTGTTTGGCCCAGTTTGCAATTTCTGCGGAAGATGAACAGGAATAGCGAGAACCAATGAGAGACTAGCTGGAGGTGTCTGGACGGGCAAATTTAACTCTCATTTCCCACCAGGAAGAGGAAATAACCAAAGGCTCAGCGTGCCGTGCCGGAACCAGATTAGGGCCTGAAGCCATCCTGCGGTGTTGCGGCCAGCTCACAAGAAAGCGAGTTGAAGAAAGGAGCTCAGGGGCACTGTAATTCACAAACCTGCAGAGTTATAAATGACAACTATCGTCCAAAAATATACTGAAGTAAGGCTGCCAAGAGGACTTGAAAGCGGGGCAGAATTGCAGGAAACCGATTTCAGGAGGTAGACTGGAATTGCATCGAAAGCATAGGAAAAGAGGCAGAACGTCCACAATGATGTACTTGGCCAAAAAGGGCGTATGCGTTTTTTCCTGAATATATTCAGGAAAAAACGCATACGTCCTTTTTGGCCAACCAAGCAAGCTTGCAAAGGAAATCTGCACTACAATGAAGTCTCACTTCCCCCCGGTCAAAAGGGCCATCTGAAAAAAGTGTAAAATCCAGAAAGGCAGGACAGGCCATGGAGAACTGGGAGCCTTGTTATGCTGATGGGCGGGATGTACATTGCCAACAGACACTCGGGAGAAGTGTATGGTGTTTCCTGAAACATCTAAAAAACAAAGCAACAGAGCCTAGGGCACTTCCACTTATGGTCCTATAGCTTAGGGAAATTAAAATCAAAAAGATACAGCCACCCCAATGTTTGGGACGCCTCTGTTTACAAGAACCTCGTTTACCGTACAAGTTCAATATCACAGAAAGTGAAAAATGGATAAAGAACTTGTGGTACTTACGTACAATGCAGTATCACTCAGCAGTGAAATCTATGTCATCAGGCCCGTAGCAGCACAATGAGTGGATTCAGGTACGATGATTCTAACTGAAATAAGTCACACAGAAAAAGAAACATCATAAGATATCAGTAATACACGGAATGTAAACTTGGCTACACAGGAACTGAATTACAGAACAGAACAGGGTCTCAAATTTAGAAAACCAACTTATGCTTGTTTAAGGGGAAAGGTGAGTTGGGGTGCTGCATAAAACCAGAGATTGAAATGAGCACAGATAAAGTTCCTTAAGCCAAATATGGAATAGACAAGAGCTACTCCTTGCTCAACGAAATGGACTCAACACCGCATATTAAACGCCTAAGAGTGTACCTGACTCTTAAGTATCTTAAAACCTATGGATTGCTATGTCTCCGAAAGAGAATCAAGCATGTGTACAGGGACATAAATGCAGCAGTGATAGGATTGGAGAGGTTCTGTGAGCAAATGAAGACCCTTTGAAGTCATATTGCATGGTACCCATTCCACGGGTTTCAACTACCCAGGTTTAAGGTATTCTTCCTTCAGCTAAAACATGCATGTGGAACCTAGAGTATGATCAACCATGTGATCGGGAGACGTGTTCAAATATGTCTCAGTTTTCGTACCCTGGTACTCGGGTGCAACATTCCAGACGCTTTACTAACACTCTCCCGACTTGGAGAGTCAGTCCCTTTAACCTCCTGTTTGGCCCAGTTTGCAATTTCTGCGGAAGATGAACAGGAATAGCGAGAACCAATGAGAGACTAGCTGGAGGTGTCTGGACGGGCAAATTTAACTCTCATTTCCCACCAGGAAGAGGAAATAACCAAAGGCTCAGCGTGCCGTGCCGGAACCAGATTAGGGCCTGAAGCCATCCTGCGGTGTTGCGGCCAGCTCACAAGAAAGCGAGTTGAAGAAAGGAGCTCAGGGGCACTGTAATTCACAAACCTGCAGAGTTATAAATGACAACTATCGTCCAAAAACATACTGAAGTAAGGCTGCCAAGAGGACTTGAAAGCGGGGCAGAATTGCAGGAAACCGATTTCAGGAGGTAGACTGGAATTGCATCGAAAGCATAGGAAAAGAGGCAGAACGTCCACAATGATGCACTTGGCCAAAAAGGGCGTATGCGTTTTTTCCTGAATATATTCAGGAAAAAACGCATACGCCCTTTTTGGCCAACCAAGCAAGCTTGCAAAGGAAATCTGCACTACAATGAAGTCTCACTTCCCCCCGGTCAAAAGGGCCATCTGAAAAAAGTGTAAAATCCAGAAAGGCAGGACAGGCCATGGAGAACTGGGAGCCTTGTTATGCTGATGGGCGGGATGTAAATTGCCAACAGACACTCGGGAGAAGTGTATGGTGTTTCCTGAAACATCTAAAAAACAAAGCAACAGAGCCTAGGGCACTTCCACTTATGGTCCTATAGCTTAGGGAAATTAAAATCAAAAAGATACAGCCACCCCAATGTTTGGGACGCCTCTGTTTACAAGAACCTCGTGTACCGTACAAGTTCAATATCACAGAAAGTGAAAAATGGATAAAGAACTTGTGGTACTTACGTACAATGCAGTATCACTCAGCAGTGAAATCTATGTCATCAGGCCCGTAGCAGCACAATGAGTGGATTCAGGTACGATGATTCTAACTGAAATAAGTCACACAGAAAAAGAAACATCATAAGATATCAGTAATACACGGAATGTAAACTTGGCTACACAGGAACTGAATTACAGAACAGAACAGGGTCTCAAATTTAGAAAACCAACTTATGCTTGTTTAAGGGGAAAGGTGAGTTGGGGTGCTGCATAAAACCAGAGATTGAAATGAGCACAGATAAAGTTCCTTAAGCCAAATATGGAATAGACAAGAGCTACTCCTTGCTCAACGAAATGGACTCAACACCGCATATTAAACGCCTAAGAGTGTACCTGACTCTTAAGTATCTTAAAACCTATGGATTGCTATGTCTCCGAAAGAGAATCAAGCATGTGTACAGGGACATAAACGCAGCAGTGATAGGATTGGAGAGGTTCGGTGAGCAAATGAAGACCCTTTGAAGTCATATTGCATGGTACCCATTCCACGGGTTTCAACTACCCAGGTTTAAGGTATTCTTCCTTCAGCTAAAACATGCATGTGGAACCTAGAGTATGATCAACCATGTGATCGGGAGACGTGTTCAAATATGTCTCCGTTTTCGTACCCTGGTACTCGGGTGCAACATTCCAGACGCTTTACTAACACTCTCCCGACTTGGAGAGTCAGTCCCTTTAACCTCCTGTTTGGCCCAGTTTGCAATTTCTGCGGAAGATGAACAGGAATAGCGAGAACCAATGAGAGACTAGCTGGAGGTGTCTGGACGGGCAAATTTAACTCTCATTTCCCACCAGGAAGAGGAAATAACCAAAGGCTCAGCGTGCCGTGCCGGAACCAGATTAGGGCCTGAAGCCATCCTGCGGTGTTGCGGCCAGCTCACAAGAAAGCGAGTTGAAGAAAGGAGCTCAGGGGCACTGTAATTCACAAACCTGCAGAGTTATAAATGACAACTATCGTCCAAAAATATACTGAAGTAAGGCTGCCAAAAGGAGTTGAAAGCGGGGCAGAATTGCAGGAAACCGATTTCAGGAGGTAGACTGGAATTGCATCGAAAGCATAGGAAAAGAGGCAGAACGTCCACAATGATGCACTTGGCCAAAAAGGGCGTATGCGTTTTTTCCTGAATATATTCAGGAAAAAACGCATACGCCCTTTTTGGCCAACCAAGCAAGCTTGCAAAGGAAATCTGCACTACAATGAAGTCTCACTTCCCCCCGGTCAAAAGGGCCATCTGAAAAAAGTGTAAAATCCAGAAAGGCAGGACAGGCCATGGAGAACTGGGAGCCTTGTTATGCTGATGGGCGGGATGTAAATTGCCAACAGACACTCGGGAGAAGTGTATGGTGTTTCCTGAAACATCTAAAAAACAAAGCAACAGAGCCTAGGGCACTTCCACTTATGGTCCTATAGCTTAGGGAAATTAAAATCAAAAAGATACAGCCACCCCAATGTTTGAGACGCCTCTGTTTACAAGAACCTCGTTTACCGTACAAGTTCAATATCACAGAAAGTGAAAAATGGATAAAGAACTTGTGGTACTTACGTACAATGCAGTATCACTCAGCAGTGAAATCTATGTCATCAGGTCCTTAGCAGCACAATGAGTGGATTCAGGTACGATGATTCTAACTGAAATAAGTCACACAGAAAAAGAAACATCATAAGATATCACTAATACACGGAATGTAAACTTGGCTACACAGGAACTGAATTACAGAACAGAACAGGGTCTCAAATTTAGAAAACCAACTTATGCTTGTTTAAGGGGAAAGGTGAGTTGGGGTGCTGCATAAAACCAGAGATTGAAATGAGCACAGATAAAGTTCCTTAAGCCAAATATGGAGTAGACAAGAGCTACTCCTTGCTCAACGAAATGGACTCAACACCGCATATTAAACGCCTAAGAATGTACCTGACTCTTAAGTATCTTAAAACCTATGGATTGCTATGTCTCCGAAAGAGAATCAAGCATGTGTACAGGGACGTAAACGCAGCAGTGATAGGATTGGAGAGGTTCGGTGAGCAAATGAAGACCCTTTGAAGTCATATTGCATGGTACCCATTCCACGGGTTTCAACTACCCAGGTTTAAGGTATTCTTCCTTCAGCTAAAACATGCATGTGGAACCTAGAGTATGATCAACCATGTGATCGGGAGACGTGTTCAAATATGTCTCAGTTTTCGTACCCTGGTACTCGGGTGCAACATTCCAGACGCTTTACTAACACTCTCCCGACTTGGAGAGTCAGTCCCTTTAACCTCCTGTTTGGCCCAGTTTGCAATTTCTGCGGAAGATGAACAGGAATAGCGAGAACCAATGAGAGACTAGCTGGAGGTGTCTGGACGGGCAAATTTAACTCTCATTTCCCACCAGGAAGAGGAAATAACCAAAGGCTCAGCGTGCCGTGCCGGAACCAGATTAGGGCCTGAAGCCATCCTGCGGTGTTGCGGCCAGCTCACAAGAAAGCGAGTTGAAGAAAGGAGCTCAGGGGCACTGTAATTCACAAACCTGCAGAGTTATAAATGACAACTATCGTCCAAAAATATACTGAAGTAAGGCTGCCAAGAGGACTTGAAAGCGGGGCAGAATTGCAGGAAACCGATTTCAGGAGGTAGACTGGAATTGCATCGAAAGCATAGGAAAAGAGGCAGAACGTCCACAATGATGTACTTGGCCAAAAAGGGCGTATGCGTTTTTTCCTGAATATATTCAGGAAAAAACGCATACGTCCTTTTTGGCCAACCAAGCAAGCTTGCAAAGGAAATCTGCACTACAATGAAGTCTCACTTCCCCCCGGTCAAAAGGGCCATCTGAAAAAAGTGTAAAATCCAGAAAGGCAGGACAGGCCATGGAGAACTGGGAGCCTTGTTATGCTGATGGGCGGGATGTACATTGCCAACAGACACTCGGGAGAAGTGTATGGTGTTTCCTGAAACATCTAAAAAACAAAGCAACAGAGCCTAGGGCACTTCCACTTATGGTCCTATAGCTTAGGGAAATTAAAATCAAAAAGATACAGCCACCCCAATGTTTGGGACGCCTCTGTTTACAAGAACCTCGTTTACCGTACAAGTTCAATATCACAGAAAGTGAAAAATGGATAAAGAACTTGTGGTACTTACGTACAATGCAGTATCACTCAGCAGTGAAATCTATGTCATCAGGCCCGTAGCAGCACAATGAGTGGATTCAGGTACGATGATTCTAACTGAAATAAGTCACACAGAAAAAGAAACATCATAAGATATCAGTAATACACGGAATGTAAACTTGGCTACACAGGAACTGAATTACAGAACAGAACAGGGTCTCAAATTTAGAAAACCAACTTATGCTTGTTTAAGGGGAAAGGTGAGTTGGGGTGCTGCATAAAACCAGAGATTGAAATGAGCACAGATAAAGTTCCTTAAGCCAAATATGGAATAGACAAGAGCTACTCCTTGCTCAACGAAATGGACTCAACACCGCATATTAAACGCCTAAGAGTGTACCTGACTCTTAAGTATCTTAAAACCTATGGATTGCTATGTCTCCGAAAGAGAATCAAGCATGTGTACAGGGACATAAATGCAGCAGTGATAGGATTGGAGAGGTTCGGTGAGCAAATGAAGACCCTTTGAAGTCATATTGCATGGTACCCATTCCACGGGTTTCAACTACCCAGGTTTAAGGTATTCTTCCTTCAGCTAAAACATGCATGTGGAACCTAGAGTATGATCAACCATGTGATCGGGAGACGTGTTCAAATATGTCTCCGTTTTCGTACCCTGGTACTCGGGTGCAACATTCCAGACGCTTTACTAACACTCTCCCGACTTGGAGAGTCAGTCCCTTTAACCTCCTGTTTGGCCCAGTTTGCAATTTCTGCGGAAGATGAACAGGAATAGCGAGAACCAATGAGAGACTAGCTGGAGGTGTCTGGACGGGCAAATTTAACTCTCATTTCCCACCAGGAAGAGGAAATAACCAAAGGCTCAGCGTGCCGTGCCGGAACCAGATTAGGGCCTGAAGCCATCCTGCGGTGTTGCGGCCAGCTCACAAGAAAGCGAGTTGAAGAAAGGAGCTCAGGGGCACTGTAATTCACAAACCTGCAGAGTTATAAATGACAACTATCGTCCAAAAATATACTGAAGTAAGGCTGCCAAGAGGACTTGAAAGCGGGGCAGAATTGCAGGAAACCGATTTCAGGAGGTAGACTGGAATTGCATCGAAAGCATAGGAAAAGAGGCAGAACGTCCACAATGATGCACTTGGCCAAAAAGGGCGTATGCGTTTTTTCCTGAATATATTCAGGAAAAAACGCATACGCCCTTTTTGGCCAACCAAGCAAGCTTGCAAAGGAAATCTGCACTACAATGAAGTCTCACTTCCCCCCGGTCAAAAGGGCCATCTGAAAAAAGTGTAAAATCCAGAAAGGCAGGACAGGCCATGGAGAACTGGGAGCCTTGTTATGCTGATGGGCGGGATGTAAATTGCCAACAGACACTCGGGAGAAGTGTATGGTGTTTCCTGAAACATCTAAAAAACAAAGCAACAGAGCCTAGGGCACTTCCACTTATGGTCCTATAGCTTAGGGAAATTAAAATCAAAAAGATACAGCCACCCCAATGTTTGGGACGCCTCTGTTTACAAGAACCTCGTTTACCGTACAAGTTCAATATCACAGAAAGTGAAAAATGGATAAAGAACTTGTGGTACTTACGTACAATGCAGTATCACTCAGCAGTGAAATCTATGTCATCAGGCCCGTAGCAGCACAATGAGTGGATTCAGGTACGATGATTCTAACTGAAATAAGTCACACAGAAAAAGAAACATCATAAGATATCAGTAATACACGGAATGTAAACTTGGCTACACAGGAACTGAATTACAGAACAGAACAGGGTCTCAAATTTAGAAAACCAACTTATGCTTGTTTAAGGGGAAAGGTGAGTTGGGGTGCTGCATAAAACCAGAGATTGAAATGAGCACAGATAAAGTTCCTTAAGCCAAATATGGAATAGACAAGAGCTACTCCTTGCTCAACGAAATGGACTCAACACCGCATATTAAACGCCTAAGAGTGTACCTGACTCTTAAGTATCTTAAAACCTATGGATTGCTATGTCTCCGAAAGAGAATCAAGCATGTGTACAGGGACATAAACGCAGCAGTGATAGGATTGGAGAGGTTCGGTGAGCAAATGAAGACCCTTTGAAGTCATATTGCATGGTACCCATTCCACGGGTTTCAACTACCCAGGTTTAAGGTATTCTTCCTTCAGCTAAAACATGCATGTGGAACCTAGAGTATGATCAACCATGTGATCGGGAGACGTGTTCAAATATGTCTCAGTTTTCGTACCCTGGTACTCGGGTGCAACATTCCAGACGCTTTACTAACACTCTCCCGACTTGGAGAGTCAGTCCCTTTAACCTCCTGTTTGGCCCAGTTTGCAATTTCTGCGGAAGATGAACAGGAATAGCGAGAACCAATGAGAGACTAGCTGGAGGTGTCTGGACGGGCAAATTTAACTCTCATTTCCCACCAGGAAGAGGAAATAACCAAAGGCTCAGCGTGCCGTGCCGGAACCAGATTAGGGCCTGAAGCCATCCTGCGGTGTTGCGGCCAGCTCACAAGAAAACGAGTTGAAGAAAGGAGCTCAGGGGCACTGTAATTCACAAACCTGCAGAGTTATAAATGACAACTATCGTCCAAAAATATACTGAAGTAAGGCTGCCAAGAGGACTTGAAAGCGGGGCAGAATTGCAGGAAACCGATTTCAGGAGGTAGACTGGAATTGCATTGAAAGCATAGGAAAAGAGGCAGAACGTCCACAATGATGCACTTGGCCAAAAAGGGCGTATGCGTTTTTTCCTGAATATATTCAGGAAAAAACGCATACGCCCTTTTTGGCCAACCAAGCAAGCTTGCAAAGGAAATCTGCACTACAATGAAGTCTCACTTCCCCCCGGTCAAAAGGGCCATCTGAAAAAAGTGTAAAATCCAGAAAGGCAGGACAGGCCATGGAGAACTGGGAGCCTTGTTATGCTGATGGGCGGGATGTAAATTGCCAACAGACACTCGGGAGAAGTGTATGGTGTTTCCTGAAACATCTAAAAAACAAAGCAACAGAGCCTAGGGCACTTCCACTTATGGTCCTATAGCTTAGGGAAATTAAAATCAAAAAGATACAGCCACCCCAATGTTTGGGACGCCTCTGTTTACAAGAACCTCGTTTACCGTACAAGTTCAATATCACAGAAAGTGAAAAATGGATAAAGAACTTGTGGTACTTACGTACAATGCAGTATCACTCAGCAGTGAAATCTATGTCATCAGGCCCGTAGCAGCATAATGAGTGGATTCAGGTACGATGATTCTAACTGAAATAAGTCACACAGAAAAAGAAACATCATAAGATATCAGTAATACACGGAATGTAAACTTGGCTACACAGGAACTGAATTACAGAACAGAACAGGGTCTCAAATTTAGAAAACCAACTTATGCTTGTTTAAGGGGAAAGGTGAGTTGGGGTGCTGCATAAAACCAGAGATTGAAATGAGCACAGATAAAGTTCCTTAAGCCAAATATGGAATAGACAAGAGCTACTCCTTGCTCAACGAAATGGACTCAACACCGCATATTAAACGCCTAAGAGTGTACCTGACTCTTAAGTATCTTAAAACCTATGGATTGCTATGTCTCCGAAAGAGAATCAAGCATGTGTACAGGGACATAAACGCAGCAGTGATAGGATTGGAGAGGTTCGGTGAGCAAATGAAGACCCTTTGAAGTCATATTGCATGGTACCCATTCCACGGGTTTCAACTACCCAGGTTTAAGGTATTCTTCCTTCAGCTAAAACATGCATGTGGAACCTAGAGTATGATCAACCATGTGATCGGGAGACGTGTTCAAATATGTCTCAGTTTTCGTACCCTGGTACTCGGGTGCAACATTCCAGACGCTTTACTAACACTCTCCCGACTTGGAGAGTCAGTCCCTTTAACCTCCTGTTTGGCCCAGTTCGCAATTTCTGCGGAAGATGAACAGGAATAGCGAGAACCAATGAGAGACTAGCTGGAGGTGTCTGGACGGGCAAATTTAACTCTCATTTCCCACCAGGAAGAGGAAATAACCAAAGGCTCAGCGTGCCGTGCCGGAACCAGATTAGGGCCTGAAGCCATCCTGCGGTGTTGCGGCCAGCTCACAAGAAAGCGAGTTGAAGAAAGGATCTCAGGGGCACTGTAATTCACAAACCTGCAGAGTTATAAATGACAACTATCGTCCAAAAATATACTGAAGTAAGGCTGCCAAGAGGACTTGAAAGCGGGGCAGAATTGCAGGAAACCGATTTCAGGAGGTAGACTGGAATTGCATTGAAAGCATAGGAAAAGAGGCAGAACGTCCACAATGATGCACTTGGCCAAAAAGGGCGTATGCGTTTTTTCCTGAATATATTCAGGAAAAAACGCATACGCGCTTTTTGGCCAACCAAGCAAGCTTGCAAAGGAAATCTGCACTACAATGAAGTCTCACTTCCCCCCGGTCAAAAGGGCCATCTGAAAAAAGTGTAAAATCCAGAAAGGCAGGACAGGCCATGGAGAACTGGGAGCCTTGTTATGCTGATGGGCGGGATGTAAATTGCCAACAGACACTCGGGAGAAGTGTATGGTGTTTCCTGAAACATCTAAAAAACAAAGCAACAGAGCCTAGGGCACTTCCACTTATGGTCCTATAGCTTAGGGAAATTAAAATCAAAAAGATACAGCCACCCCAATGTTTGGGACGCCTCTGTTTACAAGAACCTCGTTTACCGTACAAGTTCAATATCACAGAAAGTGAAAAATGGATAAAGAACTTGTGGTACTTACGTACAATGCAGTATCACTCAGCAGTGAAATCTATGTCATCAGGCCCGTAGCAGCACAATGAGTGGATTCAGGTACGATGATTCTAACTGAAATAAGTCACACAGAAAAAGAAACATCATAAGATATCAGTAATACACGGAATGTAAACTTGGCTACACAGGAACTGAATTACAGAACAGAACAGGGTCTCAAATTTAGAAAACCAACTTATGCTTGTTTAAGGGGAAAGGTGAGTTGGGGTGCTGCATAAAACCAGAGATTGAAATGAGCACAGATAAAGTTCCTTAAGCCAAATATGGAATAGACAAGAGCTACTCCTTGCTCAACGAAATGGACTCAACACCGCATATTAAACGCCTAAGAGTGTACCTGACTCTTAAGTATCTTAAAACCTATGGATTGCTATGTCTCCGAAAGAGAATCAAGCATGTGTACAGGGACATAAACGCAGCAGTGATAGGATTGGAGAGGTTCGGTGAGCAAATGAAGACCCTTTGAAGTCATATTGCATGGTACCCATTCCACGGGTTTCAACTACCCAGGTTTAAGGTATTCTTCCTTCAGCTAAAACATGCATGTGGAACCTAGAGTATGATCAACCATGTGATCGGGAGACGTGTTCAAATATGTCTCAGTTTTCGTACCCTGGTACTCGGGTGCAACATTCCAGACGCTTTACTAACACTCTCCCGACTTGGAGAGTCAGTCCCTTTAACCTCCTGTTTGGCCCAGTTTGCAATTTCTGCGGAAGATGAACAGGAATAGCGAGAACCAATGAGAGACTAGCTGGAGGTGTCTGGACGGGCAAATTTAACTCTCATTTCCCACCAGGAAGAGGAAATAACCAAAGGCTCAGCGTGCCGTGCCGGAACCAGATTAGGGCCTGAAGCCATCCTGCGGTGTTGCGGCCAGCTCACAAGAAAGCTAGTTGAAGAAAGGATCTCAGGGGCACTGTAATTCACAAACCTGCAGAGTTATAAATGACAACTATCGTCCAAAAATATACTGAAGTAAGGCTGCCAAGAGGACTTGAAAGCGGGGCAGAATTGCAGGAAACCGATTTCAGGAGGTAGACTGGAATTGCATTGAAAGCATAGGAAAAGAGGCAGAACGTCCACAATGATGCACTTGGCCAAAAAGGGCGTATGCGTTTTTTCCTGAATATATTCAGGAAAAAACGCATACGCCCTTTTTGGCCAACCAAGCAAGCTTGCAAAGGAAATCTGCACTACAATGAAGTCTCACTTCCCCCCGGTCAAAAGGGCCATCTGAAAAAAGTGTAAAATCCAGAAAGGCAGGACAGGCCATGGAGAACTGGGAGCCTTGTTATGCTGATGGGCGGGATGTAAATTGCCAACAGACACTCGGGAGAAGTGTATGGTGTTTCCTGAAACATCTAAAAAACAAAGCAACAGAGCCTAGGGCACTTCCACTTATGGTCCTATAGCTTAGGGAAATTAAAATCAAAAAGATACAGCCACCCCAATGTTTGGGACGCCTCTGTTTACAAGAACCTCGTTTACCGTACAAGTTCAATATCACAGAAAGTGAAAAATGGATAAAGAACTTGTGGTACTTACGTACAATGCAGTATCACTCAGCAGTGAAATCTATGTCATCAGGCCCGTAGCAGCACAATGAGTGGATTCAGGTACGATGATTCTAACTGAAATAAGTCACACAGAAAAAGAAACATCATAAGATATCAGTAATACACGGAATGTAAACTTGGCTACACAGGAACTGAATTACAGAACAGAACAGGGTCTCAAATTTAGAAAACCAACTTATGCTTGTTTAAGGGGAAAGGTGAGTTGGGGTGCTGCATAAAACCAGAGATTGAAATGAGCACAGATAAAGTTCCTTAAGCCAAATATGGAATAGACAAGAGCTACTCCTTGCTCAACGAAATGGACTCAACACCGCATATTAAACGCCTAAGAGTGTACCTGACTCTTAAGTATCTTAAAACCTATGGATTGCTATGTCTCCGAAAGAGAATCAAGCATGTGTACAGGGACATAAACGCAGCAGTGATAGGATTGGAGAGGTTCGGTGAGCAAATGAAGACCCTTTGAAGTCATATTGCATGGTACCCATTCCACGGGTTTCAACTACCCAGGTTTAAGGTATTCTTCCTTCAGCTAAAACATGCATGTGGAACCTAGAGTATGATCAACCATGTGATCGGGAGACGTGTTCAAATATGTCTCAGTTTTCGTACCCTGGTACTCGGGTGCAACATTCCAGACGCTTTACTAACACTCTCCCGACTTGGAGAGTCAGTCCCTTTAACCTCCTGTTTGGCCCAGTTTGCAATTTCTGCGGAAGATGAACAGGAATAGCGAGAACCAATGAGAGACTAGCTGGAGGTGTCTGGACGGGCAAATTTAACTCTCATTTCCCACCAGGAAGAGGAAATAACCAAAGGCTCAGCGTGCCGTGCCGGAACCAGATTAGGGCCTGAAGCCATCCTGCGGTGTTGCGGCCAGCTCACAAGAAAGCGAGTTGAAGAAAGGAGCTCAGGGGCACTGTAATTCACAAACCTGCAGAGTTATAAATGACAACTATCGTCCAAAAATATACTGAAGTAAGGCTGCCAAGAGGACTTGAAAGCGGGGCAGAATTGCAGGAAACCGATTTCAGGAGGTAGACTGGAATTGCATCGAAAGCATAGGAAAAGAGGCAGAACGTCCACAATGATGCACTTGGCCAAAAAGGGCGTATGCGTTTTTTCCTGAATATATTCAGGAAAAAACGCATACGCCCTTTTTGGCCAACCAAGCAAGCTTGCAAAGGAAATCTGCACTACAATGAAGTCTCACTTCCCCCCGGTCAAAAGGGCCATCTGAAAAAAGTGTAAAATCCAGAAAGGCAGGACAGGCCATGGAGAACTGGGAGCTTTGTTATGCTGATGGGCGGGATGTAAATTGCCAACAGACACTCGGGAGAAGTGTATGGTGTTTCCTGAAACATCTAAAAAACAAAGCAACAGAGCCTAGGGCACTTCCACTTATGGTCCTATAGCTTAGGGAAATTAAAATCAAAAAGATACAGCCACCCCAATGTTTGGGACGCCTCTGTTTACAAGAACCTCGTTTACCGTACAAGTTCAATATCACAGAAAGTGAAAAATGGATAAAGAACTTGTGGTACTTACGTACAATGCAGTATCACTCAGCAGTGAAATCTATGTCATCAGGCCCGTAGCAGCACAATGAGTGGATTCAGGTACGATGATTCTAACTGAAATAAGTCACACAGAAAAAGAAACATCATAAGATATCAGTAATACACGGAATGTAAACTTGGCTACACAGGAACTGAATTACAGAACAGAACAGGGTCTCAAATTTAGAAAACCAACTTATGCTTGTTTAAGGGGAAAGGTGAGTTGGGGTGCTGCATAAAACCAGAGATTGAAATGAGCACAGATAAAGTTCCTTAAGCCAAATATGGAATAGACAAGAGCTACTCCTTGCTCAACGAAATGGACTCAACACCGCATATTAAACGCCTAAGAGTGTACCTGACTCTTAAGTATCTTAAAACCTATGGATTGCTATGTCTCTGAAAGAGAATCAAGCATGTGTACAGGGACGTAAACGCAGCAGTGATAGGATTGGAGAGGTTCGGTGAGCAAATGAAGACCCTTTGAAGTCATATTGCATGGTACCCATTCCACGGGTTTCAACTACCCAGGTTTAAGGTATTCTTCCTTCAGCTAAAACATGCATGTGGAACCTAGAGTATGATCAACCATGTGATCGGGAGACGTGTTCAAATATGTCTCAGTTTTCGTACCCTGGTACTCGGGTGCAACATTCCAGACGCTTTACTAACACTCTCCCGACTTGGAGAGTCAGTCCCTTTAACCTCCTGTTTGGCCCAGTTTGCAATTTCTGCGGAAGATGAACAGGAATAGCGAGAACCAATGAGAGACTAGCTGGAGGTGTCTGGACGGGCAAATTTAACTCTCATTTCCCACCAGGAAGAGGAAATAACCAAAGGCTCAGCGTGCCGTGCCGGAACCAGATTAGGGCCTGAAGCCATCCTGCGGTGTTGCGGCCAGCTCACAAGAAAGCGAGTTGAAGAAAGGAGCTCAGGGGCACTGTAATTCACAAACCTGCAGAGTTATAAATGACAACTATCGTCCAAAAATATACTGAAGTAAGGCTGCCAAGAGGACTTGAAAGCGGGGCAGAATTGCAGGAAACCGATTTCAGGAGGTAGACTGGAATTGCATCGAAAGCATAGGAAAAGAGGCAGAACGTCCACAATGATGCACTTGGCCAAAAAGGGCGTATGCGTTTTTCCCTGAATATATTCAGGAAAAAACGCATACGCCCTTTTTGGCCAACCAAGCAAGCTTGCAAAGGAAATCTGCACTACAATGAAGTCTCACTTCCCCCCGGTCAAAAGGGCCATCTGAAAAAAGTGTAAAATCCAGAAAGGCAGGACAGGCCATGGAGAACTGGGAGCCTTGTTATGCTGATGGGCGGGATGTAAATTGCCAACAGACACTCGGGAGAAGTGTATGGTGTTTCCTGAAACATCTAAAAAACAAAGCAACAGAGCCTAGGGCACTTCCACTTATGGTCCTATAGCTTAGGGAAATTAAAATCAAAAAGATACAGCCACCCCAATGTTTGGGACGCCTCTGTTTACAAGAACCTCGTTTACCGTACAAGTTCAATATCACAGAAAGTGAAAAATGGATAAAGAACTTGTGGTACTTACGTACAATGCAGTATCACTCAGCAGTGAAATCTATGTCATCAGGCCCGTAGCAGCACAATGAGTGGATTCAGGTACGATGATTCTAACTGAAATAAGTCACACAGAAAAAGAAACATCATAAGATATCAGTAATACACGGAATGTAAACTTGGCTACACAGGAACTGAATTACAGAACAGAACAGGGTCTCAAATTTAGAAAACCAACTTATGCTTGTTTAAGGGGAAAGGTGAGTTGGGGTGCTGCATAAAACCAGAGATTGAAATGAGCACAGATAAAGTTCCTTAAGCCAAATATGGAATAGACAAGAGCTACTCCTTGCTCAACGAAATGGACTCAACACCGCATATTAAACGCCTAAGAATGTACCTGACTCTTAAGTATCTTAAAACCTATGGATTGCTATGTCTCCGAAAGAGAATCAAGCATGTGTACAGGGACATAAACGCAGCAGTGATAGGATTGGAGAGGTTCGGTGAGCAAATGAAGACCCTTTGAAGTCATATTGCATGGTACCCATTCCACGGGTTTCAACTACCCAGGTTTAAGGTATTCTTCCTTCAGCTAAAACATGCATGTGGAACCTAGAGTATGATCAACCATGTGATCGGGAGACGTGTTCAAATATGTCTCAGTTTTCGTACCCTGGTACTCGGGTACAACATTCCAGACGCTTTACTAACACTCTCCCGACTTGGAGAGTCAGTCCCTTTAACCTCCTGTTTGGCCCAGTTTGCAATTTCTGCGGAAGATGAACAGGAATAGCGAGAACCAATGAGAGACTAGCTGGAGGTGTCTGGACGGGCAAATTTAACTCTCATTTCCCACCAGGAAGAGGAAATAACCAAAGGCTCAGCGTGCCGTGCCGGAACCAGATTAGGGCCTGAAGCCATCCTGCGGTGTTGCGGCCAGCTCACAAGAAAACGAGTTGAAGAAAGGAGCTCAGGGGCACTGTAATTCACAAACCTGCAGAGTTATAAATGACAACTATCGTCCAAAAATATACTGAAGTAAGGGTGCCAAGAGGACTTGAAAGCGGGGCAGAATTGCAGGAAACCGATTTCAGGAGGTAGACTGGAATTGCATTGAAAGCATAGGAAAAGAGGCAGAACGTCCACAATGATGCACTTGGCCAAAAAGGGCGTATGCGTTTTTTCCTGAATATATTCAGGAAAAAAAGCATACGCCCTTTTTGGCCAACCAAGCAAGCTTGCAAAGGAAATCTGCACTACAATGAAGTCTCACTTCCCCCCGGTCAAAAGGGCCATCTGAAAAAAGTGTAAAATCCAGAAAGGCAGGACAGGCCATGGAGAACTGGGAGCCTTGTTATGCTGATGGGCGGGATGTAAATTGCCAACAGACACTCGGGAGAAGTGTATGGTGTTTCCTGAAACATCTAAAAAACAAAGCAACAGAGCCTAGGGCACTTCCACTTATGGTCCTATAGCTTAGGGAAATTAAAATCAAAAAGATACAGCCACCCCAATGTTTGGGACGCCTCTGTTTACAAGAACCTCGTTTACCGTACAAGTTCAATATCACAGAAAGTGAAAAATGGATAAAGAACTTGTGGTACTTACGTACAATGCAGTATCACTCAGCAGTGAAATCTATGTCATCAGGCCCGTAGCAGCACAATGAGTGGATTCAGGTACGATGATTCTAACTGAAATAAGTCACACAGAAAAAGAAACATCATAAGATATCAGTAATACACGGAATGTAAACTTGGCTACACAGGAACTGAATTACAGAACAGAACAGGGTCTCAAATTTAGAAAACCAACTTATGCTTGTTTAAGGGGAAAGGTGAGTTGGGGTGCTGCATAAAACCAGAGATTGAAATGAGCACAGATAAAGTTCCTTAAGCCAAATATGGAATAGACAAGAGCTACTCCTTGCTCAACGAAATGGACTCAACACCGCATATTAAACGCCTAAGAATGTACCTGACTCTTAAGTATCTTAAAACCTATGGATTGCTATGTCTCCGAAAGAGAATCAAGCATGTGTACAGGGACATAAACGCAGCAGTGATAGGATTGGAGAGGTTCGGTGAGCAAATGAAGACCCTTTGAAGTCATATTGCATGGTACCCATTCCACGGGTTTCAACTACCCAGGTTTAAGGTATTCTTCCTTCAGCTAAAACATGCATGTGGAACCTAGAGTATGATCAACCATGTGATCGGGAGACGTGTTCAAATATGTCTCAGTTTTCGTACCCTGGTACTCGGGTGCAACATTCCAGACGCTTTACTAACACTCTCCCGACTTGGAGAGTCAGTCCCTTTAACCTCCTGTTTGGCCCAGTTTGCAATTTCTGCGGAAGATGAACAGGAATAGCGAGAACCAATGAGAGACTAGCTGGAGGTGTCTGGACGGGCAAATTTAACTCTCATTTCCCACCAGGAAGAGGAAATAACCAAAGGCTCAGCGTGCCGTGCCGGAACCAGATTAGGGCCTGAAGCCATCCTGCGGTGTTGCGGCCAGCTCACAAGAAAGCGAGTTGAAGAAAGGAGCTCAGGGGCACTGTAATTCACAAACCTGCAGAGTTATAAATGACAACTATCGTCCAAAAATATACTGAAGTAAGGCTGCCAAGAGGACTTGAAAGCGGGGCAGAATTGCAGGAAACCGATTTCAGGAGGTAGACTGGAATTGCATCGAAAGCATAGGAAAAGAGGCAGAACGTCCACAATGATGCACTTGGCCAAAAAGGGCGTATGCGTTTTTCCCTGAATATATTCAGGAAAAAACGCATACGCCCTTTTTGGCCAACCAAGCAAGCTTGCAAAGGAAATCTGCACTACAATGAAGTCTCACTTCCCCCCGGTCAAAAGGGCCATCTGAAAAAAGTGTAAAATCCAGAAAGGCAGGACAGGCCATGGAGAACTGGGAGCCTTGTTATGCTGATGGGCGGGATGTAAATTGCCAACAGACACTTGGGAGAAGTGTATGGTGTTTCCTGAAACATCTAAAAAACAAAGCAACAGAGCCTAGGGCACTTCCACTTATGGTCCTATAGCTTAGGGAAATTAAAATCAAAAAGATACAGCCACCCCAATGTTTGGGACGCCTCTGTTTACAAGAACCTCGTTTACCGTACAAGTTCAATATCACAGAAAGTGAAAAATGGATAAAGAACTTGTGGTACTTACGTACAATGCAGTATCACTCAGCAGTGAAATCTATGTCATCAGGCCCGTAGCAGCACAATGAGTGGATTCAGGTACGATGATTCTAACTGAAATAAGTCACACAGAAAAAGAAACATCATAAGATATCAGTAATACACGGAATGTAAACTTGGCTACACAGGAACTGAATTACAGAACAGAACAGGGTCTCAAATTTAGAAAACCAACTTATGCTTGTTTAAGGGTAAAGGTGAGTTGGGGTGCTGCATAAAACCAGAGATTGAAATGAGCACAGATAAAGTTCCTTAAGCCAAATATGGAATAGACAAGAGCTACTCCTTGCTCAACGAAATGGACTCAACACCGCATATTAAACGCCTAAGAATGTACCTGACTCTTAAGTATCTTAAAACCTATGGATTGCTATGTCTCCGAAAGAGAATCAAGCATGTGTACAGGGACATAAACGCAGCAGTGATAGGATTGGAGAGGTTCGGTGAGCAAATGAAGACCCTTTGAAGTCATATTGCATGGTACCCATTCCACGGGTTTCAACTACCCAGGTTTAAGGTATTCTTCCTTCAGCTAAAACATGCATGTGGAACCTAGAGTATGATCAACCATGTGATCGGGAGACGTGTTCAAATATGTCTCAGTTTTCGTACCCTGGTACTCGGGTGCAACATTCCAGACGCTTTACTAACACTCTCCCGACTTGGAGAGTCAGTCCCTTTAACCTCCTGTTTGGCCCAGTTTGCAATTTCTGCGGAAGATGAACAGGAATAGCGAGAACCAATGAGAGACTAGCTGGAGGTGTCTGGACGGGCAAATTTAAATCTCATTTCCCACCAGGAAGAGGAAATAACCAAAGGCTCAGCGTGCCGTGCCGGAACCAGATTAGGGCCTGAAGCCATCCTGCGGTGTTGCGGCCAGCTCACAAGAAAACGAGTTGAAGAAAGGAGCTCAGGGGCACTGTAATTCACAAACCTGCAGAGTTATAAATGACAACTATCGTCCAAAAATATACTGAAGTAAGGCTGCCAAGAGGACTTGAAAGCGGGGCAGAATTGCAGGAAACCGATTTCAGGAGGTAGACTGGAATTGCATTGAAAGCATAGGAAAAGAGGCAGAACGTCCACAATGATGCACTTGGCCAAAAAGGGCGTATGCGTTTTTTCCTGAATATATTCAGGAAAAAAAGCATACGCCCTTTTTGGCCAACCAAGCAAGCTTGCAAAGGAAATCTGCACTACAATGAAGTCTCACTTCCCCCCGGTCAAAAGGGCCATCTGAAAAAAGTGTAAAATCCAGAAAGGCAGGACAGGCCATGGAGAACTGGGAGCCTTGTTATGCTGATGGGCGGGATGTAAATTGCCAACAGACACTCGGGAGAAGTGTATGGTGTTTCCTGAAACATCTAAAAAACAAAGCAACAGAGCCTAGGGCACTTCCACTTATGGTCCTATAGCTTAGGGAAATTAAAATCAAAAAGATACAGCCACCCCAATGTTTGGGACGCCTCTGTTTACAAGAACCTCGTTTACCGTACAAGTTCAATATCACAGAAAGTGAAAAATGGATAAAGAACTTGTGGTACTTACGTACAATGCAGTATCACTCAGCAGTGAAATCTATGTCATCAGGCCCGTAGCAGCACAATGAGTGGATTCAGGTACGATGATTCTAACTGAAATAAGTCACACAGAAAAAGAAACATCATAAGATATCAGTAATACACGGAATGTAAACTTGGCTACACAGGAACTGAATTACAGAACAGAACAGGGTCTCAAATTTAGAAAACCAACTTATGCTTGTTTAAGGGGAAAGGTGAGTTGGGGTGCTGCATAAAACCAGAGATTGAAATGAGCACAGATAAAGTTCCTTAAGCCAAATATGGAATAGACAAGAGCTACTCCTTGCTCAACGAAATGGACTCAACACCGCATATTAAACGCCTAAGAATGTACCTGACTCTTAAGTATCTTAAAACCTATGGATTGCTATGTCTCCGAAAGAGAATCAAGCATGTGTACAGGGACATAAACGCAGCAGTGATAGGATTGGAGAGGTTCGGTGAGCAAATGAAGACCCTTTGAAGTCATATTGCATGGTACCCATTCCACGGGTTTCAACTACCCAGGTTTAAGGTATTCTTCCTTCAGCTAAAACATGCATGTGGAACCTAGAGTATGATCAACCATGTGATCGGGAGACGTGTTCAAATATGTCTCAGTTTTCGTACCCTGGTACTCGGGTGCAACATTCCAGACGCTTTACTAACACTCTCCCGACTTGGAGAGTCAGTCCCTTTAACCTCCTGTTTGGCCCAGTTTGCAATTTCTGCGGAAGATGAACAGGAATAGCGAGAACCAATGAGAGACTAGCTGGAGGTGTCTGGACGGGCAAATTTAACTCTCATTTCCCACCAGGAAGAGGAAATAACCAAAGGCTCAGCGTGCCGTGCCGGAACCAGATTAGGGCCTGAAGCCATCCTGCGGTGTGCGGCCAGCTCACAAGAAAACGAGTTGAAGAAAGGAGCTCAGGGGCACTGTAAT
This sequence comes from Globicephala melas, assembly GCF_963455315.2. Classification (NCBI taxonomy): domain Eukaryota; kingdom Metazoa; phylum Chordata; class Mammalia; order Artiodactyla; family Delphinidae; genus Globicephala; species Globicephala melas. The sequence continues at coordinate 35,321 of NW_027207291.1, forward strand.
TCACAAACCTGCAGAGTTATAAATGACAACTATCGTCCAAAAATATACTGAAGTAAGGCTGCCAAGAGGACTTGAAAGCGGGGCAGAATTGCAGGAAACCGATTTCAGGAGGTAGACTGGAATTGCATTGAAAGCATAGGAAAAGAGGCAGAACGTCCACAATATTGCACTTGGCCAAAAAGGGCGTATGCGTTTTTTCCTGAATATATTCAGGAAAAAACGCATACGCTCTTTTTGGCCAACCAAGCAAGCTTGCAAAGGAAATCTGCACTACAATGAAGTCTCACTTCCCCCTGGTCAAAAGGGCCATCTGAAAAAAGTGTAAAATCCAGAAAGGCAGGACAGGCCATGGAGAACTGGGAGCCTTGTTATGCTGATGGGCGGGATGTAAATTGCCAACAGACACTCGGGAGAAGTGTATGGTGTTTCCTGAAACATCTAAAAAACAAAGCAACAGAGCCTAGGGCACTTCCACTTATGGTCCTATAGCTTAGGGAAATTAAAATCCAAAAGATACAGCCACTCCAATGTTTGGGACGCCTCTGTTTACAAGAACCTCGTTTACCGTACAAGTTCAATATCACAGAAAGTGAAAAATGGATAAAGAACTTGTGGTACTTACGTACAATGCAGTATCACTCAGCAGTGAAATCTATGTCATCAGGCCGGTAGCAGCACAATGAGTGGATTCAGGTACGATGATTCTAACTGAAATAAGTCACACAGAAAAAGAAACATCATAAGATATCAGTAATACACGGAATGTAAACTTGGCTACACAGGAACTGAATTACAGAACAGAACAGGGTCTCAAATTTAGTAAACCAACTTATGCTTGTTTAAGGGTAAAGGTGAGTTGGGGTGCTGCATAAAACCAGAGATTGAAATGAGCACAGATAAAGTTCCTTAAGCCAAATATGGAATAGACAAGAGCTACTCCTTGCTCAACGAAATGGACTCAACACCGCATATTAAACGCCTAAGAATGTACCTGACTCTTAAGTATCTTAAAACCTATGGATTGCTATGTCTCCGAAAGAGAATCAAGCATGTGTACAGGGACATAAATGCAGCAGTGATAGGATTGGAGAGGTTCGGTGAGCAAATGAAGACCCTTTGAAGTCATATTGCATGGTACCCATTCCACGGGTTTCAACTACCCAGGTTTAAGGTATTCCTCCTTCAGCTAAAACATGCATGTGGAACCCAGAGTATGATCAACCATGTGATCGGGAGACGTGTTCAAATATGTCTCAGTTTTCGTACCCTGGTACTCGGGTGCAACATTCCAGACGCTTTACTAACACTCTCCCGACTTGGAGAGTCAGTCCCTTTAACCTCCTGTTTGGCCCAGTTTGCAATTTCTGCGGAAGATGAACAGGAATAGCGAGAACCAATGAGAGACTAGCTGGAGGTGTCTGGACGGGCAAATTTAACTCTCATTTCCCACCAGGAAGAGGAAATAACCAAAGGCTCAGCGTGCCGTGCCGGAACCAGATTAGGGCCTGAAGCCATCCTGCGGTGTTGCGGCCAGCTCACAAGAAAACGAGTTGAAGAAAGGAGCTCAGGGGCACTGTAATTCACAAACCTGCAGAGTTATAAATGACAACTATCGTCCAAAAATATACTGAAGTAAGGCTGCCAAGAGGACTTGAAAGCGGGGCAGAATTGCAGGAAACCGATTTCAGGAGGTAGACTGGAATTGCATTGAAAGCATAGGAAAAGAGGCAGAAAGTCCACAATGATGCACTTGGCCAAAAAGGGCGTATGTGTTTTTTCCTGAATATATTCCGGAAAAAACGCATACGCCCTTTTTGGCCAACCAAGCAAGCTTGCAAAGGAAATCTGCACTACAATGAAGTCTCACTTCCCCCCGGTCAAAAGGGCCATCTGAAAAAAGTGTAAAATCCAGAAAGGCAGGACAGGCCACGGAGAACTGGGAGCCTTGTTATGCTGATTGGCGGGATGTAAATTGCCAACAGACACTCGGGAGAAGTGTATGGTGTTTCCTGAAACGTCTAAAAAAACAAAGCAACAGAGCCTAGGGCACTTCCACTTATGGTCCTATAGCTTAGAGAAATTAAAATCAAAAAGATACAGCCACCCCAATGATTGGGACGCCTCTGTTTACAAAAACCTCGTTTACCGTACAAGTTCAATATCACAGAAAGTGAAAAATGGATAAAGAACTTGTGGTACTTACGTACAATGCAGTATCACTCAGCAGTGAAATCTATGTCATCAGGCCCGTAGCAGCACAATGAGTGGATTCAGGTACGATGATTCTAACTGAAATAAGTCACACAGAAAAAGAAACATCATAAGATATCAGTAATACACGGAATGTAAACTTGGCTACACAGGAACTGAATTACAGAACAGAACAGGGTCTCAAATTTAGAAAACCAACTTATGCTTGTTTAAGGGTAAAGGTGAGTTGGGGTGCTGCATAAAACCAGAGATTGAAATGAGCACAGATAAAGTTCCTTAAGCCAAATATGGAATAGACAAGAGCTACTCCTTGCTCAACGAAATGGACTCAACACCGCATATTAAACGCCTAAGAATGTACCTGACTCTTAAGTATCTTAAAACCTATGGATTGCTATGTCTCCGAAAGAGAATCAAGCATGTGTACAGGGACATAAATGCAGCAGTGATAGGATTGGAGAGGTTCGGTGAGCAAATGAAGACCCTTTGAAGTCATATTGCATGGTACCCATTCCACGGGTTTCAACTACCCAGGTTTAAGGTATTCTTCCTTCAGCTAAAACATGCATGTGGAACCTAGAGTATGATCAACCATGTGATCGGGAGACGTGTTCAAATATGTCTCAGTTTTCGTACCCTGGTACTCGGGTGCAACATTCCAGACGCTTTACTAACACTCTCCCGACTTGGAGAGTCAGTCCCTTTAACCTCCTGTTTGGCCCAGTTTGCAATTTCTGCGGAAGATGAACAGGAATAGCGAGAACCAATGAGAGACTAGCTGGAGGTGTCTGGACGGGCAAATTTAACTCTCATTTCCCACCAGGAAGAGGAAATAACCAAAGGCTCAGCGTGCCGTGCCGGAACCAGATTAGGGCCTGAAGCCATCCTGCGGTGTTGCGGCCAGTTCACAAGAAAACGAGTTGAAGAAAGGAGCTCAGGGGCACTGTAATTCACAAACCTGCAGAGTTATAAATGACAACTATCGTCCAAAAATATACTGAAGTAAGGCTGCCAAGAGGACTTGAAAGCGGGGCAGAATTGCAGGAAACCGATTTCAGGAGGTAGACTGGAATTGCATTGAAAGCATAGGAAAAGAGGCAGAACGTCCACAATGATGCAGTTGGCCAAAAAGGGCGTATGCGTTTTTTTCTGAATATATTCAGGAAAAAACGCATACGCCCTTTTTGGCCAACCAAGCAAGCTTGCAAAGGAAATCTGCACTACAATGAAGTCTCACTTCCCCCCGGTCAAAAGGGCCATCTGAAAAAAGTGTAAAATCCAGAAATGCAGAACAGGCCATGGAGAACTGGGAGCCTTGTTATGCTGATGGGCGGGATGTAAATTGCCAACAGACACTCGGGAGAAGTGTATGGTGTTTCCTGAAACATCTAAAAAACAAAGCAACAGAGCCTAGGGCACTTCCACTTATGGCCCTATAGCTTAGGGAAATTAAAATCAAAACGACACAGCCACCCCAAAGTTTGGGACGCCTCTGTTTACAAGAACCTCGTTTACCGTACAAGTTCAATATCACAGAAAGTGAAAAATGGATAAAGAACTTGTGGTACTTACGTACAATGCAGTATCACTCAGCAGTGAAATCTATGTCATCAGGCCCGTAGCAGCACAATGAGTGGATTCAGGTACGATGATTCTAACTGAAATAAGTCACACAGAAAAAGAAACATCATAAGATATCACTAATACACGGAATGTAAAGTTGGCTCTACAGGAACTGAATTACAGAACAGAACAGGGTCTCAAATTTAGAAAACCAACTTATGCTTGTTTAAGGGTAAAGGTGAGTTGGGGTGCTGCATAAAACCAGAGATTGAAATGAGCACAGATAAAGTTCCTTAAGCCAAATATGGAATAGACAAGAGCTACTCCTTGCTCAACGAAATGGACTCAACACCGCATATTAAACGCCTAAGAATGTACCTGACTCTTAAGTATCTTAAAACCTATGGATTGCTATGTCTCCGAAAGAGAATCAAGCGTGTGTACAGGGACATAAACGCAGCAGTGATAGGATTGGAGAGGTTCGGTGAGCAAATGAAGACCCTTTGAAGTCATATTGCATGGTACCCATTCCACGGGTTTCAACTACCCAGGTTTAAGGTATTCTTCCTTCAGCTAAAACATGCATGTGGAACCTAGAGTATGATCAACCATGTGATCGGGAGACGTGTTCAAATATGTCTCAGTTTTCGTACCCTGGTACTCGGGTGCAACATTCCAGACGCTTTACTAACACTCTCCCGACTTGGAGAGTCAGTCCCTTTAACCTCCTGTTTGGCCCAGTTTGCAATTTCTGCGGAAGATGAACAGGAATAGCGAGAACCAATGAGAGACTAGCTGGAGGTGTCTGGACGGGCAAATTTAACTCTCATTTCCCACCAGGAAGAGGAAATAACCAAAGGCTCAGCGTGCCGTGCCGGAACCAGATTAGGGCCTGAAGCCATCCTGCGGTGTTGCGGCCAGCTCACAAGAAAAGGAGTTGAAGAAAGGAGCTCAGGGGCACTGTAATTCACAAACCTGCAGAGTTATAAATGACAACTATCGTCCAAAAATATACTGAAGTAAGGCTGCCAAGAGGACTTGAAAGCGGGGCAGAATTGCAGGAAACTGATTTCAGGAGGTAGACTGGAATTGCATTGAAAGCATAGGAAAAGAGGCAGAACGTCCACAATGATGCACTTGGCCAAAAAGGGCGTATGCGTTTTTTCCTGAATATATTCAGGAAAAAACGCATACGCCCTTTTTGGCCAACCAAGCAAGCTTGCAAAGGAAATCTGCACTACAATGAAGTCTCACTTCCCCCCGGTCAAAAGGGCCATCTGAAAAAAGTGTAAAATCCAGAAAGGCAGGACAGGCCATGGAGAACTGGGAGCCTTGTTATGCTGATGGGCGGGATGTAAATTGCCAACAGACACTCGGGAGAAGTGTATGGTGTTTCCTGAAACATCTAAAAAACAAAGCAACAGAGCCTAGGGCACTTCCACTTATGGTCCTATAGCTTAGGGAAATTAAAATCAAAAAGATACAGCCACCCCAATGTTTGGGACGCCTCTGTTTACAAGAACCTCGTTTACCGTACAAGTTCAATATCACAGAAAGTGAAAAATGGATAAAGAACTTGTGGTACTTACGTACAATGCAGTATCACTCAGCAGTGAAATCTATGTCATCAGGCCCGTAGCAGCACAATGAGTGGATTCAGGTACGATGATTCTAACTGAAATAAGTCACACAGAAAAAGAAACATCATAAGATATCAGTAATACACGGAATGTAAACTTGGCTACACAGGAACTGAATTACAGAACAGAACAGTGTCTCAAATTTAGAAAACCAACTTATGCTTGTTTAAGGGGAAAGGTGAGTTGGGGTGCTGCATAAAACCAGAGATTGAAATGAGCACAGATAAAGTTCCTTAAGCCAAATATGGAATAGACAAGAGTTACTCCTGGCTCAACAAAATGGACTCAACACCGCATATTAAACGCCTAAGAATGTACCTGACTCTTAAGTATCTTAAAACCATGGATTGCTATGTCTCCGAAAGAGAATCAAGCATGTGTACAGGGACATAAACAAAGCAGTGATAGGATTGGAGAGGTTCGGTGAGCAAATGAAGACCCTTTGAAGTCATATTGCATGGTACCCATTCCACGGGTTTCAACTACCCAGGTTTAAGGTATTCCTCCTTCAGCTAAAACATGCATGTGGAACCTAGAGTATGATCAACCATGTGATCGGGAGACGTGTTCAAATATGTCTCAGTTTTCGTACCCTGGTACTCGGGTGCAACATTCCAGACGCTTTACTAACACTCTCCCGACTTGGAGAGTCAGTCCCTTTAACCTCCTGTTTGGCCCAGTTTGCAATTTCTGCGGAAGATGAACAGGAATAGCGAGAACCAATGAGAGACTAGCTGGAGGTGTCTGGACGGGCAAATTTAACTCTCATTTCCCACCAGGAAGAGGAAATAACCAAAGGCTCAGCGTGCCGTGCCGGAACCAGATTAGGGCCTGAAGCCATCCTACGGTGTTGCGGCCAGCTCACAAGAAAACGAGTTGAAGAAAGGAGCTCAGGGGCACTGTAATTCAGAAACCTGCACAGTTATAAATGACAACTATCGTCCAAAAATATACTGAAGTAAGGCTGCCAAGAGGACTTGAAAGCGGGGCAGAATTGCAGGAAACCGATTTCAGGAGGTACACTGGAATTGCATTGAAAGCATAGGAAAAGAGGCAGAACGTCCACAATGATGCACTTGGCCAAAAAGGGCGTATGCGTTTTTTCCTGAATATATTCAGGAAAAAACGCATACGCCCTTTTTGGCCAACCAAGCAAGCTTGCAAAGGAAATCTGCACTACAATGAAGTCTCACTTCCCCCCGGTCAAAAGGGCCATCTGAAAAAAGTGTAAAATCCAGAAACGCAGAACAGGCCATGGAGAACTGGGAGCCTTGTTATGCTGATGGGCGGGATGTAAATTGCCAACAGACACTCGGGAGAAGTGTATGGTGTTTCCTGAAACATCTAAAAAACAAAGCAACAGAGCCTAGGGCACTTCCACTTATGGCCCTATAGCTTAGGGAAATTAAAATCAAAACGACACAGCCACCCCAAAGTTTGGGACGCCTCTGTTTACAAGAACCTCGTTTACCGTACAAGTTCAATATCACAGAAAGTGAAAAATGGATAAAGAACTTGTGGTACTTACGTACAATGCAGTATCACTCAGCAGTGAAATCTATGTCATCAGGCCCGTAGCAGCACAATGAGTGGATTCAGGTACGATGATTCTAACTGAAATAAGTCACACAGAAAAAGAAACATCATAAGATATCAGTAATACACGGAATGTAAAGTTGGCTCTACAGGAACTGAATTACAGAACAGAACAGGGTCTCAAATTTAGAAAACCAACTTATGCTTGTTTAAGGGTAAAGGTGAGTTGGGGTGCTGCATAAAACCAGAGATTGAAATGAGCACAGATAAAGTTCCTTAAGCCAAATATGGAATAGACAAGAGCTACTCCTTGCTCAACGAAATGGACTCAACACCGCATATTAAACGCCTAAGAATGTACCTGAATCTTAAGTATCTTAAAACCTATGGATTGCTATGTCTCCGAAAGAGAATCAAGCGTGTGTACAGGGACATAAACGCAGCAGTGATAGGATTGGAGAGGTTCGGTGAGCAAATGAAGACCCTTTGAAGTCATATTGCATGGTACCCATTCCACGGGTTTCAACTACCCAGGTTTAAGGTATTCTTCCTTCAGCTAAAACATGCATGTGGAACCTAGAGTATGATCAACCATGTGATCGGGAGACGTGTTCAAATATGTCTCAGTTTTCGTACCCTGGTACTCGGGTGCAACATTCCAGACGCTTTACTAACACTCTCCCGACTTGGAGAGTCAGTCCCTTTAACCTCCTGTTTGGCCCAGTTTGCAATTTCTGCGGAAGATGAACAGGAATAGCGAGAACCAATGAGAGACTAGCTGGAGGTGTCTGGACGGGCAAATTTAACTCTCATTTCCCACCAGGAAGAGGAAATAACCAAAGGCTCAGCGTGCCGTGCCGGAACCAGATTAGGGCCTGAAGCCATCCTGTGGTGTTGCGGCCAGCTCACAAGAAAACGAGTTGAAGAAAGGAGCTCAGGGGCACTGTAATTCACAAACCTGCAGAGTTATAAATGACAACTATCGTCCAAAAATATACTGAAGTAAGGCTGCCAAGAGGACTTGAAAGCGGGGCAGAATTGCAGGAAACCGATTTCAGGAGGTAGACTGGAATTGCATTGAAAGCATAGGAAAAGAGGCAGAACGTCCACAATGATGCAGTTGGCCAAAAAGGGCGTATGCGTTTTTTTCTGAATATATTCAGGAAAAAACGCATACGCCCTTTTTGGCCAACCAAGCAAGCTTGCAAAGGAAATCTGCACTACAATGAAGTCTCACTTCCCCCCGGTCAAAAGGGCCATCTGAAAAAAGTGTAAAATCCAGAAAGGCAGGACAGGCCATGGAGAACTGGGAGCCTTGTTATACTGATGGGCGGGATGTAAATTGCCAACAGACACTCGGGAGAAGTGTATGGTGTTTCCTGAAACATCTAAAAAACAAAGCAACAGAGCCTAGGGCACTTCCACTTATGGTCCTATAGCTTAGGGAAATTAAAATCAAAAAGATACAGCCACCCCAATGTTTGGGACGCCTCTGTTTACAAGAACCTCGTTTACCGTACAAGTTCAATATCACAGAAAGTGAAAAATGGATAAAGAACTTGTGGTACTTACGTACAATGCAGTATCACTCAGCAGTGAAATCTATGTCATCAGGCCCGTAGCAGCACAATGAGTGGATTCAGGTACGATGATTCTAACTGAAATAAGTCACACAGAAAAAGAAACATCATAAGATATCAGTAATACACGGAATGTAAACTTGGCTACACAGGAACTGAATTACAGAACAGAACAGGGTCTCAAATTTAGAAAACCAACTTATGCTTGTTTAAGGGTAAAGGTGAGTTGGGGTGCTGCATAAAACCAGAGATTGAAATGAGCACAGATAAAGTTCCTTAAGCCAAATATGGAATAGACAAGAGCTACTCCTTGCTCAACGAAATGGCTCAACACCGCATATTAAACGCCTAAGAATGTACCTGACTCGTAAGTATCTTAAAACCTATGGATTGCTATGTCTCCGAAAGAGAATCAAGCATGTGTACAGGGACATAAACGCAGCAGTGATAGGATTGGAGAGGTTCGGTGAGCAAATGAAGACCCTTTGAAGTCATATTGCATGGTACCCATTCCACGGGTTTCAACTACCCAGGTTTAAGGTATTCTTCCTTCAGCTAAAACATGCATGTGGAACCTAGAGTATGATCAACCATGTGATCGGGAGACGTGTTCAAATATGTCTCAGTTTTCGTACCCTGGTACTCGGGTGCAACATTCCAGACGCTTTACTAACACTCTCCCGACTTGGAGAGTCAGTCCCTTTAACCTCCTGTTTGGCCCAGTTTGCAATTTCTGCGGAAGATGAACAGGAATAGCGAGAACCAATGAGAGACTAGCTGGAGGTGTCTGGACGGGCAAATTTAACTCTCATTTCCCACCAGGAAGAGGAAATAACCAAAGGCTCAGCGTGCCGTGCCGGAACCAGATTAGGGCCTGAAGCCATCCTGCGGTGTTGCGGCCAGCTCATAAGAAAAGGAGTTGAAGAAAGGAGCTCAGGGGCACTGTAATTCACAAACCTGCAGAGTTATAAATGACAACTATCGTCCAAAAATATACTGAAGTAAGGCTGCCAAGAGGACTTGAAAGCGGGGCAGAATTGCAGGAAACTGATTTCAGGAGGTAGACTGGAATTGCATTGAAAGCATAGGAAAAGAGGCAGAACGTCCACAATGATGCACTTGGCCAAAAAGGGCGTATGCGTTTTTTCCTGAATATATTCAGGAAAAAACGCATACGCCCTTTTTGGCCAACCAAGCAAGCTTGCAAAGGAAATCTGCACTACAATGAAGTCTCACTTCCCCCCGGTCAAAAGGGCCATCTGAAAAACGTGTAAAATCCAGAAAGGCAGGACAGGCCATGGAGAACTGGGAGCCTTGTTATGCTGATGGGCGGGATGTAAATTGCCAACAGACACTCGGGAGAAGTGTATGGTGTTTCCTGAAACATCTAAAAAACAAAGCAACAGAGCCTAGGGCACTTCCACTTATGGTCCTATAGCTTAGGGAAATTAAAATCAAAAAGATACAGCCACCCCAATGTTTGGGACGCCTCTGTTTACAAGAACCTCGTTTACCGTACAAGTTCAATATCACAGAAAGTGAAAAATGGATAAAGAACTTGTGGTACTTACGTACAATGCAGTATCACTCAGCAGTGAAATCTATGTCATCAGGCCCGTAGCAGCACAATGAGTGGATTCAGGTACGATGATTCTAACTGAAATAAGTCACACAGAAAAAGAAACATCATAAGATATCAGTAATACACGGAATGTAAACTTGGCTACACAGGAACTGAATTACAGAACAGAACAGTGTCTCAAATTTAGAAAACCAACTTATGCTTGTTTAAGGGTAAAGGTGAGTTGGGGTGCTGCATAAAACCAGAGATTGAAATGAGCACAGATAAAGTTCCTTAAGCCAAATATGGAATAGACAAGAGTTACTCCTGGCTCAACAAAATGGACTCAACACCGCATATTAAACGCCTAAGAATGTACCTGACTCTTAAGTATCTTAAAACCTATGGATTGCTATGTCTCCGAAAGAGAATCAAGCATGTGTACAGGGACATAAACAAAGCAGTGATAGGATTGGAGAGGTTCGGTGAGCAAATGAAGACCCTTTGAAGTCATATTGCATGGTACCCATTCCACGGGTTTCAACTACCCAGGTTTAAGGTATTCCTCCTTCAGCTAAAACATGCATGTGGAACCTAGAGTATGATCAACCATGTGATCGGGAGACGTGTTCAAATATGTCTCAGTTTTCGTACCCTGGTACTCGGGTGCAACATTCCAGACGCTTTACTAACACTCTCCCGACTTGGAGAGTCAGTCCCTTTAACCTCCTGTTTGGCCCAGTTTGCAATTTCTGCGGAAGATGAACAGGAATAGCGAGAACCAATGAGAGACTAGCTGGGGGTGTCTGGACGGGCAAATTTAACTCTCATTTCCCACCAGGAAGAGGAAATAACCAAAGGCTCAGCGTGCCGTGCCGGAACCAGATTAGGGCCTGAAGCCATCCTACGGTGTTGCGGCCAGCTCACAAGAAAACGAGTTGAAGAAAGGAGCTCAGGGGCACTGTAATTCAGAAACCTGCAGAGTTATAAATGACAACTATCGTCCAAAAATATACTGAAGTAAGGCTGCCAAGAGGACTTGAAAGCGGGGCAGAATTGCAGGAAACCGATTTCAGGAGGTACACTGGAATTGCATTGAAAGCATAGGAAAAGAGGCAGAACGTCCACAATGATGCACTTGGCCAAAAAGGGCGTATGCATTTTTTCCTGAATATATTCAGGAAAAAACGCATACGCCCTTTTTGGCCAACCAAGCAAGCTTGCAAAGGAAATCTGCACTACAATGAAGTCTCACTTCCCCCCGGTCAAAAGGGCCTTCTGAAAAAAGTGTAAAATCCAGAAACGCAGAACAGGCCATGGAGAACTGGGAGCCTTGTTATGCTGATGGGCGGGATGTAAATTGCCAACAGACACTCGGGAGAAGTGTATGGTGTTTCCTGAAACATCTAAAAAACAAAGCAACAGAGCCTAGGGCACTTCCACTTATTGCCCTATAGCTTAGGGAAATTAAAATCAAAACGACACAGCCACCCCAAAGTTTGGGACGCCTCTGTTTACAAGAACCTCGTTTACCGTACAAGTTCAATATCACAGAAAGTGAAAAATGGATAAAGAACTTGTGGTACTTACGTACAATGCAGTATCACTCAGCAGTGAAATCTATGTCATCAGGCCCGTAGCAGCACAATGAGTGGATTCAGGTACGATGATTCTAACTGAAATAAGTCACACAGAAAAAGAAACATCATAAGATATCAGTAATACACGGAATGTAAACTTGGCTACACAGGAACTGAATTACAGAACAGAACAGGGTCTCAAATTTAGAAAACCAACTTATGCTTGTTTAAGGGTAAAGGTGAGTTGGGGTGCTGCATAAAACCAGAGATTGAAATGAGCACAGATAAAGTTCCTTAAGCCAAATATGGAATAGACAAGAGCTACTCCTTGCTCAACGAAATGGCTCAACACCGCATATTAAACGCCTAAGAATGTACCTGACTCGTAAGTATCTTAAAACCTATGGATTGCTATGTCTCTGAAAGACAATCAAGCATGTGTACAGGGACATAAACAAAGCAGTGATAGGATTGGAGAGGTTCGGTGAGCAAATGAAGACCCTTTGAAGTCATATAGCATGGTACCCATTCCACGGGTTTCAACTACCCAGGTTTAAGGTATTCTTCCTTCAGCTAAAACATGCATGTGGAACCTAGAGTATGATCAACCATGTGATCGGGAGACGTGTTCAAATATGTCTCAGTTTTCGTACCCTGGTACTCGGGTGCAACATTCCAGACGCTTTACTAACACTCTCCCGACTTGGAGAGTCAGTCCCTTTAACCTCCTGTTTGGCCCAGTTTGCAATTTCTGCGGAAGATGAACAGGAATAGCGAGAACCAATGAGAGACTAGCTGGAGGTGTCTGGACGGGCAAATTTAACTCTCATTTCCCACCAGGAAGAGGAAATAACCAAAGGCTCAGCGTGCCGTGCCGGAACCAGATTAGGGCCTGAAGCCATCCTGCGGTGTTGCGGCCAGCTCATAAGAAAAGGAGTTGAAGAAAGGAGCTCAGGGGCACTGTAATTCACAAACCTGCAGAGTTATAAATGACAACTATCGTCCAAAAATATACTGAAGTAAGGCTGCCAAGAGGACTTGAAAGCGGGGCAGAATTGCAGGAAACTGATTTCAGGAGGTAGACTGGAATTGCATTGAAAGCATAGGAAAAGAGGCAGAACGTCCACAATGATGCACTTGGCCAAAAAGGGCGTATGCGTTTTTTCCTGAATATATTCAGGAAAAAACACATACGCCCTCTTTGGCCAACCAAGCAAGCTTGCAAAGGAAATCTGCACTACAATGAAGTCTCACTTCCCCCCGGTCAAAGGGCCATCTGAAAAAAGTGTAAAATCCAGAAAGGCAGGACAGGCCATGGAGAACTGGGAGCCTTGTTATGCTGATGGGCGGGATGTAAATTGCCAACAGACACTCGGGAGAAGTGTATGGTGTTTCCTGAAACATCTAAAAAACAAAGCAACAGAGCCTAGGGCACTTCCACTTATGGTCCTATAGCTTAGGGAAATTAAAATCAAAAAGATACAGCCACCCCAATGTTTGGGACGCCTCTGTTTACAAGAACCTCGTTTACCGTACAAGTTCAATATCACAGAAAGTGAAAAATGGATAAAGAAATTGTGGTACTTACGTACAATGCAGTATCACTCAGCAGTGAAATCTATGTCATCAGGCCCGTAGCAGCACAATGAGTGGATTCAGGTACGATGATTCTAACTGAAATAAGTCACACAGAAAAAGAAACATCATAAGATATCAGTAATACACGGAATGTAAACTTGGCTACACAGGAACTGAATTACAGAACAGAACAGTGTCTCAAATTTAGAAAACCAACTTATGCTTGTTTAAGGGTAAAGGTGAGTTGGGGTGCTGCATAAAACCAGAGATTGAAATGAGCACAGATAAAGTTCCTTAAGCCAAATATGGAATAGACAAGAGTTACTCCTGGCTCAACGAAATGGACTCAACACCGCATATTAAACGCCTAAGAATGTACCTGACTCTTAAGTATCTTAAAACCTATGGATTGCTATGTCTCCGAAAGAGAATCAAGCATGTGTACAGGGACATAAACGCAGCAGTGATAGGATTGGAGAGGTTCGGTGAGCAAATGAAGACCCTTTGAAGTCATATTGCATGGTACCCATTCCACGGGTTTCAACTACCCAGGTTTAAGGTATTCTTCCTTCAGCTAAAACATGCATGTGGAACCTAGAGTATGATCAACCATGTGATCGGGAGACGTGTTCAAATATGTCTCAGTTTTCGTACCCTGGTACTCGGGTGCAACATTCCAGATGCTTTACTAACACTCTCCCGACTTGGAGAGTCAGTCCCTTTAACCTCCTGTTTGGCCCAGTTTGCAATTTCTGCGGAAGATGAACAGGAATAGCGAGAACCAATGAGAGACTAGCTGGAGGTGTCTGGACGGGCAAATTTAACTCTCATTTCCCACCAGGAAGAGGAAATAACCAAAGGCTCAGCGTGCCATGCCGGAACCAGATTAGGGCCTGAAGCCATCCTGCGGTGTTGCAGCCAGGTCACAAGAAAGCGAGTTGAAGAAAGGAGCTCAGGGGCACTGTAATTCACAAACCTGCAGAGTTATAAATGACAGCTATCGTCCAAAAATATACTGAAGTAAGGCTGCCAAGAGGACTTGAAAGCGGGGCAGAATTGCAGGAAACCGATTTCAAGAGGTAGACTGGAATTGCATTGAAAGCATAGGAAAAGAGGCAGAACGTCCACAATGATGCACTTGGCCAAAAAGGGCGTATGCGTTTTTTCCTGAATATATTCAGGAAAAAACGCATACGCCCTTTTTGGCCAACCAAGCAAGCTTGCAAAGGAAATCTGCACTACAATGAAGTCTCACTTCCCCCCGGTCAAAAGGGCCATCTGAAAAACGTGTAAAATCCAGAAAGGCAGGACAGGCCATGGAGAACTGGGAACCTTGTTATGCTGATGGGCGGGATGTAAATTGCCAACAGACACTCGGGAGAAGTGTATGGTGTTTCCTGAAACATCTAAAAAACAAAGCAACAGAGCCTAGGGCACTTCCACTTATGGTCCTATAGCTTAGGGAAATTAAAATCAAAAAGATACAGCCACCCCAATGTTTGGGACGCCTCTGTTTACAAGAACCTCGTTTACCGTACAAGTTCAATATCACAGAAAGTGAAAAATGGATAAAGAACTTGTGGTACTTACGTACAATGCAGTATCACTCAGCAGTGAAATCTATGTCATCAGGCCCGTAGCAGCACAATGAGTGGATTCAGGTACGATGATTCTAACTGAAATAAGTCACACAGAAAAAGAAACATCATAAGATATCAGTAATACACGGAATGTAAACTTGGCTACACAGGAACTGAATTACAGAACAGAACAGTGTCTCAAATTTAGAAAACCAACTTATGCTTGTTTAAGGGTAAAGGTGAGTTGGGGTGCTGCATAAAACCAGAGATTGAAATGAGCACAGATAAAGTTCCTTAAGCCAAATATGGAATAGACAAGAGTTACTCCTGGCTCAACAAAATGGACTCAACACCGCATATTAAACGCCTAAGAATGTACCTGACTCTTAAGTATCTTAAAACCTATGGATTGCTATGTCTCCGAAAGAGAATCAAGCATGTGTACAGGGACATAAACAAAGCAGTGATAGGATTGGAGAGGTTCGGTGAGCAAATGAAGACCCTTTGAAGTCATATTGCATGGTACCCATTCCACGGGTTTCAACTACCCAGGTTTAAGGTATTCCTCCTTCAGCTAAAACATGCATGTGGAACCTAGAGTATGATCAACCATGTGATCGGGAGACGTGTTCAAATATGTCTCAGTTTTCGTACCCTGGTACTCGGGTGCAACATTCCAGACGCTTTACTAACACTCTCCCGACTTGGAGAGTCAGTCCCTTTAACCTCCTGTTTGGCCCAGTTTGCAATTTCTGCGGAAGATGAACAGGAATAGCGAGAACCAATGAGAGACTAGCTGGGGGTGTCTGGACGGGCAAATTTAACTCTCATTTCCCACCAGGAAGAGGAAATAACCAAAGGCTCAGCGTGCCGTGCCGGAACCAGATTAGGGCCTGAAGCCATCCTACGGTGTTGCGGCCAGCTCACAAGAAAACGAGTTGAAGAAAGGAGCTCAGGGGCACTGTAATTCAGAAACCTGCAGAGTTATAAATGACAACTATCGTCCAAAAATATACTGAAGTAAGGCTGCCAAGAGGACTTGAAAGCGGGGCAGAATTGCAGGAAACCGATTTCAGGAGGTACACTGGAATTGCATTGAAAGCATAGGAAAAGAGGCAGAACGTCCACAATGATGCACTTGGCCAAAAAGGGCGTATGCATTTTTTCCTGAATATATTCAGGAAAAAACGCATACGCCCTTTTTGGCCAACCAAGCAAGCTTGCAAAGGAAATCTGCACTACAATGAAGTCTCACTTCCCCCCGGTCAAAAGGGCCTTCTGAAAAAAGTGTAAAATCCAGAAACGCAGAACAGGCCATGGAGAACTGGGAGCCTTGTTATGCTGATGGGCGGGATGTAAATTGCCAACAGACACTCGGGAGAAGTGTATGGTGTTTCCTGAAACATCTAAAAAACAAAGCAACAGAGCCTAGGGCACTTCCACTTATTGCCCTATAGCTTAGGGAAATTAAAATCAAAACGACACAGCCACCCCAAAGTTTGGGACGCCTCTGTTTACAAGAACCTCGTTTACCGTACAAGTTCAATATCACAGAAAGTGAAAAATGGATAAAGAACTTGTGGTACTTACGTACAATGCAGTATCACTCAGCAGTGAAATCTATGTCATCAGGCCCGTAGCAGCACAATGAGTGGATTCAGGTACGATGATTCTAACTGAAATAAGTCACACAGAAAAAGAAACATCATAAGATATCAGTAATACACGGAATGTAAACTTGGCTACACAGGAACTGAATTACAGAACAGAACAGGGTCTCAAATTTAGAAAACCAACTTATGCTTGTTTAAGGGTAAAGGTGAGTTGGGGTGCTGCATAAAACCAGAGATTGAAATGAGCACAGATAAAGTTCCTTAAGCCAAATATGGAATAGACAAGAGCTACTCCTTGCTCAACGAAATGGCTCAACACCGCATATTAAACGCCTAAGAATGTACCTGACTCGTAAGTATCTTAAAACCTATGGATTGCTATGTCTCTGAAAGACAATCAAGCATGTGTACAGGGACATAAACGCAGCAGTGATAGGATTGGAGAGGTTCGGTGAGCAAATGAAGACCCTTTGAAGTCATATAGCATGGTACCCATTCCACGGGTTTCAACTACCCAGGTTTAAGGTATTCTTCCTTCAGCTAAAACATGCATGTGGAACCTAGAGTATGATCAACCATGTGATCGGGAGACGTGTTCAAATATGTCTCAGTTTTCGTACCCTGGTACTCGGGTGCAACATTCCAGACGCTTTACTAACACTCTCCCGACTTGGAGAGTCAGTCCCTTTAACCTCCTGTTTGGCCCAGTTTGCAATTTCTGCGGAAGATGAACAGGAATAGCGAGAACCAATGAGAGACTAGCTGGAGGTGTCTGGACGGGCAAATTTAACTCTCATTTCCCACCAGGAAGAGGAAATAACCAAAGGCTCAGCGTGCCGTGCCGGAACCAGATTAGGGCCTGAAGCCATCCTGCGGTGTTGCGGCCAGCTCATAAGAAAAGGAGTTGAAGAAAGGAGCTCAGGGGCACTGTAATTCACAAACCTGCAGAGTTATAAATGACAACTATCGTCCAAAAATATACTGAAGTAAGGCTGCCAAGAGGACTTGAAAGCGGGGCAGAATTGCAGGAAACTGATTTCAGGAGGTAGACTGGAATTGCATTGAAAGCATAGGAAAAGAGGCAGAACGTCCACAATGATGCACTTGGCCAAAAAGGGCGTATGCGTTTTTTCCTGAATATATTCAGGAAAAAACACATACGCCCTCTTTGGCCAACCAAGCAAGCTTGCAAAGGAAATCTGCACTACAATGAAGTCTCACTTCCCCCCGGTCAAAAGGGCCATCTGAAAAAAGTGTAAAATCCAGAAAGGCAGGACAGGCCATGGAGAACTGGGAGCCTTGTTATGCTGATGGGCGGGATGTAAATTGCCAACAGACACTCGGGAGAAGTGTATGGTGTTTCCTGAAACATCTAAAAAACAAAGCAACAGAGCCTAGGGCACTTCCACTTATGGTCCTATAGCTTAGGGAAATTAAAATCAAAAAGATACAGCCACCCCAATGTTTGGGACGCCTCTGTTTACAAGAACCTCGTTTACCGTACAAGTTCAATATCACAGAAAGTGAAAAATGGATAAAGAAATTGTGGTACTTACGTACAATGCAGTATCACTCAGCAGTGAAATCTATGTCATCAGGCCCGTAGCAGCACAATGAGTGGATTCAGGTACGATGATTCTAACTGAAATAAGTCACACAGAAAAAGAAACATCATAAGATATCAGTAATACACGGAATGTAAACTTGGCTACACAGGAACTGAATTACAGAACAGAACAGTGTCTCAAATTTAGAAAACCAACTTATGCTTGTTTAAGGGTAAAGGTGAGTTGGGGTGCTGCATAAAACCAGAGATTGAAATGAGCACAGATAAAGTTCCTTAAGCCAAATATGGAATAGACAAGAGTTACTCCTGGCTCAACGAAATGGACTCAACACCGCATATTAAACGCCTAAGAATGTACCTGACTCTTAAGTATCTTAAAACCTATGGATTGCTATGTCTCCGAAAGAGAATCAAGCATGTGTACAGGGACATAAACGCAGCAGTGATAGGATTGGAGAGGTTCGGTGAGCAAATGAAGACCCTTTGAAGTCATATTGCATGGTACCCATTCCACGGGTTTCAACTACCCAGGTTTAAGGTATTCTTCCTTCAGCTAAAACATGCATGTGGAACCTAGAGTATGATCAACCATGTGATCGGGAGACGTGTTCAAATATGTCTCAGTTTTCGTACCCTGGTACTCGGGTGCAACATTCCAGATGCTTTACTAACACTCTCCCGACTTGGAGAGTCAGTCCCTTTAACCTCCTGTTTGGCCCAGTTTGCAATTTCTGCGGAAGATGAACAGGAATAGCGAGAACCAATGAGAGACTAGCTGGAGGTGTCTGGACGGGCAAATTTAACTCTCATTTCCCACCAGGAAGAGGAAATAACCAAAGGCTCAGCGTGCCATGCCGGAACCAGATTAGGGCCTGAAGCCATCCTGCGGTGTTGCAGCCAGGTCACAAGAAAGCGAGTTGAAGAAAGGAGCTCAGGGGCACTGTAATTCACAAACCTGCAGAGTTATAAATGACAGCTATCGTCCAAAAATATACTGAAGTAAGGCTGCCAAGAGGACTTGAAAGCGGGGCAGAATTGCAGGAAACCGATTTCAAGAGGTAGACTGGAATTGCATTGAAAGCATAGGAAAAGAGGCAGAACGTCCACAATGATGCACTTGGCCAAAAAGGGCGTATGCGTTTTTTCCTGAATATATTCAGGAAAAAACGCATACGCCCTTTTTGGCCAACCAAGCAAGCTTGCAAAGGAAATCTGCACTACAATGAAGTCTCACTTCCCCCCGGTCAAAAGGGCCATCTGAAAAAAGTGTAAAATCCAGAAAGGCAGGACAGGCCATGGAGAACTGGGAGCCTTGTTATGCTGATGGGCGGGATGTAAATTGCCAACAGACACTCGGGAGAAGTGTATGGTGTTTCCTGAAACATCTAAAAAACAAAGCAACAGAGCCTAGGGCACTTCCACTTATGGTCCTATAGCTTAGGGAAATTAAAATCAAAAAGATACAGCCACCCCAATGTTTGGGACGCCTCTGTTTACAAGAACCTCGTTTACCGTACAAGTTCAATATCACAGAAAGTGAAAAATGGATAAAGAACTTGTGGTACTTACGTACAATGCAGTATCACTCAGCAGTGAAATCTATGTCATCAGGCCCGTAGCAGCACAATGAGTGGATTCAGGTACGATGATTCTAACTGAAATAAGTCACACAGAAAAAGAAACATCATAAGATATCACTAATACACGGAATGTAAACTTGGCTACACAGGAACTGAATTACAGAACAGAACAGGGTCTCCAATTTAGAAAACCAACTTATGCTTGTTTAAGGGTAAAGGTGAGTTGGGGTGCTGCATAAAACCAGAGATTGAAATGAGCACAGATAAAGTTCCTTAAGCCAAATATGGAATAGACAAGAGCTACTCCTTGCTCAACGAAATGGGCTCAACACCGCATATTAAACGCCTAAGAATGTACCTGACTCTTAAGTATCTTAAAACCTATGGATTGCTATGTCTCCGAAAGAGAATCAAGCATGTGTACAGGGACATAAACAAAGCAGTGATAGGATTGGAGAGGTTCGGTGAGCAAATGAAGACCCTTTGAAGTCATATTGCATGGTACCCATTCCACGGGTTTCAACTACCCAGGTTTAAGGTATTCCTCCTTCAGCTAAAACATGCATGTGGAACCTAGAGTATGATCAACCATGTGATCGGGAGACGTGTTCAAATATGTCTCAGTTTTCGTACCCTGGTACTCGGGTGCAACATTCCAGACGCTTTACTAACACTCTCCCGACTTGGAGAGTCAGTCCCTTTAACCTCCTGTTTGGCCCAGTTTGCAATTTCTGCGGAAGATGAACAGGAATAGCGAGAACCAATGAGAGACTAGCTGGAGGTGTCTGGACGGGCAAATTTAACTCTCATTTCCCACCAGGAAGAGGAAATAACCAAAGGCTCAGCGTGCCGTGCCGGAACCAGATTAGGGCCTGAAGCCATCCTGCGGTGTTGCGGCCAGCTCACAAGAAAACGAGTTGAAGAAAGGAGCTCAGGGGCACTGTAATTCACAAACCTGCAGAGTTATAAATGACAACTATCGTCCAAAAATATACTGAAGTAAGGCTGCCAAGAGGACTTGAAAGCGGGGCAGAATTGCAGGAAACCGATTTCAGGAGGTAGACTGGAATTGCATTGAAAGCATAGGAAAAGAGGCAGAACGTCCACAATGATGCACTTGGCCAAAAAGGGCGTATGTGTTTTTTCCTGAATATATTCAGGAAAAAACGCATACGCCCTTTTTGGCCAACCAAGCAAGCTTGCAAAGGAAATCTGCACTACAATGAAGTCTCACTTCCCCCCGGTCAAAAGGGCCATCTGAAAAAAGTGTAAAATCAAGAAACGCAGAACAGGCCATGGAGAACTGGGAGCTTTGTTATGCTGATGGGCGGGATGTCAATTGCCAACAGACACTCGGGAGAAGTGTATGGTGTTTCCTGAAACATCTAAAAAACAAAGCAACAGAGCCTAGGGCACTTCCACTTATGGTCCTATAGCTTAGGGAAATTAAAATCAAAAAGATACAGCCACCCCAATGTTTGGGACGCCTCTGTTTTCAAGAACCTCGTTTACCGTACAAGTTCAATATCAGAGAAAGTGAAAAATGCATAAAGAACTTGTGGTACTTACGTACAATGCAGTATCACTCAGCAGTGAAATCTAAGTCATCAGGCCCGTAGCAGCACAATGAGTGGATTCAGGTACGATGATTCTAACTGAAATAAGTCACACAGAAAAAGAAACATGATAAGATATCAGTAATACACGGAATGTAAACTTGGCTACACAGGAACTGAATTACAGAACAGAACAGGGTCTCAAATTTAGAAAACCAACTTATGCTTGCTTAAGGGTAAAGGTGAGTTGGGGTGCTGCATAAAACCAGAGATTGAAATGAGCACAGATAAAGTTCCTTAAGCCAAATATGGAATAGACAAGAGCTACTACTTGCTCAACGAAATGGACTCAACACCACATATTAAACGCCTAAGAATGTACCTGACTCTTAAGTATCTTAAAACCTATGCATTGCTATGTCTCCGAAAGAGAATCAAGCATGTGTACAGGGACATAAACGCAGCAGTGATAGGATTGGAGAGTTTCGGTGAGCAAATGAAGACCCTTTGAAGTCATATTGCATGGTACCCATTCCACGGGTCTCAACTCTCCAGGTTTAAGGTATTCTTCCTTCAGCTAAAACATGCATGTGGAACCCAGAGTATGATCAATCGTGTGAACGGGAGACGTGTTCAAATATGTCTCAGTTTTCCTCCCCTGGTACTCGGGTGCAACATTCCAGACGCTTTACTAACACTCTCCCCACTTGGAGAGTCAGCGCCTTTAACCTCCTGTTTGGCCCAGTTTGCAATTTCTGCGGAAGATGAACAGGAATAGCGAGAACCAATGAGAGACTAGCTGGAGGTGTCTGGACGGGCAAATTTAACTCTCATTTCCCACCAGGAAGAGGAAATAACCAAAGGCTCAGCGTGCCGTGCCGGAACCAGAATAGGGCCTGAAGCCATCCTGCGGTGTTGCGGCCAGCTCACAAGAAAGCAAGTTGAAGAAAGGAGCTCAGGGGCACTGTAATTCACAAACCTGCAGAGTTATAAATGACAGCTATCGTCCAAAAATATACTGAAGTAAGGCTGCCAAGAGGACTTGAAAGCGGGGCAGAATTGCAGGAAACCGATTTCAGGAGGTACACTGGAATTGCATTGAAAGCATAGGAAAAGAGGCAGAACGTCCACAATGATGCACTTGGCCAAAAAGGGCGTATGCGTTTTTTCCTGAATATATTCAGGAAAAAACGCATACGCCCTTTTTGGCCAACCAAGCAAACTTGCAAAGGAAATCTGCACTACAATGAAGTCTCACTTCCCCCCGGTCAAAAGGGCCATCTGAAAAAGGTGTAAAATCCAGAAAGGCAGGACAGGCCATGGAGAACTGGGAGCCTTGTTATGCTGATGGGCGGGATGTAAATTGCCAACAGACACTTGGGAGAAGTGTATGGTGTTTCCTGAAACATCTAAGAAACAAAGCAACAGAGCCTAGGGCACTTTCACTTATGGTCCTATAGCTTAGGGAAATTAAAATCAAAAAGACACAGCTACCCCAAAGTTTGGGACGCCTCTGTTTACAAGAACCTCGTTTACCGTACAAGTTCAATATCACAGAAAGTGAAAAATGGATAAAGAACTTGTGGTACTTACGTACAATGCAGTATCACTCAGCAATGAAATCTATGTCATCAGGCCCGTAGCAGCATAATGAGTGGATTCAGGTATGATGATTCTAACTGAAATAAGTCACACAGAAAAAGAAACATCATAAGATATCACTAATACACGGAATGTAAACTTGGCTACACAGGAACTGAATTCCAAAACACAACAGTGTCTCAAATTTAGAAAACCAACTTATGCTTGCTTAAGGGGAAAGGTGAGTTGGGGTGCTGCATAAAACCAGAGATTGAAATGAGCACAGATAAAGTTCCTTAAGCCAAATATGGAATAGAAAAGAGCTACTCCTTGCTCAACGAAATGGACTCAACACCCCATATTAAACGCCTAAGAATGTACCTTACTAGTAAGTATCTTAAAACTTATGGATTGCTATGTCTCCGAAAGAGAATCAAGCATGTGTACAGGGACATAAACGCAGCAGTGATAGGATTGGAGAGGTTCGGTGAGCAAATGAAGACCCTTTGAAGTCATATTGCATGGTACCCATTCCACGGGTTTCAACTACCCAGGTTTAAGGTATTCTTCCTTCAGCTAAAACATGCATGTGGAACCTAGAGTATGATCAACCATGTGATCGGGAGACGTGTTCAAATATGTCTCAGTTTTCGTACCCTGGTACTCGGGTGCAACATTCCAGACGCTTTACTAACACTCTCCCGACTTGGAGAGTCAGTCCCTTTAACCTCCTGTTTGGCCCAGTTTGCAATTTCTGCGGAAGATGAACAGGAATAGCGAGAACCAATGAGAGACTAGCTGGAGGTGTCTGGACGGGCAAATTTAACTCTCATTTCCCACCAGGAAGAGGAAATAACCAAAGGCTCAGCGTGCCATGCCGGAACAAGATTAGGGCCTGAAGCCATCCTGCGGTGTTGAGGCCAGGTCACAAGAAAGCGAGTTGAAGAAAGGGGCTCAGGGGCACTGTAATTCACAAACCTGCAGAGTTATAAATGACAGCTATCGTCCAAAAATATACTGAAGTAAGGCTGCCAAGAGGACTTGAAAGCGGGGCAGAATTGCAGGAAACCGATTTCAGGAGGTAGACTGGAATTGCATTGAAAGCATAGGAAAAGAGGCAGAACGTCCACAATGATGCACTTGGCCAAAAAGGGCGTATGCGTTTTTTCCTGAATATATTCAGGAAGAAACGCATACGCCCTTTTTGGCGAACCAAGCAAACTTGCAATGGAAATCTGCACTACAATGAAGTCTCACTTCCCCCCGGTCAAAAGGGCCATCTGAAAAAAGTGTAAAATGCAGAAAGGCAGGACAGGCCATGGAGAACTGGGAGCCTTGTTATGATGATGGGCGGGATGTAAATTGCCAACAGACACTCGGGAGAAGTGTATGGTGTTTCCTGAAACGTCTAAAAAACAAAGCAACAGAGCCTAGGGCACTTCCACTTATGGTCCTATAGCTTAGGGAAATTAAAATCAAAAAGATACAGCCACCCCAATGTTTGGGACGCCTCTGTTTACAAGAACCTCGTTTACCGTACAAGTTCAATATCACAGAAAGTGAAAAATGGATAAAGAACTTGTGGTACTTACGTACAATGCAGTATCACTCAGCAGTGAAATCTATGTCATCAGGCCCGTAGCAGCACAATGAGTGGATTCAGGTACGATGATTCTAACTGAAATAAGTCACACAGAAAAAGAAACATCATAAGATATCAGTAATACACGGAATGTAAACTTGGCTACACAGGAACTGAATTACAGAACAGAACAGGGTCTCAAATTTAGAAAACCAACTTATGCTTGTTTAAGGGTAAAGGTGAGTTGGGGTGCTGCATAAAACCAGAGATTGAAATGAGCACAGATAAAGTTCCTTAAGCCAAATATGGAATAGACAAGAGCTACTCCTTGCTCAACGAAATGGACTCAACACCGCATATTAAACGCCTAAGAATGTACCTGACTCTTAAGTATCTTAAAACCTATGGATTGCTATGTCTCCGAAAGAGAATCAAGCATGTGTACAGGGACATAAACAAAGCAGTGATAGGATTGGAGAGGTTCGGTGAGCAAATGAAGACCCTTTGAAGTCATATTGCATGGTACCCATTCCACGGGTTTCAACTACCCAGGTTTAAGGTATTCCTCCTTCAGCTAAAACATTCATGTGGAACCTAGAGTATGATCAACCATGTGATCGGGAGACGTGTTCAAATATGTCTCAGTTTTCGTACCCTGGTACTCGGGTGCAACATTCCAGACGCTTTACTAACACTCTCCCGACTTGGAGAGTCAGTCCCTTTAACCTCCTGTTTGGCCCAGTTTGCAATTTCTGCGGAAGATGAACAGGAATAGCGAGAACCAATGAGAGACTAGCTGGAGGTGTCTGGACGGGCAAATTTAACTCTCATTTCCCACCAGGAAGAGGAAATAACCAAAGGCTCAGCGTGCCGTGCCGGAACCAGATTAGGGCCTGAAGCCATCCTGCGGTGTTGCGGCCAGCTCACAAGAAAACGAGTTGAAGAAAGGAGCTCAGGGGCACTGTAATTCACAAACCTGCAGAGTTATAAATGACAACTATCGTCCAAAAATATACTGAAGTAAGGCTGCCAAGAGGACTTGAAAGCGGGGCAGAATTGCAGGAAACCGATTTCAGGAGGTAGACTGGAATTGCATTGAAAGCATAGGAAAAGAGGCAGAACGTCCACAATGATGCACTTGGCCAAAAAGGGCGTATGTGTTTTTTCCTGAATATATTCAGGAAAAAACGCATACGCCCTTTTTGGCCAACCAAGCAAGCTTGCAAAGGAAATCTGCACTACAATGAAGTCTCACTTCCCCCCGGTCAAAAGGGCCATCTGAAAAAAGTGTAAAATCAAGAAACGCAGAACAGGCCATGGAGAACAGGGAGCTTTGTTATGCTGATGGGCGGGATGTCAATTGCCAACAGACACTCAGGAGAAGTGTATGGTGTTTCCTGAAACATCTAAGAAACAAAGCAACAGAGCCTAGGGCACTTCCACTTATGGTCCTATAGCTTAGGGAAATTAAAATCAAAAAGATACAGCCACCCCAATGTTTGGGACGCCTCTGTTTACAAGAACCTCGTTTACCGTACAAGTTCAATATCACAGAAAGTGAAAAATGGATAAAGAACTTGTGGTACTTACGTACAATGCAGTATCACTCAGCAGTGAAATCTATGTCATCAGGCCCGTAGCAGCACAATGAGTGGATTCAGGTACGATGATTCTAACTGAAATAAGTCACACAGAAAAAGAAACATCATAAGATATCAGTAATACACGGAATGTAAACTTGGCTACACAGGAACTGAATTACAGAACAGAACAGGGTCTCAAATTTA
Organism: Globicephala melas; assembly: GCF_963455315.2. Lineage (NCBI taxonomy): Eukaryota > Metazoa > Chordata > Mammalia > Artiodactyla > Delphinidae > Globicephala > Globicephala melas. Next base: position 61,416 of record NW_027207291.1, read on the forward strand.
GAAAACCAACTTATGCTTGTTTAAGGGTAAAGGTGAGTTGGGGTGCTGCATAAAACCAGAGATTGAAATGAGCACAGATAAAGTTCCTTAAGCCAAATATGGAATAGACAAGAGCTACTCCTTGCTCAACGAAATGGACTCAACACCGCATATTAAACGCCTAAGAATGTACCTGACTCTTAAGTATCTTAAAACCTATGGATTGCTATGTCTCCGAAAGAGAATCAAGCATGTGTACAGGGACATAAACGCAGCAGTGATAGGATTGGAGAGGTTCGGTGAGCAAATGAAGACCCTTTGAAGTCATATTGCATGGTACCCATTCCACGGGTCTCAACTCTCCAGGTTTAAGGTATTCTTCCTTCAGCTAAAACATGCATGTGGAACCCAGAGTATGATCAATCGTGTGAACGGGAGACGTGTTCAAATATGTCTCAGTTTTCCTCCCCTGGTACTCGGGTGCAACATTCCAGACGCTTTACTAACACTCTCCCCACTTGGAGAGTCAGCGCCTTTAACCTCCTGTTTGGCCCAGTTTGCAATTTCTGCGGAAGATGAACAGGAATAGCGAGAACCAATGAGAGACTAGCTGGAGGTGTCTGGACGGGCAAATTTAACTCTCATTTCCCACCAGGAAGAGGAAATAACCAAAGGCTCAGCGTGCCGTGCCGGAACCAGAATAGGGCCTGAAGCCATCCTGCGGTGTTGCGGCCAGCTCACAAGAAAGCAAGTTGAAGAAAGGAGCTCAGGGGCACTGTAATTCACAAAACTGCAGAGTTATAAATGACAGCTATCGTCCAAAAATATACTGAAGTAAGGCTGCCAAGAGGACTTGAAAGCGGGGCAGAATTGCAGGAAACCGATTTCAGGAGGTAGACTGGAATTGCATTGAAAGCATAGGAAAAGAGGCAGAACGTCCACAATGATGCACTTGGCCAAAAAGGGCGTATGCGTTTTTTCCTGAATATATTCAGGAAAAAACGCATACGCCCTTTTTGGCCAACCAAGCAAACTTGCAAAGGAAATCTGCACTACAATGAAGTCTCACTTCCCCCCGGTCAAAAGGGCCATCTGAAAAAGGTGTAAAATCCAGAAAGGCAGGACAGGCCATGGAGAACTGGGAGCCTTGTTATGCTGATGGGCGGGATGTAAATTGCCAACAGACACTTGGGAGAAGTGTATGGTGTTTCCTGAAACATCTAAGAAACAAAGCAACAGAGCCTAGGGCACTTTCACTTATGGTCCTATAGCTTAGCGAAATTAAAATCAAAAAGACACAGCTACCCCAAAGTTTGGGACGCCTCTGTTTACAAGAACCTCGTTTACCGTACAAGTTCAATATCACAGAAAGTGAAAAATGGATAAAGAACTTGTGGTACTTACGTACAATGCAGTATCACTCAGCAATGAAATCTATGTCATCAGGCCCGTAGCAGCATAATGAGTGGATTCAGGTATGATGATTCTAACTGAAATAAGTCACACAGAAAAAGAAACATCATAAGATATCACTAATACACGGAATGTAAACTTGGCTACACAGGAACTGAATTCCAAAACACAACAGGGTCTCAAATTTAGAAAACCAACTTATGCTTGCTTAAGGGGAAAGGTGAGTTGGGGTGCTGCATAAAACCAGAGATTGAAATGAGCACAGATAAAGTTCCTTAAGCCAAATATGGAATAGAAAAGAGCTACTCCTTGCTCAACGAAATGGACTCAACACCCCATATTAAACGCCTAAGAATGTACCTTACTAGTAAGTATCTTAAAACCTATGGATTGCTATGTCTCCAAAAGAGAATCAAGCGTGTGTACAGGGGCATAAACGCAGCAGTGATAGGATTGGAGAGGTTCGGTGAGCAAATGAAGACCCTTTGAAGTCATATTGCATGGTACCCATTCCACGGGTTTCAACTACCCACGTTTAAGGTATTCTTCCTTCAGCTAAAACATGCATGTGGAACCCAGAGTATGATCAACCGTGTGATCGGGAGACCTGTTCAAATATGTCTCAGTTTTCGTACCCTGGTACACGGGTGCAACATTCCAGACGCTTTACTAACACTCTCCCGACTTGGAGAGTCAGTCCCTTTAACCTCCTGTTTGGCCCAGTTTGCAATTTCTGCGGAAGATGAACAGGAATAGCGAGAACCAATGAGAGACTAGCTGGAGGTCTCTGGACGGGCAAATTTAACTCTCATTTCCCACCAGGAAGAGGAATTAACCAAAGGCTCGGCGTGCCGTGCCGGAACCAGATTAGGGCCTGAAGCCATCCTGCGGTGTTGCGGCCAGCTCACAAGAAAGCGAGTTGAAGAAAGGAGCTCAGGGGCACTGTAATTCACAAACCTGCAGAGTTATAAATGACAATTATCGTCCAAAAATATACTGAAGTAAGGCTGCCAAGAGGACTTGAAAGCGGGGCAGAATTGCAGGAAACCGATTTCAGGAGGTACACTGGAATTGCATTGAAAGCATAGGAAAAGAGGCAGAACGTTCACAATGATGCACTTGGCCAAAAAGGACGTATGCGTTTTTTCCTGAATATATTCAGGAAAAAACGCATACGCCCTTTTTGGCCAACCAAGCAAACTTGCAAAGGAAATCTGCACTACAATGAAGTCTCACTTCCCCCCAGTCAAAAGGGCCATCTGAAAAAAGTGTAAAATCCAGAAAGGCAGGACAGGCCATGGAGAACTGGGAGCCTTGTTATGCTGATGGGCGGGATGTAAATTGCCAACAGCCACTCGGGAGAAGTGTATGGTGTTTCCTGAAACATCTGAAAAACAAAGCAACAGAGCCTAGGGCACTTCCACTTATGGCCCTATAGCTTAGGGAAATTAAAATCAAAACGACACAGCCACCCCAAAGTTTGGGACGCCTCTGTTTACAAGAACCTCGTTTACCGTACAAGTTCAATATCAGAGAAAGTGAAAAATGGATAAAGAACTTGTGGTACTTACGTACAATGCAGTATCACTCAGCAGTGAAATCTATGTCATCAGGCCCGTAGCAGCACAATGAGTGGATTCAGGTACGATGATTCTAACTGAAATAAGTCACACAGAAAAAGAAACATCATAAGATATCAGTAATACACGGAATGTAAACTTGGCTACACAGGAACTGAATTACAGAACAGAACAGGGTCTCAAATTTAGAAAACCAACTTATGCTTGTTTAAGGGTAAAGGTGAGTTGGGGTGCTGCATAAAACCAGAGATTGAAATGAGCACAGATAAAGTTCCTTAAGCCAAATATGGAATAGACAAGAGCTACTCCTTGCTCAACGAAATGGACTCAACACCGCATATTAAACGCCTAAGAATGTACCTGACTCTTAAGTATCTTAAAACTTATGGATTGCTATGTCTCCGAAAGAGAATCAAGCATGTGTACAGGGACATAAACGCAGCAGTGATAGGATTGGAGAGGTTCGGTGAGCAAATGAAGACCCTTTGAAGTCATATTGCATGGTACCCATTCCACGGGTTTCAACTACCCAGGTTTAAGGTATTCTTCCTTCAGCTAAAACATGCATGTGGAACCTAGAGTATGATCAACCATGTGATCGGGAGACGTGTTCAAATATGTCTCAGTTTTCGTACCCTGGTACTCGGGTGCAACATTCCAGACGCTTTACTAACACTCTCCCAACTTGGAGAGTCAGTCCCTTTAACCTCCTGTTTGGCCCAGTTTGCAATTTCTGCGGAAGATGAACAGGAATAGCGAGAACCAATGAGAGACTAGCTGGAGGTGTCTGGACGGGCAAATTTAACTCTCATTTCCCACCAGGAAGAGGAAATAACCAAAGGCTCAGCGTGCCATGCCGGAACAAGATTAGGGCCTGAAGCCATCCTGCGGTGTTGTGGCCAGGTCACAAGAAAGCGAGTTGAAGAAAGGGGCTCAGGGGCACTGTAATTCACAAACCTGCAGAGTTATAAATGACAGCTATCGTCCAAAAATATACTGAAGTAAGGCTGCCAAGAGGACTTGAAAGCGGGGCAGAATTGCAGGAAACCGATTTCAGGAGGTAGACTGGAATTGCATTAAAAGCATAGGAAAAGAGGCAGAACGTCCACAATGATGCACTTGGCCGAAAAGGGCGTATGCGTTTTTTCCTGAATATATTCAGGAAGAAACGCATACGCCCTTTTTGGCCAACCAAGCAAACTTGCAAAGGAAATCTGCACTACAATGAAGTCTCACTTCCCCCCGGTCAAAAGGGCCATCTGAAAAAAGTGTAAAATGCAGAAAGGCAGGACAGGCCATGGAGAACTGGGAGCCTTGTTATGATGATGGGCGGGATGTAAATTGCCAACAGACACTCGGGAGAAGTGTATGGTGTTTCCTGAAACATCTAAAAAACAAAGCAACAGAGCCTAGGGCACTTCCACTTATGGTCCTATAGCTTAGGGAAATTAAAATCAAAAAGATACAGCCACCCCAATGTTTGGGACGCCTCTGTTTACAAGAACCTCGTTTACCGTACAAGTTCAATATCACAGAAAGTGAAAAATGGATAAAGAACTTGTGGTACTTACGTACAATGCAGTATCACTCAGCAGTGAAATCTATGTCATCAGGCCCGTAGCAGCACAATGAGTGGATTCAGGTACGATGATTCTAACTGAAATAAGTCACACAGAAAAAGAAACATCATAAGATATCAGTAATACACGGAATGTAAACTTGGCTACACAGGAACTGAATTACAGAACAGAACAGGGTCTCAAATTTAGAAAACCAACTTATGCTTGTTTAAGGGTAAAGGTGAGTTGGGGTGCTGCATAAAACCAGAGATTGAAATGAGCACAGATAAAGTTCCTTAAGCCAAATATGGAATAGACAAGAGCTACTCCTTGCTCAATGAAATGGACTCAACACCGCATATTAAACGCCTAAGAATGTACCTGACTCTTAAGTATCTTAAAACCTATGGATTGCTATGTCTCCGAAAGAGAATCAAGCATGTGTACAGGGACATAAACAAAGCAGTGATAGGATTGGAGAGGTTCGGTGAGCAAATGAAGACCCTTTGAAGTCATATTGCATGGTACCCATTCCACGGGTTTCAACTACCCAGGTTTAAGGTATTCCTCCTTCAGCTAAAACATGCATGTGGAACCTAGAGTATGATCAACCATATAATCGGGAGACGTGTTCAAATATGTCTCAGTTTTCGTACCCTGGTACTCGGGTGCAACATTCCAGACGCTTTACTAACACTCTCCCGACTTGGAGAGTCAGTCCCTTTAACCTCCTGTTTGGCCCAGTTTGCAATTTCTGCGGAAGATGAACAGGAATAGCGAGAACCAATGAGAGACTAGCTGGAGGTGTCTGGACGGGCAAATTTAACTCTCATTTCCCACCAGGAAGAGGAAATAACCAAAGGCTCAGCGTGCCGTGCCGGAACCAGATTAGGGCCTGAAGCCATCCTGCGGTGTTGCGGCCAGCTCACAAGAAAACGAGTTGAAGAAAGGAGCTCAGGGGCACTGTAATTCACAAACCTGCAGAGTTATAAATGACAACTATCGTCCAAAAATATACTGAAGTAAGGCTGCCAAGAGGACTTGAAAGCGGGGCAGAATTGCAGGAAACCGATTTCAGGAGGTAGACTGGAATTGCATTGAAAGCATAGGAAAAGAGGCAGAACGTCCACAATGATGCACTTGGCCAAAAAGGGCGTATGCGTTTTTTCCTGAATATATTCAGGAAAAAACGCATACGCCCTTTTTGGCCAACCAAGCAAGCTTGCAAAGGAAATCTGCACTACAATGAAGTCTCACTTCCCCCCGGTCAAAAGGGCCATCTGAAAAAAGTGTAAAATCAAGAAACGCAGAACAGGCCATGGAGAACTGGGAGCTTTGTTATGCTGATGGGCGGGATGTCAATTGCCAACAGACACTCGGGAGAAGTGTATGGTGTTTCCTGAAACGTCTAAAAAACAAAGCAACAGAGCCTAGGGCACTTCCACTTATGGTCCTATAGCTTAGGGAAATTAAAATCAAAAAGATACAGCCACCCCAATGTTTGGGACGCCTCTGTTTACAAGAACCTCGTTTACCGTACAAGTTCAATATCACAGAAAGTGAAAAATGGATAAAGAACTTGTGGTACTTACGTACAATGCAGTATCACTCAGCAGTGAAATCTAAGTCATCAGGCCCGTAGCAGCACAATGAGTGGATTCAGGTACGATGATTCTAACTGAAATAAGTCACACAGAAAAAGAAACATCATAAGATATCAGTAATACACGGAATGTAAACTTGGCTACACAGGAACTGAATTACAGAACAGAACAGGGTCTCAAATTTAGAAAACCAACTTATGCTTGCTTAAGGGTAAAGGTGAGTTGGGGTGCTGCATAAAACCAGAGATTGAAATGAGCACAGATAAAGTTCCTTAAGCCAAATATGGAATAGACAAGAGCTACTCCTTGCTCAACGAAATGGACTCAACACCACATATTAAACACCTAAGAATGTACCTGACTCTTAAGTATCTTAAAACCTATGGATTGCTATGTCTCCGAAAGAGAATCAAGCATGTGTACAGGGACATAAACGCAGCAGTGATAGGATTGGAGAGGTTCGGTGAGCAAATGAAGACCCTTTGAAGTCATATTGCATGGTACCCATTCCACGGGTCTCAACTCTCCAGGTTTAAGGTATTCTTCCTTCAGCTAAAACATGCATGTGGAACCCAGAGTATGATCAATCGTGTGAACGGGAGACGTGTTCAAATATGTCTCAGTTTTCCTCCCCTGGTACTCGGGTGCAACATTCCAGACGCTTTACTAACACTCTCCCCACTTGGAGAGTCAGCGCCTTTAACCTCCTGTTTGGCCCAGTTTGCAATTTCTGCGGAAGATGAACAGGAATAGGGAGAACCAATGAGAGACTAGCTGGAGGTGTCAGGACGGGCAAATTTAACTCTCATTTCCCACCAGGAAGAGGAAATAACCAAAGGCTCAGCGTGCCGTGCCGGAACCAGAATAGGGCCTGAAGCCATCCTGCGGTGTTGCGGCCAGCTCACAAGAAAGCAAGTTGAAGAAAGGAGCTCAGGGGCACTGTAATTCACAAAACTGCAGAGTTATAAATGACAGCTATCGTCCAAAAATATACTGAAGTAAGGCTGCCAAGAGGACTTGAAAGCGGGGCAGAATTGCAGGAAACCGATTTCAGGAGGTAGACAGGAATTGCATTGAAAGCATAGGAAAAGAGGCAGAACGTCCACAATGATGCACTTGGCCAAAAAGGGCGTATGCGTTTTTTCCTGAATATATTCAGGAAAAAACGCATACGCCCTTTTTGGCCAACCAAGCAAACTTGCAAAGGAAATCTGCACTACAATGAAGTCTCACTTCCCCCCGGTCAAAAGGGCCATCTGAAAAAGGTGTAAAATCCAGAAAGGCAGGACAGGCCATGGAGAACTGGGAGCCTTGTTATGCTGATGGGCGGGATGTAAATTGCCAACAGACACTTGGGAGAAGTGTATGGTGTTTCCTGAAACATCTAAGAAACAAAGCAACAGAGCCTAGGGCACTTTCACTTATGGTCCTATAGCTTAGGGAAATTAAAATCAAAAAGACACAGCTACCCCAAAGTTTGGGACGCCTCTGTTTACAAGAACCTCGTTTACCGTACAAGTTCAATATCACAGAAAGTGAAAAATGGATAAAGAACTTGTGGTACTTACGTACAATGCAGTATCACTCAGCAATGAAATCTATGTCATCAGGCCCGTAGCAGCATAATGAGTGGATTCAGGTATGATGATTCTAACTGAAATAAGTCACACAGAAAAAGAAACATCATAAGATATCACTAATACACGGAATGTAAACTTGGCTACACAGGAACTGAATTCCAAAACACAACAGGGTCTCAAATTTAGAAAACCAACTTATGCTTGCTTAAGGGGAAAGGTGAGTTGGGGTGCTGCATAAAACCAGAGATTGAAATGAGCACAGATAAAGTTCCTTAAGCCAAATATGGAATAGAAAAGAGCTACTCCTTGCTCAACGAAATGGACTCAACACCCCATATTAAACGCCTAAGAATGTACCTTACTAGTAAGTATCTTAAAACCTATGGATTGCTATGTCTCCAAAAGAGAATCAAGCGTGTGTACAGGGGCATAAACGCAGCAGTGATAGGATTGGAGAGGTTCGGTGAGCAAATGAAGACCCTTTGAAGTCATATTGCATGGTACCCATTCCACGGGTTTCAACTACCCACGTTTAAGGTATTCTTCCTTCAGCTAAAACATGCATGTGGAACCCAGAGTATGATCAACCGTGTGATCGGGAGACCTGTTCAAATATGTCTCAGTTTTCGTACCCTGGTACACGGGTGCAACATTCCAGACGCTTTACTAACACTCTCCCGACTTGGAGAGTCAGTCCCTTTAACCTCCTGTTTGGCCCAGTTTGCAATTTCTGCGGAAGATGAACAGGAATAGCGAGAACCAATGAGAGACTAGCTGGAGGTCTCTGGACGGGCAAATTTAACTCTCATTTCCCACCAGGAAGAGGAATTAACCAAAGGCTCGGCGTGCCGTGCCGGAACCAGATTAGGGCCTGAAGCCATCCTGCGGTGTTGCGGCCAGCTCACAAGAAAGCGAGTTGAAGAAAGGAGCTCAGGGGCACTGTAATTCACAAACCTGCAGAGTTATAAATGACAATTATCGTCCAAAAATATACTGAAGTAAGGCTGCCAAGAGGACTTGAAAGCGGGGCAGAATTGCAGGAAACCGATTTCAGGAGGTACACTGGAATTGCATTGAAAGCATAGGAAAAGAGGCAGAACGTTCACAATGATGCACTTGGCCAAAAAGGACGTATGCGTTTTTTCCTGAATATATTCAGGAAAAAACGCATACGCCCTTTTTGGCCAACCAAGCAAACTTGCAAAGGAAATCTGCACTACAATGAAGTCTCACTTCCCCCCAGTCAAAAGGGCCATCTGAAAAAAGTGTAAAATCCAGAAAGGCAGGACAGGCCATGGAGAACTGGGAGCCTTGTTATGCTGATGGGCGGGATGTAAATTGCCAACAGCCACTCGGGAGAAGTGTATGGTGTTTCCTGAAACATCTGAAAAACAAAGCAACAGAGCCTAGGGCACTTCCACTTATGGCCCTATAGCTTAGGGAAATTAAAATCAAAACGACACAGCCACCCCAAAGTTTGGGACGCCTCTGTTTACAAGAACCTCGTTTACCGTACAAGTTCAATATCAGAGAAAGTGAAAAATGGATAAAGAACTTGTGGTACTTACGTACAATGCAGTATCACTCAGCAGTGAAATCTATGTCATCAGGCCCGTAGCAGCACAATGAGTGGATTCAGGTACGATGATTCTAACTGAAATAAGTCACACAGAAAAAGAAACATCATAAGATATCAGTAATACACGGAATGTAAACTTGGCTACACAGGAACTGAATTACAGAACAGAACAGGGTCTCAAATTTAGAAAACCAACTTATGCTTGTTTAAGGGTAAAGGTGAGTTGGGGTGCTGCATAAAACCAGAGATTGAAATGAGCACAGATAAAGTTCCTTAAGCCAAATATGGAATAGACAAGAGCTACTCCTTGCTCAACGAAATGGACTCAACACCGCATATTAAACGCCTAAGAATGTACCTGACTCTTAAGTATCTTAAAACTTATGGATTGCTATGTCTCCGAAAGAGAATCAAGCATGTGTACAGGGACATAAACGCAGCAGTGATAGGATTGGAGAGGTTCGGTGAGCAAATGAAGACCCTTTGAAGTCATATTGCATGGTACCCATTCCACGGGTTTCAACTACCCAGGTTTAAGGTATTCTTCCTTCAGCTAAAACATGCATGTGGAACCTAGAGTATGATCAACCATGTGATCGGGAGACGTGTTCAAATATGTCTCAGTTTTCGTACCCTGGTACTCGGGTGCAACATTCCAGACGCTTTACTAACACTCTCCCAACTTGGAGAGTCAGTCCCTTTAACCTCCTGTTTGGCCCAGTTTGCAATTTCTGCGGAAGATGAACAGGAATAGCGAGAACCAATGAGAGACTAGCTGGAGGTGTCTGGACGGGCAAATTTAACTCTCATTTCCCACCAGGAAGAGGAAATAACCAAAGGCTCAGCGTGCCATGCCGGAACAAGATTAGGGCCTGAAGCCATCCTGCGGTGTTGTGGCCAGGTCACAAGAAAGCGAGTTGAAGAAAGGGGCTCAGGGGCACTGTAATTCACAAACCTGCAGAGTTATAAATGACAGCTATCGTCCAAAAATATACTGAAGTAAGGCTGCCAAGAGGACTTGAAAGCGGGGCAGAATTGCAGGAAACCGATTTCAGGAGGTAGACTGGAATTGCATTAAAAGCATAGGAAAAGAGGCAGAACGTCCACAATGATGCACTTGGCCGAAAAGGGCGTATGCGTTTTTTCCTGAATATATTCAGGAAGAAACGCATACGCCCTTTTTGGCCAACCAAGCAAACTTGCAAAGGAAATCTGCACTACAATGAAGTCTCACTTCCCCCCGGTCAAAAGGGCCATCTGAAAAAAGTGTAAAATGCAGAAAGGCAGGACAGGCCATGGAGAACTGGGAGCCTTGTTATGATGATGGGCGGGATGTAAATTGCCAACAGACACTCGGGAGAAGTGTATGGTGTTTCCTGAAACATCTAAAAAACAAAGCAACAGAGCCTAGGGCACTTCCACTTATGGTCCTATAGCTTAGGGAAATTAAAATCAAAAAGATACAGCCACCCCAATGTTTGGGACGCCTCTGTTTACAAGAACCTCGTTTACCGTACAAGTTCAATATCACAGAAAGTGAAAAATGGATAAAGAACTTGTGGTACTTACGTACAATGCAGTATCACTCAGCAGTGAAATCTATGTCATCAGGCCCGTAGCAGCACAATGAGTGGATTCAGGTACGATGATTCTAACTGAAATAAGTCACACAGAAAAAGAAACATCATAAGATATCAGTAATACACGGAATGTAAACTTGGCTACACAGGAACTGAATTACAGAACAGAACAGGGTCTCAAATTTAGAAAACCAACTTATGCTTGTTTAAGGGTAAAGGTGAGTTGGGGTGCTGCATAAAACCAGAGATTGAAATGAGCACAGATAAAGTTCCTTAAGCCAAATATGGAATAGACAAGAGCTACTCCTTGCTCAATGAAATGGACTCAACACCGCATATTAAACGCCTAAGAATGTACCTGACTCTTAAGTATCTTAAAACCTATGGATTGCTATGTCTCCGAAAGAGAATCAAGCATGTGTACAGGGACATAAACAAAGCAGTGATAGGATTGGAGAGGTTCGGTGAGCAAATGAAGACCCTTTGAAGTCATATTGCATGGTACCCATTCCACGGGTTTCAACTACCCAGGTTTAAGGTATTCCTCCTTCAGCTAAAACATGCATGTGGAACCTAGAGTATGATCAACCATATAATCGGGAGACGTGTTCAAATATGTCTCAGTTTTCGTACCCTGGTACTCGGGTGCAACATTCCAGACGCTTTACTAACACTCTCCCGACTTGGAGAGTCAGTCCCTTTAACCTCCTGTTTGGCCCAGTTTGCAATTTCTGCGGAAGATGAACAGGAATAGCGAGAACCAATGAGAGACTAGCTGGAGGTGTCTGGACGGGCAAATTTAACTCTCATTTCCCACCAGGAAGAGGAAATAACCAAAGGCTCAGCGTGCCGTGCCGGAACCAGATTAGGGCCTGAAGCCATCCTGCGGTGTTGCGGCCAGCTCACAAGAAAACGAGTTGAAGAAAGGAGCTCAGGGGCACTGTAATTCACAAACCTGCAGAGTTATAAATGACAACTATCGTCCAAAAATATACTGAAGTAAGGCTGCCAAGAGGACTTGAAAGCGGGGCAGAATTGCAGGAAACCGATTTCAGGAGGTAGACTGGAATTGCATTGAAAGCATAGGAAAAGAGGCAGAACGTCCACAATGATGCACTTGGCCAAAAAGGGCGTATGCGTTTTTTCCTGAATATATTCAGGAAAAAACGCATACGCCCTTTTTGGCCAACCAAGCAAGCTTGCAAAGGAAATCTGCACTACAATGAAGTCTCACTTCCCCCCGGTCAAAAGGGCCATCTGAAAAAAGTGTAAAATCAAGAAACGCAGAACAGGCCATGGAGAACTGGGAGCTTTGTTATGCTGATGGGCGGGATGTCAATTGCCAACAGACACTCGGGAGAAGTGTATGGTGTTTCCTGAAACGTCTAAAAAACAAAGCAACAGAGCCTAGGGCACTTCCACTTATGGTCCTATAGCTTAGGGAAATTAAAATCAAAAAGATACAGCCACCCCAATGTTTGGGACGCCTCTGTTTACAAGAACCTCGTTTACCGTACAAGTTCAATATCACAGAAAGTGAAAAATGGATAAAGAACTTGTGGTACTTACGTACAATGCAGTATCACTCAGCAGTGAAATCTAAGTCATCAGGCCCGTAGCAGCACAATGAGTGGATTCAGGTACGATGATTCTAACTGAAATAAGTCACACAGAAAAAGAAACATCATAAGATATCAGTAATACACGGAATGTAAACTTGGCTACACAGGAACTGAATTACAGAACAGAACAGGGTCTCAAATTTAGAAAACCAACTTATGCTTGCTTAAGGGTAAAGGTGAGTTGGGGTGCTGCATAAAACCAGAGATTGAAATGAGCACAGATAAAGTTCCTTAAGCCAAATATGGAATAGACAAGAGCTACTCCTTGCTCAACGAAATGGACTCAACACCACATATTAAACACCTAAGAATGTACCTGACTCTTAAGTATCTTAAAACCTATGGATTGCTATGTCTCCGAAAGAGAATCAAGCATGTGTACAGGGACATAAACGCAGCAGTGATAGGATTGGAGAGGTTCGGTGAGCAAATGAAGACCCTTTGAAGTCATATTGCATGGTACCCATTCCACGGGTCTCAACTCTCCAGGTTTAAGGTATTCTTCCTTCAGCTAAAACATGCATGTGGAACCCAGAGTATGATCAATCGTGTGAACGGGAGACGTGTTCAAATATGTCTCAGTTTTCCTCCCCTGGTACTCGGGTGCAACATTCCAGACGCTTTACTAACACTCTCCCCACTTGGAGAGTCAGCGCCTTTAACCTCCTGTTTGGCCCAGTTTGCAATTTCTGCGGAAGATGAACAGGAATAGGGAGAACCAATGAGAGACTAGCTGGAGGTGTCAGGACGGGCAAATTTAACTCTCATTTCCCACCAGGAAGAGGAAATAACCAAAGGCTCAGCGTGCCGTGCCGGAACCAGAATAGGGCCTGAAGCCATCCTGCGGTGTTGCGGCCAGCTCACAAGAAAGCAAGTTGAAGAAAGGAGCTCAGGGGCACTGTAATTCACAAAACTGCAGAGTTATAAATGACAGCTATCGTCCAAAAATATACTGAAGTAAGGCTGCCAAGAGGACTTGAAAGCGGGGCAGAATTGCAGGAAACCGATTTCAGGAGGTAGACAGGAATTGCATTGAAAGCATAGGAAAAGAGGCAGAACGTCCACAATGATGCACTTGGCCAAAAAGGGCGTATGCGTTTTTTCCTGAATATATTCAGGAAAAAACGCATACGCCCTTTTTGGCCAACCAAGCAAACTTGCAAAGGAAATCTGCACTACAATGAAGTCTCACTTCCCCCCGGTCAAAAGGGCCATCTGAAAAAGGTGTAAAATCCAGAAAGGCAGGACAGGCCATGGAGAACTGGGAGCCTTGTTATGCTGATGGGCGGGATGTAAATTGCCAACAGACACTTGGGAGAAGTGTATGGTGTTTCCTGAAACATCTAAGAAACAAAGCAACAGAGCCTAGGGCACTTTCACTTATGGTCCTATAGCTTAGGGAAATTAAAATCAAAAAGACACAGCTACCCCAAAGTTTGGGACGCCTCTGTTTACAAGAACCTCGTTTACCGTACAAGTTCAATATCACAGAAAGTGAAAAATGGATAAAGAACTTGTGGTACTTACGTACAATGCAGTATCACTCAGCAATGAAATCTATGTCATCAGGCCCGTAGCAGCATAATGAGTGGATTCAGGTATGATGATTCTAACTGAAATAAGTCACACAGAAAAAGAAACATCATAAGATATCACTAATACACGGAATGTAAACTTGGCTACACAGGAACTGAATTCCAAAACACAACAGGGTCTCAAATTTAGAAAACCAACTTATGCTTGCTTAAGGGGAAAGGTGAGTTGGGGTGCTGCATAAAACCAGAGATTGAAATGAGCACAGATAAAGTTCCTTAAGCCAAATATGGAATAGAAAAGAGCTACTCCTTGCTCAACGAAATGGACTCAACACCCCATATTAAACGCCTAAGAATGTACCTTACTAGTAAGTATCTTAAAACCTATGGATTGCTATGTCTCCAAAAGAGAATCAAGCGTGTGTACAGGGGCATAAACGCAGCAGTGATAGGATTGGAGAGGTTCGGTGAGCAAATGAAGACCCTTTGAAGTCATATTGCATGGTACCCATTCCACGGGTTTCAACTACCCACGTTTAAGGTATTCTTCCTTCAGCTAAAACATGCATGTGGAACCCAGAGTATGATCAACCGTGTGATCGGGAGACCTGTTCAAATATGTCTCAGTTTTCGTACCCTGGTACTCGGGTGCAACATTCCAGACGCTTTACTAACACTCTCCCGACTTGGAGAGTCAGTCCCTTTAACCTCCTGTTTGGCCCAGTTTGCAATTTCTGCGGAAGATGAACAGGAATAGCGAGAACCAATGAGAGACTAGCTGGAGGTCTCTGGACGGGCAAATTTAACTCTCATTTCCCACCAGGAAGAGGAATTAACCAAAGGCTCGGCGTGCCGTGCCGGAACCAGATTAGGGCCTGAAGCCATCCTGCGGTGTTGCGGCCAGCTCACAAGAAAGCGAGTTGAAGAAAGGAGCTCAGGGGCACTGTAATTCACAAACCTGCAGAGTTATAAATGACAATTATCGTCCAAAAATATACTGAAGTAAGGCTGCCAAGAGGACTTGAAAGCGGGGCAGAATTGCAGGAAACCGATTTCAGGAGGTACACTGGAATTGCATTGAAAGCATAGGAAAAGAGGCAGAACGTTCACAATGATGCACTTGGCCAAAAAGGACGTATGCGTTTTTTCCTGAATATATTCAGGAAAAAACGCATACGCCCTTTTTGGCCAACCAAGCAAACTTGCAAAGGAAATCTGCACTACAATGAAGTCTCACTTCCCCCCAGTCAAAAGGGCCATCTGAAAAAAGTGTAAAATCCAGAAAGGCAGGACAGGCCATGGAGAACTGGGAGCCTTGTTATGCTGATGGGCGGGATGTAAATTGCCAACAGCCACTCGGGAGAAGTGTATGGTGTTTCCTGAAACATCTGAAAAACAAAGCAACAGAGCCTAGGGCACTTCCACTTATGGCCCTATAGCTTAGGGAAATTAAAATCAAAACGACACAGCCACCCCAAAGTTTGGGACGCCTCTGTTTACAAGAACCTCGTTTACCGTACAAGTTCAATATCAGAGAAAGTGAAAAATGGATAAAGAACTTGTGGTACTTACGTACAATGCAGTATCACTCAGCAGTGAAATCTATGTCATCAGGCCCGTAGCAGCACAATGAGTGGATTCAGGTACGATGATTCTAACTGAAATAAGTCACACAGAAAAAGAAACATCATAAGATATCAGTAATACACGGAATGTAAACTTGGCTACACAGGAACTGAATTACAGAACAGAACAGGGTCTCAAATTTAGAAAACCAACTTATGCTTGTTTAAGGGTAAAGGTGAGTTGGGGTGCTGCATAAAACCAGAGATTGAAATGAGCACAGATAAAGTTCCTTAAGCCAAATATGGAATAGACAAGAGCTACTCCTTGCTCAACGAAATGGACTCAACACCGCATATTAAACGCCTAAGAATGTACCTGACTCTTAAGTATCTTAAAACTTATGGATTGCTATGTCTCCGAAAGAGAATCAAGCATGTGTACAGGGACATAAACGCAGCAGTGATAGGATTGGAGAGGTTCGGTGAGCAAATGAAGACCCTTTGAAGTCATATTGCATGGTACCCATTCCACGGGTTTCAACTACCCAGGTTTAAGGTATTCTTCCTTCAGCTAAAACATGCATGTGGAACCTAGAGTATGATCAACCATGTGATCGGGAGACGTGTTCAAATATGTCTCAGTTTTCGTACCCTGGTACTCGGGTGCAACATTCCAGACGCTTTACTAACACTCTCCCAACTTGGAGAGTCAGTCCCTTTAACCTCCTGTTTGGCCCAGTTTGCAATTTCTGCGGAAGATGAACAGGAATAGCGAGAACCAATGAGAGACTAGCTGGAGGTGTCTGGACGGGCAAATTTAACTCTCATTTCCCACCAGGAAGAGGAAATAACCAAAGGCTCAGCGTGCCATGCCGGAACAAGATTAGGGCCTGAAGCCATCCTGCGGTGTTGTGGCCAGGTCACAAGAAAGCGAGTTGAAGAAAGGGGCTCAGGGGCACTGTAATTCACAAACCTGCAGAGTTATAAATGACAGCTATCGTCCAAAAATATACTGAAGTAAGGCTGCCAAGAGGACTTGAAAGCGGGGCAGAATTGCAGGAAACCGATTTCAGGAGGTAGACTGGAATTGCATTAAAAGCATAGGAAAAGAGGCAGAACGTCCACAATGATGCACTTGGCCGAAAAGGGCGTATGCGTTTTTTCCTGAATATATTCAGGAAGAAACGCATACGCCCTTTTTGGCCAACCAAGCAAACTTGCAAAGGAAATCTGCACTACAATGAAGTCTCACTTCCCCCCGGTCAAAAGGGCCATCTGAAAAAAGTGTAAAATGCAGAAAGGCAGGACAGGCCATGGAGAACTGGGAGCCTTGTTATGATGATGGGCGGGATGTAAATTGCCAACAGACACTCGGGAGAAGTGTATGGTGTTTCCTGAAACATCTAAAAAACAAAGCAACAGAGCCTAGGGCACTTCCACTTATGGTCCTATAGCTTAGGGAAATTAAAATCAAAAAGATACAGCCACCCCAATGTTTGGGACGCCTCTGTTTACAAGAACCTCGTTTACCGTACAAGTTCAATATCACAGAAAGTGAAAAATGGATAAAGAACTTGTGGTACTTACGTACAATGCAGTATCACTCAGCAGTGAAATCTATGTCATCAGGCCCGTAGCAGCACAATGAGTGGATTCAGGTACGATGATTCTAACTGAAATAAGTCACACAGAAAAAGAAACATCATAAGATATCAGTAATACACGGAATGTAAACTTGGCTACACAGGAACTGAATTACAGAACAGAACAGGGTCTCAAATTTAGAAAACCAACTTATGCTTGTTTAAGGGTAAAGGTGAGTTGGGGTGCTGCATAAAACCAGAGATTGAAATGAGCACAGATAAAGTTCCTTAAGCCAAATATGGAATAGACAAGAGCTACTCCTTGCTCAATGAAATGGACTCAACACCGCATATTAAACGCCTAAGAATGTACCTGACTCTTAAGTATCTTAAAACCTATGGATTGCTATGTCTCCGAAAGAGAATCAAGCATGTGTACAGGGACATAAACAAAGCAGTGATAGGATTGGAGAGGTTCGGTGAGCAAATGAAGACCCTTTGAAGTCATATTGCATGGTACCCATTCCACGGGTTTCAACTACCCAGGTTTAAGGTATTCCTCCTTCAGCTAAAACATGCATGTGGAACCTAGAGTATGATCAACCATATAATCGGGAGACGTGTTCAAATATGTCTCAGTTTTCGTACCCTGGTACTCGGGTGCAACATTCCAGACGCTTTACTAACACTCTCCCGACTTGGAGAGTCAGTCCCTTTAACCTCCTGTTTGGCCCAGTTTGCAATTTCTGCGGAAGATGAACAGGAATAGCGAGAACCAATGAGAGACTAGCTGGAGGTGTCTGGACGGGCAAATTTAACTCTCATTTCCCACCAGGAAGAGGAAATAACCAAAGGCTCAGCGTGCCGTGCCGGAACCAGATTAGGGCCTGAAGCCATCCTGCGGTGTTGCGGCCAGCTCACAAGAAAACGAGTTGAAGAAAGGAGCTCAGGGGCACTGTAATTCACAAACCTGCAGAGTTATAAATGACAACTATCGTCCAAAAATATACTGAAGTAAGGCTGCCAAGAGGACTTGAAAGCGGGGCAGAATTGCAGGAAACCGATTTCAGGAGGTAGACTGGAATTGCATTGAAAGCATAGGAAAAGAGGCAGAACGTCCACAATGATGCACTTGGCCAAAAAGGGCGTATGCGTTTTTTCCTGAATATATTCAGGAAAAAACGCATACGCCCTTTTTGGCCAACCAAGCAAGCTTGCAAAGGAAATCTGCACTACAATGAAGTCTCACTTCCCCCCGGTCAAAAGGGCCATCTGAAAAAAGTGTAAAATCAAGAAACGCAGAACAGGCCATGGAGAACTGGGAGCTTTGTTATGCTGATGGGCGGGATGTCAATTGCCAACAGACACTCGGGAGAAGTGTATGGTGTTTCCTGAAACGTCTAAAAAACAAAGCAACAGAGCCTAGGGCACTTCCACTTATGGTCCTATAGCTTAGGGAAATTAAAATCAAAAAGATACAGCCACCCCAATGTTTGGGACGCCTCTGTTTACAAGAACCTCGTTTACCGTACAAGTTCAATATCACAGAAAGTGAAAAATGGATAAAGAACTTGTGGTACTTACGTACAATGCAGTATCACTCAGCAGTGAAATCTAAGTCATCAGGCCCGTAGCAGCACAATGAGTGGATTCAGGTACGATGATTCTAACTGAAATAAGTCACACAGAAAAAGAAACATCATAAGATATCAGTAATACACGGAATGTAAACTTGGCTACACAGGAACTGAATTACAGAACAGAACAGGGTCTCAAATTTAGAAAACCAACTTATGCTTGCTTAAGGGTAAAGGTGAGTTGGGGTGCTGCATAAAACCAGAGATTGAAATGAGCACAGATAAAGTTCCTTAAGCCAAATATGGAATAGACAAGAGCTACTCCTTGCTCAACGAAATGGACTCAACACCACATATTAAACACCTAAGAATGTACCTGACTCTTAAGTATCTTAAAACCTATGGATTGCTATGTCTCCGAAAGAGAATCAAGCATGTGTACAGGGACATAAACGCAGCAGTGATAGGATTGGAGAGGTTCGGTGAGCAAATGAAGACCCTTTGAAGTCATATTGCATGGTACCCATTCCACGGGTCTCAACTCTCCAGGTTTAAGGTATTCTTCCTTCAGCTAAAACATGCATGTGGAACCCAGAGTATGATCAATCGTGTGAACGGGAGACGTGTTCAAATATGTCTCAGTTTTCCTCCCCTGGTACTCGGGTGCAACATTCCAGACGCTTTACTAACACTCTCCCCACTTGGAGAGTCAGCGCCTTTAACCTCCTGTTTGGCCCAGTTTGCAATTTCTGCGGAAGATGAACAGGAATAGGGAGAACCAATGAGAGACTAGCTGGAGGTGTCAGGACGGGCAAATTTAACTCTCATTTCCCACCAGGAAGAGGAAATAACCAAAGGCTCAGCGTGCCGTGCCGGAACCAGAATAGGGCCTGAAGCCATCCTGCGGTGTTGCGGCCAGCTCACAAGAAAGCAAGTTGAAGAAAGGAGCTCAGGGGCACTGTAATTCACAAACCTGCAGAGTTATAAATGACAACTATCGTCCAAAAATATACTGAAGTAAGGCTGCCAAGAGGACTTGAAAGCGGGGCAGAATTGCAGGAAACCGATTTCAGGAGGTAGACTGGAATTGCATTGAAAGCATAGGAAAAGAGGCAGAACGTCCACAATGATGCACTTGGCCAAAAAGGGCGTATGCGTTTTTTCCTGAATATATTCAGGAAAAAACGCATACGCCCTTTTTGGCCAACCAAGCAAGCTTGCAAAGGAAATCTGCACTACAATGAAGTCTCACTTCCCCCCGGTCAAAAGGGCCATCTGAAAAAAGTGTAAAATCAAGAAACGCAGAACAGGCCATGGAGAACTGGGAGCTTTGTTATGCTGATGGGCGGGATGTCAATTGCCAACAGACACTCGGGAGAAGTGTATGGTGTTTCCTGAAACGTCTAAAAAACAAAGCAACAGAGCCTAGGGCACTTCCACTTATGGTCCTATAGCTTAGGGAAATTAAAATCAAAAAGATACAGCCACCCCAATGTTTGGGACGCCTCTGTTTACAAGAACCTCGTTTACCGTACAAGTTCAATATCACAGAAAGTGAAAAATGGATAAAGAACTTGTGGTACTTACGTACAATGCAGTATCACTCAGCAGTGAAATCTAAGTCATCAGGCCCGTAGCAGCACAATGAGTGGATTCAGGTACGATGATTCTAACTGAAATAAGTCACACAGAAAAAGAAACATCATAAGATATCAGTAATACACGGAATGTAAACTTGGCTACACAGGAACTGAATTACAGAACAGAACAGGGTCTCAAATTTAGAAAACCAACTTATGCTTGCTTAAGGGTAAAGGTGAGTTGGGGTGCTGCATAAAACCAGAGATTGAAATGAGCACAGATAAAGTTCCTTAAGCCAAATATGGAATAGACAAGAGCTACTCCTTGCTCAACGAAATGGACTCAACACCACATATTAAACACCTAAGAATGTACCTGACTCTTAAGTATCTTAAAACCTATGGATTGCTATGTCTCCGAAAGAGAATCAAGCATGTGTACAGGGACATAAACGCAGCAGTGATAGGATTGGAGAGGTTCGGTGAGCAAATGAAGACCCTTTGAAGTCATATTGCATGGTACCCATTCCACGGGTCTCAACTCTCCAGGTTTAAGGTATTCTTCCTTCAGCTAAAACATGCATGTGGAACCCAGAGTATGATCAATCGTGTGAACGGGAGACGTGTTCAAATATGTCTCAGTTTTCCTCCCCTGGTACTCGGGTGCAACATTCCAGACGCTTTACTAACACTCTCCCCACTTGGAGAGTCAGCGCCTTTAACCTCCTGTTTGGCCCAGTTTGCAATTTCTGCGGAAGATGAACAGGAATAGGGAGAACCAATGAGAGACTAGCTGGAGGTGTCAGGACGGGCAAATTTAACTCTCATTTCCCACCAGGAAGAGGAAATAACCAAAGGCTCAGCGTGCCGTGCCGGAACCAGAATAGGGCCTGAAGCCATCCTGCGGTGTTGCGGCCAGCTCACAAGAAAGCAAGTTGAAGAAAGGAGCTCAGGGGCACTGTAATTCACAAAACTGCAGAGTTATAAATGACAGCTATCGTCCAAAAATATACTGAAGTAAGGCTGCCAAGAGGACTTGAAAGCGGGGCAGAATTGCAGGAAACCGATTTCAGGAGGTAGACAGGAATTGCATTGAAAGCATAGGAAAAGAGGCAGAACGTCCACAATGATGCACTTGGCCAAAAAGGGCGTATGCGTTTTTTCCTGAATATATTCAGGAAAAAACGCATACGCCCTTTTTGGCCAACCAAGCAAACTTGCAAAGGAAATCTGCACTACAATGAAGTCTCACTTCCCCCCGGTCAAAAGGGCCATCTGAAAAAGGTGTAAAATCCAGAAAGGCAGGACAGGCCATGGAGAACTGGGAGCCTTGTTATGCTGATGGGCGGGATGTAAATTGCCAACAGACACTTGGGAGAAGTGTATGGTGTTTCCTGAAACATCTAAGAAACAAAGCAACAGAGCCTAGGGCACTTTCACTTATGGTCCTATAGCTTAGGGAAATTAAAATCAAAAAGACACAGCTACCCCAAAGTTTGGGACGCCTCTGTTTACAAGAACCTCGTTTACCGTACAAGTTCAATATCACAGAAAGTGAAAAATGGATAAAGAACTTGTGGTACTTACGTACAATGCAGTATCACTCAGCAATGAAATCTATGTCATCAGGCCCGTAGCAGCATAATGAGTGGATTCAGGTATGATGATTCTAACTGAAATAAGTCACACAGAAAAAGAAACATCATAAGATATCACTAATACACGGAATGTAAACTTGGCTACACAGGAACTGAATTCCAAAACACAACAGGGTCTCAAATTTAGAAAACCAACTTATGCTTGCTTAAGGGGAAAGGTGAGTTGGGGTGCTGCATAAAACCAGAGATTGAAATGAGCACAGATAAAGTTCCTTAAGCCAAATATGGAATAGAAAAGAGCTACTCCTTGCTCAACGAAATGGACTCAACACCCCATATTAAACGCCTAAGAATGTACCTTACTAGTAAGTATCTTAAAACCTATGGATTGCTATGTCTCCAAAAGAGAATCAAGCGTGTGTACAGGGGCATAAACGCAGCAGTGATAGGATTGGAGAGGTTCGGTGAGCAAATGAAGACCCTTTGAAGTCATATTGCATGGTACCCATTCCACGGGTTTCAACTACCCACGTTTAAGGTATTCTTCCTTCAGCTAAAACATGCATGTGGAACCCAGAGTATGATCAACCGTGTGATCGGGAGACCTGTTCAAATATGTCTCAGTTTTCGTACCCTGGTACACGGGTGCAACATTCCAGACGCTTTACTAACACTCTCCCGACTTGGAGAGTCAGTCCCTTTAACCTCCTGTTTGGCCCAGTTTGCAATTTCTGCGGAAGATGAACAGGAATAGCGAGAACCAATGAGAGACTAGCTGGAGGTCTCTGGACGGGCAAATTTAACTCTCATTTCCCACCAGGAAGAGGAATTAACCAAAGGCTCGGCGTGCCGTGCCGGAACCAGATTAGGGCCTGAAGCCATCCTGCGGTGTTGCGGCCAGCTCACAAGAAAGCGAGTTGAAGAAAGGAGCTCAGGGGCACTGTAATTCACAAACCTGCAGAGTTATAAATGACAATTATCGTCCAAAAATATACTGAAGTAAGGCTGCCAAGAGGACTTGAAAGCGGGGCAGAATTGCAGGAAACCGATTTCAGGAGGTACACTGGAATTGCATTGAAAGCATAGGAAAAGAGGCAGAACGTTCACAATGATGCACTTGGCCAAAAAGGACGTATGCGTTTTTTCCTGAATATATTCAGGAAAAAACGCATACGCCCTTTTTGGCCAACCAAGCAAACTTGCAAAGGAAATCTGCACTACAATGAAGTCTCACTTCCCCCCAGTCAAAAGGGCCATCTGAAAAAAGTGTAAAATCCAGAAAGGCAGGACAGGCCATGGAGAACTGGGAGCCTTGTTATGCTGATGGGCGGGATGTAAATTGCCAACAGCCACTCGGGAGAAGTGTATGGTGTTTCCTGAAACATCTGAAAAACAAAGCAACAGAGCCTAGGGCACTTCCACTTATGGCCCTATAGCTTAGGGAAATTAAAATCAAAACGACACAGCCACCCCAAAGTTTGGGACGCCTCTGTTTACAAGAACCTCGTTTACCGTACAAGTTCAATATCAGAGAAAGTGAAAAATGGATAAAGAACTTGTGGTACTTACGTACAATGCAGTATCACTCAGCAGTGAAATCTATGTCATCAGGCCCGTAGCAGCACAATGAGTGGATTCAGGTACGATGATTCTAACTGAAATAAGTCACACAGAAAAAGAAACATCATAAGATATCAGTAATACACGGAATGTAAACTTGGCTACACAGGAACTGAATTACAGAACAGAACAGGGTCTCAAATTTAGAAAACCAACTTATGCTTGTTTAAGGGTAAAGGTGAGTTGGGGTGCTGCATAAAACCAGAGATTGAAATGAGCACAGATAAAGTTCCTTAAGCCAAATATGGAATAGACAAGAGCTACTCCTTGCTCAACGAAATGGACTCAACACCGCATATTAAACGCCTAAGAATGTACCTGACTCTTAAGTATCTTAAAACTTATGGATTGCTATGTCTCCGAAAGAGAATCAAGCATGTGTACAGGGACATAAACGCAGCAGTGATAGGATTGGAGAGGTTCGGTGAGCAAATGAAGACCCTTTGAAGTCATATTGCATGGTACCCATTCCACGGGTTTCAACTACCCAGGTTTAAGGTATTCTTCCTTCAGCTAAAACATGCATGTGGAACCTAGAGTATGATCAACCATGTGATCGGGAGACGTGTTCAAATATGTCTCAGTTTTCGTACCCTGGTACTCGGGTGCAACATTCCAGACGCTTTACTAACACTCTCCCAACTTGGAGAGTCAGTCCCTTTAACCTCCTGTTTGGCCCAGTTTGCAATTTCTGCGGAAGATGAACAGGAATAGCGAGAACCAATGAGAGACTAGCTGGAGGTGTCTGGACGGGCAAATTTAACTCTCATTTCCCACCAGGAAGAGGAAATAACCAAAGGCTCAGCGTGCCATGCCGGAACAAGATTAGGGCCTGAAGCCATCCTGCGGTGTTGTGGCCAGGTCACAAGAAAGCGAGTTGAAGAAAGGGGCTCAGGGGCACTGTAATTCACAAACCTGCAGAGTTATAAATGACAGCTATCGTCCAAAAATATACTGAAGTAAGGCTGCCAAGAGGACTTGAAAGCGGGGCAGAATTGCAGGAAACCGATTTCAGGAGGTAGACTGGAATTGCATTAAAAGCATAGGAAAAGAGGCAGAACGTCCACAATGATGCACTTGGCCGAAAAGGGCGTATGCGTTTTTTCCTGAATATATTCAGGAAGAAACGCATACGCCCTTTTTGGCCAACCAAGCAAACTTGCAAAGGAAATCTGCACTACAATGAAGTCTCACTTCCCCCCGGTCAAAAGGGCCATCTGAAAAAAGTGTAAAATGCAGAAAGGCAGGACAGGCCATGGAGAACTGGGAGCCTTGTTATGATGATGGGCGGGATGTAAATTGCCAACAGACACTCGGGAGAAGTGTATGGTGTTTCCTGAAACATCTAAAAAACAAAGCAACAGAGCCTAGGGCACTTCCACTTATGGTCCTATAGCTTAGGGAAATTAAAATCAAAAAGATACAGCCACCCCAATGTTTGGGACGCCTCTGTTTACAAGAACCTCGTTTACCGTACAAGTTCAATATCACAGAAAGTGAAAAATGGATAAAGAACTTGTGGTACTTACGTACAATGCAGTATCACTCAGCAGTGAAATCTATGTCATCAGGCCCGTAGCAGCACAATGAGTGGATTCAGGTACGATGATTCTAACTGAAATAAGTCACACAGAAAAAGAAACATCATAAGATATCAGTAATACACGGAATGTAAACTTGGCTACACAGGAACTGAATTACAGAACAGAACAGGGTCTCAAATTTAGAAAACCAACTTATGCTTGTTTAAGGGTAAAGGTGAGTTGGGGTGCTGCATAAAACCAGAGATTGAAATGAGCACAGATAAAGTTCCTTAAGCCAAATATGGAATAGACAAGAGCTACTCCTTGCTCAATGAAATGGACTCAACACCGCATATTAAACGCCTAAGAATGTACCTGACTCTTAAGTATCTTAAAACCTATGGATTGCTATGTCTCCGAAAGAGAATCAAGCATGTGTACAGGGACATAAACAAAGCAGTGATAGGATTGGAGAGGTTCGGTGAGCAAATGAAGACCCTTTGAAGTCATATTGCATGGTACCCATTCCACGGGTTTCAACTACCCAGGTTTAAGGTATTCCTCCTTCAGCTAAAACATGCATGTGGAACCTAGAGTATGATCAACCATATAATCGGGAGACGTGTTCAAATATGTCTCAGTTTTCGTACCCTGGTACTCGGGTGCAACATTCCAGACGCTTTACTAACACTCTCCCGACTTGGAGAGTCAGTCCCTTTAACCTCCTGTTTGGCCCAGTTTGCAATTTCTGCGGAAGATGAACAGGAATAGCGAGAACCAATGAGAGACTAGCTGGAGGTGTCTGGACGGGCAAATTTAACTCTCATTTCCCACCAGGAAGAGGAAATAACCAAAGGCTCAGCGTGCCGTGCCGGAACCAGATTAGGGCCTGAAGCCATCCTGCGGTGTTGCGGCCAGCTCACAAGAAAACGAGTTGAAGAAAGGAGCTCAGGGGCACTGTAATTCACAAACCTGCAGAGTTATAAATGACAACTATCGTCCAAAAATATACTGAAGTAAGGCTGCCAAGAGGACTTGAAAGCGGGGCAGAATTGCAGGAAACCGATTTCAGGAGGTAGACTGGAATTGCATTGAAAGCATAGGAAAAGAGGCAGAACGTCCACAATGATGCACTTGGCCAAAAAGGGCGTATGCGTTTTTTCCTGAATATATTCAGGAAAAAACGCATACGCCCTTTTTGGCCAACCAAGCAAGCTTGCAAAGGAAATCTGCACTACAATGAAGTCTCACTTCCCCCCGGTCAAAAGGGCCATCTGAAAAAAGTGTAAAATCAAGAAACGCAGAACAGGCCATGGAGAACTGGGAGCTTTGTTATGCTGATGGGCGGGATGTCAATTGCCAACAGACACTCGGGAGAAGTGTATGGTGTTTCCTGAAACGTCTAAAAAACAAAGCAACAGAGCCTAGGGCACTTCCACTTATGGTCCTATAGCTTAGGGAAATTAAAATCAAAAAGATACAGCCACCCCAATGTTTGGGACGCCTCTGTTTACAAGAACCTCGTTTACCGTACAAGTTCAATATCACAGAAAGTGAAAAATGGATAAAGAACTTGTGGTACTTACGTACAATGCAGTATCACTCAGCAGTGAAATCTAAGTCATCAGGCCCGTAGCAGCACAATGAGTGGATTCAGGTACGATGATTCTAACTGAAATAAGTCACACAGAAAAAGAAACATCATAAGATATCAGTAATACACGGAATGTAAACTTGGCTACACAGGAACTGAATTACAGAACAGAACAGGGTCTCAAATTTAGAAAACCAACTTATGCTTGCTTAAGGGTAAAGGTGAGTTGGGGTGCTGCATAAAACCAGAGATTGAAATGAGCACAGATAAAGTTCCTTAAGCCAAATATGGAATAGACAAGAGCTACTCCTTGCTCAACGAAATGGACTCAACACCACATATTAAACACCTAAGAATGTACCTGACTCTTAAGTATCTTAAAACCTATGGATTGCTATGTCTCCGAAAGAGAATCAAGCATGTGTACAGGGACATAAACGCAGCAGTGATAGGATTGGAGAGGTTCGGTGAGCAAATGAAGACCCTTTGAAGTCATATTGCATGGTACCCATTCCACGGGTCTCAACTCTCCAGGTTTAAGGTATTCTTCCTTCAGCTAAAACATGCATGTGGAACCCAGAGTATGATCAATCGTGTGAACGGGAGACGTGTTCAAATATGTCTCAGTTTTCCTCCCCTGGTACTCGGGTGCAACATTCCAGACGCTTTACTAACACTCTCCCCACTTGGAGAGTCAGCGCCTTTAACCTCCTGTTTGGCCCAGTTTGCAATTTCTGCGGAAGATGAACAGGAATAGGGAGAACCAATGAGAGACTAGCTGGAGGTGTCAGGACGGGCAAATTTAACTCTCATTTCCCACCAGGAAGAGGAAATAACCAAAGGCTCAGCGTGCCGTGCCGGAACCAGAATAGGGCCTGAAGCCATCCTGCGGTGTTGCGGCCAGCTCACAAGAAAGCAAGTTGAAGAAAGGAGCTCAGGGGCACTGTAATTCACAAAACTGCAGAGTTATAAATGACAGCTATCGTCCAAAAATATACTGAAGTAAGGCTGCCAAGAGGACTTGAAAGCGGGGCAGAATTGCAGGAAACCGATTTCAGGAGGTAGACAGGAATTGCATTGAAAGCATAGGAAAAGAGGCAGAACGTCCACAATGATGCACTTGGCCAAAAAGGGCGTATGCGTTTTTTCCTGAATATATTCAGGAAAAAACGCATACGCCCTTTTTGGCCAACCAAGCAAACTTGCAAAGGAAATCTGCACTACAATGAAGTCTCACTTCCCCCCGGTCAAAAGGGCCATCTGAAAAAGGTGTAAAATCCAGAAAGGCAGGACAGGCCATGGAGAACTGGGAGCCTTGTTATGCTGATGGGCGGGATGTAAATTGCCAACAGACACTTGGGAGAAGTGTATGGTGTTTCCTGAAACATCTAAGAAACAAAGCAACAGAGCCTAGGGCACTTTCACTTATGGTCCTATAGCTTAGGGAAATTAAAATCAAAAAGACACAGCTACCCCAAAGTTTGGGACGCCTCTGTTTACAAGAACCTCGTTTACCGTACAAGTTCAATATCACAGAAAGTGAAAAATGGATAAAGAACTTGTGGTACTTACGTACAATGCAGTATCACTCAGCAATGAAATCTATGTCATCAGGCCCGTAGCAGCATAATGAGTGGATTCAGGTATGATGATTCTAACTGAAATAAGTCACACAGAAAAAGAAACATCATAAGATATCACTAATACACGGAATGTAAACTTGGCTACACAGGAACTGAATTCCAAAACACAACAGGGTCTCAAATTTAGAAAACCAACTTATGCTTGCTTAAGGGGAAAGGTGAGTTGGGGTGCTGCATAAAACCAGAGATTGAAATGAGCACAGATAAAGTTCCTTAAGCCAAATATGGAATAGAAAAGAGCTACTCCTTGCTCAACGAAATGGACTCAACACCCCATATTAAACGCCTAAGAATGTACCTTACTAGTAAGTATCTTAAAACCTATGGATTGCTATGTCTCCAAAAGAGAATCAAGCGTGTGTACAGGGGCATAAACGCAGCAGTGATAGGATTGGAGAGGTTCGGTGAGCAAATGAAGACCCTTTGAAGTCATATTGCATGGTACCCATTCCACGGGTTTCAACTACCCACGTTTAAGGTATTCTTCCTTCAGCTAAAACATGCATGTGGAACCCAGAGTATGATCAACCGTGTGATCGGGAGACCTGTTCAAATATGTCTCAGTTTTCGTACCCTGGTACACGGGTGCAACATTCCAGACGCTTTACTAACACTCTCCCGACTTGGAGAGTCAGTCCCTTTAACCTCCTGTTTGGCCCAGTTTGCAATTTCTGCGGAAGATGAACAGGAATAGCGAGAACCAATGAGAGACTAGCTGGAGGTCTCTGGACGGGCAAATTTAACTCTCATTTCCCACCAGGAAGAGGAATTAACCAAAGGCTCGGCGTGCCGTGCCGGAACCAGATTAGGGCCTGAAGCCATCCTGCGGTGTTGCGGCCAGCTCACAAGAAAGCGAGTTGAAGAAAGGAGCTCAGGGGCACTGTAATTCACAAACCTGCAGAGTTATAAATGACAATTATCGTCCAAAAATATACTGAAGTAAGGCTGCCAAGAGGACTTGAAAGCGGGGCAGAATTGCAGGAAACCGATTTCAGGAGGTACACTGGAATTGCATTGAAAGCATAGGAAAAGAGGCAGAACGTTCACAATGATGCACTTGGCCAAAAAGGACGTATGCGTTTTTTCCTGAATATATTCAGGAAAAAACGCATACGCCCTTTTTGGCCAACCAAGCAAACTTGCAAAGGAAATCTGCACTACAATGAAGTCTCACTTCCCCCCAGTCAAAAGGGCCATCTGAAAAAAGTGTAAAATCCAGAAAGGCAGGACAGGCCATGGAGAACTGGGAGCCTTGTTATGCTGATGGGCGGGATGTAAATTGCCAACAGCCACTCGGGAGAAGTGTATGGTGTTTCCTGAAACATCTGAAAAACAAAGCAACAGAGCCTAGGGCACTTCCACTTATGGCCCTATAGCTTAGGGAAATTAAAATCAAAACGACACAGCCACCCCAAAGTTTGGGACGCCTCTGTTTACAAGAACCTCGTTTACCGTACAAGTTCAATATCAGAGAAAGTGAAAAATGGATAAAGAACTTGTGGTACTTACGTACAATGCAGTATCACTCAGCAGTGAAATCTATGTCATCAGGCCCGTAGCAGCACAATGAGTGGATTCAGGTACGATGATTCTAACTGAAATAAGTCACACAGAAAAAGAAACATCATAAGATATCAGTAATACACGGAATGTAAACTTGGCTACACAGGAACTGAATTACAGAACAGAACAGGGTCTCAAATTTAGAAAACCAACTTATGCTTGTTTAAGGGTAAAGGTGAGTTGGGGTGCTGCATAAAACCAGAGATTGAAATGAGCACAGATAAAGTTCCTTAAGCCAAATATGGAATAGACAAGAGCTACTCCTTGCTCAACGAAATGGACTCAACACCGCATATTAAACGCCTAAGAATGTACCTGACTCTTAAGTATCTTAAAACTTATGGATTGCTATGTCTCCGAAAGAGAATCAAGCATGTGTACAGGGACATAAACGCAGCAGTGATAGGATTGGAGAGGTTCGGTGAGCAAATGAAGACCCTTTGAAGTCATATTGCATGGTACCCATTCCACGGGTTTCAACTACCCAGGTTTAAGGTATTCTTCCTTCAGCTAAAACATGCATGTGGAACCTAGAGTATGATCAACCATGTGATCGGGAGACGTGTTCAAATATGTCTCAGTTTTCGTACCCTGGTACTCGGGTGCAACATTCCAGACGCTTTACTAACACTCTCCCAACTTGGAGAGTCAGTCCCTTTAACCTCCTGTTTGGCCCAGTTTGCAATTTCTGCGGAAGATGAACAGGAATAGCGAGAACCAATGAGAGACTAGCTGGAGGTGTCTGGACGGGCAAATTTAACTCTCATTTCCCACCAGGAAGAGGAAATAACCAAAGGCTCAGCGTGCCATGCCGGAACAAGATTAGGGCCTGAAGCCATCCTGCGGTGTTGTGGCCAGGTCACAAGAAAGCGAGTTGAAGAAAGGGGCTCAGGGGCACTGTAATTCACAAACCTGCAGAGTTATAAATGACAGCTATCGTCCAAAAATATACTGAAGTAAGGCTGCCAAGAGGACTTGAAAGCGGGGCAGAATTGCAGGAAACCGATTTCAGGAGGTAGACTGGAATTGCATTAAAAGCATAGGAAAAGAGGCAGAACGTCCACAATGATGCACTTGGCCGAAAAGGGCGTATGCGTTTTTTCCTGAATATATTCAGGAAGAAACGCATACGCCCTTTTTGGCCAACCAAGCAAACTTGCAAAGGAAATCTGCACTACAATGAAGTCTCACTTCCCCCCGGTCAAAAGGGCCATCTGAAAAAAGTGTAAAATGCAGAAAGGCAGGACAGGCCATGGAGAACTGGGAGCCTTGTTATGATGATGGGCGGGATGTAAATTGCCAACAGACACTCGGGAGAAGTGTATGGTGTTTCCTGAAACATCTAAAAAACAAAGCAACAGAGCCTAGGGCACTTCCACTTATGGTCCTATAGCTTAGGGAAATTAAAATCAAAAAGATACAGCCACCCCAATGTTTGGGACGCCTCTGTTTACAAGAACCTCGTTTACCGTACAAGTTCAATATCACAGAAAGTGAAAAATGGATAAAGAACTTGTGGTACTTACGTACAATGCAGTATCACTCAGCAGTGAAATCTATGTCATCAGGCCCGTAGCAGCACAATGAGTGGATTCAGGTACGATGATTCTAACTGAAATAAGTCACACAGAAAAAGAAACATCATAAGATATCAGTAATACACGGAATGTAAACTTGGCTACACAGGAACTGAATTACAGAACAGAACAGGGTCTCAAATTTAGAAAACCAACTTATGCTTGTTTAAGGGTAAAGGTGAGTTGGGGTGCTGCATAAAACCAGAGATTGAAATGAGCACAGATAAAGTTCCTTAAGCCAAATATGGAATAGACAAGAGCTACTCCTTGCTCAATGAAATGGACTCAACACCGCATATTAAACGCCTAAGAATGTACCTGACTCTTAAGTATCTTAAAACCTATGGATTGCTATGTCTCCGAAAGAGAATCAAGCATGTGTACAGGGACATAAACAAAGCAGTGATAGGATTGGAGAGGTTCGGTGAGCAAATGAAGACCCTTTGAAGTCATATTGCATGGTACCCATTCCACGGGTTTCAACTACCCAGGTTTAAGGTATTCCTCCTTCAGCTAAAACATGCATGTGGAACCTAGAGTATGATCAACCATATAATCGGGAGACGTGTTCAAATATGTCTCAGTTTTCGTACCCTGGTACTCGGGTGCAACATTCCAGACGCTTTACTAACACTCTCCCGACTTGGAGAGTCAGTCCCTTTAACCTCCTGTTTGGCCCAGTTTGCAATTTCTGCGGAAGATGAACAGGAATAGCGAGAACCAATGAGAGACTAGCTGGAGGTGTCTGGACGGGCAAATTTAACTCTCATTTCCCACCAGGAAGAGGAAATAACCAAAGGCTCAGCGTGCCGTGCCGGAACCAGATTAGGGCCTGAAGCCATCCTGCGGTGTTGCGGCCAGCTCACAAGAAAACGAGTTGAAGAAAGGAGCTCAGGGGCACTGTAATTCACAAACCTGCAGAGTTATAAATGACAACTATCGTCCAAAAATATACTGAAGTAAGGCTGCCAAGAGGACTTGAAAGCGGGGCAGAATTGCAGGAAACCGATTTCAGGAGGTAGACTGGAATTGCATTGAAAGCATAGGAAAAGAGGCAGAACGTCCACAATGATGCACTTGGCCAAAAAGGGCGTATGCGTTTTTTCCTGAATATATTCAGGAAAAAACGCATACGCCCTTTTTGGCCAACCAAGCAAGCTTGCAAAGGAAATCTGCACTACAATGAAGTCTCACTTCCCCCCGGTCAAAAGGGCCATCTGAAAAAAGTGTAAAATCAAGAAACGCAGAACAGGCCATGGAGAACTGGGAGCTTTGTTATGCTGATGGGCGGGATGTCAATTGCCAACAGACACTCGGGAGAAGTGTATGGTGTTTCCTGAAACGTCTAAAAAACAAAGCAACAGAGCCTAGGGCACTTCCACTTATGGTCCTATAGCTTAGGGAAATTAAAATCAAAAAGATACAGCCACCCCAATGTTTGGGACGCCTCTGTTTACAAGAACCTCGTTTACCGTACAAGTTCAATATCACAGAAAGTGAAAAATGGATAAAGAACTTGTGGTACTTACGTACAATGCAGTATCACTCAGCAGTGAAATCTAAGTCATCAGGCCCGTAGCAGCACAATGAGTGGATTCAGGTACGATGATTCTAACTGAAATAAGTCACACAGAAAAAGAAACATCATAAGATATCAGTAATACACGGAATGTAAACTTGGCTACACAGGAACTGAATTACAGAACAGAACAGGGTCTCAAATTTAGAAAACCAACTTATGCTTGCTTAAGGGTAAAGGTGAGTTGGGGTGCTGCATAAAACCAGAGATTGAAATGAGCACAGATAAAGTTCCTTAAGCCAAATATGGAATAGACAAGAGCTACTCCTTGCTCAACGAAATGGACTCAACACCACATATTAAACACCTAAGAATGTACCTGACTCTTAAGTATCTTAAAACCTATGGATTGCTATGTCTCCGAAAGAGAATCAAGCATGTGTACAGGGACATAAACGCAGCAGTGATAGGATTGGAGAGGTTCGGTGAGCAAATGAAGACCCTTTGAAGTCATATTGCATGGTACCCATTCCACGGGTCTCAACTCTCCAGGTTTAAGGTATTCTTCCTTCAGCTAAAACATGCATGTGGAACCCAGAGTATGATCAATCGTGTGAACGGGAGACGTGTTCAAATATGTCTCAGTTTTCCTCCCCTGGTACTCGGGTGCAACATTCCAGACGCTTTACTAACACTCTCCCCACTTGGAGAGTCAGCGCCTTTAACCTCCTGTTTGGCCCAGTTTGCAATTTCTGCGGAAGATGAACAGGAATAGGGAGAACCAATGAGAGACTAGCTGGAGGTGTCAGGACGGGCAAATTTAACTCTCATTTCCCACCAGGAAGAGGAAATAACCAAAGGCTCAGCGTGCCGTGCCGGAACCAGAATAGGGCCTGAAGCCATCCTGCGGTGTTGCGGCCAGCTCACAAGAAAGCAAGTTGAAGAAAGGAGCTCAGGGGCACTGTAATTCACAAAACTGCAGAGTTATAAATGACAGCTATCGTCCAAAAATATACTGAAGTAAGGCTGCCAAGAGGACTTGAAAGCGGGGCAGAATTGCAGGAAACCGATTTCAGGAGGTAGACAGGAATTGCATTGAAAGCATAGGAAAAGAGGCAGAACGTCCACAATGATGCACTTGGCCAAAAAGGGCGTATGCGTTTTTTCCTGAATATATTCAGGAAAAAACGCATACGCCCTTTTTGGCCAACCAAGCAAACTTGCAAAGGAAATCTGCACTACAATGAAGTCTCACTTCCCCCCGGTCAAAAGGGCCATCTGAAAAAGGTGTAAAATCCAGAAAGGCAGGACAGGCCATGGAGAACTGGGAGCCTTGTTATGCTGATGGGCGGGATGTAAATTGCCAACAGACACTTGGGAGAAGTGTATGGTGTTTCCTGAAACATCTAAGAAACAAAGCAACAGAGCCTAGGGCACTTTCACTTATGGTCCTATAGCTTAGGGAAATTAAAATCAAAAAGACACAGCTACCCCAAAGTTTGGGACGCCTCTGTTTACAAGAACCTCGTTTACCGTACAAGTTCAATATCACAGAAAGTGAAAAATGGATAAAGAACTTGTGGTACTTACGTACAATGCAGTATCACTCAGCAATGAAATCTATGTCATCAGGCCCGTAGCAGCATAATGAGTGGATTCAGGTATGATGATTCTAACTGAAATAAGTCACACAGAAAAAGAAACATCATAAGATATCACTAATACACGGAATGTAAACTTGGCTACACAGGAACTGAATTCCAAAACACAACAGGGTCTCAAATTTAGAAAACCAACTTATGCTTGCTTAAGGGGAAAGGTGAGTTGGGGTGCTGCATAAAACCAGAGATTGAAATGAGCACAGATAAAGTTCCTTAAGCCAAATATGGAATAGAAAAGAGCTACTCCTTGCTCAACGAAATGGACTCAACACCCCATATTAAACGCCTAAGAATGTACCTTACTAGTAAGTATCTTAAAACCTATGGATTGCTATGTCTCCAAAAGAGAATCAAGCGTGTGTACAGGGGCATAAACGCAGCAGTGATAGGATTGGAGAGGTTCGGTGAGCAAATGAAGACCCTTTGAAGTCATATTGCATGGTACCCATTCCACGGGTTTCAACTACCCACGTTTAAGGTATTCTTCCTTCAGCTAAAACATGCATGTGGAACCCAGAGTATGATCAACCGTGTGATCGGGAGACCTGTTCAAATATGTCTCAGTTTTCGTACCCTGGTACACGGGTGCAACATTCCAGACGCTTTACTAACACTCTCCCGACTTGGAGAGTCAGTCCCTTTAACCTCCTGTTTGGCCCAGTTTGCAATTTCTGCGGAAGATGAACAGGAATAGCGAGAACCAATGAGAGACTAGCTGGAGGTCTCTGGACGGGCAAATTTAACTCTCATTTCCCACCAGGAAGAGGAATTAACCAAAGGCTCGGCGTGCCGTGCCGGAACCAGATTAGGGCCTGAAGCCATCCTGCGGTGTTGCGGCCAGCTCACAAGAAAGCGAGTTGAAGAAAGGAGCTCAGGGGCACTGTAATTCACAAACCTGCAGAGTTATAAATGACAATTATCGTCCAAAAATATACTGAAGTAAGGCTGCCAAGAGGACTTGAAAGCGGGGCAGAATTGCAGGAAACCGATTTCAGGAGGTACACTGGAATTGCATTGAAAGCATAGGAAAAGAGGCAGAACGTTCACAATGATGCACTTGGCCAAAAAGGACGTATGCGTTTTTTCCTGAATATATTCAGGAAAAAACGCATACGCCCTTTTTGGCCAACCAAGCAAACTTGCAAAGGAAATCTGCACTACAATGAAGTCTCACTTCCCCCCAGTCAAAAGGGCCATCTGAAAAAAGTGTAAAATCCAGAAAGGCAGGACAGGCCATGGAGAACTGGGAGCCTTGTTATGCTGATGGGCGGGATGTAAATTGCCAACAGCCACTCGGGAGAAGTGTATGGTGTTTCCTGAAACATCTGAAAAACAAAGCAACAGAGCCTAGGGCACTTCCACTTATGGCCCTATAGCTTAGGGAAATTAAAATCAAAACGACACAGCCACCCCAAAGTTTGGGACGCCTCTGTTTACAAGAACCTCGTTTACCGTACAAGTTCAATATCAGAGAAAGTGAAAAATGGATAAAGAACTTGTGGTACTTACGTACAATGCAGTATCACTCAGCAGTGAAATCTATGTCATCAGGCCCGTAGCAGCACAATGAGTGGATTCAGGTACGATGATTCTAACTGAAATAAGTCACACAGAAAAAGAAACATCATAAGATATCAGTAATACACGGAATGTAAACTTGGCTACACAGGAACTGAATTACAGAACAGAACAGGGTCTCAAATTTAGAAAACCAACTTATGCTTGTTTAAGGGTAAAGGTGAGTTGGGGTGCTGCATAAAACCAGAGATTGAAATGAGCACAGATAAAGTTCCTTAAGCCAAATATGGAATAGACAAGAGCTACTCCTTGCTCAACGAAATGGACTCAACACCGCATATTAAACGCCTAAGAATGTACCTGACTCTTAAGTATCTTAAAACTTATGGATTGCTATGTCTCCGAAAGAGAATCAAGCATGTGTACAGGGACATAAACGCAGCAGTGATAGGATTGGAGAGGTTCGGTGAGCAAATGAAGACCCTTTGAAGTCATATTGCATGGTACCCATTCCACGGGTTTCAACTACCCAGGTTTAAGGTATTCTTCCTTCAGCTAAAACATGCATGTGGAACCTAGAGTATGATCAACCATGTGATCGGGAGACGTGTTCAAATATGTCTCAGTTTTCGTACCCTGGTACTCGGGTGCAACATTCCAGACGCTTTACTAACACTCTCCCAACTTGGAGAGTCAGTCCCTTTAACCTCCTGTTTGGCCCAGTTTGCAATTTCTGCGGAAGATGAACAGGAATAGCGAGAACCAATGAGAGACTAGCTGGAGGTGTCTGGACGGGCAAATTTAACTCTCATTTCCCACCAGGAAGAGGAAATAACCAAAGGCTCAGCGTGCCATGCCGGAACAAGATTAGGGCCTGAAGCCATCCTGCGGTGTTGTGGCCAGGTCACAAGAAAGCGAGTTGAAGAAAGGGGCTCAGGGGCACTGTAATTCACAAACCTGCAGAGTTATAAATGACAGCTATCGTCCAAAAATATACTGAAGTAAGGCTGCCAAGAGGACTTGAAAGCGGGGCAGAATTGCAGGAAACCGATTTCAGGAGGTAGACTGGAATTGCATTAAAAGCATAGGAAAAGAGGCAGAACGTCCACAATGATGCACTTGGCCGAAAAGGGCGTATGCGTTTTTTCCTGAATATATTCAGGAAGAAACGCATACGCCCTTTTTGGCCAACCAAGCAAACTTGCAAAGGAAATCTGCACTACAATGAAGTCTCACTTCCCCCCGGTCAAAAGGGCCATCTGAAAAAAGTGTAAAATGCAGAAAGGCAGGACAGGCCATGGAGAACTGGGAGCCTTGTTATGATGATGGGCGGGATGTAAATTGCCAACAGACACTCGGGAGAAGTGTATGGTGTTTCCTGAAACATCTAAAAAACAAAGCAACAGAGCCTAGGGCACTTCCACTTATGGTCCTATAGCTTAGGGAAATTAAAATCAAAAAGATACAGCCACCCCAATGTTTGGGACGCCTCTGTTTACAAGAACCTCGTTTACCGTACAAGTTCAATATCACAGAAAGTGAAAAATGGATAAAGAACTTGTGGTACTTACGTACAATGCAGTATCACTCAGCAGTGAAATCTATGTCATCAGGCCCGTAGCAGCACAATGAGTGGATTCAGGTACGATGATTCTAACTGAAATAAGTCACACAGAAAAAGAAACATCATAAGATATCAGTAATACACGGAATGTAAACTTGGCTACACAGGAACTGAATTACAGAACAGAACAGGGTCTCAAATTTAGAAAACCAACTTATGCTTGTTTAAGGGTAAAGGTGAGTTGGGGTGCTGCATAAAACCAGAGATTGAAATGAGCACAGATAAAGTTCCTTAAGCCAAATATGGAATAGACAAGAGCTACTCCTTGCTCAATGAAATGGACTCAACACCGCATATTAAACGCCTAAGAATGTACCTGACTCTTAAGTATCTTAAAACCTATGGATTGCTATGTCTCCGAAAGAGAATCAAGCATGTGTACAGGGACATAAACAAAGCAGTGATAGGATTGGAGAGGTTCGGTGAGCAAATGAAGACCCTTTGAAGTCATATTGCATGGTACCCATTCCACGGGTTTCAACTACCCAGGTTTAAGGTATTCCTCCTTCAGCTAAAACATGCATGTGGAACCTAGAGTATGATCAACCATATAATCGGGAGACGTGTTCAAATATGTCTCAGTTTTCGTACCCTGGTACTCGGGTGCAACATTCCAGACGCTTTACTAACACTCTCCCGACTTGGAGAGTCAGTCCCTTTAACCTCCTGTTTGGCCCAGTTTGCAATTTCTGCGGAAGATGAACAGGAATAGCGAGAACCAATGAGAGACTAGCTGGAGGTGTCTGGACGGGCAAATTTAACTCTCATTTCCCACCAGGAAGAGGAAATAACCAAAGGCTCAGCGTGCCGTGCCGGAACCAGATTAGGGCCTGAAGCCATCCTGCGGTGTTGCGGCCAGCTCACAAGAAAACGAGTTGAAGAAAGGAGCTCAGGGGCACTGTAATTCACAAACCTGCAGAGTTATAAATGACAACTATCGTCCAAAAATATACTGAAGTAAGGCTGCCAAGAGGACTTGAAAGCGGGGCAGAATTGCAGGAAACCGATTTCAGGAGGTAGACTGGAATTGCATTGAAAGCATAGGAAAAGAGGCAGAACGTCCACAATGATGCACTTGGCCAAAAAGGGCGTATGCGTTTTTTCCTGAATATATTCAGGAAAAAACGCATACGCCCTTTTTGGCCAACCAAGCAAACTTGCAAAGGAAATCTGCACTACAATGAAGTCTCACTTCCCCCCGGTCAAAAGGGCCATCTGAAAAAGGTGTAAAATCCAGAAAGGCAGGACAGGCCATGGAGAACTGGGAGCCTTGTTATGCTGATGGGCGGGATGTAAATTGCCAACAGACACTTGGGAGAAGTGTATGGTGTTTCCTGAAACATCTAAGAAACAAAGCAACAGAGCCTAGGGCACTTTCACTTATGGTCCTATAGCTTAGGGAAATTAAAATCAAAAAGACACAGCTACCCCAAAGTTTGGGACGCCTCTGTTTACAAGAACCTCGTTTACCGTACAAGTTCAATATCACAGAAAGTGAAAAATGGATAAAGAACTTGTGGTACTTACGTACAATGCAGTATCACTCAGCAATGAAATCTATGTCATCAGGCCCGTAGCAGCATAATGAGTGGATTCAGGTATGATGATTCTAACTGAAATAAGTCACACAGAAAAAGAAACATCATAAGATATCACTAATACACGGAATGTAAACTTGGCTACACAGGAACTGAATTCCAAAACACAACAGGGTCTCAAATTTAGAAAACCAACTTATGCTTGCTTAAGGGGAAAGGTGAGTTGGGGTGCTGCATAAAACCAGAGATTGAAATGAGCACAGATAAAGTTCCTTAAGCCAAATATGGAATAGAAAAGAGCTACTCCTTGCTCAACGAAATGGACTCAACACCCCATATTAAACGCCTAAGAATGTACCTTACTAGTAAGTATCTTAAAACCTATGGATTGCTATGTCTCCAAAAGAGAATCAAGCGTGTGTACAGGGGCATAAACGCAGCAGTGATAGGATTGGAGAGGTTCGGTGAGCAAATGAAGACCCTTTGAAGTCATATTGCATGGTACCCATTCCACGGGTTTCAACTACCCACGTTTAAGGTATTCTTCCTTCAGCTAAAACATGCATGTGGAACCCAGAGTATGATCAACCGTGTGATCGGGAGACCTGTTCAAATATGTCTCAGTTTTCGTACCCTGGTACACGGGTGCAACATTCCAGACGCTTTACTAACACTCTCCCGACTTGGAGAGTCAGTCCCTTTAACCTCCTGTTTGGCCCAGTTTGCAATTTCTGCGGAAGATGAACAGGAATAGCGAGAACCAATGAGAGACTAGCTGGAGGTCTCTGGACGGGCAAATTTAACTCTCATTTCCCACCAGGAAGAGGAATTAACCAAAGGCTCGGCGTGCCGTGCCGGAACCAGATTAGGGCCTGAAGCCATCCTGCGGTGTTGCGGCCAGCTCACAAGAAAGTGAGTTGAAGAAAGGAGCTCAGGGGCACTGTAATTCACAAACCTGCAGAGTTATAAATGACAATTATCGTCCAAAAATATACTGAAGTAAGGCTGCCAAGAGGACTTGAAAGCGGGGCAGAATTGCAGGAAACCGATTTCAGGAGGTAGACTGGAATTGCATTGAAAGCATAGGAAAAGAGGCAGAACGTTCACAATGATGCACTTGGCCAAAAAGGGCGTATGCGTTTTTTCCTGAATATATTCAGGAAAAAACGCATACGCCCTTTTTGGCCAACCAAGCAAACTTGCAAAGGAAATCTGCACTACAATGAAGTCTCACTTCCCCCCAGTCAAAAGGGCCATCTGAAAAAAGTGTAAAATCCAGAAAGGCAGGACAGGCCATGGAGAACTGGGAGCCTTGTTATGCTGATGGGCGGGATGTAAATTGCCAACAGACACTCGGGAGAAGTGTATGGTGTTTCCTGAAACATCTGAAAAACAAAGCAACAGAGCCTAGGGCACTTCCACTTATGGTCCTATAGCTTAGGGAAATTAAAATCAAAACGACACAGCCACCCCAAAGTTTGGGACGCCTCTGTTTACAAGAACCTCGTTTACCGTACAAGTTCAATATCAGAGAAAGTGAAAAATGGATAAAGAACTTGTGGTACTTACGTACAATGCAGTATCACTCAGCAGTGAAATCTATGTCATCAGGCCCGTAGCAGCACAATGAGTGGATTCAGGTACGATGATTCTAACTGAAATAAGTCACACAGAAAAAGAAACATCATAAGATATCAGTAATACACGGAATGTAAACTTGGCTACACAGGAACTGAATTACAGAACAGAACAGGGTCTCAAATTTAGAAAACCAACTTATGCTTGTTTAAGGGTAAAGGTGAGTTGGGGTGCTGCATAAAACCAGAGATTGAAATGAGCACAGATAAAGTTCCTTAAGCCAAATATGGAATAGACAAGAGCTACTCCTTGCTCAACGAAATGGACTCAACACCGCATATTAAACGCCTAAGAATGTACCTGACTCTTAAGTATCTTAAAACTTATGGATTGCTATGTCTCCGAAAGAGAATCAAGCATGTGTACAGGGACATAAACGCAGCAGTGATAGGATTGGAGAGGTTCGGTGAGCAAATGAAGACCCTTTGAAGTCATATTGCATGGTACCCATTCCACGGGTTTCAACTACCCAGGTTTAAGGTATTCTTCCTTCAGCTAAAACATGCATGTGGAACCTAGAGTATGATCAACCATGTGATCGGGAGACGTGTTCAAATATGTCTCAGTTTCCGTACCCTGGTACTCGGGTGCAACATTCCAGACGCTTTACTAACACTCTCCCGACTTGGAGAGTCAGTCCCTTTAACCTCCTGTTTGGCCCAGTTTGCAATTTCTGCGGAAGATGAACAGGAATAGCGAGAACCAATGAGAGACTAGCTGGAGGTGTCTGGACGGGCAAATTTAACTCTCATTTCCCACCAGGAAGAGGAAATAACCAAAGGCTCAGCGTGCCGTGCCGGAACCAGATTAGGGCCTGAAGCCATCCTGCGGTGTTGCGGCCAGCTCACAAGAAAACGAGTTGAAGAAAGGAGCTCAGGGGCACTGTAATTCACAAACCTGCAGAGTTATAAATGACAACTATCGTCCAAAAATATACTGAAGTAAGGCTACCAAGAGGACTTGAAAGCGGAGCAGAATTGCAGGAAACCGATTTCAGGAGGTAGACTGGAATTGCATTGAAAGCATAGGAAAAGAGGCAGAACGTCCACAATGATGCACTTGGCCAAAAAGGGCGTATGCGTTTTTTCCTGAATATATTCAGGAAAAAACGCATACGCCCTTTTTGGCCAACCAAGCAAGCTTGCAAAGGAAATCTGCACTACAATGAAGTCTCACTTCCGTCCGGTCAAAAGGGTCATCTGAAAAAAGTGTAAAATCCAGAAAGGCAGGACAGGCCATGGAGAACTGGGAGCCTTGTTATGCTGATGGGCGGGATGTAAATTGCCAACAGACACTCAGGAGAAGTGTATGGTGTTTCCTGAAACATCTAAAAAACAAAGCAACAGAGCCTAGGGCACTTCCACTTATGGTCCTATAGCTTAGGGAAATTAAAATCAAAAAGATACAGCCACCCCAATGTTTGGGACGCCTCTGTTTACAAGAACCTCGTTTACCGTACAAGTTCAATATCACAGAAAGTGAAAAATGGATAAAGAACTTGTGGTACTTACGTACAATGCAGTATCACTCAGCAGTGAAATCTATGTCATCAGGCCCGTAGCAGCACAATGAGTGGATTCAGGTACGATGATTCTAACTGAAATAAGTCACACAGAAAAAGAAACATCATAAGATATCAGTAATACACGGAATGTAAACTTGGCTACACAGGAACTGAATTACAGAACAGAACAGGGTCTCAAATTTAGAAAACCAACTTATGCTTGTTTAAGGGTAAAGGTGAGTTGGGGTGCTGCATAAAACCAGAGATTGAAATGAGCACAGATAAAGTTCCTTAAGCCAAATATGGAATAGACAAGAGCTACTCCTTGCTCAACGAAATGGACTCAACACCGCATATTAAACGCCTAAGAATGTACCTGACACTTAAGTATCTTAAAACCTATGGATTGCTATGTCTCCGAAAGAGAATCAAGCATGTGTACAGGGACATAAACGCAGCAGTGATAGGATTGGAGAGGTTCGGTGAGCAAATGAAGACCCTTTGAAGTCATATTGCATGGTACCCATTCCACGGGTTTCAACTACCCAGGTTTAAGGTATTCTTCCTTCAGCTAAAACATGCATGTGGAACCTAGAGTATGATCAACCATGTGATCGGGAGACGTGTTCAAATATGTCTCAGTTTTCGTACCCTGGTACTCGGGTGCAACATTCCAGACGCTTTACTAACACTCTCCCGACTTGGAGAGTCAGTCCCTTTAACCTCCTGTTTGGCCCAGTTTGCAATTTCTGCGGAAGATGAACAGGAATAGCGAGAACCAATGAGAGACTAGCTGGAGGTGTCTGGACGGGCAAATTTAACTCTCATTTCCCACCAGGAAGAGGAAATAACCAAAGGCTCAGCATGCCGTGCCGGAACCAGATTAGGGCCTGAAGCCATCCTGCGGTGTTGCGGCCAGCTCACAAGAAAGCGAGTTGAATAAAGGAGCTCAGGGGCACTGTAATTCACAAACCTGCAGAGTTATAAATGACAACTATCGTCCAAAAATATACTGAAGTAAGGCTGCCAAGAGGACTTGAAAGCGGGGCAGAATTGCAGGAAACCGATTTCAGGAGGTAGACTGGAATTGCATTGAAAGCATAGGAAAAGAGGCAGAACGTCCACAATGATGCACTTGGCCAAAAAGGGGCGTATGCGTTTTTTCCTGAATATATTCAGGAAAAAACGCATACGCCCTTTTTGGCCAACCAAGCAAGCTTGCAAAGGAAATCTGCACTACAATGAAGTCTCACTTCCCCCCGGTCAAAAGGGCCATCTGAAAAAAGTGTAAAATCCAGAAAGGCAGGACAGGCCATGGAGAACTGGGAGCCTTGTTATGCTGATGGGCGGGATGTAAATTGCCAACAGACACTCGGGAGAAGTGTATGGTGTTTCCTGAAACATCTAAAAAACAAAGCAACAGAGCCTAGGGCACTTCCACTTATGGTCCTATAGCTTAGGGAAATTAAAATCAAAAAGATACAGCCACCCCAATGTTTGGGACGCCTCTGTTTACAAGAACCTCGTTTACCGTACAAGTTCAAAATCACAGAAAGTGAAAAATGGATAAAGAACTTGTGGTACTTACGTACAATGCAGTATCACTCAGCAGTGTAATCTATGTCATCAGGCCCGTAGCAGCACAATGAGTGGATTCAGGTACGATGATTCTAACTGAAATAAGTCACACAGAAAAAGAAACATCATAAGATATCAGTAATACACGGAATGTAAACTTGGCTACACAGGAACTGAATTACAGAACAGAACAGGGTCTCAAATTTAGAAAACCACCTTATGCTTGTTTAAGGGTAAAGGTGAGTTGGGGTGCTGCATAAAACCAGAGATTGAAATGAGCACAGATAAAGTTCCTTAAGCCAAATATGGAATAGACAAGAGCTACTCCTTGCTCAACGAAATGGACTCAACACCGCATATTAAACGCCTAAGAATGTACCTGACTCTTAAGTATCTTAAAACCTATGGATTGCTATGTCTCCGAAAGAGAATCAAGCATGTGTACAGGGACGTAAACGCAGCAGTGATAGGATTGGAGAGGTTCGGTGAGCAAATGAAGACCCTTTG
Source organism: Globicephala melas (assembly GCF_963455315.2). Taxonomy (NCBI): domain Eukaryota; kingdom Metazoa; phylum Chordata; class Mammalia; order Artiodactyla; family Delphinidae; genus Globicephala; species Globicephala melas. The sequence continues at coordinate 105,957 of NW_027207291.1, forward strand.
AAGTCATATTGCATGGTACCCATTCCACGGGTTTCAACTACCCAGGTTTAAGGTATTCTTCCTTCAGCTAAAACATGCATGTGGAACCTAGAGTATGATCAACCATGTGATCGGGAGACGTGTTCAAATATGTCTCAGTTTCCGTACCCTGGTACTCGGGTGCAACATTCCAGACGCTTTACTAACACTCTCCCGACTTGGAGAGTCAGTCCCTTTAACCTCCTGTTTGGCCCAGTTTGCAATTTCTGCGGAAGATGAACAGGAATAGCGAGAACCAATGAGAGACTAGCTGGAGGTGTCTGGACGGGCAAATTTAACTCTCATTTCCCACCAGGAAGAGGAAATAACCAAAGGCTCAGCATGCCGTGCCGGAACCAGATTAGGGCCTGAAGCCATCCTGCGGTGTTGCGGCCAGCTCACAAGAAAACGAGTTGAATAAAGGAGCTCAGGGGCACTGTAATTCACAAACCTGCAGAGTTATAAATGACAACTATCGTCCAAAAATATACTGAAGTAAGGCTGCCAAGAGGACTTGAAAGCGGGGCAGAATTGCAGGAAACCGATTTCAGGAGGTAGACTGGAATTGCATTGAAAGCATAGGAAAAGAGGCAGAACGTCCACAATGATGCACTTGGCCAAAAAGGGGCGTATGCGTTTTTTCCTGAATATATTCAGGAAAAAACGCATACGCCCTTTTTGGCCAACCAAGCAAGCTTGCAAAGGAAATCTGCACTACAATGAAGTCTCACTTCCCCCGGTCAAAAGGGCCATCTGAAAAAAGTGTAAAATGCAGAAAGGCAGGACAGGCCATGGAGAACTGGGAGCCTTGTTATGCTGATGGGCGGGATGTAAATTGCCAACAGCCACTCGGGAGAAGTGTATGGTGTTTCCTGAAACATCTAAAAAACAAAGCAACAGAGCCTAGGGCACTTCCACTTATGGTCCTATAGCTTAGGGAAATTAAAATCAAAAAGATACAGCCACCCCAAAGTTTGGGACGCCTCTGTTTACAAGAACCTCGTTTACCGTACAAGTTCAATATCACAGAAAGTGAAAAATGGATAAAGAACTTGTGGTACTTACGTACAATGCAGTATCACTCAGCAGTGAAATCTATGTCATCAGGCCCGTAGCAGCACAATGAGTGGATTCAGGTACGATGATTCTAACTGAAATAAGTCACACAGAAAAAGAAACATCATAAGATATCAGTAATACACGGAATGTAAACTTGGCTACACAGGAACTGAATTACAGAACAGAACAGGGTCTCAAATTTAGAAAACCAACTTATGCTTGCTTAAGGGTAAAGGTGAGTTGGGGTGCTGCATAAAACCAGAGATTGAAATGAGCACAGATAAAGTTCCTTAAGCCAAATATGGAATAGACAAGAGCTACTCCTTGCTCAACGAAATGGACTCAACACCAAATATTAAACGCCTAAGAATGTACCTGACTCTTAAGTATCTTAAAACCTATGGATTGCTATGTCTCCGAAAGAGAATCAAGCATGTGTACAGGGACATAAACGCAGCAGTGATAGGATTGGAGAGGTTCGGTGAGCAAATGAAGACCCTTTGAAGTCATATTGCATGGTACCCATTCCACGGGTTTCAACTACCCAGGTTTAAGGTATTCTTCCTTCAGCTAAAACATGCATGTGGAACCCAGAGTATGATCAACCGTGTGAACGGGAGACGTGTTCAAATATGTCTCAGTTTTCGTACCCTGGTACACGGGTGCAACATTCCAGACGCTTTACTAACACTCTCCCGACTTGGAGAGTCAGTCCCTTTAACCTCCTGTTTGGCCCAGTTTGCAATTTCTGCGGAAGATGAACAGGAATAGCGAGAACCAATGAGAGACTAGCTGGAGGTCTCTGGACGGGCAAATTTAACTCTCATTTCCCACCAGGAAGAGGAAATAACCAAAGGCTCAGCGTGCCGTGCCGGAACCAGATTAGGGCCTGAAGCCATCCTGCGGTGTTGCGGCCAGCTCACAAGAAAACGAGTTGAAGAAAGGAGCTCAGGGGCACTGTAATTCACAAACCTGCAGAGTTATAAATGACAACTATCGTCCAAAAATATACTGAAGTAAGGCTGCCAAGAGGACTTGAAAGCGGGGCAGAATTGCAGGAAACCGATTTCAGGAGGTAGACTGGAATTGCATTGAAAGCATAGGAAAAGAGGCAGAACGTCCACAATGATGCACTTGGCCAAAAAGGGGTGTATGCGTTTTTTCCTGAATATATTCAGGAAAAAACGCATACGCCCCTTTTTGGCCAACCAAGCAAGCTTGCAAAGGAAATCTGCACTACAATGAAGTCTCACTTCCCCCCGGTCAAAAGGGCCATCTGAAAAAAGTGTAAAATCCAGAAAGGCAGGACAGGCCATGGAGAACTGGGAGCCTTGTTATGCTGATGGGCGGGATGTAAATTGCCAACAGACACTCGGGAGAAGTGTATGGTGTTTCCTGAAACATCTAAAAAACAAAGCAACAGAGCCTAGGGCACTTCCACTTATGGTCCTATAGCTTAGGGAAATTAAAATCAAAAAGATACAGCCACCCCAATGTTTGGGACGCCTCTGTTTACAAGAACCTCGTTTACCGTACAAGTTCAATATCACAGAAAGTGAAAAATGGATAAAGAACTTGTGGTACTTACGTACAATGCAGTATCACTCAGCAGTGAAATCTATGTCATCAGGCCCGTAGCAGCACAATGAGTGGATTCAGGTACGATGATTCTAACTGAAATAAGTCACACAGAAAAAGAAACATCATAAGATATCAGTAATACACGGAATGTAAACTTGGCTACACAGGAACTGAATTACAGAACAGAACAGGGTCTCAAATTTAGAAAACCAACTTATGCTTGCTTAAGGGTAAAGGTGAGTTGGGGTGCTGCATAAAACCAGAGATTGAAATGAGCACAGATAAAGTTCCTTAAGCCAAATATGGAATAGACAAGAGCTACTCCTTGCTCAACGAAATGGACTCAACACCAAATATTAAACGCCTAAGAATGTACCTGACTCTTAAGTATCTTAAAACCTATGTATTGCTATGTCTCCGAAAGAGAATCAAGCATGTGTACAGGGACATAAACGCAGCAGTGATAGGATTGGAGAGGTTCGGTGAGCAAATGAAGACCCTTTGAAGTCATATTGCATGGTACCCATTCCACGGGTTTCAACTACCCAGGTTTAAGGTATTCTTCCTTCAGCTAAAACATGCATGTGGAACCCAGAGTATGATCAACCGTGTGAACGGGAGACGTGTTCAAATATGTCTCAGTTTTCGTACCCTGGTACACGGGTGCAACATTCCAGACGCTTTACTAACACTCTCCCGACTTGGAGAGTCAGTCCCTTTAACCTCCTGTTTGGCCCAGTTTGCAATTTCTGCGGAAGATGAACAGGAATAGCGAGAACCAATGAGAGACTAGCTGGAGGTCTCTGGACGGGCAAATTTAACTCTCATTTCCCACCAGGAAGAGGAATTAACCAAAGGCTCGGCGTGCCGTGCCGGAACCAGATTAGGGCCTGAAGCCATCCTGCGGTGTTGCGGCCAGCTCACAAGAAAGCGAGTTGAAGAAAGGAGCTCAGGGGCACTGTAATTCACAAACCTGCAGAGTTATAAATGACAGCTATCATCCAAAAATATACTGAAGTAAGGCTGCCAAGAGGACTTGAAAGCGGGGCAGAATTGCAGGAAACCGATTTCAGGAGGTAGACTGGAATTGCATTGAAAGCATAGGAAAAGAGGCAGAACGTCCACAATGATGCACTTGGCCAAAAAGGGCGTATGCGTTTTTTCCTGAATATATTCAGGAAAAAACGCATACGCCCTTTTTGGCCAACGAAACAAACTTGCAAAGGAAATCTGCACTACAATGAAGTCTCACTTCCCCCCGGTCAAAAGGGCCATCTGAAAAAAGTGTAAAATCCAGAAAGGCAGGACAGGCCATGGAGAACTGGGAGCCTTGTTATGCTGATGGGCGGGATGTAAATTGCCAACAGCCACTGGGGAGAAGTGTATGGTGTTTCCTGAAACATCTAAGAAACAAAGCAACAGAGCCTAGGGCACTTTCACTTATGGTCCTATAGCTTAGGGAAATTAAAATCAAAAAGACACAGCCACCCCAAAATTTGGGACGCCTCTGTTTACAAGAACCTCGTTTACCGTACAAGTTCTCTATCACAGAAAGTGAAAAATGGATAAAGAACTTGTGGTACTTACGTACAATGCAGTATCACTCAGCAATGAAATCTATGTCATCAGGCCCGTAGCAGCATAATGAGTGGATTCAGGTACGATGATTCTAACTGAAATAAGTCACACAGAAAAAGAAACATCATAAGATATCACTAATACACGGAATGTAAACTTGGCTACACAGGAACTGAATTCCAAAACAGAACAGGGTCTCAAATTTAGAAAACCAACTTATGCTTGCTTAAGGGGAAAGGTGAGTTGGGGTGCTGCATAAAACCAGAGCTTGAACTGAGCACAGATCAAGTTACTTAAGCCAAATATGGAATAGACAAGAGCTACTCCTTGCTCAACGAAATGGACTCAACACCCCATATTAAACGCTTAAGAATGTACCTGACTAGTAAGTATCTTAAAACCTATGGATTGCTATGTCTCCATAAGAGAATCAAGCGTGTGTACAGGGGCATAAACGCAGCAGTGATAGGATTGGAGAGGTTCGGTGAGCAAATGAAGACCCTTTGAAGTCATATTGCATGGTACCCATTACACGGGTCTCAACTCTCCAGGTTTAAGGTATTCTTCCTTCAGCTAAAATATGCATGTGGAACCCAGAGTATGATCAACAGTGTGAACGGGAGACGTGTTCAAATATGTCTCAGTTTTCCTCCCCTGGTACTCGGGTGCAACATTCCAGACGCTTTACTAACACTCTCCCCACTTGGAGAGACAGCGCCTTTAACCTCCTGTTTGGCCCAGTTTGCAATTTCTGCGGAAGATGAACAGGAATAGGGAGAACCAATGAGAGACTAGCTGGAGGTGTCTGGACGGGCAAATTTAACTCTCATTTCCCACCAGGAAGAGGAAATAACCAAAGGCTCAGCGTGCCATGCCGGAACAAGATTAGGGCCTGAAGCCATCCTGCGGTGTTGCGGCCAGCTCACAAGAAAGCGAGTTGAAGAAAGGAGCTCAGGGGCACTGTAATTCACAAACCTGCAGAGTTATAAATGACAGCTATCGTCCAAAAATATACTGAAGTAAGGCTGCCAAGAGGACTTGAAAGCGGGGCAGAATTGCAGGAAACCGATTTCAGGAGGTAGACTGGAATTGCATTGAAAGCATAGGAAAAGAGGCAGAACGTCCACAATGATGCACTTGGCCAAAAAGGGCATATGCGTTTTTTCCTGAATATATTCAGGAAAAAACGCATACGCCCTTTTTGGCCAACCAAGCAAACTTGCAAAGGAAATCTGCACTACAATGAAGTCTCACTTCCCCCCGGTCAAAAGGGCCATCTGAAAAAAGTGTAAAATCCAGAAAGGCAGGACAGGCCATGGAGAACTGGGAGACTTGTTATGCTGATGGGCGGGATGTAAATTGCCAACAGACACTCCGGAGAAGTGTATGGTGTTTCCTGAAACATCTAAAAAACAAAGCAACAGAGCCTAGGGCACTTCCACTTATGGCCCTATAGCTTAGGGAAATTAAAATCAAAACGACACAGCCACCCCAAAGTTTGGGACGCCTCTGTTTACAAGAACCTCGTTTACCATACAAGTTCAATATCACAGAAAGTGAAAAATGGATAAAGAACTTGTGGTACTTACGTACAATGCAGTATCACTCAGCAGTGAAATCTATGTCATCAGGCCCGTAGCAGCACAATGAGTGGATTCAGGTACGATGATTCTAACTGAAATAAGTCACACAGAAAAAGAAACATCATAAGATATCAGTAATACACGGAATGTAAACTTGGCTACACAGGAACTGAATTACAGAACAGAACAGGGACTCAAATTTAGAAAACCAACTTATGCTTGCTTAAGGGGAAAGGTGAGTTGGGATGCTGCATAAAAGCAGAGATTGAAATGAGCACAGATAAAGTTCCTTAAGCCAAATATGGAATAGACAAGAGTTACTCCTTGCTCAACGAAATGGATTCAACACCGCATATTAAACGCCTAAGAATGTACCTGACTCTTAAGTATCTTAAAACCTATGGATTGCTATGTCTCCGAAAGAGAATCAAGCATGTGTACAGGGACATAAACGCAGCAGTGATAGGATTGGAGAGGTTCGGTGAGCAAATGAAGACCCTTTGAAGTCATACTGCATGGTACCCATTCCACGGGTTTCAACTACCCAGGTTTAAGGTATTCTTCCTTCAGCTAAAACATGCATGTGGAACCTAGAGTATGATCAACCATGTGATCGGGAGACGTGTTCAAATATGTCTCAGTTTTCGTACCCTGGTACTCGGGTGCAACATTCCAGACGCTTTACTAACACTCTCCCGACTTGGAGAGTCAGTCCCTTTAACCTCCTGTTTGGCCCAGTTTGCAATTTCTGCGGAAGATGAACAGGAATAGCGAGAACCAATGAGAGACTAGCTGGAGGTGTCTGGACGGGCAAATTTAACTCTCATTTCCCACCAGGAAGAGGAAATAACCAAAGGCTCAGCGTGCCGTGCCGGAACCAGATTAGGGCCTGAAGCCATCCTGCGGTGTTGCGGCCAGCTCACAAGAAAACGAGTTGAAGAAAGGAGCTCAGGGGCACTGTAATTCACAAACCTGCAGAGTTATAAATGACAACTATCGTCCAAAAATATACTGAAGTAAGGCTACCAAGAGGACTTCAAAGCGGAGCAGAATTGCAGGAAACCGATTTCAGGAGGTAGACTGGAATTGCATTGAAAGCATAGGAAAAGAGGCAAAACGTCCACAATGATGCACTTGGCCAAAAAGGGCGTATGCGTTTTTTCCTGAATATATTCAGGAAAAAACGCATACGCCCTTTTTGGCCAACCAAGCAAGCTTGCAAAGGAAATCTGCACTACAATGAAGTCTCACTTCCCCCCGGTCAAAAGGGTCATCTGAAAAAAGTGTAAAATCCAGAAAGGCAGGACAGGCCATGGAGAACTGGGAGCCTTGTTATGCTGATGGGCCGGATGTAAATTGCCAACAGACACTCGGGAGAAGTGTATGGTGTTTCCTGAAACATGTAAAAAACAAAGCAACAGAGCCTAGGGCACTTCCACTTATGGTCCTATAGCTTAGGGAAATTAAAATCAAAAAGATACAGCCACCCCAATGTTTGGGACGCCTCTGTTTACAAGAACCTCATTTACCGTAAAAGTTCAATATCACAGAAAGTGAAAAATGGATAAAGAACTTGTGGTACTTACGTACAATGCAGTATCACTCAGCAGTGAAATCTATGTCATCAGGCCCGTAGCAGCATAATGAGTGGATTCAGGTACGATGATTCTAACTGAAATAAGTCACACAGAAAAAGAAACATCATAAGATATCACTAATACACGGAATGTAAACTTGGCTACACAGGAACTGAATTCCAATACAGAACAGGGTCTCACATTTAGATAACCAACTTATGCTTGCTTAAGGGGAAAGGTGAGTTGGGGTGCTGCATAAAACCAGAGATTGAAATGAGCACAGATAAAGTTCCTTAAGCCAAATATGGAATAGACAAGAGCTACTCCTTGCTCAACGAAATGGACTCAACACCCCATATTAAACGCTTAAGAATGTACCTGACTAGTAAGTATCTTAAGACCTATGGATTGCTATGTCTCCATAAGAGAATCAAGCGTGTGTCCAGGGGCATAAACGCAGCAGTGATAGGATTGGAGAGGTTCGGTGAGCAAATGAAGACCCTTTGAAGTCATATTGCATGGTACCCATTCCACGGGTCTCAACTCTCCAGGTTTAAGGTATTCTTCCTTCAGCTGAAACTTGCATGTGGAACCCAGAGTATGATCAACCATGTGAACGGGAGAAGTGTTCAAATATGTCTCAGTTTTCCTCCCATGGTACTCGGGTGCAACATTCCAGATGCTTTACTAACACTCTCCCCACTTGGAGAGTCAGCGCCTTTAACCTCCTGTTTGGCCCAATTTGCAATTTCTGCGGAAGATGAACAGGAATAGGGAGAACCAATGAGAGATTGGCTGGAGGTGTCTGGACGGGCAAATTTAACTCTCATTTCCCACCAGGAAGAGGAAATAACCAAAGGCTCAGCGTGCCGTGCCGGAACCAGATTAGGGCCTGAAGCCATCCTGCGGTGTTGCGGCCAGCTCACAAGAAAGCGAGTTGAAGAAAGGAGCTCAGGGGCACTGTAATTCACAAACCTGCAGAGTTATAAATGACAGCTATCGTCCAAAAATATACTGAAGTAAGGCGGCCAAGAGGACTTGAAAGCGGGGCAGAATTGCAGGAAACCGATTTCAGGAGGTAGACTGGAATTGCATTGAAAGCATAGGAAAAGAGGCAGAACGTCCACAATGATGCACTTGGCCAAAAAGGGCGTATGCGTTTTTTCCTGAATATATTCAGGAAAAAACGCATACGCCCTTTTTGGCCAACCAAGCAAGCTTGCAAAGGAAATCTGCACTACAATGAAGTCTCACTTCCCCCCGGTCAAAAGGGCCATCGGAAAAAAGTGTAAAATCCAGAAAGGCAGGACAGGCCATGGAGAACTGGGAGCCTTGGTATGCTGATGGGCGGGATGTAAATTGCCAACAGACACTCAGGAGAAGTGTATGGTGTTTCCTGAAACATCTAAAAAACAAAGCAACAGAGCCTAGGGCACTTCCACTTATGGTCCTATAGCTTAGGGAAATTAAAATAAAAAAGACACAGCCACCCCAAAGTTTGGGACGCCTCTGTTTACAAGAACCTCATTTACAGTACAAGTTCAACATCGCAGAAAGTGAAAAATGGATAAAGAACTTGTGGTACTTACGTACAATGCAGTATCACTCAGCAATGAAATCTATGTCATCAGGCCCGTAGCAGAATAATGAGTGGATTCAGGTACGATGATTCTAACTGAAATAAGTCACACAGAAAAAGAAACATCATAAGATATCACTAATACACGGAATGTAAACTTGGCTACACAGGAACTGAATTCCAAAACAGAACAGGGTCTCAAATTTAGAAAACCAACTTATGCTTGCTTAAGGGGAAAGGTGAGTTGGGGTGCTGCATAAAACCAGAGATTGAAATGAGCACAGATAAAGTTCCTTAAGCCAAATATGGAATAGACAAGAGCTACTCCTTGCTCAACGAAATGGACTCAACACCCCATATTAAACGCCTAAGAATGTACCTGACTAGTAAGTATCTTAAAACCTATGGATTGCTATGTCTCCAAAAGAGAATCAAGCATGTGTACAGGGGCATAAACGCAGCAGTAATACGATTGGAGAGGTTCGGTGAGCAAATGAAGACCCTTTGAAGTCATATTGCATGGTACCCATTCCACGGGTTTCAACTACCCAGGTTAAAGGTATTCTTCCTTCAGCTAAAACATGCATGTGGAACCTAGAGTATGATCAACCATGTGATCGGGAGACGTGTTCAAATATGTCTCAGTTTTTGTACCCTGGTACTCGGGTGCAACATTCCAGACGCTTTACTAACACTCTCCCGACTTGGAGAGTCAGTCCCTTTAACCTCCTGTTTGGCCCAGTTTGCAATTTCTGTGGAAGATGAACAGGAATAGCGAGAACCAATGAGAGACTAGCTGGAGGTGTCTGGACGGGCAAATTTAACTCTCATTTCCCACAAGGAAGAGGAATTAACCAAAGGTTCAGCGTGCCGTGCCAGAACCAGATTAGGGCCTGAAGCCATCCTGCGGTGTTGCGGCCAGGTCACAAGAAAGCGAGTTGAAGAAAGGAGCTCAGGGGCACTGTAATTCAGAAACCTGCAGAGTTATAAATGACAGCTATCGTCCAAAAATATACTGAAGTAAGGCTGCCAAGAGGACTTGAAAGCGGGGCAGAATTGCAGGAAACCGATTTCAGGAGGTAGACTGGAATTGCATTGAAAGCATAGGAAAAGAGGCAGAACGTCCACAATGATGCACTTGGCCAAAAAGGGCGTATGCGTTTTTTCCTGAATATATTCAGGAAAAAACGCATACGCCCTTTTTGGCCAACCAAGCAAGCTTGCAAAGGAAATCTGCACTACAATGAAGTCTCACTTCCCCCCGGTCAAAAGGGCCATCTGCAAAAAGTGTAAAATCCAGAAAGGCAGGACAGGCCATGGAGAACTGGGAGCCTTGTTATGCTGATGGGCGGGATGTAAATTGCCAACAGCCACTCGGGAGAAGTGTATGGTGTTTCCTGAAACATCTAAAAAACAAAGCAACAGAGCCTAGGGCACTTCCACTTATGGTCCTATAGCTTAGGGAAATTAAAATGAAAAAGACACAGCCACCCCAAAGTTTGGGACGCCTCTGTTTACAAGAACCTCGTTTACCGTACAAGTTCAATATCACAGAAAGTGAAAAATGGATAAAGAACTTGTGGTACTTACGTACAATGCAGTATCACTCAGCAGTGAAATCTATGTCATCAGGCCCGTAGCAGCACAATGAGTGGATTCAGGTACGATGATTCTAACTGAAATAAGTCACACAGAAAAAGAAACATCATAAGATATCAGTAATACACGGAATGTAAACTTGGCTACACAGGAACTGAATTACAGAACAGAACAGGGTCTCAAATTTAGAAAACCAACTTATGCTTGCTTAAGGGGAAAGGTGAGTTGGGGTGCTGCATAAAACCAGAGATTGAAATGAGCACAGATAAAGTTCCTTAAGCCAAATATGGAATAGACAAGAGCTACTCCTTGCTCAACGAAATGGACTCAACACCCCATATTAAACGCTTAAGAATGTACCTGACTAGTAAGTATCTTAAAACCTATGGATTGCTATGTCTCCATAAGAGAATCAAGGGTGTGTCCAGGGGCATAAACGCAGCAGTGATAGGATTGGAGAGGTTCGGTGAGCAAATGAAGACCCTATGAAGTCATATTGCATGGTACCCATTCCACGGGTCTCAACTCTCCAGGTTTAAGGTATTCTTCCTTCAGCTGAAACTTGCATGTGGAACCCAGAGTATGATCAACCATGTGAACGGGAGAAGTGTTCAAATATGTCTCAGTTTTCCTCCCATGGTACTCGGGTGCAACATTCCAGATGCTTTACTAACACTCTCCCCACTTGGAGAGTCAGCGCCTTTAACCTCCTGTTTGGCCCAATTTGCAATTTCTGCGGAAGATGAACAGGAATAGGGAGAACCAATGAGAGACTAGCTGGAGGTGTCTGGACGGGCAAATTTAACTCTCATTTCCCACCAGGAAGAGGAAATAACCAAAGGCTCAGCGTGCCGTGCCGGAACCAGATTAGGGCCTGAAGCCATCCTGCGGTGTTGCGGCCAGCTCACAAGAAAGCGAGTTGAAGAAAGGAGCTCAGGGGCACTGTAATTCACAAACCTGCAGAGTTATAAATGACAGCTATCGTCCAAAAATATACTGAAGTAAGGCTGCCAAGAGGACTTGAAAGCGGGGCAGAATTGCAGGAAACCGATTTCAGGAGGTAGACTGGAATTGCATTGAAAGCATAGGAAAAGAGGCAGAACGTCGACAATGATGCACTTGGCCAAAAAGGGCGTATGCGTTTTTTCCTGAATATATTCAGGAAAAAACGCATACGCCCTTTTTGGCCAACCAAGCAAGCTTGCAAAGGAAATCTGCACTACAATGAAGTCTCACTTCCCCCCGGTCAAAAGGGCCATCTGAAAAAAGTGTAAAATCCAGAAAGGCAGGACAGGCCATGGAGAACTGGGAGCCTTGTTATGCTGATGGGCGGGATGTAAATTGCCAACAGCCACTCGGGAGAAGTGTATGTTGTTTCCTGAAACATCTAAAAAACAAAGCAACAGAGCCTAGGGCACTTCCACTTATGGTCCTATAGCTTAGGGAAATTAAAATGAAAAAGACACAGCCACCCCAAAGTTTGGGACGCCTCTGTTTACAAGAACCTCGTTTACCGTACAAGTTCAATATCACAGAAAGTGAAAAATGGATAAAGAACTTGTGGTACTTACGTACAATGCAGTATCACTCAGCAGTGAAATCTATGTCATCAGGCCCGTAGCAGCACAATGAGTGGATTCAGGTACAATGATTCTAACTGAAATAAGTCACACAGAAAAAGAAACATCATAAGATATCAGTAATACACGGAATGTAAACTTGGCTACACAGGAACTGAATTACAGAACAGAACAGGGTCTCAAATTTAGAAAACCAACTTATGCTTGTTTAAGGGTAAAGGTGAGTTGGGGTGCTGCATAAAAGCAGAGATTGAAATGAGCACAGATAAAGTTCCTTAAGCCAAATATGGAATAGACAAGAGCTACTCCTTGCTCAACGAAATGGACTCAACACCGCATATTAAACGCCTAAGAATGTACCTGACTCTTAAGTATCTTAAAACCTATGGATTGCTATGTCTCCGAAAGAGAATCAAGCATGTGTACAGGGACATAAACGCAGCAGTGATAGGATTGGAGAGGTTCGGTGAGCAAATGAAGACCCTTTGAAGTCATATTGCATGGTACCCATTCCACGGGTTTCAACTACCCAGGTTTAAGGTATTCTTCCTTCAGCTACAATATGCATGTGGAACCCAGAGTATGATCAACAGTGTGAACGGGAGACGTGTTCAAATATGTCTCAGTTTTCGTACCCTGGTACTCGGGTGCAACATTCCAGACGCTTTACTAACACTCTCCCGACTTGGAGAGTCAGTCCCTTTAACCTCCTGTTTGGCCCAGTTTGCAATTTCTGCGGAAGATGAACAGGAATAGCGAGAACCAATGAGAGACTAGCTGGAGGTGTCTGGACGGGCAAATTTAACTCTCATTTCCCACCAGGAAGAGGAAATAACCAAAGGCTCAGCGTGCCGTGCCGGAACCAGATTAGGGCCTGAAGCCATCCTGCGGTGTTGCGGCCAGCTCACAAGAAAACGAGTTGAAGAAAGGAGCTTAGGGGCACTGTAATTCACAAACCTGCAGAGTTATAAATGACAACTATCGTCCAAAAATATACTGAAGTAAGGCTGCCAAGAGGACTTGAAAGCGGGGCAGAATTGCAGGAAACCGATTTCAGGAGGTAGACTGGAATTGCATTGAAAGCATAGGAAAAGAGGCAGAACGTCCACAATGATGCACTTGGCCAAAAAGGGCGTATGCGTTTTTTCCTGAATATATTCAGGAAAAAACGCATACGCCCTTTTTGGCCAACCAAGCAAGCTTGCAAAGGAAATCTGCACTACAATGAAGTCTCACTTCCCCCCCCCCCGGTCAAAAGGGCCATCTGAAAAAAGTGTAAAATCCAGAAAGGCAGGACAGGCCATGGAGAACTGGGAGCCTTGTTATGCTGATGGGCGGAATGTAAATTGCCAAAAGACACTCGGGAGAAGTGTATGGTGTTTCCTGAAACATCTAAAAAACAAACCAACAGAGCCTAGGGCACTTCCACTTATGGTCCTATAGCTTAGGGAAATTAAAATCAAAAAGACACAGCCACCCCAAAGTTTGGGACGCCTCTGTTTACAAGAACCTCGTTTACCGTACAAGTTCAACATCACAGAAAGTGAAAAATGGATAAAGAACTTGTGGTACTTACGTACAATGCAGTATCACTCAGCAATGAAATCTATGTCATCAGGCCCGTAGCAGCATAATGAGTGGATTCAGGTACGATGATTCTAACTGAAATAAGTCACACAGAAAAAGAAACATCATAAGATATCACTAATACACGGAATGTAAACTGGGCTACACAGGAACTGAATTACAGAACAGAACAGGGTCTCAAATTTAGAAAACCAACTTATGCTTGCTTAAGGGGAAAGGTGAGTTGGGGTGCTGCATAAAACCAGAGATTGAAATGAGCATAGATAAAGTTCCTTAAGCCAAATATGGAATAGACAAGAGCTACTCCTTGCTCAACGAAATGGACTCAACACCCCATATTAAACGCCTAAGAATGTACCTTACTAGTAAGTATCTTAAAACCTATGGATTGCTATGTCTCCAAAAGAGAATCAAGCGTGTGTACAGGGGCATAAACGCAGCAGTGATAGGATTGGAGAGGTTCGGTGAGCAAATGAAGACCCTTTGAAGTCATATTGCATGGTACCCATTCCACGGGTTTCAACTACCCACGTTTAAGGTATTCTTCCTTCAGCTAAAACATGCATGTGGAACCCAGAGTATGATCAACCGTGTGAACGGGAGACGTGTTCAAATATGTCTCAGTTTTCCTCCCCTGGTACTCGGGTGCAACATTCCAGACGCTTTACTAACACTCTCCCCACTTGGATAGTCAGCCTTTAACCTCCTGTTTAGCCCAGTTTGCAATTTCTGTGGAAGATGAACAGGAAGAGCGAGAACCAATGAGAGACTAGCTGGAGGTGTCTGGACGGGCAAATTTAACTCTCATTTCCCACCAGGAAGAGGAACTAACCAAAGGCTCAGCGTGCCGTGCCGGAACCAGATTAGGGCCTGAAGCCATCCTGCGGTGTTGCGGCCAGCTCAAAAGAAAGCGAGTTGAAGAAAGGAGCTCAGGGGCACTGTAATTCACAAACCTGCAGAGTTATAAATGACAGCTATCGTCCAAAAATATACTGAAGTAAGGCTGCCAAGAGGACTTGAAAGTGGGGCAGAATTGCAGGAAACCGATTTCAGGAGGTAGACTGGAATTGCATTGAAAGCATAGGAAAAGAGGCAGAACGTCCACAATGATGCACTTGGCCAAAAAGGGCGTATGCGTTTTTTCCTGAATGTATTCAGGAAAAAACGCATACGCCCTTTTTGGCCAACCAAGCAAGCTTGCAAAGGAAATCTGCACTACAATGAAGTCTCACTTCCCCCCGGTCAAAAGGGCCATCTGAAAAAAGTGTAAAATCCAGAGAGGCAGGACAGGCCATGGAGAACTGGGAGCCTTGTTATGCTGATGGGCGGAATGTAAATTGCCAACAGACACTCAGGAGAAGTGTATGGTGTTTCCTGAAACATCTAAAAAACAAAGCAACAGAGCCTAGGGCACTTCCACTTATGGTCCTATAGCTTAGGGAAATTAAAATCAAAAAGACACAGCCACCCCAAAGTTTGGGACGCCTCTGTTTACAAGAACCTCGTTTACCGTACAAGTTCAACATCGCAGAAAGTGAAAAATGGATAAAGAAGTTGTGGTATTTACTTACAAAGCAATATCACTCAGCAATGAAATCTATGTCATCAGGCCCTTAGCAGCACAATGAGTGGATTCAGGTATGATGATTCTAACTGAAATAAGTCACACAGAAAAAGAAACATCATAAGATATCAGTAATACACGGAATGTAAACTTGGCTACACAGGAACTGAATTCCAAAACACAACAGGGTCTCAAATTTAGAAAACCAACTTATGCTTGCTTAAGGGGAAAGGTGAGTTGGGGTGCTGCATAAAACCAGAGATTGAAATGAGCACAGATAAAGTTCCTTAAGCCAAATATGGAATAGACAAGAGCTACTCCTTGCTCAACGAAATGGACTCAACACCCCATATTAAATGCCTAAGAATGTACCTGACTAGTAAGTATCTTAAAACCTATGGATTGCTATGTCTCCAAAAGAGAATCAAGCATGTGTACAGGGGCATAAACGCAGCAGTGATAGGATTAGAGAGGTTCGGTGAGCAAATGAAGATCCTTTGAAGTCTTATTGCATGGTACCCATTCCACGGGTTTCAACTCTCCAGGTTTAAGGTATTCTTCCTTCAGCTAAAACATGCATGTGAAACCCAGAGTATGATCAACAGTGTGAACGGGAGACGTGTTCAAATATGTCTCAGTTTTCCTCCCCTGGTACTCGGGTGCAACATTCCAGACGCTTTACTAACACTCTCCCGACTTGTAGAGTCAGTCCCTTTAACCTCCAGTTTGGCCCAGTTTGCAATTTCTGCGGAAGATGAACAGGAAGAGCGAGAACCAATGAGAGACTAGCTGGAGGTGTCTGGACGGGCAAATTTAACTCTCATTTCCCACCAGGAAGAGGAATTAACCAAAGGCTCAGCGTGCCGTGCCGGAACCAGATTAGGGCCTGAAGCCATCCTGCGGTGTTGCGGCCAGCTCACAAGAAAACGAGTTGAAGAAAGGAGCTCAGGGGCACTGTAATTCACAAACCTGCCGAGTTATAAATGACAGCTATCGTCCAAAAATATACTGAAGTTAGGCTGCCAAGAGGACTTGAAAGCGGGGCAGAATTGCAGGAAACCGATTTCAGGAGGTAGACTGGAATTGCATTGAAAGCATAGGAAAAGAGGCAGAACGTCCACAATGATGCACTTGGCCAAAAAGGGCGTATGCGTTTTTTCCTGAATATATTCAGGAAAAAACGCATACGCCCTTCTTGGCCAACCAAGCAAACTTGCAAAGGAAATCTGCACTACAATGAAGTCTCACTTCCCCCCGGTCAAAAGGGCCATCTGAAAAAAGTGTAAAATCCAGAAAGGCAGGACAGGCCATGGAGAACTGGGAGCCTTGTTATGCTGATGGGTGGGATGTAAATTGCCAACAGACACTCGGGAGAAGTGTATGGTGTTTCCTGAAACATCTAAAAAACAAAGCAACAGAGCCTAGGGCACTTCCACTTATGGTCCTATAGCTTAGGGAAATTAAAATCAAAAAGACACAGCCACCCCAAAGTTTGGGACGCCTCTGTTTACAAGAACCTCGTTTACCGTACAAGTTCAACATCACAGAAAGTGAAAAATGGATAAAGAACTTCTGGTACTTACGTACAATGCAGTATCACTCAGCAATGAAATCTATGTCATCAGGCCCGTAGCAGCATAATGAGTGGATTCAGGTACAATGATTCTAACTGAAATAAGTCACACAGAAAAAGAAACATCATAAGATATCACTAATACACGGAATGTAAACTGGGCTACACAGGAACTGAATTACAGAACAGAACAGGGTCTCAAATTTAGAAAACCAACTTATGCTTGCTTAAGGGGAAAGGTGAGTTGGGGTGCTGCATAAAACCAGAGATTGAAATGAGCACAGATAAAGTTCCTTAAGCCAAATATGGAATAGACAAGAGCTACTCCTTGCTCAACGAAATGGACTCAACACCCCATATTAAACGCCTAAGAATGTACCTTACTAGTAAGTATCTTAAAACCTATGGATTGCTATGTCTCCAAAAGAGAATCAAGCGTGTGTACAGGGGCATAAACGCAGCAGTGATAGGATTGGAGAGGTTCGGTGAGCAAATGAAGACCCTTTGAAGTCATATTGCATGGTACCCATTCCACGGGTTTCAACTACCCACGTTTAAGGTATTCTTCCTTCAGCTAAAACATGCATGTGGAACCCAGAGTATGATCAACCGTGTGAACGGGAGACGTGTTCAAATATGTCTCAGTTTTCCTCCCCTGGTACTCGGGTGCAACATTCCAGACGCTTTACTAACACTCTCCCCACTTGGATAGTCAGCCTTTAACCTCCTGTTTAGCCCAGTTTGCAATTTCTGTGGAAGATGAACAGGAAGAGCGAGAACCAATGAGAGACTAGCTGGAGGTGTCTGGACGGGCAAATTTAACTCTCATTTCCCACCAGGAAGAGGAACTAACCAAAGGCTCAGCGTGCCGTGCCGGAACCAGATTAGGGCCTGAAGCCATCCTGCGGTGTTGCGGCCAGCTCAAAAGAAAGCGAGTTGAAGAAAGGAGCTCAGGGACACTGTAATTCACAAACCTGCAGAGTTATAAATGACAGCTATCGTCCAAAAATATACTGAAGTAAGGCTTCCAAGAGGACTTGAAAGTGGGGCAGAATTGCAGGAAACCGATTTCAGGAGGTTGACTGGAATTGCATTGAAAGCATAGGAAAAGAGGCAAAACGTCCACAATGATGCACTTGGCCAAAAAGGGCGTATGCGTTTTTTCCTGAATATATTCAGGAAAAAACGCATACGCCCTTTTTGGCCAACCAAGGGAGCTTGCAAAGGAAATCTGCACTACAATGAAGTCTCACTTCCCCCCGGTCAAAAGGGCCATCTGAAAAAAGTGTAAAATCCAGAAAGGCAGGACAGGCCATGGAGAACTGGGAGCCTTGTTATGCTGATGGGCGGGATGTAAATTGCCAACAGACACTCGGGAGAAGTGTATGGTGTTTCCTGAAACATCTAAAAAACAAAGCAACAGAGCCTAGGGCACTTCCACTTATGGTCCTATAGCTTAGGGAAATTAAAATCAAAAAGACACAGCCACCCCAAAGTTTGGGACGCCTCTGTTTACAAGAACCTCGTTTTCCGTACAAGTTCAATATCACAGAAAGAGGAAAATGGATAAAGAACTTGTGGTACTTATGTACAATGCAGTATCACTCAGCAATGAAATCTATGTCATCAGGCCCGTAGCAGCACAATGAGTGGATTCAGGTACGATGATTCTAACTGAAATAAGTCACACAGAAAAAGAAACATCATAAGATATCAGTAATACACGGAATGTAAACTTGGCTACACAGGAACTGAATTCCAAAACACAACAGGGTCTCAAATTTAGAAAACCAACTTATGCTTGCTTAAGGGGAAAGGTGAGTTGGGGTGCTGCATAAAACCAGAGATTGAAATGAGCACAGATAAAGTTCCTTAAGCCAAATATGGAATAGATAAGAGCTACTCCTTGCTCAACGAAATGGACTCAACACCCCATATTAAACGCCTAAGAATGGACCTGACTAGTAAGTATCTTAAAACCTATGGATTGCTATGTCTCCGAAAGAGAATCAAGCATGTGTACAGGGGCATAAACGCAGCAGTGATAGGATTGGAGAGGTTCGGTGAGCAAATGAAGACCCTTTGAAGTCATATTGCATGGTACCCATTACACGGGTCTCAACTCTCCAGGTTTAAGGTATTCTTCCTTCAGCTAAAACATGCATGTGGAACCCAGAGTATGATCAACCGTGTGAACGGGAGATGTGTTCAAATATGTCTCAGTTTTCCTCCCCTGGTACTCGGGTGCAACATTCCAGACGCTTTACTAACACTCTCCCCACTTGGAGAGTCAGCGCCTTTAACCTCCTGTTTGGCCCAGTTTGCAATTTCTGCGGAAGATGAACAGGAATAGGGAGAACCAATGAGAGACTAGCTGGAGGTGTCTGGACGGGCAAATTTAACTCTCATTTCCCACCAGGAAGAGGAACTAACCAAAGGCTCAGCATGCCGTGCCAGAACCAGATTAGGGCCTGAAGCCATCCTGCGGTGTTGCGGCCAGCTCAAAAGAAAACGAGTTGAAGAAAGGAGCTCAGGGGCACTGTAATTCACAAACCTGCAGAGTTATAAATGACAACCATCGTCCAAAAATATACTGAAGTAAGGCTGCCAAGAGGACTTGAAAGCAGGGCAGAATTGCAGGAAACCGATTTCAGGAGGTAGACTGGAATTGCATTGAAAGCATAGGAAAAGAGGCAGAACGTCCACAATGATGCACTTGGCCAAAAAGGGCGTATGCGTTTTTTCCTGAATATATTCAGGAAAAAACGCATACGCACTTTTTGGCCAAACAAGCAAACTTGCATAGGAAATCTGCACTACAATGAAGTCTCACTTCCCCCCGGTCAAAAGGGCCATCTGAAAAAAGTGTAAAATCCAGAAAGGCAGGACAGGCCATGGAGAACTGGGAGCCTTGTTATGCTGATGGGCGGAATGTAAATTGCCAACAGACACTCAGGAGAAGTGTATGGTGTTTCCTGAAACATCTAAAAAACAAAGCAACAGAGCCTAGGGCACTTCCACTTATGGTCCTATAGCTTAGGGAAATTAAAATCAAAAAGACACAGCCACCCCAAAGTTTGGGACGCCTCTGTTTACAAGAACCTCGTTTACCGTACAAGTTCAACATCGCAGAAAGTGAAAAATGGATAAAGAAGTTGTGGTATTTACTTACAAAGCAATATCACTCAGCAATGAAATCTATGTCATCAGGCCCTTAGCAGCACAATGAGTGGATTCAGGTATGATGATTCTAACTGAAATAAGTCACACAGAAAAAGAAACATCATAAGATATCAGTAATACACGGAATGTAAACTTGGCTACACAGGAACTGAATTCCAAAATACAACAGGGTCTCAAATTTAGAAAACCAACTTATGCTTGCTTAAGGGGAAAGGTGAGTTGGGGTGCTGCATAAAACCAGAGATTGAAATGAGCACAGATAAAGTTCCTTAAGCCAAATATGGAATAGACAAGAGCTACTCCTTGCTCAAAGAAATGGATTCAACACCCCATATTAAACGCCTAAGAATATACCTGACTAGTAAGTATCTTAAAACCTATGGATTGCTATGTCTCCGAAAGAGAATCAAGCATGTGTACAGGGGCATAAACGCAGCAGTGATAGGATTAGAGAGGTTCGGTGAGCAAATGAAGATCCTTTGAAGTCTTATTGCATGGTACCCATTCCACGGGTTTCAACTCTCCAGGTTTAAGGTATTCTTCCTTCAGCTAAAACATGCATGTGAAACCCAGAGTATGATCAACAGTGTGAACGGGAGACGTGTTCAAATATGTCTCAGTTTTCCTCCCCTGGTACTCGGGTGCAACATTCCAGACGCTTTACTAACACTCACCCGACATGGAGAGTCAGTCCCTTTAACCTCCTGTTTGGACCAGTTTGTAATTTCTGCGGAAGATGAACAGGAATAGGGAGAACCAATGAGAGACTAGCTGGAGGTGTCTGGACGGGCAAATTTAACTCTCGTTTCCAACCAGGAAGAGGAATTAACCAAAGGCTCAGCGTGCCGTGCCGGAACAAGATTAGGGCCTGAAGCCATCCTGCGCTGTTGCGGACAGCTCACAAGAAAGCGAGTTGAAGAAAGGAGCTCAGGGGCACTGTAATTCACAAACCTGCAGAGTTATAAATGACAGCTATCGTCCAAAAATATACTGAAGTAAGGCTGCCAAGAGGACTTGAAAGCGGGGCAGAATTGCAGGAAACCGATTTCAGGAGGTAGACTGGAATTGCATTGAAAGCATAGGAAAAGAGGCAGAACGTCCACAATGATGCACTTGGCCAAAAAGGGCGTATGCGTTTTTTCCTGAATATATTCAGGAAAAAACGCATACGCCCTTTTTGGCCAACCAAGCAAGCTTGCAAAGGAAATCTGCACTACAATGAAGTCTCACTTCCCCCCGGTCAAAAGGGCCATCTGAAAAAAGTGTAAAATCCAGAAAGGCAGGACAGGCCATGGAGAACTGGGAGCCTTGTTATGCTGATGGGCGGGATGTAAATTGCCAACAGACACTTGGGAGAAGTGTATGGTGTTTCCTGAAACATCTAAAAAACAAAGCAACAGAGCCTAGGGCACTTCCACTTATGGTCCTATAGCTTAGGGACATTAAAATCAAAAAGACACAGCCACCCCAAAGTTGGGGACGCCTCTGTTTACAAGAACCTTGTTTACAGTACAAGTTGAACATCGCAGAAAGTGAAAAATGGATAAAGAAGTTGTGGTATTTACTTACAAAGCAATATCACTCAGCAATGAAATCTATGTCATCAGGCCCTTAGCAGCACAATGAGTGGATTCAGGTATGATGATTCTAACTGAAATAAGTCACACAGAAAAAGAAACATCATAAGATATCACTAATACACGGAATGTAAACTTGGCTACACAGGAACTGAATTCCAAAACAGAACAGGGTCTCAAATTTAGAAAACCAACTTATGCTTGCTTAAGGGGAAATGTGAGTTGGGGTGCTGCATAAAACCAGGGATTGAAATGAGCACGGATAACGTTCTATAAGGCAAATATGGAATAGAAAAGAGCTACTCCTTGCTCAACGAAATGGACTCAACACCCCATATTCAACGCCTAGGAATATACCTGCCTAGTAAGAATCATAAAAGCAATGGATTTATATATCTCTGTAAGAGAATCAAGAGTGTGTACAGTGGCATTAAAGCAGTGAAAATCAGCTAAATCCCATATTAAAAATAAATTTCTTAAACAAAACACAATGACAGTGAAATAGAGAGCAATACTTAAGTAATCCATTCAAGGCTTCTGATGCAACCTGCATTTACCATATCTACACCCAGAGCTGGGTGACACATAAGGCTGGACACTTGGGGCTCATAAGATTGGTGAGGTTCAGTGAGCAAATGCAGACCCTTTGAAGTCATATTGCATGGTACCCATTCCATGGGTCTCAACTCTCCAGGTTTAAGGGATTCTTCCTTCAGCTAAAACATGCATGTGGAACCCAGAGTATGATCCACCGTGTGATCGAGAAACGTGTTCAAATGTGTCTCACTTTTCGTTCCCTGGTACTCGGGTGCAACATTCCAGACACTTTACTAACACTCTCCCGACTTGGAGAGTCAGTCCCTTTAACCTCCTGTTTGGCCCAGTTTGGAATTTCTGTGGAAGATGAACAGGAATAGGGAGAACCAATGAGAGACTAGCTGGAGGTGTCTGGACGGGCAAATTTAACTCTCATTTCCCACAGGGAAGAGGAATAAACCAAAGGCTCAGCATGCCGTGCCGGAACCAGATTAGGGCCTGAAGCAATCCTGCGGTGTTGTGGCCAGCTCAAAAGAAAGCGAGTTGAAGAAAGGAGCTCAGGGGCACTGTAATTCACAAACCTGCAGATTTATAAATGACAGCTATTGTCCGAAAATATACTGAAGTAGGGCTGCCAAGAGGACTTGAATGCGGGGCAGAATTGCAGGAAACCGATTTCAGGAGGAATCGGAATTGGATTGCATTTAAAACACAGGAAAAGAGGAAGAACGTCGACAATGATGCACTTGGCCAAAAAGGGCGTATGCGTTTTTTCCTGAATATATTCAGGAAAAAACGCATACGCCCTTTTTGGCCAACCAAGCAAGCTTGCAAAGGAAATCTGCACTACAATGAAGTCTCACTTCCCCCCCCCCCCCCGGTCAAAAGGGCCATCTGAAAAAAGTGTAAAATCCAGAAAGGCAGAACAGGCTATGGAGAACTGGGAGCCTTGTTATGCTGATGGGCGGGATGTAAATTCCCAACAGCCCCTCTGTAGAAGTGTATGGTGTTTCCTGAAACATCTAAAAAACAAAGCAACAGAGCCTAGGGCACTTCCACTTATGGTCCTATAGCTTAGGGACATTAAAATCAAAAAGACACAGCCACCCCAAAATTTGGGACGGCTCTTTTTACAGGAATCTCTTCTGCGGCACAAGTTAAATATCCCAGAGAGCAAATAATGGATAAAGAAGTTGCGGTACTTATGTACAACAGAATACCACTCAGCAATGAAATCTATGTCACCAGGCCCGTACCAGCATAATGAGTGGATTGAGGCACGATGATTCTAAGTGAAATAAGTCACACAGAAAAAGAAACATCATAAGGTATCACTAATACACGGAATGTGAACTTGGCTACACATGAACTGAATTCCAAAACAGAACAGGGTCTCAAATTTAGAAAACCAACTTATGCTTGCTTAAGGGGGAAGGTGAGTTGGGGTGCTGCATAAAAGCAGAGTTTGAAATTAGCACAGATACCGTTCCATAAGCCAAATATGTAATAGACAAGACCTACCCCTTGCTCAACGAAATGGATTCAACAATGAGGTATCACCTCACACCTGGTAGAATAGGCATCATAGAAAATCTACAAACAAAAAATGCTGGAAAGGGTGTGGAGAAAAGGAACCCTCTTCCACTATTGTTGGGAATATAAATTGATACAGTCATTATGGAGAACAATATGGAATTTCTTAAGAAACTAACAATAGAATTACCATATGATACAGCAATCCCAGTACTGGACATATACCCAGACAAAACCATAAATCAAAAAGAGTCATTCACCGCAATGCTCATTGCATCACTATTTACAATATCGAGGTAATGGAAGCAACCTAAATGCCCACAGACAGACGAATGCATAAAGCTCTGGTACATATATAAAATGGAATATTACTAAGCCATGAAAAGGAATGAAATTGGGTCATTTGTAGAGACGTCGATGGATCTAGAGACTGTCATACAGAGTGAAGTAAGTCAGAAAGAGAAAAACAAATCTTGTATATTCATGCATATATGTGGAACCTAGAAAAACTGTACAGATTAACCATTTTGCAAGGCATAAATAGAGCAACAGATGTAGACAACAAACGTATGGACAACAAGGGGGGAAAGCTGTTGGGGGGGTGGTGGTGGGAGGAGTTGAGAGACTGGGATTGGCATGTATACATTTATATGTATAAAATAGATAACCAATAAGAACCTGCTGTATAAAAATATAAAATAAAATTCAAAATTAAAAAGAAATAAAATTTAAAAAATAAAACAGAAAAAACAATTATTCCCTGCACATACATGTATTTATATGAATAAATTATTTCCATGCTTATATCTGTAAATACAAAAAAGAGGAATAAAATCTACCTTGAACCAAAAACGAAAAAGAGAAAAAAACACAGAACCCACCAGTTACACAGAGGAAAACCGTATCAGGGCACTTGCTCCAGTTGTAAACAATTCTGAAGTTGGTCAGTGGTGGGGAATCGTCTCCCATTCAGCCAGCAGCCCCCACGCAACAAGCGTCCTCATTGCAAAGCTGGGGCACCGTGCCGAGGCATCTGTGAGTAAACGTGAGCTGAGCCCCAGGCCAGTTGCTGCTGAACTATTCCCACCCGTCCCAGGTAAAACACCTGAATATATACAAGGACTTGAAAGCCTAGAGGAAGGGCCATAGAGCCACACGAGTGACAGCATGCCGGCCGACTTGGTGCCTGCAGGCCAGCCAGGATGGTCCTGGCCCTGGGTGCTCTTCTGGAAGATTTCCATTTCCCTGCCTGAGATACCCGTCCTGTCCCTGCCCCCACTGCTTTTTTCCTTCCTCACCTCTGCCCAGGGAGAAATTCCAGCAGCAGGTATGGGTGACACATCCTCTTCTTTAGCAGGTGGCAGCCTGGCAACTGCTGCAGAAAGTCCAGCAGAGCCCCACTCACACTGGGCCACCCACAAAGCCGTGGCCTCTCACTCCCTCCCACCAGCCCAGCCCCGAGACTGCTGACAGGGCAGAGAAAATGGCGTCAGGCACGGCTGCAGGGGCTCTTGCTGCCTGGAGTGGTATTTATATTGATCTCAACCCAGGCACACCTGGGGAGGGCTGGCCGGCACGGTAAGGCTGCCCAGGTCAGCCAATCATCACCCCTCAGGGGCTGACAGTTGCAGAAAATGGAACTTGCTGAACCGGCCAGGTCCAAGGAACAGGTGTGGGCTCCTGAGAGTCAGGATAGACAAGGGGCTGCAGCTTTGGCTTGTTTTCTAATCATTTTATCTGGCCCATGAGTGGGAGACAACTTCAAGAAAACCCTCTCCTAATGAGAGGAACCCAGGAGTCAGGGAGAGGAGGGGTGGGTGATGGTTGGAGACAGAGGCCTGGTGCCCCGGGTGCAGTGGAAGTCTCTGGAAGACCAGGTGGAGGGAGGCCTCACGGAGTGATGCCCAGGGTCACAGACCTGTCGCAGCTGCTGTTTGTTAGTTCAAGTCCTGCTCTGAGGTGCTCTGTGTCAGCTCTGAGCGACAGGTGAGCTGGGGGTGCTCTGCAATGAGGGCTATGTGCACGGTTCCTGTGTGCCCAGCCCTGCCACGGTACCTGCAAGGGTAGCTCTGTATCCTGGGAGGGGCCTGATCACAAGAGCCCCGTGGGCTGGGGTGGGGGTGGGGTACCTGCCCAGGTGAGCTCCATATTCTGCGATTGGTCTGACCACGAGAGCCCCATGGGCTGCTGGGGACCTGGTAAAGGATGTCAGGACAGTCAGTGAAGCCACCGAGGATATACCTCCAGTTGCTCCTAATTCCTACACCCTGCTGGTCATTCTACCAACCACCAGGACATGGTATTCTGTATTAGTCTTCAATGATGCCTTCTTTTGTATTCCATTAGTCCCAGAGTCACAAGAAATTTTGGCTTGTGAGTGGCAGGACTCAACATACAACTAAAACAATACTTCCGGGCCGTCTGGCCCCAAGGGTGCAAAAATTCCCACACCGTCTTTGGGGAAAGCTTAGCTAAAGACCTAAAAGTTCTACCTCTGGAAAAGGAAACCCTCCTTCAATATGCAGACGACATTCTGATCGCCAGCCCTACTAAGGAGGCCTCTGAACTACCAAGCCAATAAAGGATAGAAGTTGTCCAAGAAAAAGCTCAAATATCACAGACTGCGGTGACCTGCCTGGGCTTCATTCTCACACAAGGTCAGAGAAGCCCATCCCAGGAAAGGGAAGAAACCATTTTCAGCCTTACCCCTTTCTAAAACTAGAAGACAGCTTAGGGGTTCCTGGGGAGGCCAGGGTTTGCTGCTTCTGGATCCCTAACTACAGTCTACTAGCTGGGCCTCTATATGAAACACTGAAAGGAAAAGATGATGATCCTTTTGAATAGAATCCAGAAGTGGCCTTTCAAGAATGGAAAGAGCAGTCAATTCAGACCCTTGCCCTGGAACTCCCTAATTTAGCTAAACCCTTTGGCCTTTACATTCCCGGTGAAAGGTGAATCGCCATTGGAGAATTAGTGCAAAAACTGGGACCACTTGAAATGGAACAATGCAAGAATGCCATCCAGGTAGGATAAACTACGGTCACGAAGGGGCTTGGCCCACTGCCACATCTGGCCAAGATACTGGCGGTATCTAAAAACCTGGAAATCAGCAGCCCAAAAGGCCACCTCCCTCCTAAGGGAAAAGGACCCCACGTGGTGATCCTAACCACCAACCATGCCCTGAAGTTGCAGGGTTCGCTCCGTGGGCACACCGACCTCGAGTGAGGAGACCCTCCAACTCCAACATCCAGAGAGATAACCGGGGGCAACAGGGCACCATGACGACTCGTGTGAACATCACTTGACCTGGAGTTTCTCTCATAAAACAACAAGAGTGTGTCCCAAAAGAGTAGACTACTGCTTGCAGGACTTACTGCACCCAGAGGGGAGCTAATAATCTTGGCGGGGGAACCGTATATCACACTGTCACCATAGAAAAGCCTACAGACACCGTGATGATGGTGGCCAATAAGACCGGCTGGACTCCTGTTTACTTCCAAAGGCTGTTGACTCAGTAGCCATCATGGTCCTTATCACCACTGACCCTGGACTGTCTGGGAGTTGAGCGGGCAGGGCTCTGACACCTGGTGCTGTTTGTACGTTAATTCAGGGGCCTAATTGAAGAAAGCGCAGACTACTGGTCAGAGCATCTAGGCTGGCAGAAACGGTCAGCCTAAGGTGGCCGAACAAATGTGGGGCGGGGTGAAACCGGCCCCCACAGCGTCTCTGCACATCTCTTTCCTGGACCCTTAAAGGTCATTAGAATCTATAACACTTCCAATGCTGGTGCTCAGGTGGACGAGCAGGGAGGCAGGGGTCCTGGGGACAATCAACGTCACCGGGAGGCTGCTGGGGAGAAGTTCTGACCCTCGCCCCAGGGTATGAGGGCTCCCAACTCAGCACTCAGCAGTTACAGAAGAAGGGTCTGCACCCTCAGCACTCCAAGAATGAGGAACGGGACAAAAGGCAGAGGAGGGGTTTGTCCCCAGCAAAGCCCATTAAAAATCCCTGGGAGATAAAAATAGAATCTGGGCAATAAAGTCAAGTCTAACCTTTTCTATCCTTTGTGCTTTGTCTAATTTCATGTGCTCCTAGGGTCCCGCATGCAGAGGTTCCACACCCGGCACTTCAGACCAGATTTCCTAGTGCAGAATGGCTGGGTCGACACCTCAGCTCCTGGGGCCCAGTGCAGACTCCACGATATAGAGCCTGAGCTACAGCCAACCCGGCCCTCGAGAGCTCCGCCGCCTCCCTCCCTCCCACTGACTCTGACAGGATCTCTACACAGCAGCCCAGCCCACAGCCCACGGGGTAGTGCATGCTCTCACCTCTCCATTCTCTGATCAAAATATAAAGTTTCCTTTGCTTGTGAACCAAACTCAGTCTCGATCTGTTGGCCCCAATGACACTGGGCAGGGGGACACTTGTTGGGGTCCACTCTGGAGGATCAGTAACAGAAATTGAGACTATTGTAACCTCAATGAACAGATGTGTGAGCCAAACTGTAGTTAACATAGAACAGTGTATAAGGCTCGGGTAAAATAAGATGTTTCTAACACTTCCATTTGATATTTCCATCACTTTTTATAAGCAAGTTCAGTGAAAAGGTTTGTCTTATTTGTCAGGTCAATATTAGAGAAACGAAGTGATTTCTTTCCAAGGATGTACATCTAATAATCTTGGTTAAACCTTCAATCTTGTTTTAAATGCTTTTCCATTGAAAATGATACCTCTCTTTCAGCTCCCCCATTTCTGAGAAGTATAAAATCTTATAATTTATTATTACCAAAGGGGAAAGGTGGGAGGAGGGATAAATTAACAGTTTGGAATTAACACATACACACTGCTATGTATAAAATAGATCATCAACAAGGAACTACTGTATAGCACAGGGAACTACACTCAACATTTTGCAATAACCTATAAGGGGAAATAATCTGAAAAAGAATAGATATTTTTATTGACATCATCTATCAATGATAGTTAAAGTGTAGCCTAAGGGAAGCTGGTGGTGAGTGCTTCTGACCCTGAAGACTTCAATCATCTAAAGTTTGGACTCTGCCTACTTCCCAAGGCCCTTAATGAACATATGTGTAGCCGTAGCTTAAAAACTTCCCCAGTTTGGGTTTCGGGGAGACACTGATTTTGAAAAAGCCCTGGTGTTCTCCTTACATGAATGGGACTCTTCCTACTGCTAAAACATGTCTGTCACACCCAGAGGATGGTATACCGTCTGATCGGGAAGAGTTTGGAAAAGGCATCTCATCTCCTCATCTCCTGGTGCTCGGGTTCACCCCTCCAGCGTCTTTACTAACAGTCTCCCCACTTGGAGATGTCAGCACTGTCAACATCCTGTTGCGTACAGTTTGGAATTTGTCCAGAGGATGAAGCGGAAGGATGAGGAACAATGAGAGACAAGTCCTAGGTGTTCAGACAGGCACATGTCACTCTAATTTCCAATCAGGAAGACGAATTGACCAAAGGCTAGGGTTGCCCATGGAAACAGTATAGGGCTTGAGGAAATCCCGCTGCTTTGTGGCCAGTTCCCATAAACACAAGTTGAACAATGGAACTCAGGGGCAGTAAAATTCACAAAACTGCAGAGTTGAAAATATCCATCACTGAAAAATGTCTTGAGGAAAGTCAGAGAAAAGGACTTGTAAGCAAGGGAGAATGGCAGGAAAGGGATTTGAGGAGGTAGAAAGGACTCGCCATTAAGCACAAGAAAAGGAGCTGAACATTGCCAACATTGCCAACATTGCAGTTGGCCAAAAAGGGTGTATGCGTTTTTTTCTGTATATATTCAAGAAAAGGGCATACACTTTTTTAGCCAACCAAACAGGTGGGCACTGGAAGTCAATACTACAAAAGATATCACTTCGCATCAGTCAGAAGAGCCATCCTCATAAAGCGTAAACAACAGAAATGCAGGACAGGGCAACGAGAAGAGGGAGCCCTGTGAGACTTATAGTGGAAATGTATATTGCCAACGGCCATTCTGGAGAAGTGTATTGTGTTTACTAAAGCATCTAAAAAATGAGCTACAGAGCATAGGGCACTTGCACTCATGGGCGTATATCTTGGGAAAAACAAAAATCGAGAGGACACAGGCACCCCAATGTTTACCCCCTCTCTGTTTAAAAGATCCTCGACTAGGATATAACTTAAATGTCTCTGGAGGGAAAAAATGGATAGAGATGTGGTACTTAGGTAGAGTGGAATATTATTCAGCCTGGAAATCAATGAAATATGGCCAGTTGTAACAACTCCGGAGGAGTTACGTATGATCATTCTAAGTGACAGAATTCAAAAAGAAAAAGACACATATCATAAGATATCACTTAAAGGTGGAATCCAAAATGGCTACACATGAAATAAATTACAAAACAAAAACATAGTCAAATATGTAGAAAACACGCATAAGGCTGCTAAACGGGAAAGGTGGGGAGGGGTGAGGCATCATCCAGGAGGTTGAAATTAGCAAAGATACCATTCCAAATACCAAACTGATAATCAACAAGGCCTACACGGTAGCTAAAAGAACTGCACTCAGCACACTCAAGTCACCGGAAAAGAATATATACGACTGGTAAGAATCTGAAAAAGAATTTATTGATGACTCTCTGTACGTGAATCAAGTGGATGTACAGCAGCAAGAAACAGAGCTTTGAAAATCAGCTGTAACCAATATAGTAATAAATTGAAAAAAATAAACGACAGAGAGACAGAGAAAACCTCTTACAACTTTTCCTCAGGGACGGTGATGCAACATGGATTGAACACATCTAGACCCACAGCAGGATGAGACATAAGGCTGGAAACTGTTTGCGCTAAGAGAAATGTGAGGTTGGGTGAGGAAATGCACACCCTTTAAAGTAATACTACCTGGTACCCATTCAATGGGTCCCAAATCTGCAGGTTCAAGGGATCTTCCTACAGCTAAAACATGCATGGAAAACCCAGAGGACTGTACACCATGTGATCGGGAGATGTGTCTAAAATGCACCTCATTTATCCTCTCCTGGTGCTCCTGTTCACCATTCCAGCCATGTTACTTAGAATCTCCCCACTTGGAGAATCAGCACATTTAAACTTCTGTTTCACACATTTTGCAAATTGTGAGGAGGATGAACGGGAAGAGGGGGAACCAATGAGAGAATAGTTGTAGGGGTTTGGACGGGCACATATCACTCTAATTTCCCATTAAGAATAAGAATTAAAGAAAGGCTCAGCCTGCCTCGCCGGAGCCAAAATAGGGCCTGAAGCAATCCTGCGGGTTTGAGGCCAGCTCACAAAAGAGCAACTTAAAAAATGGAGCTCAGGGTCACTGCAATTCACAAACCTGCAGAGTTATAAATGAAAACTAATGTCCAAAAATATGTTGAGGTAAGGCAAAGAAGAGGATCTGAATGCAAGACAGAATTGCAAGAAACAGATTTCAAGAGATAGATTGGACTCGTCTTTAACGCACATGAAAAGCGGCAGAATTTCGACAATGATGCAGTTGGCCCAAAAGGGCGTATGCGTTTTTTCCTGATTATATCCAGGAAAAAACGCATACGCACTTTATGGGCAACGAAGCAAGCAAGCAATGCAAATGTGCACAACAAAGAAGTCTCACTTCCCACCGGTCAAAAGGGCCATCCTAAAAAATTGTAAAAACCAGAAATGCAGGACAGGCCATGGAGAACAGGGAGCCTTTATACGCTGATGGGCAGTGTGTGAACTGCCGAGAGCCACTCTGGAGAAGTGTATGGTGGTTCCTAAATCATCTAAAAAACAGAGCTACAGAGCATAGGACACTTCCAATCATGGGAGTATATCTAGGGAAGTCTAAAAATCAACAAGACACAAGCACACCACAGTTTAGGGCTACTCTGTTTACAAGAACCTCAACTTCAGTACACCTTAAATATCCCAGGAAAGAGAACAATGGATAAAGAAGATGTGGTACTTATGTACAATGGAATATCTCTTCACCATGAAATCAATGTAATAAGGCTAGTAGAAGGATAAAGAGTGGATTTAGGTCCGATAATACTACTTGAAATAAGTCAAACAGAAAAAGAAACATATCATAAGATATCACTTATAGAGGGAGGGTAAATATGGCTGCACAAGAAATGAATTACAGAACAGAACAGTGTCTCACATTTAGAAAACACACTTATGTCAGCTTAAGGGGAAAGGAGAGGTGGGGTGATGCATAAAACCAGAGTTTGAAATTAGCACAGATACCGTTCAATAAACCAAATAGGTATTAGACAAGATCTACACCTTGCTCAATGAACTGGCCTCAACACACCCTATACACCGCAGAGAAATATATCTGAGTAATAAGAATCTTAAAACCCATGTATTGATATATCTCCATAAGGGAATCAAGTGTGTGCAGAGCGGCACAAACACAGCAGTGAAAATGAGCTAAACCCCATTATAGAAATAAATTTTAAAAACAAAACGCTGAAACAATGAAAGAGAGAAAAATTCTTACAAAATTCGCTCAGGGGCTGTGATGCAACCTGGATTGACCACATATAAAACCACAGCTGGATAAGACATAAGGCTGGACACTTGGGGCTGAGAGGATTGGTGAGCTTTGGTGAGCAACTGCCGAAAGTTTAATGCAATACTTCATGCTACTCAGTCCAAGGGTCCCAGCACTCCAGGTTGAAGGGAATCTTCCTACAGCTAAACCATGCTTGGGAAACCCAGCGACTGGTATACCATATGATCGGGAAAGGTTTCTAAAACGCACCTCATTTTTCCTCTCCTGGGGCTCCGGATCGACATTCCAGCCGCTTTACTAACAACATCCCCACATGGAGTCAATGCCTTTAAGTTCTGGTATCGCACAGTCTGCAGTTAGTGCGGAGGATGAATGGGAATGGGGGAACCAGTGAGAAACAAGCTGTAGTGGTTTCAATGGGCACATGTCACACTAATGTCACATCAGTAAGAAGAATTAACCAAAGGCACAGCAAGGTGCCCCAGAAGAAAAATAGGGCTTCAAGGAATCCTGTGGTTATGGGGCAAGACCACAAAAATAAGAGCTGAAAAGTGGGGCTAAGGGCCACTGCAATTCAAAAACCTGCAGAGTTATAAAGGCCAACTATTTTCAAAAAATATATTGAGGTAAGGCTATGAAGAGTCATTGAAAGCAAGGCAGAATTGCAGGAAACCGATTTCAGGAGGTAGACTGGAATTGCATTGAAAACATATGAAGAGAGCCAGAACCTCGACAATGATGCACTTGGCCAAAAAGGGCGTATGTGTTTTTTCCTGAATATATTCAGGAAAAAACGCATACACACTTTTTGGTCAACCAAGCAAGCTTGCAAAGGAAATCTGCAGTACAATGAAGTCTCACTTACACCTGGTCAAAAGGGCAATCTGAAAAAAGTGTAAAATCCATAAAGGCACGACACGGCATGGAGAACTGGGAGCCTTCTGATGCTGATGGGCGGGATGTAAATTGCCAACAGCCACTCTGGAGAAGTGTATGGTGTTTCCCGAAACATCTAAAAAACAAAGCAACAGAGCCTAGGGCACTTCCACGTATGGTCCTATAGCTTAGGGAAATTAAAATCAAAAAGACACAGCCACCCCAAAGTTTGGGACGCCTCTGTTTACAAGAACCTCGTTTACAGTACAAGTTCAATATTGCAGAAAGTGAAAAATGGGTAAAGAAGTTGTGGTATTTACGTACAATGCAGTATCACTCAGCAATGATATCTATGTCATCAGGCCCGTAGCAGCACAATGAGTGTATTCAGGTATGGTGATTCTAACTGAAATAAGTCACACAGAAAAAGAAACATTAAAAAATATCACTAATACACTGAATGTAAACTTGGCTACAGAGGAACTGAATTCCAAAACAGAACAGGGTCTCAAATTTAGAAAAGCAACTTATGCTTGCTTAAGGAGAAAGTTGAGTTGGGGTGCTGCATAAAACCAGAGATTGAAATGAGCACAGATAAAGTTCCTTAAGCCAAATATGGAATAGACAAGAGCTACTCCTTGCTCAATGAAATGGACTCAACACCGCATATTAAACGCCTAAGAATGTACCTGACTAGTAAGTATCTTAAAACCTATGGATTGCTATGTCTCCAAAAGAGAATCAAGCGTGTGTACAGGGGCATAAACGCAGCAGTGATAGGATTGGAGAGGTTCGGTGAGCAAATGAAGACCCTTTGAAGTCATATTGCATGGTACCCATTCCACGGGTCTCAACTCTCCAAGTTTAAGGTATTCTTCCTTCAGCTAAAACATGCATGTGGAACCCAGAGTATGATCAACCGTGTGATCGGGAGACGTTTTCAGATATGTCTCAGTTTTCGTCCCCTGGTACTTGGGTGCAACATTCCAGACGCTTTACTAACAATCTCCCCACTTGGAGAGTCAGTGCCTTTAACCTCCTGTTTGGCCCAGTTTGCAATTTCTGCGGAAGATGAACAGGAATAGGGAGAACCAATGAGAGACTAGCTGGAGGTGTCTGGACGGGCAAATTTAACTCTCATTTCCCACCAGGAAGAGGAAATAACCAAAGGCTCAGCGTGCCGTGCCAGAACCAGATTAGGGCCTGAAGCAATCTTGCGGTGTTGCGGCCAGCTCACAAGAAAGCGAGTTGAAGAAAAGAGCTCAGGGGCACTGTAATTCACAAACCTGCAGAGTTATAAATGACAGCTATTGTCCAAAAATATACTGAAGTAAGGCTGCCAAGAGGACTTGAAAGCGGGGCAGAATTGCAGGAAACCGATTTCAGGAGGTAGACTGGAATTGCATTGAAAGCATAGGAAAAGAGGCAGAACGTCCACAATGATGCACTTGGCCAAAAAGGGCGTATGCGTTTTTTCCTGAATATATTCAGGAAAAAACGCATACGCCATTTTTGGCCAACCAAGCAAGCTTGCAAAGGAAATCTGCACTACAATGAAGTCTCACTTCCCCCCGGTCAAAAGGGCCATCTGAAAAAAGTGTAAAATCCAGCAAGGCAGGACAGGCCATGGAGAACTGGGAGCCTTGTTATGCTGATGAGCGGGATGTACATTGCCAACAGACACTCGGGAGAAGTGTATGGTGTTTCCTGAAACATCTAAAAAACAAAGCAACAGAGCCTAGGGCACTTCCACTTATGGTCCTATAATTTGGGAAATTAAATTCAAAAAGACACAGCCATCCCAAAGTTTGGGACGGCTCTGTTTAAAACAACCTCGTTTACGGTACAAATTCAATATCACAGAAAGTGAGAAATGGATAAAGAAGTTGTGGTACTCACGTACAATGCAGAATCACTCAGCAATGAAATCTATGTCATCAGGCCCATAGCAGCATAATGAGTGGATTCAGGTACGATGATTCGAACTGAAACAAGTCACACAGAAAAAGTAACATCATAAGATATCACTAATACACGGAATGTAAACTTGGCTACACAGGAACTGAATTACAGAACAGAACAGGGTCTCAAATTTAGAAAACCAACTTATGCTTGCTTAAGGGGAAAGGTGAGTTGGGGTGCTGCATAAAACCAGAGATTGAAATGACAACAGATAAAGTTCCTTAAGCCAAATATGGAATAGACAAGAGCTACTCCTTGCTCAACGAAATGGACTCAACACCCCATATTAAACGCCTAAGAATGTACCTGACTAGTAAGGATCTTAAAACCTATGGATTGCTATGTCTCCAAAAGAGAATCAAGCGTGTGTACAGGGGCATAAACGCAGCAGTGATAGGATTGGAGAGGTTCGGTGAGCAAATGAAGACCCTTTGAAGTCATATTGCATGGTACCCATTCCACGGGTCTCAACTCTCCAGGTTTAAGGTATTCTTCCTTCAGCTAAAACATGCATGTGGAACCCAGAGTATGATCAACCGTGTGATCGGGACACGTGTTCAAATATGTCTCAGTTTTCCTCCCCTGGTACTCGGGTGCAACATTCCAGACGCTTTACTAACACTCTCCCCACTTGGAGAGTCAGCGCCTTTAACCTCCTGTTTGGCCCAGTTTGCAATTTCTGCGGAAGATGAACAGGAATAGGGAGAACCAATGAGAGACTAGCTGGAGGTGTCTGGACGGGCAAATTTAACTCTCATTTCCCACCAGGAAGAGGAAGTAACCAAAGGCTCAGCGTGCCGTGCCGCAACCAGATTAGGGCCTGAAGCCATCCTGTGGTGTTGCGGCCAGCTCACAAGAAAGCGAGTTGAAGAAAGGAGCTCAGGGGCACTGTAATTCACAAAACTGTAGAGTTATAAATGACAGCTATCGTCCAAAAATATACTGAAGTAAGGCTGCCAAGAGGACTTGAAAGCGGGGCAGAATTGCAGGAAACCGATTTCAGGAGGTAGACTGGAACTGCATTTCAAGCATAGGAAAAGAGGCAGAACGTCCACAATGATGCACTTGGCCAAAAAGGGCGCATGCGTTTTTTCCTGAATATATTCAGGAAAAAACGCATGCGCCCTTTTTGGCCAACCAAGCAAGCTTGCAATGGAAATCGGCACTACAATGAAGTCTCACTTCCCCCCGGTCAAAAGGGACATCTGAAAAAAGTGTAAAATCCAGAAAGGCAGGACAGGCCATGGAGAACTGGGAGCCTTGTTATGCTGATGGACGGGATGTAAATTGCCAACAGCCACTTGGGAGAAGTGTATGGTGTTTCCTGAAACATCTAAAAAACAAAGTAACAAAGCCTAGGGCACTTCCACTTATGGTCCTATAGCTTAGGGAAATTAAAATCAAAAAGACACAGCCACCCCAAAGTTTGGGACGCCTCTGTTTACAAGAACCTCATTTACAGTACAAGTTCAATATCACAGAAAGTGAAAAATGGATAAAGAACTTGTGGTACTTACGTACAATGCAGTATCACTCAGCAATGAAATCTATGTCATCAGGCCCATAGCAGCATAATGAGTGGATTCAGGTACGATGATTCTAACTGAAATAAGTCACACAGAAAAAGAAACATCATAAGATATCACTAATACACGGAATGTAAACTTGGCTACACAGGAACTGAATTCCAAAACAGAACAGGGTCTCAAATTTAGAAAACCAACTTATGCTTGCTTAAGGGAAAAGGTGAGTTAGGGGGCTGCATAAAACCAGAGATTGAAATGAGCACAGATAAAGTTCCTTAAGCCAAATATGGAATAGACAAGAGCTACTCCTTGCTCAACGAAATGGACTCAACACCCCATATTAAACGCCTAAGAATGTACCTGACTAGTAAGTATCTTAAAACCTATGGATTGCTATGTCTCCAAAAGAGAATCAAGCATGTGTACAGGGGCATAAACGCAGCAGTGATAGGATTGGAGAGGTTCGGTGAGCAAATGAAGACCCTTTGAAGTCATATTGCATGGTACCCATTTCACGGGTCTCAACTCTCCAGGTTTAAGGTATTCTTCCTTCAGCTAAAACATGCATGTGGAACCCAGAGTATGATCAACCGTGTGAATGGGAGACGTGTTCAAATATGTCTCAGTTTTCCTCCCCTGGTACTCGGGTGAAACATTCCAGACGGTTTACTCACACCCTCCCCACTTGGAGAGTCAACGCCGTTAACCTCCTGTTTGGGCCAGTTTGCAATTTCTGTGGAAGATGAACAGGAATAGGGAGAACCAATGAGAGACTAGCTGGAGGTGTCTGG
This sequence comes from Globicephala melas, assembly GCF_963455315.2. Lineage (NCBI taxonomy): Eukaryota > Metazoa > Chordata > Mammalia > Artiodactyla > Delphinidae > Globicephala > Globicephala melas. Next base: position 143,329 of record NW_027207291.1, read on the forward strand.
ACGGGCAAATTTAACTCTCATTTCCCACCAGGAAGAGGAAATAACCAAAGGCTCAGCGTGCCGTGCCGGAACCAAATTAGGGCCTGAAGCCATCTTGCGGTGTTGCGGCCAGCTCAAAAGAAAGCGAGTTGAAGAAAGGAGCTCAGGGGCACTGTAATTTACAAAACTGTAGAGTTATAAATGACAGCTATCGTCCAAAAATATACTGAAGTAACGCTGCCAAGAGGACTTGAAAGCAGGGCAGAATTGCAGGAAACCGATTTCAGGAGGTAGACTGGAATTGCATTGAAAGCATAGGAAAAGAGGCAGAACGTCCACAATGATGCACTTGGCCAAAAAGGGCGTATGCGTTTTTTCCTGAATATATTCAGGAAAAAACGCATACGCCATTTTTGGCCAACCAAGCAAGATTGCAAAGGAAATCGGCACTACAATGAAGTCTCACTTCCCCCCGGTCAAAAGGGCCATCTGAAAAAAGTGTAAAATCCAGAAAGGCAGGACAGGCCATGGAGAACTGGGAGCCTTGTTATGCTGATGGGCGGGATGTAAATTGCCAACAGCCACTTGGGAGAAGTGTATGGTGTTTCCTGAAACATCTAAAAAACAAAGCAACAGAGCCTAGGGCACTTCCACTTATGGTCCTATAGCTTAGGGAAATTAAATTCAAAAAGATACAGCCACCCCAAAGTTTGGGACGGCTCTGTTTAAAACAACCTCGTTTACGGTACAAATTCAATATCACAGAAAGTGAGAAATGGATAAAGAAGTTGTGGTACTCACGTACAATGCAGAATCACTCAGCAATGAAATCTATGTCATCAGGCCCATAGCAGCATAATGAGTGGATTCAGGTACGATGATTCGAACTGAAACAAGTCACACAGAAAAAGAAACATCATAAGATATCAGTAATACACGGAATGTAAACTTGGCTACACAGGAACTGAATTACAGAACAGAACAGGGTCTCAAATTTAGAAAACCAACTTATGCTTGCTTAAGGGGAAAGGTGAGTTGGGGTGCTGCATAAAACCAGAGATTGAAATGAGCACAGATAAAGTTCCTTAAGCCAAATATGGAATAGACAAGAGCTACTCCTTGCTCAACGAAATGGACTCAACACCCCATATTAAACGCCTAAGAATGTACCTGACTAGTAAGTATCTTAAAACCTATGGATTGCTATGTCTCCAAAAGAGAATCAAGCGTGTGTACAGGGGCATAAACGCAGCAGTGATAGGATTGGAGAGGTTCGGTGAGCAAATGAAGACCCTTTGAAGTCATATTGCATGGTACCCATTCCACGGGTCTCAACTCTCCAGGTTTAAGGTATTCTTCCTTCAGCTAAAACATGCATGTGGAACCCAGAGTATGATCAACCGTGTGATCGGGACACGTGTTCAAATATGTCTCAGTTTTCCTCCCCTGGTACTCGGGTGCAACATTCCAGACGCTTTACTAACACTCTCCCCACTTGGAGAGTCAGCGCCTTTAACCTCCTGTTTGGCCCAGTTTGCAATTTCTGCGGAAGATGAACAGGAATAGGGAGAACCAATGAGAGACTAGCTGGAGGTGTCTGGACGGGCAAATTTAACTCTCATTTCCCACCAGGAAGAGGAAATAACCAAAGGCTCAGCGTGCCGTGCCGGAACAAGATTAGGGCCTGAAGCCATCCTGCGGTGTTGCGGCCAGCTCACAAGAAAGCGAGTTGAAGAAAGGAGCTCAGGGGCACTGTAATTCACAAAACTGTAGAGTTATAAATGACAGCTTTCGTCCAAAAATATACTGAAGTAAGGCTGCCAAGAGGACTTGAAAGCGGGGCAGAATTGCAGGAAACCGATTTCAGGAGGTAGACTGGAATTGCATTTCAAGCATAGGAAAAGAGGCAGAACGTCCACAATGATGCACTTGGCCAAAAAGGGCGCATGCGTTTTTTCCTGAATATATTCAGGAAAAAACGCATGCGCCCTTTTTGGCCAACCAAGCAAGCTTACAATGGAAATCGGCACTACAATGAAGTCTCACTTCCCCCCGGTCAAAAGGGACATCTGAAAAAAGTGTAAAATCCAGAAAGGCAGGACAGGCCATGGAGAACTGGGAGCCTTGTTATGCTGATGGGCGGGATGTAAATTGCCAACAGCCACTTGGGAGAAGTGTATGGTGTTTCCTGAAACATCTAAAAAACAAAGTAACAAAGCCTAGGGCACTTCCACTTATGGTCCTATAGCTTAGGGAAATTAAAATCAAAAAGACACAGCCACCCCAAAGTTTGGGACGCCTCTGTTTACAAGAACCTCATTTACAGTAAAAGTTCAATATCACAGAAAGTGAAAAATGGATAAAGAACTTGTGGTACTTACGTACAATGCAGTATCACTCAGCAATGAAATCTATGTCATCAGGCCCATAGCAGCATAATGAGTGGATTCAGGTACGATGATTCTAACTGAAATAAGTCACACAGAAAAAGAAACATCATAAGATATCACTAATACACGGAATGTAAACTTGGCTACACAGGAACTGAATTCCAAAACAGAACAGGGTCTCAAATTTAGAAAACCAACTTATGCTTGCTTAAGGGAAAAGGTGAGTTAGGGGGCTGCATAAAACCAGAGATTGAAATGAGCACAGATAAAGTTCCTTAAGCCAAATATGGAATAGACAAGAGCTACTCCTTGCTCAACGAAATGGACTCAACACCCCATATTAAACGCCTAAGAATGTACCTGACTAGTAAGTATCTTAAAACCTATGGATTGCTATGTCTCCAAAAGAGAATCAAGCGTGTGTACAGGGGCATAAACGCAGCAGTGATAGGATTGGAGAGGTTCGGTGAGCAAATGAAGACCCTTTGAAGTCATATTGCATGGTACCCATTACACGGGTCTCAACTCTCCAGGTTTAAGGTATTCTTCCTTCAGCTAAAACATGCATGTGGAACCCAGAGTATGATCAACCGTGTGAATGGGAGACGTGTTCAAATATGTCTCAGTTTTCCTCCCCTGGTACTCGGGTGAAACATTCCAGACGGTTTACTCACACCCTCCCCACTTGGAGAGTCAGCGCCGTTAACCTACTGTTTGGGCCAGTTTGCAATTTCTGTGGAAGATGAACAGGAATAGGGAGAACCAATGAGAGACTAGCTGGAGGTGTCTGGACGGGCAAATTTAACTCTCATTTCCCACCAGGAAGAGGAAATAACCAAAGGCTCAGCGTGCCGTGCCGGAACCAGATTAGGGCCTGAAGCCATCTTGCTGTGTTGCGGCCAGCTCAAAAGAAAGCGAGTTGAAGAAAGGAGCTCAGGGGCACTGTAATTCACAAAACTGTAGAGTTATAAATGACAGCTATCGTCCAAAAATATACTGAAGTAAGGCTGCCAAGAGGACTTGAAAGCGGGGCAGAATTGCAGGAAACCGATTTCAGGAGGTAGACTGGAATTGCATTGAAAGCATAGGAAAAGAGGCAGAACGTCCACAATGATGCACTTGGCCAAAAAGGGCGTATGCGTTTTTTCCTGAATATATTCAGGAAAAAACGCATACGCGCTTTTTGGCCAACCAAGCAAGCTTGCAAAGGAAATCTGCACTACAATGAAGTCTCACTTCCCCCCGGTCAAAAGGGCCATCTGAAAAAAGTGTAAAATCCAGAAAGGCAGGACAGGCCATGGAGAACTGGGAGCCTTGTTATGCTGATGGGCGGGATGTAAACTGCCAACAGACACTTGGGAGAAGTGTATGGTGTTTCCTGAAACATCTAAAAAACAAAGCAACAGAGCCTAGGGCACTTCCACTTATGGTCCTATAGCTTAGGGAAATTAAAATCAAAAAGACACAGCCACCCCAAAGTTTGGGACGCCTCTGTTTACAAGAACCTCGTTTACAGTACAAGTTCAATATCACAGAAAGTGAAAAATGGATAAAGAACTTGTGGTACTTACGTACAATGCAGTATCACTCAGCAATGAAATCTATGTCATCAGGCCCATAGCAGCATAATGAGTGGATTCAGGTACGATGATTCTAACTGAAATAAGTCACACAGAAAAAGAAACATCATAAGATATCACTAATACACGGAATGTAAACTTGGCTACACAGGAACTGAATTCCAAAACAGAACAGGGTCTCAAATTTAGAAAACCAACTTATGCTTGCTTAAGGGAAAAGGTGAGTTAGGGGGCTGCATAAAACCAGAGATTGAAATGAGCACAGATAAACTTCCTTAAGCCAAATATGGAATAGACAAGAGCTACTCCTTGCTCAACGAAATGGACTCAACACCCCATATTAAACGCCTAAGAATGTACCTGACTAGTAAGTATCTTAAAACCTATGGATTGCTATGTCTCCAAAAGAGAATCAAGCGTGTGTACAGGGGCATAAACGCAGCAGTGATAGGATTGGAGAGGTTCGGTGAGCAAATGAAGACCCTTTGAAGTCATATTGCATGGTACCCATTACACGGGTCTCAACTCTCCAGGTTTAAGGTATTCTTCCTTCAGCTAAAACATGCATGTGGAACCCAGAGTATGATCAACCGTGTGAATGGGAGACGTGTTCAAATATGTCTCAGTTTTCCTCCCCTGGTACTCGGGTGAAACATTCCAGACGGTTTACTCACACCCTCCCCACTTGGAGAGTCAGCGCCGTTAACCTCCTGTTTGGGCCAGTTTGCAATTTCTGTGGAAGATGAACAGGAATAGGGAGAACCAATGAGAGACTAGCTGGAGGTGTCTGGACGGGCAAATTTAACTCTCATTTCCCACCAGGAAGAGGAAATAACCAAAGGCTCAGCGTGCCGTGCCGGAACCAGATTAGGGCCTGAAGCCATCTTGCTGTGTTGCGGCCAGCTCAAAAGAAAGCGAGTTGAAGAAAGGAGCTCAGGGGCACTGTAATTCACAAAACTGTAGAGTTATAAATGACAGCTATCGTCCAAAAATATACTGAAGTAAGGCTGCCAAGAGGACTTGAAAGCGGGGCAGAATTGCAGGAAACCGATTTCAGGAGGTAGACTGGAATTGCATTGAAAGCATAGGAAAAGAGGCAGAACGTCCACAATGATGCACTTGGCCAAAAAGGGCGTATGCGTTTTTTCCTGAATATATTCAGGAAAAAACGCATACGCGCTTTTTGGCCAACCAAGCAAGCTTGCAAAGCAAATCTGCACTACAATGAAGTCTCACTTCCCCCCGGTCAAAAGGGCCATCTGAAAAAAGTGTAAAATCCAGAAAGGCAGGACAGGCCATGGAGAACTGGGAGCCTTGTTATGCTGATGGGCGGGATGTAAACTGCCAACAGACACTTGGGAGAAGTGTATGGTGTTTCCTGAAACATCTAAAAAACAAAGCAACAGAGCCTAGGGCACTTCCACTTATGGTCCTATAGCTTAGGGAAATTAAAATCAAAAAGACACAGCCACCCCAAAGTTTGGGACGCCTCTGTTTACAAGAACCTCGTTTACAGTACAAGTTCAATATCACAGAAAGTGAAAAATGGATAAAGAACTTGTGGTACTTACGTACAATGCAGTATCACTCAGCAATGAAATCTATGTCATCAGGCCCATAGCAGCATAATGAGTGGATTCAGGTACGATGATTCTAACTGAAATAAGTCACACAGAAAAAGAAACATCATAAGATATCACTAATACACGGAATGTAAACTTGGCTACACAGGAACTGAATTCCAAAACAGAACAGGGTCTCAAATTTAGAAAACCAACTTATGCTTGCTTAAGGGGAAAGGTGAGTTGGGGTGCTGCATAAAACCAGAGATTGAAATGAGCACAGATAAAGTTCCTTAAGCCAAATATGGAATAGACAAGAGCTACTCCTTGCTCAACGAAATGGACTCAACACCGCATATTGAACGCCTAAGAATGTACCTGACTAGTAAGTATCTTAAAACCTATGGATTGCTATGTCTCCAAAAGAGAATCAAGCGTGTGTACAGGGGCATAAACGCAGCGGTGATAGGATTGGAGAGGTTCGGTGAGCAAATGAAGACCCTTTGAAGTCATATTGCATGGTACCCATTACACGGGTCTCAACTCTCCAGGTTTAAGGTATTCTTCCTTCAGCTAAAACATGCATGTGGAACCCAGAGTATGATCAACCGTTGAATGGGAGACGTGTTCAAATATGTCTCAGTTTTCCTCCCCTGGTACTCGGGTGCAACATTCCAGACGGTTTACTCACACCCTCCCCACTTGGAGAGTCAGCGCCTTTAACCTCCTGTTTGGCCCAGTTTGCAATTTCTGTGGAAGATGAACAGGAATAGGGAGAACCAATGAGAGACTAGCTGGAGGTGTCTGGACGGGCAAATTTAACTCTCATTTCCCACCAGGAAGAGGAAATAACCAAAGGCTCAGCGTGCCGTGCCGGAACCAAATTAGGGCCTGAAGCCATCTTGCGGTGTTGCGGCCAGCTCAAAAGAAAGCGAGTTGAAGAAAGGAGCTCAGGGGCACTGTAATTCACAAAACTGTAGAGTTATAAATGACAGCTATCGTCCAAAAATATACTGAAGTAACGCTGCCAAGAGGACTTGAAAGCAGGGCAGAATTGCAGGAAACCGATTTCAGGAGGTAGACTGGAATTGCATTGAAAGCATAGGAAAAGAGGCAGAACGTCCACAATGATGCACTTGGCCAAAAAGGGCGTATGCGTTTTTTCCTGAATATATTCAGGAAAAAACGCATGCGCCCTTTTTGGCCAACCAAGCAAGCTTACAATGGAAATCGGCACTACAATGAAGTCTCACTTCCCCCCGGTCAAAAGGGCCATCTGAAAAAAGTGTAAAATCCAGAAAGGCAGGACAGGCCATGGAGAACTGGGAGCCTTGTTATGCTGATGGGCGGGATGTAAACTGCCAACAGACACTTGGGAGAAGTGTATGGTGTTTCCTGAAACATCTAAAAAACAAAGCAACAGAGCCTAGGGCACTTCCACTTATGGTCCTATAGCTTAGGGAAATTAAATTCAAAAAGATACAGCCACCCCAAAGTTTGGGACGGCTCTGTTTAAAACAACCTCGTTTACGGTACAAATTCAATATCACAGAAAGTGAGAAATGGATAAAGAAGTTGTGGTACTCACGTACAATGCAGAATCACTCAGCAATGAAATCTATGTCATCAGGCCCATAGCAGCATAATGAGTGGATTCAGGTACGATGATTCGAACTGAAACAAGTCACACAGAAAAAGAAACATCATAAGATATCAGTAATACACGGAATGTAAACTTGGCTACACAGGAACTGAATTACAGAACAGAACAGGGTCTCAAATTTAGAAAACCAACTTATGCTTGCTTAAGGGGAAAGGTGAGTTGGGGTGCTGCATAAAACCAGAGATTGAAATGAGCACAGATAAAGTTCCTTAAGCCAAATATGGAATAGACAAGAGCTACTCCTTGCTCAACGAAATGGACTCAACACCCCATATTAAACGCCTAAGAATGTACCTGACTAGTAAGTATCTTAAAACCTATGGATTGCTATGTCTCCAAAAGAGAATCAAGCGTGTGTACAGGGGCATAAACGCAGCAGTGATAGGATTGGAGAGGTTCGGTGAGCAAATGAAGACCCTTTGAAGTCATATTGCATGGTACCCATTCCACGGGTCTCAACTCTCCAGGTTTAAGGTATTCTTCCTTCAGCTAAAACATGCATGTGGAACCCAGAGTATGATCAACCGTGTGATCGGGACACGTGTTCAAATATGTCTCAGTTTTCCTCCCCTGGTACTCGGGTGAAACATTCCAGACGCTTTACTAACACTCTCCCGACTTGGAGAGTCAGCGCCTTTAACCTCCTGTTTGGCCCAGTTTGCAATTTCTGCGGAAGATGAACAGGAATAGGGAGAACCAATGAGAGACTAGCTGGAGGTGTCTGGACGGGCAAATTTAACTCTCATTTCCCACCAGGAAGAGGAAATAACCAAAGGCTCAGCGTGCCGTGCCGGAACAAGATTAGGGCCTGAAGCCATCCTGCGGTGTTGCGGCCAGCTCACAAGAAAGCGAGTTGAAGAAAGGAGCTCAGGGGCACTGTAATTCACAAAACTGTAGAGTTATAAATGACAGCTTTCGTCCAAAAATATACTGAAGTAAGGCTGCCAAGAGGACTTGAAAGCGGGGCAGAATTGCAGGAAACCGATTTCAGGAGGTAGACTGGAATTGCATTTCAAGCATAGGAAAAGAGGCAGAACGTCCACAATGATGCACTTGGCCAAAAAGGGCGTATGCGTTTTTTCCTGAATATATTCAGGAAAAAACGCATGCGCCCTTTTTGGCCAACCAAGCAAGCTTACAATGGAAATCGGCACTACAATGAAGTCTCACTTCCCCCCGGTCAAAAGGGACATCTGAAAAAAGTGTAAAATCCAGAAAGGCAGGACAGGCCATGGAGAACTGGGAGCCTTGTTATGCTGATGGGCGGGATGTAAATTGCCAACAGCCACTCGCGAGAAGTGTATGGTGTTTCCTGAAACATCTAAAAAACAAAGCAACAAAGCCTAGGGCACTTCCCCTTATGGTCCTATAGCTTAGGGAAATTAAAATCAAAAAGACACAGCCACCCCAAAGTTTGGGACGCCTCTGTTTACAAGAACCTCATTTACAGTACAAGTTCAATATCACAGAAAGTGAAAAATGGATAAAGAACTTGTGGTACTTACGTACAATGCAGTATCACTCAGCAATGAAATCTATGTCATCAGCCCGTAGCAGCATAATGAGTGGATTCAGGTACGATGATTCTAACTGAAATAAGTCACACAGAAAAAGAAACATCATAAGATATCACTAATACACGGAATGTAAACTTGGCTACACAGGAACTGAATTCCAAAACAGAACAGGGTCTCAAATTTAGAAAACCAACTTATGCTTGCTTAAGGGGAAAGGTGAGTTGGGGTGCTGCATAAAACCAGAGATTGAAATGAGCACAGATAAAGTTCCTTAAGCCAAATATGGAATAGACAAGAGCTACTCCTTGCTCAACGAAATGGACTCAACACCGCATATTAAACGCCTTAGAATGTACCTGACTAGTAAGTATCTTAAAACCTATGGATTGCTATGTCTCAGAAAGAGAATCAAGCATGTGTACAGGGGCATAAACGCAGCAGTGATAGGATTGGAGAGGTTCGGTGAGCAAATGAAGACCCTTTGAAGTCATATTGCATGGTACCCATTACACGGGTCTCAACTCTCCAGGTTTAAGGTATTCTTCCTTCAGCTAAAACATGCATGTGGAAACCAGAGCATGATCAACCGTGTGAATGGGAGACGTGTTCAAATATGTCTCAGTTTTCCTCCCCTGGTACTCGGGTGCAACATTCCAGACGGTTTACTCACACCCTCCCCACTTGGAGAGTCAGCGACTTTAACCTCCTGTTTGGCCCAGTTTGCAATTTCTGTGGAAGATGAACAGGAATAGGGAGAACCAATGAGAGACTAGCTGGAGGTGTCTGGACGGGCAAATTTAACTCTCATTTCCCACCAGGAAGAGGAAATAACCAAAGGCTCAGCGTGCCGTGCCGGAACCAGATTAGGGCCTGAAGCCATCCTGCGGTGTTGCGGCCAGCTCACAAGAAAGCGAGTTGAAGAAAGGAGCTCAGGGGCACTGTAATTCACAAAACTGTAGAGTTATAAATGACAGCTATCGTCCAAAAATATACTGAAGTAAGGCTGCCAAGAGGACTTGAAAGCGGGGCAGAATTGCAGGAAACCGATTTCAGGAGGTAGACTGGAACTGCATTTCAAGCATAGGAAAAGAGGCAGAACGTCCACAATGATGCACTTGGCCAAAAAGGGCGTATGCGTTTTTTCCTGAATATATTCAGGAAAAAACGCATACGCCCTTTTTGGCCAACCAAGCAAGCTTGCAAAGGAAATCGGCACTACAATGAAGTCTCACTTCCCCCCGGTCAAAAGGGCCATCTGAAAAAAGTGTAAAATCCAGAAAGGCAGGACAGGCCATGGAGAACTGGGAGCCTTGTTATGCTGATGGGCGGGATGTAAATTGCCAACAGCCACTCGGGAGAAGTGTATGGGGTTTCCTGAAACATCTAAAAAACAAAGCAACAGAGCCTAGGGCACTTCCACTTATGGTCTTATAGCTTAGGGAAATTAAAATCAAAAAGACACAGCCACCCCAAAGTTTGAGACGCCTCTGTTTACAAGAACCTCGTTTACTGTACAAGTTCCTTATCACAGAAAGTGAAAAATGGATAAAGAACTTGTGGTACTTACGTACAATGCAGTATCACTCAGCAATGAAATCTATGTCATCAGGCCCGTAGCAGCATAATGAGTGGATTCAGGTACGATGATTCTAACTGAAATAAGTCACACAGAAAAAGGAACATCATAAGATATCACTAATACACGGAATGTAAACTGGGCTACACAGGAACTGAATTCCAAAACAGAACAGGGTCTCAAATTTAGAAAACCAACTTATGCTTGCTTAAGGGGAAAGGTGAGTTGGGGTGCTGCATAAAACCAGAGATTGAAATGAGCACAGATAAAGTTCCTTAAGCCAAATATGGAATAGACAAGAGCTACTCCTTGCTCAAAGAAATGGATTCAACACCCCATATTAAACGCCTAAGAATATACCTGACTAGTAAGTATCTTAAAACCTATGGATTGCTATGTCTCCGAAAGAGAATCAAGCGTGTGTACAGGGGCATAAACGCAGCAGTGATAGGATTGGAGAGGTTCGGTGAGCAAATGAAGACCCTTTGAAGTCATATTGCATGGTACCCATTCCACGGGTCTCAACTCTCCAGGTTTAATGTATTCTTCCTTCAGCTAAAACATGCATGTGGAACCCAGAGTATGATCAACCATGTGATCGGGACACGTGTTCAAATATGTCTCAGTTTTCCTCCCCTGGTACTCGGGTGCAACATTCCAGACGCTTTACTAACACTCTCCCCACTTGGAGAGTCAGCGCCTTTAACCTCCTGTTTGGCCCAGTTTGCAATTTCTGCGGAAGATGAACAGGAATAGGGAGAACCAATGAGAGACTAGCTGGAGGTGTCTGGACGGGCAAATTTAACTCTCATTTCCCACCAGGAAGAGGAAATAACCAAAGGCTCAGCGTGCCGTGCCGGAAACAGATTAGGGCCTGAAGCCATCCTGTGGTGTTGCGGCCAGCTCACAAGAAAGCGAGTTGAAGAAAGGAGCTCAGGGGCACTGTAATTCACAAAACTGTAGAGTTATAAATGACAGCTATCGTCCAAAAATATACTGAAGTAAGGCTGCCAAGAGGACTTGAAAGCGGGGCAGAATTGCAGGAAACCGATTTCAGGAGGTAGACTGGAATTGCATTGAAAGCATAGGAAAAGAGGCAGAACGTCCACAATGATGCACTTGTCCAAAAAGGGCATATGCGTTTTTTCTTGAATATATTCAGGAAAAAACGCATACGCCCTTTTTGGCCAACCAAGCAAGCTTGCAAAGGAAATCTGCACTACAATGAAGTCTCACTTCCCCCCGGTCAAAAGGGCCATCTGAAAAAAGTGTAAAATCCAGAAAGGCAGGACAGGCCATGGAGAACTGGGAGCCTTGTTATGCTGATGGTCGGGATGTAAATTGCCAACAGCCACTCGGGAGAAGTGTATGGTGTTTCCTGAAACATCTAAAAAACAAAGCAACAGAGCCTAGGGCACTTCCACTTATGGTCCTATAGCTTAGGGAAATTAAAATCAAAAAGACACAGCCACCCCAAAGTTTGGGACGCCTCTGTTTACAAGAACCTCGTTTACAGTACAAGTTCAACAACGCAGAAAGTGAAAATGGATAAAGAAGTTGTGGTATTTACTTACAAAGCAATATCACTCAGCAATGAAATCTATGTCATCAGGCCCTTAGCAGCACAATGAGTGGATTCAGGTATGATGATTCTAACTGAAATAAGTCACACAGAAAAAGAAACATCATAAGATATCACTAATACAAGGAATGTAAACTTGGCTACACAGGAACTGAATTACAGAACAGAACAGGGTCTCAAATTTAGAAAACCAACTTATGCTTGCTTAAGGGTAAAGGTGAGTTGGGGTGCTGCATAAAAGCAGAGATTGAAATGAGCACAGATAAAGTTCCTTAAGCCAAATATGGAATAGACAAGAGCTACTCCTTGCTCAACGAAATGGACTCAACACCGCATATTAAACGCCTAAGAATGTACCTGACTCTTAAGTATCTTAAAACCTATGGATTGCTATGTCTCCGAAAGAGAATCAAGCATGTGTACAGGGGCATAAATGCAGCAGTGATAGGATTGGAGAGATTCGGTGAGCAAATGAAGACCCTTTGAAGTCATATTGCATGGTACCCATTCCACGGGTTTCAACTACCCAGGTTTAAGGTATCCTTCCTTCAGCTAAAACATGCATGTGGAACCTAGAGTATGATTAACCATGTGATCGGGAGACGTGTTCATATATGTCTCAGTTTTCGTACCCTGGTACTCGGGTGCAACATTCCAGACGCTTTACTAACACCCTCCCGACTTGGAGAGTCAGTCCCTTTAACCTCGTGTTTGGCCCAGTTTGCAATTTCTGCGGAAGATGAACAGGAATAGCGAGAACCAATGAGAGACTAGCTGGAGGTGTCTGGACGGGCAAATTTAACTCTCATTTCCCACCAGGAAGAGGAAATATCCAAAGGCTCAGCGAGCCGTGCCGGAACCAGATTAGGGGCTGAAGCCATCCTGCGGTGTTGCGGCCAGGTCACAAGAAAGCGAGTTGAAGAAAGGAGCTCAGAGGCAATGTAATTCACAAACCTGCAGAGTTATAAATGACAGCTATCGTCCAAAAATATACTGAAGTAAGGCTGCCAAGAGGACTTGAAAGCAGGGCAGAATTGCAGGAAACCGATTTCAGGAGGTAGACTGGAATTGCATTGAAAGCATAGGAAAAGAGGCAGAACGTCCACAATGATGCACTTGGCCAAAAAGGGCGTATGCGTTTTTTCCTGAATATATTCAGGAAAAAACGCATACGCCCTTTTTGGCCAACCAAGCAAGCTTGCAAAGGAAATCGGCACTACAATGAAGTCTCACTTCCCCCCGGTCAAAAGGGCCATCTGAAAAAAGTGTAAAATCCAGAAAGGCAGGACAGGCCATGGAGAACTGGGAGCCTTGTTATGCTGATGGGCGGGATGTAAATTGCCAACAGCGCCACTCGGGAGAAGTGTATGGGGTTTCCTGAAACATCTAAAAAACAAAGCAACAGAGCCTAGGGCACTTCCACTTATGGTCTTATAGCTTAGGGAAATTAAAATCAAAAAGACACAGCCACCCCAAAGTTTGAGACGCCTCTGTTTACAAGAACCTCGTTTACAGTACAAGTTCCATATCAGAGAAAGTGAAAAATGGATAAAGAACTTGTGGTACTTACGTACAATGCAGTATCACTCAGCAATGAAATCTATGTCATCAGGCCCGTAGCAGCATAATGAGTGGATTCAGGTACGATGATTCTAACTGAAATAAGTCACACAGAAAAAGTAACATCATAAGATATCACTAATACACGGAATGTAAACTGGGCTAAACAGGAACTGAATTACAGAACAGAACAGGGTCTCAAATTTAGAAAACCAACTTATGCTTGCTTAAGGGGAAAGGTGAGTTGGGGTGCTGCATAAAACCAGAGATTGAAATGAGCACAGATAAAGTTCCTTAAGCCAAATATGGAATAGACAAGAGCTACTCCTTGCTCAACGAAATGGACTCAACACCCCATATTAAACGCCTAAGAATGTACCTGCCTAGTAAGTATCTTAAAACCTATGGATTGCTATGTCTCCTAAAGAGAATCAAGCGTGTGTACAGGGGCATAAACGCAGCAGTGATAGGATTGGAGAAGTTCGGTGAGCAAATGAAGACCCTTTGAAGTCATATTGCATGGTATCCATTCCACGGGTGTCAACTCTCCAGGTTTAAGGTATTCTTCCTTCAGCTAAAACATGCATGTGGAACCCAGAGTATGATCAACCGTGTGAACGGGAGACGTGTTCAAATATGTCTCAGTTTTCCTCCCCTGGTACTCGGGTGCAACATTCCAGACGCTTTACTAACACTCTCCCCACTTGGAGAGTCAGCGCCTTTAACCTCCTGTTTGGCCCAGTTTGCAATTTCTGCGGAAGATGAACAGGAATAGGGAGAACCAATGAGAGACTAGCTGGAGGTGTCTGGACGGGCAAATTTAACTCTCATTTCCCACCAGGAAGAGGAAATAACCAAAGGCTCAGCGTGCCGTGCCAGAACCAGATTAGGGCCTGAAGCCATCCTGCGGTGTTGCGGCCAGCTCACAAGAAAGCGAGTTGAAGAAAGGAGCTCAGGGGCACTGTAATTCACAAACCTGCAGAGTTATAAATGACAGCTATCGTCCAAAAATATACTGAAGTAAGGCTGCCAAGAGGACTTGAAAGCGGGGCAGAATTGCAGGAAACCGATTTCAGGAGGTAGACTGGAATTGCATTGAAAGCATAGGAAAAGAGGCAGAACGTCCACAATGATGCACTTAGCCAAAAGGGAGTATGCGTTTTTTCCTGAATATATTCAGGAAAAAACGCATACGCCCTTTTTGGCCAACCAAGCAAGCTTGCAAAGGAAATCTGCACTACAATGAAGTCTCACTTCCCCCCGGTCAAAAGGGCCATCTGAAAAAAGTGTAAAATCCAGAAAGGCAGGACAGGCCATGGAGAACTGGGAGCCTTGTTATGCTGATGGGCGGGATGTCAATTGCCAACAGACACTCGGGAGAAGTGTATGGTGTTTCCTGAAACATCTAAAAAACAAAGCAACAGAGCCTAGGGCACTTCCACTTATGGTCCTATAGCTTAGGGAAATTAAAATCAAAAAGACACAGCCACCCCAAAGTTTGGGACGCCTCTGTTTACAAGAACCTCGTTTACCGTACAAGTTCAATATCACAGAAAGTGAAAAATGGATAAAGAACTTGTGGTACTTACGTACTATGCAGTATCACTCAGCAATAAAATCTATGTCATCAGGCCCATAGCACCATAATGAGTGGATTCAGGTATGATGATTCTAACTGAAATAAGTCACACAGAAAAAGAAACATCATAAGATATCAGTAATACACGGAATGTAAACTTGGCTACACAGGAACTGAATTACAGAACAGAACAGGGTCTCAAATTTAGAAAACCAACTTATGCTTGCTTAAGGGGAAAGGTGAGTTGGGGTGCTGCATAAAACCAGAGATTGAAATGAGCACAGATAAAGTTCCATAAGCCAAATATGGAATAGACAAGAGCTACTCCTTGCTCAATGAAGTGGACTCAACACCGCATATTAAACGCCTAAGAATGTACCTGACTAGTAAGTATCTTAAAACCTATGGATTGCTATGTCTCTGAAAGAGAATCAAGCATGTGTACAGGGGCATAAACGCAGCAGTGATAGGATTGGAGAGGTTCGGTGAGCAAATGAAGACCCTTTGAAGTCATATTGCATGGTACCCATTCCACGGGTCTCAAATACCCAGGTTTAAGGTATTCTTCCTTCAGCTAAAACATGCATGTGGAACCCAGAGTATGATCAACCGTGTGAACGGGAGACGTGTTCAAATATGTCTCAGTTTTCGTACCCTGGTACTCGGGTGCAACATTCCAGACGCTTTACTAACACTCTCCCGACTTGGAGACTCAGTCCCTTTAACCTCCTGTTTGGCCCAGTTTGCAATTTCTGTGGAAGATGAACAGGAATAGCGAAAACCAATGAGAGACTAGCTGGAGGTGTCTGGACGGGCAAATTTAACTCTCATTTCCCACCAGGAAGAGGAAATAACCAAAGGCTCAGCGTGCCGTGCCGGAACCAGATTAGGGCCTGAAGCCATCCTGTGGTGTTGCGGCCAGCTCACAAGAAAGCGAGTTGAAGAAAGGAGCTCAGGGGCACTGTAATTCACAAACCTGCAGAGTTATAAAGGACAGCTATCATCAAAAAATATACTGAAGTAAGGCTGCCAAGAGGACTTGAATGCGGGGCAGAATTGCAGGAAACCGATTTCAGGAGGTAGACTGGAATTGCATTGAAAGCATAGGAAAAGAGGGAGAACGTCCACAATGATGCACTTGGCCAAAAAGGGCGTATGCGTTTTTTCCTGAATATATTCAGGAAAAAACGCATACGCCCTTTTTGGCCAACCAAGCAAACTTGCAAAGGAAATCTGCACTACAATGACGTCTCACTTCCCCCTGGTCAAAAGGGCCATCGGAAAAAAGTGTAAAATCCAGAAAGGCAGGACAGGCCATGGAGAACTGGGAGCCTTGTTATGCTGATGGGCGGGATGTAACTTGCCAACAGACACTCGGGAGAAGTGTATGGTGTTTCCTGAAACATCTAAAAAACTAAGCAACAGAGCCTAGGGCACTTCCACGTATGGTCCTATAGCTTAGGAAAATTAAAATAAAAAAGACACAGCCACCCCAAAGTTTGGGACGCCTCTGTTTACAAGAACCTCGTTTACATTACAAGTTCAACATCGCAGAAAGTGAAAAATGCATAAAGAAGTTGTGGTATTTACTTACAAAGCAATGTCACTCAGCAATGAAATCTATGTCATCTGGCCCGTAGCAGCACAATGAGTGGATTCAGGTATGATGATTCTAACTGAAATAAGTCACACAGAAAAAGAAACATCATAAGATATCAGTAATACACGGAATGTAAACTTGGCTACACAGGAACTGAATTACAGAACAGAACAGGGTCTCAAATTTAGAAAACCAACTTATGCTTGCTTAAGGGTAAAGGTGAGTTGGGGTGCTGCATAAAACCAGAGATTGAAATGAGCACAGATAAAGTTCCTTAAGCCAAATATGGAATAGACAAGAGCTACTCCTTGCTCAACGAAATGGACTCAACACCGCATATTAAACGCCTAAGAATGTACCTGACTAGTAAGTATCTTAAAACCTATGGATTGCTATGTCTCTGAAAGAGAAGCAAGCATGTGTACAGTGGCATAAACGCAGCAGTGATAGGATTGGAGAGGTTCGGTGAGCAAATGAAGACCCTTTGAAGTCATATTGCATGGTACCCATTCCACGGGTTTCAACTACCCAGGTTTAAGGTATTCTTCCTTCAGCTAAAACATGCATGTGGAACCTAGAGTATGATCAACCATGTGATCGGGAGACGTGTTCAAATATGTCTCAGTTTTCGTACCCTGGTACTCGGGTGCAACATTCCAGACGCTTTACTAACACTCTCCCGAATTGGAGAGTCAGTCCCTTTAACCTCCTGTTTGGCCCAGTTTGCAATTTCCGCAGAAGATGAACAGGAATAGGGAGAACCAATGAGAGACTAGCTGGAGGTGTCTGGACGGGCAAATTTAACTCTCATTTCCCACCAGGAAGAGGAAATAACCAAAGGCTCAGCGTGCCGTGCCGGAACCAGATTAGGGCCTGAAGCCATCCTGCGGTGTTGCGGCCAGCTCACAAGAAAGAGAGTTGAAGAAAGGAGCTCAGGGGCACTGTAATTCACAAACCTGCAGAGTTATAAATGACAGCTATCGTCCAAAAATATACTGAAGTAAGGCTGCCAAGAGGACTTGAAAGCGGGGCAGAATTGCAGGAAACCGATTTCAGGAGGTAGACTGGAATTGCATTGAAAGCATAGGAAAAGAGGCAGAACGTCCACAATGATGTACTTGGCCAAAAAGGGCGTATGCGTTTTTTCCTGAATATATTCAGGAAAAAACGCATACGCCCTTTTTGGCCAACCAAGCAAGCTTGCAAAGGAAATCTGCACTACAATGAAGTCTCACTTCCCCCCGGTCAAAAGGGCCATCTGAAAAAAGTGTAAAATCCAGAAAGGCAGGACAGGCCATGGAGAACTGGGAGCCTTGTTATGCTGATGGGCGGGATGTAAATTGCCAACAGACACTGGGGAGAAGTGTATGGTGTTTCCTGAAACATCTAAAAAACAAAGCAACAGAGCCTAGGGCACTTCCACTTATGGTCCTATAGCTTAGGAAAATTAAAATAAAAAAGACACAGCCACCCCAAAGTTTGGGACGCCTCTGTTTACAAGAAGCTCGTTTACATTACAAGTTCAACATCGCAGAAAGTGAAAAATGGATAAAGAAGTTGTGGTATTTACTTACAAAGCAATGTCACTCAGCAATGAAATCTATGTCATCTGGCCCGTAGCAGCACAATGAGTGGATTCAGGTATGATGATTCTAACTGAAATAAGTCAAACAGAAAAAGAAACATCATAAGATATCAGTAATACACGGAATGTAAACTTGGCTACACAGGAACTGAATTACAGAACAGAACAGGGTCTCAAATTTAGAAAACCAACTTATGCTTGCTTAAGGGTAAAGGTGAGTTGGGGTGCTGCATAAAACCAGAGATTGAAATGAGCACAGATAAAGTTCCTTAAGCCAAATATGGAATAGACAAGAGCTACTCCTTGCTCAACGAAATGGACTCAACACCGCATATTAAACGCCTAAGAATGTACCTGACTTGTAAGTATCTTAAAACCTATGGATTGCTATGTCTCCAAAAGAGAAGCAAGCATGTGTACAGGGGCATAAACGCAGCAGTGATAGGATTGGAGAGGTTCGGTGAGCAAATGAAGACCTTTTGAAGTCATATTGCATGGTACCCATTCCACGGGTTTCAACTACCCAGGTTTAAGGTATTCTTCCTTCAGCTAAAACATGCATGTGGAACCTAGAGTATGATCAACCATGTGATCGGGAGACGTGTTCAAATATGTCTCAGTTTTCGTACCCTGGTACTCGGGTGCAACATTCCAGACGCTTTACTAACACTCTCCCGACTTGGAGAGTCAGTCCCTTTAACCTCCTGTTTGGCCCAGTTTGCAATTTCTGCGGAAGATGAACAGGAATAGGGAGAACCAATGAGAGACTAGCTGGAGGTGTCTGGACGGGCAAATTTAACTCTCATTTCCCAACAGGAAGAGGAAATAACCAAAGGCTCAGCGTGCCGTGCCGGAACCAGATTAGGGCCTGAAGCCATCCTGCGGTGTTGCGGCCAGGTCACAAGAAAGCGAGTTGAAGAAAGGAGCTCAGGGGCACTGTAATTCACAAACCTGCAGAGTTATAAATGACAGCTATCGTCCAAAAATATACTGAAATAAGGCTGCCAAGAGGACTTGAAAGCGGGGCAGAATTGCAGGAAACCGATTTCAGGAGGTAGACTGGAATTGCATTGAAAGCATAGGAAAAGAGGCAGAACGTCCACAATGATGCACTTGGCCAAAAAGGGCGTATGCGTTTTTTCCTGAATATATTCAGGAAAAAACGCATACGCCCTTTTTGGCCAACCAAGCAAACTTGCAAAGGAAATCTGCACTACAATGAAGTCTCACTTCCCCCCGGTCAAAAGGGCCATCAGAAAAAAGTGTAAAATCCAGAAAGGCAGGACAGGCCATGGAGAACTGGGAGCCTTGTTATGCTGATGGGCGGGATGTAAATTGCCAACAGACACTCGGGAGAAGTGTATGGTGTTTCCTGAAACATCTAAAAAACAAAGCAACAGAGCCTAGGGCACTTCCACTTATGGTCCTATAGCTTAGGGAAATTAAAATCAAAAAGATACAGCCACCCCAAAGTTTGGGACGCCTCTGTTTGCAAGAACCTCGTTTACCGTACAAGTTCAATGTCACAGAAAGTGAAAAATGGATAAAGAACTTGTGATACTTACGTACAATGCAGTATCACTCAGCAATGAAATCTATGTCATCAGGCCCGTAGCAGCATATTAATTGGATTCAGGTATGATGATTCTAACTGAAATAAGACACACAGAAAAAGAAACATCATAAGATATCACTAATACACGGAATGTAAACTTGGCTAAACAGGAACTGAATTACAGAACAGAATAGGGTCTCAAATTTAGAAAACCAACTTATGCTTGCTTAAGGGGAAAGGTGAGTTGGGGTGCTGCATAAAACCAGAGATTGAAATGAGCACAGATAAAGTTCCTTAAGCCAAATATGGAATAGACAAGAGCTACTCCTTGCTCAACGAAATGGACTCAACACCCCATATTAAACGCCTAAGAATGTACCTGACTAGTAAGTATCTTAAAACCTATGGATTGCTATGTCTCCAAAGGAGAATCAAGCGTGTGTACAGGGGCATAAACGCAGCAGTGATAGGATTGGAGAGGTTCGGTGAGCAAATGAAGACCCTTTGAAATCATATTGCATGGTACCCATTCCACGGGTCTCAACTCTCCAGGTTTAAGGTATTCTTCCTTCAGCTGAAACTTGCATGTGGAACCCAGAGTATGATCAACCATGTGAACGGGAGAAGTGTTCAAATATGTCTCAGTTTTCCTCCCATGGTACTCGGGTGCAACATTCCAGACGCTTTACTAACACTCTCCCCACTTGGAGAGTCAGCCCCTTTAACCTCCTGTTTGGCCCAGTTTGCAATTTCTGCGGAAGATGAACAGGAATAGGGAGAACCAATGAGAGACTAGCTGGAGGTGTCTGGACGGGCAAATTTAACTCTCATTTCCCACCAGGAAGAGGAAATAACCAAAGGCTCAGCGTGCCGTGCCGGAACCAGATTAGGGCCTGAAGCCATCCTGCGGTGTTGCGGCCAGCTCACAAGAAAGCGAGTTGAAGAAAGGAGCTCAGGGGCACTGTAATTCACAAACCTGCAGAGTTATAAATGACAGCTATCGTCCAAAAATATAATGAAGTAAGGCTGCCAAGAGGACTTGAAAGCGGGGCAGAATTGCAGGAAACCGATTTCAGGAGGTAGACTGGAATTGCATTGAAAGCATAGGAAAAGAGGCAGAACGTCCACAATGATGTACTTGGCCAAAAAGGGCGTATGCGTTTTTTCCTGAATATATTCAGGAAAAAACGCATACGCCCTTTTTGGCCAACCAAGCAAGCTTGCAAAGGACATCTGCACTACAATGAAGCCTCACTTACCCCCGGTCAAAAGGGCCATCTGAAAAAAGTGTAAAATCCAGAAAGGCAGGACAGGCCATGGAGAATTGGGAGCCTTGTTATGCTGATGGGCGGGATGTAAATTGCCAACAGACACTGGGGAGAAGTGTATGGTGTTTCCTGAAACATCTAAAAAACAAAGCAACAGAGCCTAGGGCACTTCCACTTATGGTCCTATAGCTTAGGAAAATTAAAATAAAAAAGACACAGCCACCCCAAAGTTTGGGACGCCTCTGTTTACAAGAACCTCATTTACAGTACAAGTTCAACATCGCAGAAAGTGAAAAATGGATAAAGAACTTGTGGTACTTACGTACAATGCAGTATCACTCAGCAATGAAATCTATGTCATCAGGCCCGTAGCAGCATCATGAGTGGATTCAGGTATGATGATTCTAACTGAAATAAGTCACACAGAAAAAGAAACATCATAAGATATCACTAATACACGGAATGTAAACTTGGCTACACAGGAACTGAATTCCAAAACAGAACAGGGTCTCAAATTTAGAAAACCAACTTATGCTTGCTTAAGGGTAAAGGTGAGTTGGGGTGCTGCATAAAACCAGAGATTGAAATGAGCACAGATAAAGTTCCTTAAGCCAAATATGGAATAGACAAGAGCTACTCCTTGCTCAACGAAATGGACTCAACACCCCATATTAAACGCCTAAGAATGTACCTGACTAGTAAGTATCTTAAAACCTATGGATTGCTATGTCTCCAAAAGAGAATCAAGCGTGTGTACAGGGGCATAAACGCAGCAGTGATAGGATTGGAGAGGTTCGGTGAGCAAATGAAGACCCTTTGAAGTCATATTGCATGGTACCCATTCCACGGGTTTCAACTACCCAGGTTAAAGGTATTCTTCCTTCAGCTAAAACATGCATGTGGAACCTAGAGTATGATCAACCATGTGATCGGGAGACGTGTTCAAATATGTCTCAGTTTTCGTATCCTGGTACTCGGGTGCAACATTCCAGACGCTTTACTAACACTCTCCCGACTTGGAGAGTCAGTCCCTTTAACCTCCTGTTTGGCCCAGTTTGCAATTTCTGTGGAAGATGAACAGGAATAGCGAGAACCAATGAGAGACTAGCTGGAGGTGTCTGGACGGGCAAATTTAACTCTCATTTCCCACCAGGAAGAGGAATTAACCAAAGGCTCAGCGTGCCGTGCCAGAACCAGATTAGGGCCTGAAGCCATCCTGCGGTGTTGCGGCCAGGTCACAAGAAAGCGAGTTGAAGAAAGGAGCTCAGGGGAACTGTAATTCACAAACCTGCAGAGTTATAAATTACAGCTATCATCCAAAAATATACTGAAGTAAGGCTGCCAAGAGGACTTGAAAGCGGGGCAGAATTGCAGGAAACCGATTTCAGGAGGTAGACTGGAATTGCATTGAAAGCATAGGAAAAGAGGCAGAACGTCCACAATGATGCACTTGGCCAAAAAGGGCGTATGCGTTTTTTCCTGAATATATTCAGGAAAAAGGCATACGCCCTTTTTGGCCAACCAAGCAAACTTGCAAAGGAAATCTGCACTACAATGAAGTCTCACTTCCCCCCGGTCAAAAGGGCCATCTGAAAAAAGTGTAAAATCCAGAAAGGCAGGACAGGCCATGGAGAACTGGGAGCCTTGTTATGCTGATGGGCGGGATGTAACTTGCCAACAGACACTCGGGAGAAGTGTATGGTGTTTCCTGAAACATCTAAAAAACAAAGCAACAGAGCCTAGGGCACTTCCACTTATCGTCCTATAGCTTAGGGAAATTAAAATCAAAAAGACACAGCCACCCCAAAGTTTGGGACGCCTCTGTTTACAAGAACCTCATTTACAGTACAAGTTCAACATCGCAGAAAGTGAAAAATGGATAAAGAACTTGTGGTACTTACGTACAATGCAGTATCACTCAGCAATGAAATCTATGTCATCTGACCCGTAGCAGCATAATGAGTGGATTCAGGTACGATGATTCTAACTGAAATAAGTCACACAGAAAAAGAAACATCATAAGATATCACTAATACACGGAATGTAAACTTGGCTACACAGGAACTGAATTCCAAAACAGAACAGGGTCTCAAATTTAGAAAACCAACTTATGCTTGCTTAAGGGGAAAGGTGAGTTGGGGTGCTGCATAAAACCAGAGACTGAAATGAGCACAGATAAAGTTCCTTAAGCCAAATATGGAATAGACAAGAGCTACTCCTTGCTCAACGAAATGGACTCAACACCCCATATTAAACGCCTAAGAATGTACCTGACTAGTAAGTATCTTAAAACCTATGGATTGCTATGTCTCCAAAAGAGAATCAAGCGTGTGTACAGGGGCATAAACGCAGCAGTGATAGGATTGGAGAGGTTCGGTGAGCAAATGAAGACCCTTTGAAGTCATATTACATGGTACCCATTCCACGGGTTTCAACTACCCAGGTTAAAGGTATTCTTCCTTCAGCTAAAACATGCATGTGGAACCTAGAGTATGATCAACCATGTGATCGGGAGACGTGTTCAAATATGTCTCAGTTTTCGTATCCTGGTACTCGGGTGCAACATTCCAGACGCTTTACTAACACTCTCCCGACTTGGAGAGTCAGTCCCTTTAACCTCCTGTTTGGCCCAGTTTGCAATTTCTGTGGAAGATGAACAGGAATAGCGAGAACCAATGAGAGACTAGCTGGAGGTGTCTGGACGGGCAAATTTAACTCTCATTTCCCACCAGGAAGAGGAATTAACCAAAGGCTCAGCGTGCCGTGCCAGAACCAGATTAGGGCCTGAAGCCATCCTGCGGTGTTGCGGCCAGGTCACAAGAAAGCGAGTTGAAGAAAGGAGCTCAGGGGCACTGTAATTCACAAACCTGCAGAGTTATAAATGACAGCTATCGTCCAAAAATATACTGAAGTAAGGCTGCCAAGAGGACTTGAAAGCGGGGCAGAATTGCAGGAAACCGATTTCAGGAGGTAGACTGGAATTGCATTGAAAGCATAGGAAAAGAGGCAGAACGTCCACAATGATGCACTTGGCCAAAAAGGGCGTATGCGTTTTTTCCTGAATATATTCAGGAAAAAGGCATACGCCCTTTTTGGCCAACCAAGCAAACTTGCAAAGGAAATCTGCACTACAATGAAGTCTCACTTCCCCCCGGTCAAAAGGGCCATCGGAAAAAAGTGTAAAATCCAGAAAGGCAGGACAGGCCATGGAGAACTGGGAGCCTTGTTATGCTGATGGGCGGGATGTAACTTGCCAACAGACACTCGGGAGAAGTGTATGGTGTTTCCTGAAACATCTAAAAAACAAAGCAACAGAGCCTAGGGCACTTCCACTTATCGTCCTATAGCTTAGGGAAATTAAAATCAAAAAGACACAGCCACCCCAAAGTTTGGGACGCCTCTGTTTACAAGAACCTCATTTACAGTACAAGTTCAACATCGCAGAAAGTGAAAAATGCATAAAGAACTTGTGGTACTTACGTACAATGCAGTATCACTCAGCACTGAAATCTATGTCATTTGACCCGTAGCAGCATAATGAGTGGATTCAGGTACGATGATTCTAACTGAAATAAGTCACACAGAAAAAGAAACATCATAAGATATCACTAATACACGGAATGTAAACTTGGCTACACAGGAACTGAATTCCAAAACAGAACAGGGTCTCAAATTTAGAAAACCAACTTATGCTTGCTTAAGGGGAAAGGTGAGTTGGGGTGCTGCATAAAACCAGAGATTGAAATGAGCACAGATAAAGTTCCTTAAGCCAAATATGGAATAGACAAGAGCTACTCCTTGCTCAACGAAATGGACTCAACACCCCATATTAAACGCCTAAGAATGTACCTGACTAGTAAGTATCTTAAAACCTATGGATTGCTATGTCTCCAAAAGAGAATCAAGCGTGTGTACAGGGGCATAAACGCAGCAGTGATAGGATTGGAGAGGTTCGGTGAGCAAATGAAGACCCTTTGAAGTCATATTGCATGGTACCCATTCCACGGGTTTCAACTACCCAGGTTAAAGGTATTCTTCCTTCAGCTAAAACATGCATGTGGAACCTAGAGTATGATCAACCATGTGATCGGGAGACGTGTTCAAATATGTCTCAGTTTTCGTATCCTGGTACACGGGTGCAACATTCCAGACGCTTTACTAACACTCTCCCGACTTGGAGAGTCAGTCCCTTTAACCTCCTGTTTGGCCCAGTTTGCAATTTCTGTGGAAGATGAACAGGAATAGCGAGAACCAATGAGAGACTAGCTGAGTGGTGTCTGGACGGGCAAATTTAACTCTCATTTCCCACCAGGAAGAGGAATTAACCAAAGGCTCAGCGTGCCGTGCCAGAACCAGATTAGGGCCTGAAGCCATCCTGCGGTGTTGCGGCCAGGTCACAAGAAAGCGAGTTGAAGAAAGGAGCTCAGGGGCACTGTAATTCACAAACCTGCAGAGTTATAAATGACAGCTATCGTCCAAAAATATACTGAAGTAAGGCTGCCAAGAGGACTTGAAAGCGGGGCAGAATTGCAGGAAACCGATTTCAGGAGGTAGACTGGAATTGCATTGAAAGCATAGGAAAAGAGGCAGAACGTCCACAATGATGCACTTGGCCAAAAAGGGCGTATGCGTTTTTTCCTGAATATATTCAGGAAAAAGGCATACGCCCTTTTTGGCCAACCAAGCAAACTTGCAAAGGAAATCTGCACTACAATGAAGTCTCACTTCCCCCCGGTCAAAAGGGCCATCGGAAAAAAGTGTAAAATCCAGAAAGGCAGGACAGGCCATGGAGAACTGGGAGCCTTGTTATGCTGATGGGCGGGATGTAAATTGCCAACAGACACTGGGGAGAAGTGTATGGTGTTTCCTGAAACATCTAAAAAACAAAGCAACAGAGCCTAGGGCACTTCCACGTATGGTCCTATAGCTTAGGAAAATTAAAATAAAAAAGACACAGCCACCCCAAAGTTGGGACGCCTCTGTTTACAAGAACCTCGTTTACATTACAAGTTCAACATCGCAGAAAGTGAAAAATGGATAAAGAAGTTGTGGTATTTACTTACAAAGCAATGTCACTCAGCAATGAAATCTATGTCATCTGGCCCGTAGCAGCACAATGAGTGGATTCAGGTATGATGATTCTAACTGAAATAAGTCACACAGAAAAAGAAACATCATAAGATATCAGTAATACACGGAATGTAAACTTGGCTACACAGGAACTGAATTACAGAACAGAACAGGGTCTCAAATTTAGAAAACCAACTTATGCTTGCTTAAGGGTAAAGGTGAGTTGGGGTGCTGCATAACACCAGAGATTGAAATGAGCACAGATAAAGTTCCTTAAGCCAAATATGGAATAGACAAGAGCTACTCCTTGCTCAACGAAATGGACTCAACACCGCATATTAAAGGCCTAAGAATGTACCTGACTAGTAAGTACCTTAAAACCTATGGATTGCTATGTCTCCGAAAGGGAATCAAGCATGTGTACAGGGGCATAAACGCAGCAGTGATAGGATTGGAGAGGTTCGGTGAGCAAATGAAGACCCTTTGAAGTCATATTGCATGGTACCCATTACACGGGTTTCAACTACCCAGGTTTAAGGTATTCTTCCTTCAGCTAAAACATGCATGTGGAACCTAGAGTATGATCAACCATGTGATCGGGAGACGTGTTCAAATATGTCTCAGTTTTCGTACCCTGGTACTCGGGTGCAACATTCCAGACGCTTTACTAACACTCTCCCCACTTGGAGAGTCAGTCCCTTTAACCTCCTGTTTGGCCCAGTTTGCAATTCCTGCGGAAGATGAACAGGAATAGGGAGAACCAATGAGAGACTAGCTGGAGGTGTCTGGACCGGCAAATTTAACTCTCATTTCCCACCAGGAAGAGGAAATAACCAAAGGGTCAGCGTGCCGTGCCGGAACCAGATTAGGGCCTGAAGCCATCCTGCGGTGTTGCGGCCAGCTCACAAGAAAGCGAGTTGAAGAAAGGAGCTCAGGGGCACTGTAATTCACAAACCTGCAGAGTTATAAATGACAGCTATCGTCCAAAAATATACTGAAGTAAGGCTGCCAGGAGGACTTGAAAGCGGGACAGAATTGCAGGAAACCGATTTCAGGAGGTAGACTGGAATTGCATTGAAAGCATAGGAAAAGAGGCAGAACGTCCACAATGATGCACTTGACCAAAAAGGGCGTATGCGTTTTTTCCTGAATATATTCAGGAAAAAAGGCATACGCCCTTTTTGGCCAACCAAGCAAGCTTGCAATGGAAATTGGCACTACAATGAAGTCTCACTTCCCCCCGGTCAAAAGGGCCATCTGAAAAAAGTGTAAAATCCAGAAAGGCAGGACAGGCCATGGAGAACTGGGAGCCTTGTTATGCTGATGGGCGGGATGTAAATTGCCAACAGACACTCGGGAGAAGTGTATGGTGTTTCCTGAAACATCTAAAAAACAAAGCAACAGAGCCTAGGGCACTTCCACTTATGGTCCTATAGCTTAGGGAAATTAAAATCAAAAAGACACAGCCACCCCAAAGTTTGGGACGCCTCTGTTTACAAGAACCTCGTTTACAGTACAAGTTCAACATCGCAGAAAGTGAAAAATGGATAAAGAACTTGTGGTACTTACGTACAATGCAGTATCACTCAGCAATGAAATCTATGTCATCTGGCCCGTAGCAGCATAATGAGTGGATTCAGGTACGATGATTCTAACTGAAATAAGTCACACAGAAAAAGAAACATCATAAGATATCACTAATACACGGAATGTAAACTTGGCTACACAGGAACTGAATTCCAAAACAGAACAGGGTCTCAAATTTAGAAAACCAACTTATGCTTGCTTAAGGGGAAAGGTGAGTTGGGGTGCTGCATAAAACCAGAGATTGAAATGAGCACAGATAAAGTTCCTTAAGCCAAATATGGAATAGACAAGAGCTACTCCTTGCTCAACGAAATGGACTCAACACCCCATATTAAACGCCTAAGAACGTACCTGACTAGTAAGTATCTTAAAACCTATGGATTGCTATGTCTCCAAAAGAGAATCAAGCATGTGTACAGGGGCATAAACGCAGCAGTGATAGGATTGGAGAGGTTCGGTGAGCAAATGAAGACCCTTTGAAGTCATATTGCATGGTACCCATTACACGGGTCTCAACTCTCCAGGTTTAAGGTATTCTTCCTTCAGCTAAAACATGCATGTGGAACCCAGAGTATGATCAACCGTGTGAACGGGAGACGTGTTCAAATATGTCTCAGTTTTCCTCCCCTGGTACTCGGGTGCAACATTCAAGATGCTTTACTAACACTCTCCCCACTTGGAGAATCAGCGCCTTTAACCTCCTGTTTGGCCCAATTTGCAATTTCTGCGGAAGATGAACAGGAATAGCCAGAACCAATGAGAGACTAGCTGGAGGTGTCTGGACGGGCAAATTTAACTCTCATTTCCCACCAGGAAGAGGAAATAACCAAAGGCTCAGCGTGCTGTGCCGGAACCAGATTAGGGCCTGAAGCCATCCTGTGGTGTTGCGGCCAGCTCAAAAGAAAGCGAATTGAAGAAAGGAGCTCAGGGGCACTGTAATTCACAAACCTGCAGAGTTATAAATGACAGCTATCGTCCAAAAATATACTGAAGTAAGGCTGCCAAGAGGACTTGAAAGCGGGGCAGAATTGCAGGAAACCGATTTCAGGAGGTAGACTGGAATTGCATTGAAAGCATAGGAAAAGAGGCAGAACGTCCACAATGATGCACTTGGCCAAAAAGGGCGTATGCGTTTTTTCCTGAATATATTCAGGAAAAAGGC
The DNA here is from genome assembly GCF_963455315.2 of Globicephala melas. Lineage (NCBI taxonomy): Eukaryota > Metazoa > Chordata > Mammalia > Artiodactyla > Delphinidae > Globicephala > Globicephala melas. The sequence continues at coordinate 172,144 of NW_027207291.1, forward strand.
ATACGCCCTTTTTGGCCAACCAAGCAAACTTGCAAAGGAAATCTGCACTACAATGAAGTCTCACTTCCCCCCGGTCAAAAGGGCCATCGGAAAAAAGTGTAAAATCCAGAAAGGCAGGACAGGCCATGGAGAACTGGGAGCCTTGTTATGCTGATGGGCGGGATGTAACTTGCCAACAGACACTCGGGAGAAGTGTATGGTGTTTCCTGAAACATCTAAAAAACAAAGCAACAGAGCCTAGGGCACTTCCACTTATCGTCCTATAGCTTAGGGAAATTAAAATCAAAAAGACACAGCCACCCCAAAGTTTGGGACGCCTCTGTTTACAAGAACCTCATTTACAGTACAAGATCAACATCGCAGAAAGTGAAAAATGGATAAAGAACTTGTGGTACTTACGTACAATGCAGTATCACTCAGCACTGAAATCTATGTCATCTGACCCGTAGCAGCATAATGAGTGGATTCAGGTACGATGATTCTAACTGAAATAAGTCACACAGAAAAAGAAACATCATAAGATATCACTAATACACGGAATGTAAACTTGGCTACACAGGAACTGAATTCCAAAACAGAACAGGGTCTCAAATTTAGAAAACCAACTTATGCTTGCTTAAGGGGAAAGGTGAGTTGGGGTGCTGCATAAAACCAGAGATTGAAATGAGCACAGATAAAGTTCCTTAAGCCAAATATGGAATAGACAAGAGCTACTCCTTGCTCAACGAAATGGACTCAACACCGCATATTAAACGCAAAAGAATGTACCTGACTAGTAAGTATCTTAAAACCTATGGATTGCTATGTCTCCGAAAGAGAATCAAGCATGTGTACAGGGGCATAAATGCAGCAGTGATAGAATTGGAGAGGTTCGGTGAGCAAATGAAGACCCTTTGAAGTCATATTGCATGATACCCATTCCAGGGGTTTCCACTACCCTGGTTTAAGGTATTCTTCCTTCAGCTAAAACATGCATGTGGAACCTAGAGTATGATCAACCATGTGATCGGGAGACGTGTTCAAATATGTCTCAGTTTTCCTCCCCTGGTACTCGGGTGCAACATTCCAGATGCTTTACTAACACTCTCCCCACTTGGAGAGTCAGTCCCTTTAACCTCCTGTTTGGCCCAGTTTGCAATTTCTGCAGAAGATGAACAGGAATAGCGAGAACCAATGAGAGACTAGCTGGAGGTGTCTGGATGGGCAAATTTAACTCTCATTTCCCACCAGGAAGAGGAATTAACCAAAGGCTCAGCGTGCCGTGCCAGAACCAGATTAGAGCCTGAAGCCATCCTGCGGTGTTACGGCCAGCTCACAAGAAAGCGAGTTGAAGAAAGGAGCTCAGGGGCACTGAAATCCACAAACCTGCAGAGTTATAAATGACAGCTATCGTCCAAAAATATACTGAAGTAAGGCTGCCAAGAGGACTTGAAAGTGGGGCAGAATTGCAGGAAACCGATTTCAGGAGGTAGACTGGAATTGCATTTAAAGCATAGGAAAAGAGGCAGAACGTCCACAATGATGCACTTGGCCAAAAAGGGCGTATGCGTTTTTTCCTGAATATATTCAGGAAAAAACGCATACGCCATTTTTTGGCCAACCAAGCAAGCTTGCAAAGGAAATCTGCACTACAATGAAGTCTCACTTCCCACCGGTCAAAAGGGCCATCTGAAAAAAGTGTAAAATCCAGAAAGGCAGGACAGGCCATGGAGAACTGGGAGCCTTGTTATGCTGATGGGCGAGATGTAAATTGCCAACAGACACTTGGGAGAAGTGTATGGTGTTTCCTGAAACATCTAAAAAACAAAGCAACAGAGCCTAGGGCACTTCCACTTATGGTCCTATAGCTTAGGGAAATTAAAATCAAAAAGACACAGCCACCCCAAACTTTGGGACGGCTCTGTTTACAACAACCTCGTTTACAGTACAAGTTCAATATCACAGAAAGTGAAAAATGGATAAAGAAGTTGTGGTACTCACATACAATGCAGTATCACTCAGCAATGAAATCTATGTCATCAGGCCCGTAGCAGCACAATGAGTGGATTCGGGTATGGTGATTCTAACTGAAATAAGTCACACAGAAAAAGAAACATCAATAAATATCACTAATACATGGAATGTAAACTTGGATACAGAGGAACTGAATTACAAAACAGAACAGGGTCTCAAATTGAGAAAACCAACTTATGCTTGTTTAAGGGGAAAGTTGAGTTGGGGTGCTGCATAAAACCAGAGATTGAAATGAGCACAGATAAAGTTCCTTAAGCCAAATATGGAATAGACAAGAGCTACTCCTTGCTCAACGAAATGACTCAACACCCCATATTAAACAACTAAGAATGTACCTGACTAGTAAGTATCTTAAAACCGATGGATTGCTATGTCTCCGAAAGAGAATCAAGCGTGTGTACAGGGGCATAAACGCAGCAGTGATAGGATTGGAGAGGTTCGGTGAGCAAATGAAGACTCTTTGAAGTCATATTGCATGGTACCCATTACACGGGTCTCAACTCTCCAGGTTTAAGGTATTCTTCCTTCAGCTAAAACATGCATGGGGAACCCAGAATATGATCAACGGTGTGATAGGGAGACTTGTTCAAATATGTCTCAGTTTTCGTACCCTGGTACTCGGGTGCAACATTCCAGACGCTTTACTAACACTCTCCAGACTTGCAGAGTCAGTCCCTTTAACCTCCTGTTTGGCCCAGTTTGCAATTTCTGCGGAAGATGAACAGGAATAGCGAGAACCAATGAGAGACTAGCTGGAGGTGTCTGGACGGGCAAATTTAACTCTCATTTCCCACCAGGAAGAGGAAATAACCAAAGGCTCAGCATGCCGTGCCAGAACCAGATTAGGGCCTGCAGCCATCCTGCGGTCTTGCGGCCAGCTCACAAGAAAACGAGTTGAAGAAAGGAGCTCAGGGACACTGTAATTCACAAAACTGCAGAGTAATAAATGACAACTATCGTCCAAAAATATACTGAAGTAAGGCTGCCAAGAGGACTTGAAAGCGGGGCAGAATTGCAGGAAACCGATTTCAGGAGGTAGACTGGAATTGCATTGAAAGCATAGGAAAAGAGGCAGAACGTCCACAATGATGCACTTGGCCAAAAAGGGCGTATGCGTTTTTTCCTGAATATATTCAGGAAAAAACGCATACGCCCTTTTTGGCCAACCAAGCAAGCTTGCAAAGGAAATCTGCACTACAATGAAGTCTCACTTCCCCCCGGTCAAAAGGGCCATCTGAAAAAAGTGTAAAATCCAGAAAGGCAGGATAGGCCATGGAGAACTGGGAGCCTTGTTATGCTGATGGGCGGGATGTAAATTGCCAACAGACACTCGGGAGAAGTGTATGGTGTTTCCTGAAACATCTAAAAAACAAAGCAACAGAGCCTAGGGCACTTCCACTTATGGTCCTATAGCTTAGGGAAATTAAAATCAAAAAGACACAGCCACCCCAAAGTTTGGGACGCCTCTGTTTACAAGAACCTCGTTTACCGTACAAGTTCAATATCACAGAAAGTGAAAAATGGATAAAGAACTTGTGGTACTTACGTACAATGCAGTATCACTCAGCAATGAAATTTATGTCATCAGGCCCTTAGCAGCACAATGAGTGGATTCAGGTATGATGATTCTAACTGAAATAAGTCACACAGAAAAAGAAACATCATAAGATATCAGTAATACACGGAATGTAAACTTGGCTACACAGGAACTGAATTACAGAACAGAACAGGGTCTCAAATTTAGAAAACCAACTTATGCTTGCTTAAGGGTAAAGGTGAGTTGGGGTGCTGCATAAAACCAGAGATTGAAATGAGCACAGATAAAGTTCCTTAAGCCAAATATGGAATAGACAAGAGCTACTCCTTGCTCAACGAAATGGACTCAACACCCCATATTAAACGCCTAAGAATGTACCTGACTTGTAAGTATCTTAAAACCTATGGATTGCTATGTCTCCGAAAGAGAATCAAGCGTGTGTACAGGGGCATAAACGCAGCAGTGATAGGATTGGAGAGGTTCGGTGAGCAAATGAAGACCCTTTGAAGTCATATTGCATGGTACCCATTACACGGGTCTCAACTCTCCAGTTTTAAGGTATTCTTCCTTCAGCTAAAACATGCATGTGGAACCCAGAGTATGATCAACCGTGTGAACGGGAGACGTGTTCAAATATGTCTCAGTTTTCCTCCCCTGGTACTCGGGTGCAACATTCCAGACGCTTTACTAACACTCTCCCCACTTGGAGAGTCAGCGCCTTTAACCTCCTGTTTGGCCCAGTTTGCAATTTCTGCGGAAGATGAACAGGAATAGGGAGAACCAATGAGAGACTAGCTGGAGGTGTCTGGACGGGCAAATTTAACTCTCATTTCCCACCAGGAAGAGGAATTAACCAAAGGCTCAGTGTGCCATGCCGGAACCAGATTAGGGCCTGAAGCCATCCTGCGGTGTTGCGGCCAGGTCACAAGAAAGCGAGTTGAAGAAAGGAGCGCAGGGGCACTGTAATTCACAAACCTGCAGAGTTATAAATGACAGCTATCGTCCAAAAATATACTGAAGTAAGGCTGCCAAGAGGACTTTAAAGCGGGGCAGAATTGCAGGAAACCGATTTCAGGAGGTAGACTGGAATTGCATTGAAAGCATAGGAAAAGAGGCAGAACGTCCACAATGATGCACTTGGCCAAAAAGGACGTATGCGTTTTTTCCTGAATATATTAAGGAAAAAACGCATACGCCCTTTATGGCCAACCAAGCAAACTTGCAAAGGAAATCTGCACTACAATGAAGTCTCAATTCCCCCTGGTCAAAAGGGCCATCTGAAAAAAGTGTAAAATCCTGAAAGGCAGGACAGGCCATGGAGAACTGGGAGCCTTGTTATGCTGATGGGCGGGATGTAAATTGCCAACAGACACTCTGGAGAAGTGTATGGTGTTTCCTGAAACATCTAAAAAACAAAGCAACAGAGCCTAGGGCACTTCCACTTATGGTCCTATAGCTTAGGGAAATTAAAATCAAAAAGACACAGCCACCCCAAAGATTGGGACGCCTCTGTTTACAAGAACCTCGTTTACCGTACAAGTTCAATATCACAGAAAGTGAAAAATGGATAAAGAACTTGTGGTACTTACGTACAATGCAGTATCACTCAGCAATGAAATTTATGTCATCAGGCCCTTAGCAGCACAATGAGTGGATTCAGGTATGATGATTCTAACTGAAATAAGTCACACAGAAAAAGAAACATCATAAGATATCAGTAATACACGGAATGTAAACTTGGCTACACAGGAACTGAATTACAGAACAGAACAGGGTCTCAAATTTAGAAAACCAACTTATGCTTGCTTAAGGGTAAAGGTGAGTTGGGGTGCTGCATAAAACCAGAGATTGAAATGAGCACAGATAAAGTTCCTTAAGCCAAATATGGAATAGACAAGAGCTACTCCTTGCTCAACGAAATGGACTCAACACCCCATATTAAACGCCTAAGAATGTACCTGACTAGTAAGTATCTTAAAACCTATGGATTGCTATGTCTCCGAAAGAGAATCAAGCGTGTGTACAGGGGCATAAACGCAGCAGTGATAGGATTGGAGAGGTTCGGTGAGCAAATGAAGACCCTTTGAAGTCATATTGCATGGTACCCATTACACGGGTCTCAACTCTCCAGTTTTAAGGTATTCTTCCTTCAGCTAAAACATGCATGTGGAACCCAGAGTATGATCAACCGTGTGATCGGGAGACCTGTTCAAATATGTCTCAGTTTTCCTCCCCTGGTACTCGGGTGCAACATTCCAGACGCTTTACTAACACTCTCCCCACTTGGAGAGTCAGCGCCTTTAACCTCCTGTTTGGCCCAGTTTGCAATTTCTGCGGAAGATGAACAGGAATAGGGAGAACCAATGAGAGACTAGCTGGAGGTGTCTGGACGGGCAAATTTAACTCTCATTTCCCACCAGGAAGAGGAATTAACCAAAGGCTCAGCGTGCCATGCCGGAACCAGATTAGGGCCTGAAGCCATCCTGCGGTGTTGCGGCCAGCTCACAAGAAAGCGAGTTGAAGAAAGGAGCTCAGGGGCACTGTAATTCACAAACCTGCAGAGTTATAAATGACAGCTATCGTCCAAAAATATACTGAAGGAAGGCTGCCAAGAGGACTTGAAAGCGGGGCAGAATTGCAGGAAACTGATTTCAGGAGGTAGACTGGAATTGCATTGAAAGCATAGGAAAAGAGGCAGAACGTCCACAATGATGCACTTGGCCAAAAAGGGCGTATGCGTTTTTTCCTGAATATATTCAGGAAAAAACGCATACGCACTTTTTGGCCAACCAAGCAAGCTTGCAAAGGAAATCTGCACTACAATGAAGTCTCACTTCCCCCCGGTCAAAAGGGCCATCTGAAAAAAGTGTAAAATCCAGAAAGGCAGGACAGGCCATGGAGAACTGGGAGCCTTGTTATGCTGATGGGCGGGATGTAAATTGCCAACAGACACTCGGGAGAAGTGTATGGTGTTTCCTGAAACATCTAAAAAACAAAGCAACAGAGCCTAGGGCACTTCCACTTATGGTCCTATAGCTTAGGGAAATTAAAATCAAAAAGACACAGCCACCCCAAAGTTTGGGACGCCTCTGTTTACAAGAACCTCATTTACCGTACAAGTTCAATATCACAGAAAGTGAAAAATGGATAAAGAAGCTGTGGTACTTACGTACAATGCAGTATCACTCAGCAATGAAATCTATGTCATCAGGCGCTTAGCAGCACAATGAATGGATTCAGGTACGATGATTCTATCTGAAATAAGTCACACAGAAAAAGAAACATCATAAGGTATCAGTAATACACGGAATGTAAACTTGGCTACACAGGAACTGAATTACAGAACAGAACAGGGTCTCAAATTTAGAAAACCAACTTATGCTTGCTTAAGGGTAAAGGTGAGTTGGGGTGCTGCATAAAACCAGAGATTGAAATGAGCACAGATAAAGTTCCTTAAGCCAAATATGGAATAGACAAGAGCTACTCCTTGCTCAACGAAATGGACTCAACACCGCCTATTAAACGCCTAAGAATGTACCTGACTAGTAAGTATCTTAAAACCTATGGATTGCTATGTCTCCGAAAGAGAATCAGGCATGTGTACAGGGGCATAAACGCAGCAGTGATAGGATTGGAGAGGTTCGGTGAGCAAATGAAGACCCTTTGAAGTCATATTGCATGGTACCCATTCCACGGGTTTCAACTACCCAGGTTTAAGGTATTCTTCCTACAGCTAAAATATGCATGTGGAACCCAGAGTATGATCAACCATGTGATCGGGAGACGTGTTCAAATATGTCTCAGTTTTCGTACCCTGGTACTCGAGTGCAACATTCCAGACGCTTTACTAACACTCTCCCGACTTGGAGAGGCAGTCCCTTTAACGTCCTGTTTGGCCCAGTTTGCAATTTCTGCAGAAGATGAACAGGAATAGGGAGAACCAATGAGAGACTAGCTGGAGGTGTCTGGACGGGCAAATTTAACTCTCATTTCGTACCAGGAAGAGGAAATAACCAAAGGCTCAGCGTGCCATGCCGGAACCAGATTAGAGCCTGAAGCCATCATGCGGTGTTACGGCCAGCTCACAAGAAAGCGAGTTGAAGAAAGGAGCTCAGGGGCACTGTAATCCACAAACCTGCAGAGTTATAAATGACAGCTATCGTCCAAAAATATACTGAAGTAAGGCTGCCAAGAGGACTTTAAAGCGGGGCAGAATTGCAGGAAACCGATTTCAGGAGGTAGACTGGAATTGCATTGAAAGCATAGGAAAAGAGGCAGAACGTCCACAATGATGCACTTGGCCAAAAAGGACGTATGCGTTTTTTCCTGAATATATTAAGGAAAAAACGCATACGCCCTTTATGGCCAACCAAGCAAACTTGCAAAGGAAATCTGCACTACAATGAAGTCTCAATTCCCCCCGGTCAAAAGGGCCATCTGAAAAAAGTGTAAAATCCTGAAAGGCAGGACAGGCCATGGAGAACTGGGAGCCTTGTTATGCTGATGGGCGGGATGTAAATTGCCAACAGACACTCTGGAGAAGTGTATGGTGTTTCCTGAAACATCTAAAAAACAAAGCAACAGAGCCTAGGGCACTTCCACTTATGGTCCTATAGCTTAGGGAAATTAAAATCAAAAAGACACAGCCACCCCAAAGATTGGGACGCCTCTGTTTACAAGAACCTCGTTTACCGTACAAGTTCAATATCACAGAAAGTGAAAAATGGATAAAGAACTTGTGGTACTTACGTACAATGCAGTATCACTCAGCAATGAAATTTATGTCATCAGGCCCTTAGCAGCACAATGAGTGGATTCAGGTATGATGATTCTAACTGAAATAAGTCACACAGAAAAAGAAACATCATAAGATATCAGTAATACACGGAATGTAAACTTGGCTACACAGGAACTGAATTACAGAACAGAACAGGGTCTCAAATTTAGAAAACCAACTTATGCTTGCTTAAGGGTAAAGGTGAGTTGGGGTGCTGCATAAAACCAGAGATTGAAATGAGCACAGATAAAGTTCCTTAAGCCAAATATGGAATAGACAAGAGCTACTCCTTGCTCAACGAAATGGACTCAACACCCCATATTAAACGCCTAAGAATGTACCTGACTAGTAAGTATCTTAAAACCTATGGATTGCTATGTCTCCGAAAGAGAATCAAGCGTGTGTACAGGGGCATAAACGCAGCAGTGATAGGATTGGAGAGGTTCGGTGAGCAAATGAAGACCCTTTGAAGTCATATTGCATGGTACCCATTACACGGGTCTCAACTCTCCAGTTTTAAGGTATTCTTCCTTCAGCTAAAACATGCATGTGGAACCCAGAGTATGATCAACCGTGTGATCGGGAGACCTGTTCAAATATGTCTCAGTTTTCCTCCCCTGGTACTCGGGTGCAACATTCCAGACGCTTTACTAACACTCTCCCCACTTGGAGAGTCAGCGCCTTTAACCTCCTGTTTGGCCCAGTTTGCAATTTCTGCGGAAGATGAACAGGAATAGGGAGAACCAATGAGAGACTAGCTGGAGGTGTCTGGACGGGCAAATTTAACTCTCATTTCCCACCAGGAAGAGGAATTAACCAAAGGCTCAGCGTGCCATGCCGGAACCAGATTAGGGCCTGAAGCCATCCTGCGGTGTTGCGGCCAGGTCACAAGAAAGCGAGTTGAAGAAAGGAGCTCAGGGGCACTGTAATTCACAAACCTGCAGAGTTATAAATGACAGCTATCGTCCAAAAATATACTGAAGTAAGGCTGCCAAGAGGACTTGAAAGCGGGGCAGAATTGCAGGAAACTGATTTCAGGAGGTAGACTGGAATTGCATTGAAAGCATAGGAAAAGAGGCAGAACGTCCACAATGATGCACTTGGCCAAAAAGGGCGTATGCGTTTTTTCCTGAATATATTCAGGAAAAAACGCATACGCCCTTTTTGGCCAACCAAGCAAGCTTGCAAAGGAAATCTGCACTACAATGAAGTCTCACTTCCCCCCGGTCAAAAGGGCCATCTGAAAAAAGTGTAAAATCCAGAAAGGCAGGACAGGCCATGGAGAACTGGGAGCCTTGTTATGCTGATGGGCGGGATGTAAATTGCCAACAGACACTCGGGAGAAGTTTATGGTGTTTCCTGAAACATCTAAAAAACAAAGCAACAGAGCCTAGGGCACTTCCACTTATGGTCCTATAGCTTAGGGAAATTAAAATCAAAAAGACACAGCCACCCCAAAGTTTGGGACGGCTCTGTTTACAACAACCTCGTTTAGAGTACAAGTTCAATATCACAGAAAGTGAAAAATGGATAAAGAAGTTGTGGTACTCACATACAATGCAGTATCACTCAGCAATGAAATCTATGTCATCAGGCCCGTAGCAGCACAATGAGTGGATTCGGGTATGGTGATTCTAACTGAAATAAGTCACACAGAAAAAGAAACATCAATAAATATCACTAATACATGGAATGTAAACTTGGATACAGAGGAACTGAATTACAAAACAGAACAGGGTCTCAAATTGAGAAAACCAACTTATGCTTGTTTAAGGGGAAAGTTGAGTTGGGGTGCTGCATAAAACCAGAGATTGAAATGAGCACAGATAAAGTTCCTTAAGCCAAATATGGAATAGACAAGAGCTACTCCTTGCTCAACGAAATGACACAACACCCCATATTAAACAACTAAGAATGTACCTGACTAGTAAGTATCTTAAAACCGATGGATTGCTATGTCTCCGAAAGAGAATCAAGCGTGTGTACAGGGGCATAAACGCAGCAGTGATAGGATTGGAGAGGTTCGGTGAGCAAATGAAGACTCTTTGAAGTCATATTGCATGGTACCCATTACACGGGTCTCAACTCTCCAGGTTTAAGGTATTCTTCCTTCAGCTAAAACATGCATGTGGAACCCAGAATATGATCAACGGTGTGATAGGGAGACTTGTTCAAATATGTCTCAGTTTTCGTCCCCTGGTACTCGGGTGCAACATTCTCGATGCTTTACTAACACTCTCCCCACTTGGAGAGTCAGTGCCTTTAACCTCCTGTTTGGCCCAGTTTGCAATTTCTGCGGAAGATGAACAGGAATAGGGAGAACCAATGAGAGACTAGCTGGAGGTGTCTGGACGGGCAAAGTTAACTCTCATTTCCCACCAGGAAGAGGAATTAACCAAAGGCTCAGCGTGCCGTGCCGGAACCAGATTAGGGCCTGAAGCCATCCTGCGGTGTTGCGGCCAGGTCACAAGAAAGCGAGTTAAAGAAAGGAGCTCAGGGGCACTGTAATTCACAAACCTGCAGAGTTATAAATGACAGCTATCGTCCAAAAATATACTGAAGTAAGGCTGCCAAGAGGAGTTGAAAGCGGGGCAGAATTGCAGGAAACCGATTTCAGGAGGTAGACTGGAATTGCATTGAAAGCATAGGAAAAGAGGCAAAATGTCCACAATGATGCACTTGGCCAAAAAGGGCGTATGCGTTTTTTCCTGAATATATTCAGGAAAAAACGCATACGCCCTTTTTGGCCAACCAAGCAAGCTTGCAAAGGAAATCTGCACTACAATGAAGTCTCACTTCCCCCCGGTCAAAAGGGCCATCTGAAAAAAGTGTAAAATCCAGAAAGGCAGGACAGGCCATGGAGAACTGGGAGCCTTGTTATGCTGATGGGCAGGATGTAAATTGCCACAGACACTCGGGAGAAGTGTATGGTGTTTCCTGAAACATCTAAAAAACAAAGCAACAGAGCCTAGGGCACTTCCACTTATGGTCCTATAGCTTAGGGAAATTAAAATAAAAAAGACACAGCCACCCCAAACTTTGGGACGGCTCTGTTTACAACAACCTCGTTTAGAGTACAAGTTCAATATCACAGAAAGTGAAAAATGGATAAAGAAGTTGTGGTACTCACATACAATGCAGTATCACTCAGTAATGAAATCTATGTCATCAGGCCCGTATCAGCACAATGAGTGGATTCGGGTATGGTGATTCTAACTGAAATAAGTCACACAGAAAAAGAAACATCAATAAATATCACTAATACACGGAAGGTAAACTTGGCTACACAGGAACTGAATTACAGAACAGAACAGGGTCTCAAATTGAGAAAACCAACTTATGCTTGCTTAAGGGGAAAGTTGAGTTGGGGTGCTGCATAAAACCAGAGATTGAAATGAGCACAGATAAAGTTCCTTAAGCCAAATATGGAATAGACAAGAGCTACTCCTTGCTCAACGAAATGACTCAACACCCCATATTAAACAATTAAGAATGTACCTGACTAGTAAGTATCTTAAAACCAATGGATTGCTATGTCTCCGAAAGAGAATCAAGCGTGTGTACAGGGGCATAAACGCAGCAGTGGTAGGATTGGAGAGGTTCGGTGAGCAAATGAAGACTCTTAGAAGTCATATTGCATGGTACCCATTCCACGGGTTTCAACTCCCCAGGTTTAAGGTATTCTTCCTTCAGCTAAAACATGCATGTGGAACCTAGAGTATGATCAACCATGTGATCGGGAGACGTGTTCAAATATGTCTCAGTTTTCGTACCCTGGTACTCGGGTGCAACATTCCAGACGCTTTACTAACACTCTCCCGACTTGCAGAGTCAGTCTCTTTAACCTCATGTTTGGCCCAGTTTGCAATTTCTGCGGAAGATGAACAGGAATAGCAAGAACCAATGAGAGACTAGCTGGAGGTGTCTGGACGGGCAAATTTAACTCTCATTTCCCAGCAGGAAGAGGAAATAACCAAAGGCTCAGCGTGCCGTTCCGGAACCAGATTAGGGCCTGAAGCCATCCTGCGGTGTTGCGGCCAGCTCACAAGAAAACGAGTTGAAGAAAGGAGCTCAGGGGCACTGTAATTCACAAACCTGCAGAGTTATAAATGACAACTATCGTCCAAAAATATACTGAAGTAAGGCTGCCAAGAGGACTTGAAAGCGGGGCAGAATTGCAGGAAACCGATTTCAGGAGGTAGACTGGAATTGCATTGAAAGCATAGGAAAAGAGACAGAACGTCCACAATGATGCACTTGGCCAAAAAGGGCGTATGCGTTTTTTCCTGAATATATTCAGGAAAAAACGCATACGCCCTTTTTGGCCAACCAAGCAAGCTTGCAAAGGAAATCTGCACTACAATGAAGTCTCACTTCCCCCCGGTCAAAAGGGCCATCTGAAAAAAGTGTAAAATCCAGAAAGGCAGGACAGGCCATGGAGAACTGGGAGCCTTGTTATGCTGATGGGCGGGATGTCAATTGCCAACAGACACTCTGGAGAAGTGTATGGTGTTTCCTGAAACATCTAAAAAACAAAGCAACAGAGCCTAGGGCACTTCCACTTATGGTCCTATAGCTTAGGGAAATTAAAATCAAAAAGACACAGCCACCCCAATGTTTGGGACGCCTCTGTTTACAAGAACCTCGTTTACCGTACAAGTTCAATATCACAGAAAGTGAAAAATGGATAAAGAACTTGTGGTACTTACGTACAATGCAGTATCACTCAGCAGTGAAATCTATGTCATCAGGCCCGTAGCAGCACAATGAGTGGATTCAGGTACGATGATTCTAACTGAAATAAGTCACACAGAAAAAGAAACATCATAAGATATCACTAATACACGGAATGTAAACTTGGCTACACAGGAACTGAATTACAGAACAGAACAGGGTCTCACATTTAGAAAAACAACTTATGCTTGCTTAAGGGTAAAGGTGAGTTGGGGTGCTGCATAAAACCAGAGATCGAAATGAGCACAGATAAAGTTCCTTAAGCCAAATATGGAATAGACAAGAGCTACTCCTTGCTCAACGAAATGGACTCAACACCGCATATTAAACGCCTAAGAATGTACCTGACTCTTAAGTATCTTAAAACCTATGGATTGCTATGTCTCCGAAAGAGAATCAAGCATGTGTACAGGGACATAAACGCAGCAGTGATAGGATTGGAGAGGTTCGGTGAGCAAATGAAGACCCTTTGAAGTCATATTGCATGGTACCCATTCCACGGGTTTCAACTACCCAGGTTTAAGGTATTCTTCCTTCAGCTAAAACATGCATGTGGAACCTAGAGTATGATCAACCATGTGATCGGGAGACGTGTTCAAATATGTCTCAGTTTTCGTACCCTGGTACTCGGGTGCAACATTCCAGACGCTTTACTAACACTCTCCCGACTTGGAGAGTCAGTCCCTTTAACCTCCTGTTTGGCCCAGTTTGCAATTTCTGCGGAAGATGAACAGGAATAGCGAGAACCAATGAGAGACTAGCTGGAGGTGTCTGGACGGGCAAATTTAACTCTCATTTCCCACCAGGAAGAGGAAATAACCAAAGGCTCAGCGTGCCGTGCCGGAACCAGATTAGGGCCTGAAGCCATCCTGCGGTGTTGCGGCCAGCTCACAAGAAAACGAGTTGAAGAAAGGAGCTCAGGGGCACTGTAATTCACAAACCTGCAGAGTTATAAATGACAACTATCGTCCAAAAATATACTGAAGTAAGGCTGCCAAGAGGAGTTGAAAGCGGGGCAGAATTGCAGGAAACCGATTTCAGGAGGTAGACTGGCATTGCATTGAAAGCATAGGAAAAGAGGCAGAAAGTCCACAATGATGCACTTGGCCAAAAAGGGCGTATGCGTTTTTTCCTGAATATATTCAGGAAAAAACGCATACGCCCTTTTTGGCCAACCAAGCAAGCTTGCAAAGGAAATCTGCACTACAATGAAGTCTCACTTCCCCCCCGGTCAAAAGGGCCATCTGAAAAAAGTGTAAAATCCAGAAAGGCAGGACAGGCCATGGAGAACTGGGAGCCTTGTTATGCTGATGGGCGGGATGTCAATTGCCAACAGACACTCGGGAGAAGTGTATGGTGTTTCCTGAAACATCTAAAAAACAAAGCAACAGAGCCTAGGGCACTTCCACTTATGGTCCTATAGCTTAGGGAAATTAAAATCAAAAAGATACAGCCACCCCAATGTTTGGGACGCCTCTGTTTACAAGAATCTCGTTTACCGTACAAGTTCAATATCACAGAAAGTAAAAAATGGATAAAGAACTTGTGGTACTTACGTACAATGCAGTATCACTCAGCAGTGAAATCTATGTCATCAGGCCCGTAGCAGCACAATGAGTGGATTCAGGTACGATGATTCTAACTGAAATAAGTCACACAGAAAAAGAAACATCATAAGATATCAGTAATACACGGAATGTAAACTTGTCTACACAGGAACTGAATTACAGAACAGAACAGGGTCTCAAATTTAGAAAACCAACTTATGCTTGTTTAAGGGTAAAGGTGAGTTGGGGTGCTGCATAAAACCAGAGATTGAAATGAGCACAGATAAAGTTCCTTAAGCCAAATATGGAATAGACAAGAGCTACTCCTTGCTCAACGAAATGGACTCAACACCGCATATTAAACGCCTAAGAATGTACCTGACTCTTAAGTATCTTAAAACCTATGGATTGCTATGTCTCTGAAAGAGAATCAAGCATGTGTACAGGGACATAAACGCAGCAGTGATAGGATTGGAGACGTTCGGTGAGCAAATGAAGACCCTTTGAAGTCATATTGCATGGTACCCATTCCACGGGTTTCAACTACCCAGGTTTAAGGTATTCTTCCTTCAGCTAAAACATGCATGTGGAACCTAGAGTATGATCAACCATGTGATCGGGAGACGTGTTCAAATATGTCTCAGTTTTCGTACCCTGGTACTCGGGTGCAACATTCCAGACGCTTTACTAACACTCTCCCGACTTGGAGAGTCAGTCCCTTTAACCTCCTGTTTGGCTCAGTTTGCAATTTCTGCGGAAGATGAACAGGAATAGCGAGAACCAATGAGAGACTAGCTGGAGGTGTCTGGACGGGCAAATTTAACTCTCATTTCCCACCAGGAAGAGGAAATAACCAAAGGCTCAGCGTGCCGTGCCGGAACCAGATTAGGGCCTGAAGCCATCCTGCGGTGTTGCGGCCAGCTCACAAGAAAACGAGTTGAAGAAAGGAGCTCAGGGGCGCTGTAATTCACAAACCTGCAGAGTTATAAATGACAACTATCGTCCAAAAATATACTGAAGTAAGGCTGCCAAGAGGACTTGAAAGCGGGGCAGAATTGCAGGAAACCGATTTCAGGAGGTAGACTGGAATTGCATTGAAAGCATAGGAAAAGAGGCAGAACGTCCACAATGATGCACTTGGCCTAAAAGGGCGTATGCGTTTTTTCCTGAATATATTCAGGAAAAAACGCATACGCCCTTTTTGGCCAACCAAGCAAGCTTGCAAAGGAAATCTGCACTACAATGAAGTCTCACTTCCCCCCGGTCAAAAGGGCCATCTGAAAAAAGTGTAAAATCCAGAAAGGCAGGACAGGCCATGGAGAACTGGGAGCCTTGTTATGCTGATGGGCGGGATGTAAATTGCCAACAGACACTCCGGAGAAGTGTATGGTGTTTCCTGAAACATCTAAAAAACAAAGCAACAGAGCCTAGGGCACTTCCACTTATGGTCCTATAGCTTAGGGAAATTAAAATCAAAAAGATACAGCCACCCCAATGTTTGGGACGCCTCTGTTTACAAGAACCTCATTTACCGTACAAGTTCAATATCACAGAAAGTGAAAAATGGATAAAGAACTTGTGGTACTTACGTACAATGCAGTATCACTCAGCAGTGAAATCTATGTCATCAGGCCCGTAGCAGCACAATGAGTGGATTCAGGTACGATGATTCTAACTGAAATAAGTCACACAGAAAAAGAAACATCATAAGATATCAGTAATACACGGAATGTAAACTTGGCTACACAGGAACTGAATTACAGAACAGAACAGGGTCTCACATTTAGAAAACCAACTTATGCTTGTTTAAGGGTAAAGGTGAGTTGGGGTGCTGCATAAAACCAGAGATTGAAATGAGCACAGATAAAGTTCCTTAAGCCAAATATGGAATAGACAAGAGCTACTCCTTGCTCAACGAAATGGACTCAACACCGCATATTAAACGCCTAAGAATGTACCTGACTCTTAAGTATCTTAAAACCTATGGATTGCTATGTCTCTGAAAGAGAATCAAGCATGTGTACAGGGACATAAACGCAGCAGTGATAGGATTGGAGAGGTTCGGTGAGCAAATGAAGACCCTTTGAAGTCATATTGCATGGTACCCATTCCACGGGTTTCAACTACCCAGCTTTAAGGTATTCTTCCTTCAGCTAAAACATGCATGTGGAACCTAGAGTATGATCAACCATGTGATCGGGAGACGTGTTCAAATATGTCTCAGTTTTCGTACCCTGGTACTCGGGTGCAACATTCCAGACGCTTTACTAACACTCTCCCGACTTGGAGAGTCAGTCCCTTTAACCTCCTGTTTGGCTCAGTTTGCAATTTCTGCGGAAGATGAACAGGAATAGCGAGAACCAATGAGAGACTAGCTGGAGGTGTCTGGACGGGCAAATTTAACTCTCATTTCCCACCAGGAAGAGGAAATAACCAAAGGCTCAGCGTGCCGTGCCGGAACCAGATTAGGGCCTGAAGCCATCCTGCGGTGTTGCGGCCAGCTCACAAGAAAACGAGTTGAAGAAAGGAGCTCAGGGGCGCTGTAATTCACAAACCTGCAGAGTTATAAATGACAACTATCGTCCAAAAATATACTGAAGTAAGGCTGCCAAGAGGACTTGAAAGCGGGGCAGAATTGCAGGAAACCGATTTCAGGAGGTAGACTGGAATTGCATTGAAAGCATAGGAAAAGAGGCAGAACGTCCACAATGATGCACTTGGCCAAAAAGGGCGTATGCGTTTTTTCCTGAATATATTCAGGAAAAAACGCATACGCACTTTTTGGCCAACCAAGCAAGCTTGCAAATGAAATCTGCACTACAATGAAGTCTCACTTCCCCCGGGTCAAAAGGGCCATCTGAAAAAAGTGTAAAATCCAGAAAGGCAGGACAGGCCATGGAGAACTGGGAGCCTTGTTATGCTGATGGGCGGGATGTAAATTGCCAACAGACACTCGGGAGAAGTGTATGGTGTTTCCTGAAACATCTAAAAAACAAAGCAACAGAGCCTAGGGCACTTCCACTTATGGTCCTATAGCTTAGGGAAATTAAAATCAAAAAGATACAGCCACCCCAATGTTTGGGACGCCTCTGTTTACAAGAACCTCATTTACCGTACAAGTTCAATATCACAGAAAGTGAAAAATGGATAAAGAACTTGTGGTACTTACGTACAATGCAGTATCACTCAGCAGTGAAATCTATGTCATCAGGCCCGTAGCAGCACAATGAGTGGATTCAGGTACGATGATTCTAACTGAAATAAGTCACACAGAAAAAGAAACATCATAAGATATCAGTAATACACGGAATGTAAACTTGGCTACACAGGAACTGAATTACAGAACAGAACAGGGTCTCACATTTAGAAAACCAACTTATGCTTGTTTAAGGGTAAAGGTGAGTTGGGGTGCTGCATAAAACCAGAGATTGAAATGAGCACAGATAAAGTTCCTTAAGCCAAATATGGAATAGACAAGAGCTACTCCTTGCTCAACGAAATGGACTCAACACCGCATATTAAACGCCTAAGAATGTACCTGACTCTTAAGTATCTTAAAACCTATGGATTGCTATGTCTCCGAAAGAGAATCAAGCATGTGTACAGGGACATAAACGCAGCAGTGATAGGATTGGAGAGGTTTGGTGAGCAAATGAAGACCCTTTGAAGTCATATTGCATGGTACCCATTCCACGGGTTTCAACTACCCAGGTTTAAGGTATTCTTCCTTCAGCTAAAACATGCATGTGGAACCTAGAGTATGATCAACCATGTGATCGGGAGACGTGTTCAAATATGTCTCAGTTTTCGTACCCTGGTACTCGGGTGCAACATTCCAGACGCTTTACTAACACTCTCCCGACTTGGAGAGTCAGTCCCTTTAACCTCCTGTTTGGCCCAGTTTGCAATTTCTGCGGAAGATGGACAGGAATAGCGAGAACCAATGAGAGACTAGCTGGAGGTGTCTGGACGGGCAAATTTAACTCTCATTTCCCACCAGGAAGAGGAAATAACCAAAGGCTCAGCGTGCCGTGCCGGAACCAGATTAGGGCCTGAAGCCATCCTGCGGTGTTGCGGCCAGCTCACAAGAAAACGAGTTGAAGAAAGGAGCTCAGGGACACTGTAATTCACAAACCTGCAGAGTTATAAATGACAACTATCGTCCAAAAATATACTGAAGTAAGGCTGCCAAGAGGACTTGAAAGCGGGGCAGAATTGCAGGAAACCGATTTCAGCAGGTAGACTGGAATTGCATTGAAAGCATAGGAAAAGAGGCAGAACGTCCACAATGATGCACTTGGCCAAAAAGGGCGTATGCGTTTTTTCCTGAATATATTCAGGAAAAAACGCATACGCCCTTTTTGGCCAACCAAGCAAGCTTGCAAAGGAAATCTGCACTACAATGAAGTCTCACTGCCCCCCGGTCAAAAGGGCCATCTGAAAAAAGTGTAAAATCCAGAAAGGCAGGACAGGCCATGGAGAACTGGGAGCCTTGTTATGCTGATGGGCGGGATGTAAATTGCCAACAGACACTCGGGAGAAGTGTATGGTGTTTCCTGAAACATCTAAAAAACAAAGCAACAGAGCCTAGGGCACTTCCACTTATGGTCCTATAGCTTAGGGAAATTAAAATCAAAAAGATACAGCCACCCCAATGTTTGGGACGTCTCTGTTTACAAGAACCTCGTTTACCGTACAAGTTCAATATCACAGAAAGTGAAAAATGGATAAAGAACTTGTGGTACTTACGTACAATGCAGTATCACTCAGCAGTGAAATCTATGTCATCAGGCCCGTAGCAGCACAATGAGTGGATTCAGGTACGATGATTCTAACTGAAATAAGTCACACAGAAAAAGAAACATCATAAGATATCAGTAATACACGGAATGTAAACTTGGCTACACAGGAACTGAATTACAGAACAGAACAGGGTCTCAAATTTAGAAAACCAACTTATGCTTGTTTAAGGGTAAAGGTGAGTTGGGGTGCTGCATAAAACCAGAGATTGAAATGAGCACAGATAAAGTTCCATAAGCCAAATATGGAATAGACAAGAGCTACTCCTTGCTCAACGAAATGGACTCAACACCGCATATTAAACGCCTAAGAATGTACCTGACTCTTAAGTATCTTAAAACCGATGGATTGCTATGTCTCCGAAAGAGAATCAAGCATGTGTACAGGGACATAAACGCAGCAGTGATAGGATTGGAGAGGTTCGGTGAGCAAATGAAGACCCTTTGAAGTCATATTGCATGGTACCCATTCCACGGGTTTCAACTACCCAGGTTTAAGGTATTCTTCCTTCAGCTAAAACATGCATGTGGAACCTAGAGTATGATCAACCATGTGATCGGGAGACGTGTTCAAATATGTCTCAGTTTTCGTACCCTGGTACTCGGGTGCAACATTCCAGACGCTTTACTAACACTCTCCCGACTTGGAGAGTCAGTCCCTTTAACCTCCTGTTTGGCCCAGTTTGCAATTTCTGCGGAAGATGAACAGGAATAGCGAGAACCAATGAGAGACTAGCTGGAGGTGTCTGGACGGGCAAATTTAACTCTCATTTCCCACCAGGAAGAGGAAATAACCAAAGGCTCAGCGTGCCGTGCCGGAACCAGATTAGGGCCTGAAGACATCCTGCGGTGTTGCGGCCAGCTCACAAGAAAACGAGTTGAAGAAAGGAGCTCAGGGGCACTGTAATTCACAAACCTGCAGAGTTATAAATGACAACTATCGTCCAAAAATATACTGAAGTAAGGCTGCCAAGAGGAGTTGAAAGCGGGGCAGAATTGCAGGAAACCGATTTCAGGAGGTAGACTGGCATTGCATTGAAAGCATAGGAAAAGAGGCAGAAAGTCCACAATGATGCACTTGGCCAAAAAGGGCGTATGCGTTTTTTCCTGAATATATTCAGGAAAAAACGCATACGCCCTTTTTGGCCAACCAAGCAAGCTTGCAAAGGAAATCTGCACTACAATGAAGTCTCACTTCCCCCCCGGTCAAAAGGGCCATCTGAAAAAAGTGTAAAATCCAGAAAGGCAGGACAGGCCATGGAGAACTGGGAGCCTTGTTATGCTGATGGGCGGGATGTCAATTGCCAACAGACACTCGGGAGAAGTGTATGGTGTTTCCTGAAACATCTAAAAAACAAAGCAACAGAGCCTAGGGCACTTCCACTTATGGTCCTATAGCTTAGGGAAATTAAAATCAAAAAGATACAGCCACCCCAATGTTTGGGACGCCTCTGTTTACAAGAACCTCGTTTACCGTACAAGTTCAATATCACAGAAAGTAAAAAATGGATAAAGAACTTGTGGTACTTACGTACAATGCAGTATCACTCAGCAGTGAAATCTATGTCATCAGGCCCGTAGCAGCACAATGAGTGGATTCAGGTACGATGATTCTAACTGAAATAAGTCACACAGAAAAAGAAACATCATAAGATATCAGTAATACACGGAATGTAAACTTGTCTACACAGGAACTGAATTACAGAACAGAACAGGGTCTCAAATTTAGAAAACCAACTTATGCTTGTTTAAGGGTAAAGGTGAGTTGGGGTGCTGCATAAAACCAGAGATTGAAATGAGCACAGATAAAGTTCCTTAAGCCAAATATGGAATAGACAAGAGCTACTCCTTGCTCAACGAAATGGACTCAACACCGCATATTAAACGCCTAAGAATGTACCTGACTCTTAAGTATCTTAAAACCTATGGATTGCTATGTCTCTGAAAGAGAATCAAGCATGTGTACAGGGACATAAACGCAGCAGTGATAGGATTGGAGAGGTTCGGTGAGCAAATGAAGACCCTTTGAAGTCATATTGCATGGTACCCATTCCACGGGTTTCAACTACCCAGGTTTAAGGTATTCTTCCTTCAGCTAAAACATGCATGTGGAACCTAGAGTATGATCAACCATGTGATCGGGAGACGTGTTCAAATATGTCTCAGTTTTCGTACCCTGGTACTCGGGTGCAACATTCCAGACGCTTTACTAACACTCTCCCGACTTGGAGAGTCAGTCCCTTTAACCTCCTGTTTGGCTCAGTTTGCAATTTCTGCGGAAGATGAACAGGAATAGCGAGAACCAATGAGAGACTAGCTGGAGGTGTCTGGACGGGCAAATTTAACTCTCATTTCCCACCAGGAAGAGGAAATAACCAAAGGCTCAGCGTGCCGTGCCGGAAACAGATTAGGGCCTGAAGCCATCCTGCGGTGTTGCGGCCAGCTCACAAGAAAACGAGTTGAAGAAAGGAGCTCAGGGGCACTGTAATTCACAAACCTGCAGAGTTATAAATGACAACTATCGTCCAAAAATATACTGAAGTAAGGCTGCCAAGAGGACTTGAAAGCGGGGCAGAATTGCAGGAAACCGATTTCAGGAGGTAGACTGGAATTGCATTGAAAGCATAGGAAAAGAGGCAGAACGTCCACAATGATGCACTTGGCCAAAAAGGGCGTATGCGTTTTTTCCTGAATATATTCAGGAAAAAACGCATACGCCCTTTTTGGCCAACCAAGCAAGCTTGCAAAGGAAATCTGCACTACAATGAAGTCTCACTTCCCCCCGGTCAAAAGGGCCATCTGAAAAAAGTGTAAAATCCAGAAAGGCAGGACAGGCCATGGAGAACTGGGAGCCTTGTTATGCTGATGGGCGGGATGTAAATTGCCAACAGACACTCGGGAGAAGTGTATGGTGTTTCCTGAAACATCTAAAAAACAAAGCAACAGAGCCTAGGGCACTTCCACTTATGGTCCTATAGCTTAGGGAAATTAAAATCAAAAAGATACAGCCACCCCAATGTTTGGGACGCCTCTGTTTACAAGAACCTCATTTACCGTACAAGTTCAATATCACAGAAAGTGAAAAATGGATAAAGAACTTGTGGTACTTACGTACAATGCAGTATCACTCAGCAGTGAAATCTATGTCATCAGGCCCGTAGCAGCACAATGAGTGGATTCAGGTACGATGATTCTAACTGAAATAAGTCACACAGAAAAAGAAACATCATAAGATATCAGTAATACACGGAATGTAAACTTGGCTACACAGGAACTGAATTACAGAACAGAACAGGGTCTCACATTTAGAAAACCAACTTATGCTTGTTTAAGGGTAAAGGTGAGTTGGGGTGCTGCATAAAACCAGAGATTGAAATGAGCACAGACAAAGTTCCTTAAGCCAAATATGGAATAGACAAGAGCTACTCCTTGCTCAACGAAATGGACTCAACACCGCATATTAAACGCCTAAGAATGTACCTGACTCTTAAGTATCTTAAAACCGATGGATTGCTATGTCTCCGAAAGAGAATCAAGCATGTGTACAGGGACATAAACGCAGCAGTGATAGGATTGGAGAGGTTCGGTGAGCAAATGAAGACCCTTTGAAGTCATATTGCATGGTACCCATTCCACGGGTTTCAACTACCCAGGTTTAAGGTATTCTTCCTTCAGCTAAAACATGCATGTGGAACCTAGAGTATGATCAACCATGTGATCGGGAGACGTGTTCAAATATGTCTCAGTTTTCGTACCCTTGTACTCGGGTGCAACATTCAAGACGCTTTACTAACACTCTCCCGACTTGGAGAGTCAGTCCCTTTAACCTCCTGTTTGGCCCAGTTTGCAATTTCTGCGGAAGATGAACAGGAATAGCGAGAACCAATGAGAGACTAGCTGGAGGTGTCTGGACGGGCAAATTTAACTCTCATTTCCCACCAGGAAGAGGAAATAACCAAAGGCTCAGCGTGCCGTGCCGGAACCAGATTAGGGCCTGAAGCCATCCTGCGGTGTTGCGGCCAGCTCACAAGAAAACGAGTTGAAGAAAGGAGCTCAGGGGCACTGTAATTCACAAACCTGCAGAGTTATAAATGACAACTATCGTCCAAAAATATACTGAAGTAAGGCTGCCAAGAGGACTTGAAAGCGGGGCAGAATTGCAGGAAACCGATTTCAGGAGGTAGACTGGAATTGCATTGAAAGCATAGGAAAAGAGGCAGAAAGTCCACAATGATGCACTTGGCCAAAAAGGGCGTATGCGTTTTTTCCTGAATATATTCAGGAAAAAACGCATACGCCCTTTTTGGCCAACCAAGCAAGCTTGCAAAGGAAATCTGCACTACAATGAAGTCTCACTTCCCCCCCGGTCAAAAGGGCCATCTGAAAAAAGTGTAAAATCCAGAAAGGCAGGACAGGCCATGGAGAACTGGGAGCCTTGTTATGCTGATGGGCGGGATGTCAATTGCCAACAGACACTCGGGAGAAGTGTATGGTGTTTCCTGAAACATCTAAAAAACAAAGCAACAGAGCCTAGGGCACTTCCACTTATGGTCCTATAGCTTAGGGAAATTAAAATCAAAAAGATACAGCCACCCCAATGTTTGGGACGCCTCTGTTTACAAGAATCTCGTTTACCGTACAAGTTCAATATCACAGAAAGTGAAAAATGGATAAAGAACTTGTGGTACTTACGTACAATGCAGTATCACTCAGCAGTGAAATCTATGTCATCAGGCCCGTAGCAGCACAATGAGTGGATTCAGGTACGATGATTCTAACTGAAATAAGTCACACAGAAAAAGAAACATCATAAGATATCAGTAATACACGGAATGTAAACTTGTCTACACAGGAACTGAATTACAGAACAGAACAGGGTCTCAAATTTAGAAAACCAACTTATGCTTGTTTAAGGGGAAAGGTGAGTTGGGGTGCTGCATAAAACCAGAGATTGAAATGAGCACAGATAAAGTTCCTTAAGCCAAATATGGAATAGACAAGAGCTACTCCTTGCTCAACGAAATGGACTCAACACCGCATATTAAACGCCTAAGAATGTACCTGACTCTTAAGTATCTTAAAACCTATGGATTGCTATGTCTCCGAAAGAGAATCAAGCATGTGTACAGGGACATAAACGCAGCAGTGATAGGATTGGAGAGGTTCGGTGAGCAAATGAAGACCCTTTGAAGTCATATTGCATGGTACCCATTCCACGGGTTTCAACTACCCAGGTTTAAGGTATTCTTCCTTCAGCTAAAACATGCATGTGGAACCTAGAGTATGATCAACCATGTGATCGGGAGACGTGCTCAAATATGTCTCAGTTTTCGTACCCTGGTACTCGGGTGCAACATTCCAGACGCTTTACTAACACTCTCCCGACTTGGAGAGTCAGTCCCTTTAACCTCCTGTTTGGCTCAGTTTGCAATTTCTGCGGAAGATGAACAGGAATAGCGAGAACCAATGAGAGACTAGCTGGAGGTGTCTGGACGGGCAAATTTAACTCTCATTTCCCACCAGGAAGAGGAAATAACCAAAGGCTCAGCGTGCCGTGCCGGAACCAGATTAGGGCCTGAAGCCATCCTGCGGTGTTGCGGCCAGCTCACAAGAAAACGAGTTGAAGAAAGGAGCTCAGGGGCACTGTAATTCACAAACCTGCAGAGTTATAAATGACAACTATCGTCCAAAAATATACTGAAGTAAGGCTGCCAAGAGGACTTGAAAGCGGGGCAGAATTGCAGGAAACCGATTTCAGGAGGTAGACTGGAATTGCATTGAAAGCATAGGAAAAGAGGCAGAACGTCCACAATGATGCACTTGGCCAAAAAGGGCGTATGCGTTTTTTCCTGAATATATTCAGGAAAAAACGCATACGCCCTTTTTGGCCAACCAAGCAAGCTTGCAAAGGAAATCTGCACTACAATGAAGTCTCACTGCCCCCCGGTCAAAAGGGCCATCTGAAAAAAGTGTAAAATCCAGAAAGGCAGGACAGGCCATGGAGAACTGGGAGCCTTGTTATGCTGATGGGCGGGATGTAAATTGCCAACAGACACTCGGGAGAAGTGTATGGTGTTTCCTGAAACATCTAAAAAACAAAGCAACAGAGCCTAGGGCACTTCCACTTATGGTCCTATAGCTTAGGGAAATTAAAATCAAAAAGATACAGCCACCCCAATGTTTGGGACGCCTCTGTTTACAAGAACCTCATTTACCGTACAAGTTCAATATCACAGAAAGTGAAAAATGGATAAAGAACTTGTGGTACTTACGTACAATGCAGTATCACTCAGCAGTGAAATCTATGTCATCAGACCCGTAGCAGCACAATGAGTGGATTCAGGTACGATGATTCTAACTGAAATAAGTCACACAGAAAAAGAAACATCATAAGATATCAGTAATACACGGAATGTAAACTTGGCTACACAGGAACTGAATTACAGAACAGAACAGGGTCTCACATTTAGAAAACCAACTTATGCTTGTTTAAGGGTAAAGGTGAGTTGGGGTGCTGCATAAAACCAGAGATTGAAATGAGCACAGATAAAGTTCCTTAAGCCAAATATGGAATAGACAAGAGCTACTCCTTGCTCAACGAAATGGACTCAACACCGCATATTAAACGCCTAAGAATGTACCTGACTCTTAAGTATCTTAAAACCGATGGATTGCTATGTCTCCGAAAGAGAATCAAGCATGTGTACAGAGACATAAACGCAGCAATGATAGGATTGGAGAGGTTCGGTGAGCAAATGAAGACCCTTTGAAGTCATATTGCATGGTACCCATTCCACGGGTTTCAACTACCCAGGTTTAAGGTATTCTTCCTTCAGCTAAAACATGCATGTGGAACCTAGAGTATGATCAACCATGTGATCGGGAGACGTGTTCAAATATGTCTGAGTTTTCGTACCCTGGTACTCGGGTGCAACATTCCAGACGCTTTACTAACACTCTCCCGACTTGGAGAGTCAGTCCCTTTAACCTCCTGTTTGGCCCAGTTTGCAATTTCTGCGGAAGATGAACAGGAATAGCGAGAACCAATGAGAGACTAGCTGGAGGTGTCTGGACGGGCAAATTTAACTCTCATTTCCCACCAGGAAGAGGAAATAACCAAAGGCTCAGCGTGCCGTGCCGGAACCAGATTAGGGCCTGAAGCCATCCTGCGGTGTTGCGGCCAGCTCACAAGAAAACGAGTTGAAGAAAGGAGCTCAGGGGCACTGTAATTCACAAACCTGCAGAGTTATAAATGACAACTATCGTCCAAAAATATACTGAAGTAAGGCTGCCAAGAGGACTTGAAAGCGGGGCAGAATTGCAGGAAACCGATTTCAGGAGGTAGACTGGAATTGCATTGAAAGCATAGGAAAAGAGGCAGAACGTCCACAATGATGCACTTGGCCAAAAAGGGCGTATGCGTTTTTTCCTGAATATATTCAGGAAAAAACGCATACGCACTTTTTGGCCAACCAAGCAAGCTTGCAAAGGAAATCTGCACTACAATGAAGTCTCACTTCCCCCCGGTCAAAAGGGCCATCTGAAAAAAGTGTAAAATCCAGAAAGGCAGGACAGGCCATGGAGACCTGGGAGCCTTGTTATGCTGATGGGCGGGATGTCAATTGCCAACAGACACTCGGGAGAAGTGTATGGTGTTTCCTGAAACATCTAAAAAACAAAGCAACAGAGCCTAGGGCACTTCCACTTATGGTCCTATAGCTTAGGGAAATTAAAATCAAAAAGATACAGCCACCCCAATGTTTGGGACGCCTCTGTTTACAAGAACCTCATTTACCGTACAAGTTCAATATCACAGAAAGTGAAAAATGGATAAAGAACTTGTGGTACTTACGTACAATGCAGTATCACTCAGCAGTGAAATCTATGTCATCAGGCCCGTAGCAGCACAATGAGTGGATTCAGGTACGATGATTCTAACTGAAATAAGTCACACAGAAAAAGAAACATCATAAGATATCAGTAATACACGGAATGTAAACTTGGCTACACAGGAACTGAATTACAGAACAGAACAGGGTCTCACATTTAGAAAACCAACTTATGCTTGTTTAAGGGTAAAGGTGAGTTGGGGTGCTGCATAAAACCAGAGATTGAAATGAGCACAGATAAAGTTCCTTAAGCCAAATATGGAATAGACAAGAGCTACTCCTTGCTCAACGAAATGGACACAACACCGCATATTAAACGCCTAAGAATGTACCTGACTCTTAAGTATCTTAAAACCGATGGATTGCTATGTCTCCGAAAGAGAATCAAGCATGTGTACAGAGACATAAACGCAGCAGTGATAGGATTGGAGAGGTTCGGTGAGCAAATGAAGACCCTTTGAAGTCATATTGCATGGTACCCATTCCACGGGTTTCAACTACCCAGGTTTAAGGTATTCTTCCTTCAGCTAAAACATGCATGTGGAACCTAGAGTATGATCAACCATGTGATCGGGAGACGTGTTCAAATATGTCTGAGTTTTCGTACCCTGGTACTCGGGTGCAACATTCCAGACGCTTTACTAACACTCTCCCGACTTGGAGAGTCAGTCCCTTTAACCTCCTGTTTGGCCCAGTTTGCAATTTCTGCGGAAGATGAACAGGAATAGCGAGAACCAATGAGAGACTAGCTGGAGGTGTCTGGACGGGCAAATTTAACTCTCATTTCCCACCAGGAAGAGGAAATAACCAAAGGCTCAGCGTGCCGTGCCGGAACCAGATTAGGGCCTGAAGCCATCCTGCGGTGTTGCGGCCAGCTCACAAGAAAACGAGTTGAAGAAAGGAGCTCAGGGGCACTGTAATTCACAAACCTGCAGAGTTATAAATGACAACTATCGTCCAAAAATATACTGAAGTAAGGCTGCCAAGAGGACTTGAAAGCGGGGCAGAATTGCAGGAAACCGATTTCAGGAGGTAGACTGGAATTGCATTGAAAGCATAGGAAAAGAGGCAGAACGTCCACAATGATGCACTTGGCCAAAAAGGGCGTATGCGTTTTTTCCTGAATATATTCAGGAAAAAACGCATACGCCCTTTTTGGCCAACCAAGCAAGCTTGCAAAGGAAATCTGCACTACAATGAAGTCTCACTGCCCCCCGGTCAAAAGGGCCATCTGAAAAAAGTGTAAAATCCAGAAAGGCAGGACAGGCCATGGAGAACTGGGAGCCTTGTTATGCTGATGGGCGGGATGGCAATTGCCAACAGACACTCGGGAGAAGTGTATGGTGTTTCCTGAAACATCTAAAAAACAAAGCAACAGAGCCTAGGGCACTTCCACTTATGGTCCTATAGCTTAGGGAAATTAAAATCAAAAAGATACTGACACCCCAATGTTTGGGACGCCTCTGTTTACAAGAACCTCGTTTACCGTACAAGTTCAATATCACAGAAAGTGAAAAATGGATAAAGAACTTGTGGTACTTACGTACAATGCAGTATCACTCAGCAGTGAAATCTATGTCATCAGGCCCGTAGCAGCACAATGAGTGGATTCAGGTACGATGATTCTAACTGAAATAAGTCACACAGAAAAAGAAACATCATAATATATCAGTAATACACGGAATGTAAACTTGGCTACACAGGAACTGAATTACAGAACAGAACAGGGTCTCAAATTTAGAAAACCAACTTATGCTTGTTTAAGGGTAAAGGTGAGTTGGGGTGCTGCATAAAACCAGAGATTGAAATGAGCACAGATAAAGTTCCTTAAGCCAAATATGGAATAGACAAGAGCTACTCCTTGCTCAACGAAATGGACTCAACACCGCATATTAAACGCCTAAGAATGTACCTGACTCTTAAGTATCTTAAAACCTATGGATTGCTATGTCTCCGAAAGAGAATCAAGCATGTGTACAGGGACATAAACGCAGCAGTGATAGGATTGGAGAGGTTCGGTGAGCAAATGAAGACCCTTTGAAGTCATATTGCATGGTACCCATTCCACGGGTTTCAACTACCCAGGTTTAAGGTATTCTTCCTTCAGCTAAAACATGCATGTGGAACCTAGAGTATGATCAACCATGTGATCGGGAGACGTGTTCAAATATGTCTCAGTTTTCGTACCCTGGTACTCGGGTGCAACATTCCAGACGCTTTACTAACACTCTCCCGACTTGGAGAGTCAGTCCCTTTAACCTCCTGTTTGGCCCAGTTTGCAATTTCTGCGGAAGATGAACAGGAATAGCGAGAACCAATGAGAGACTAGCTGGAGGTGTCTGGACGGGAAAATTTAACTCTCATTTCCCACCAGGAAGAGGAAATAACCAAAGGCTCAGCGTGCCGTGCCGGAACCAGATTAGGGCCTGAAGCCATCCTGCGGTGTTGCGGCCAGCTCACAAGAAAACGAGTTGAAGAAAGGAGCTCAGGGGCACTGTAATTCACAAACCTGCAGAGTTATAAATGACAACTATCGTCCAAAAATATACTGAAGTAAGGCTGCCAAGAGGACTTGAAAGCGGGGCAGAATTGCAGGAAACCGATTTCAGGAGGTAGACTGGAATTGCATTGAAAGCATAGGAAAAGAGGCAGAACGTCCACAATGATGCACTTGGCCAAAAAGGGCGTATGCGTTTTTTCCTGAATATATTCAGGAAAAAACGCATACGCCCTTTTTGGCCAACCAAGCAAGCTTGCAAAGGAAATCTGCACTACAATGAAGTCTCACTTCCCCCCGGTCAAAAGGGCCATCGGAAAAAAGTGTAAAATCCAGAAAGGCAGGACAGGCCATGGAGAACTGGGAGCCTTGTTATGCTGATGGGCGGGATGTCAATTGCCAACAGACACTCGGGAGAAGTGTATGGTGTTTCCTGAAACATCTAAAAAACAAAGCAACAGAGCCTAGGGCACTTCCACTTATGGTCCTATAGCTTAGGGAAATTAAAATCAAAAAGATACAGCCACCCCAATGTTTGGGACGCCTCTGTTTACAAGAACCTCGTTTACCGTACAAGTTCAATATCACAGAAAGTGAAAAATGGAGAAAGAACTTGTGGTACTTACGTACAATGCAGTATCACTCAGCAGTGAAATCTATGTCATCAGGCCCGTAGCAGCACAATGAGTGGATTCAGGTACGATGATTCTAACTGAAATAAGTCACACAGAAAAAGAAACATCATAAGATATCAGTAATACACGGAATGTAAACTTGGCTACACAGGAACTGAATTACAGAACAGAACAGGGTCTCAAATTTAGAAAACCAACTTATGCTTGTTTAAGGGGAAAGGTGAGTTGGGGTGCTGCATAAAACCAGAGATTGAAATGAGCACAGATAAAGTTCCTTAAGCCAAATATGGAATAGACAAGAGCTACTGCTTGCTCAACAAAATGGACTCAACACCGCATATTAAACGCCTAAGAATGTACCTGACTCTTAAGTATCTTAAAACCTATGGATTGCTATGTCTCCGAAAGAGAATCAAGCATGTGTACAGGGACATAAACGCAGCAGTGATAGGATTGGAGAGGTTCGGTGAGCAAATGAAGACCCTTTGAAGTCATATTGCATGGTACCCATTCCACGGGTTTCAACTACCCAGGTTTAAGGTATTCTTCCTTCAGCTAAAACATGCATGTGGAACCTAGAGTATGATCAACCATGTGATCGGGAGACGTGTTCAAATATGTCTCAGTTTTCGTACCCTGGTACTC
The DNA here is from genome assembly GCF_963455315.2 of Globicephala melas. Taxonomy (NCBI): domain Eukaryota; kingdom Metazoa; phylum Chordata; class Mammalia; order Artiodactyla; family Delphinidae; genus Globicephala; species Globicephala melas. Next base: position 203,217 of record NW_027207291.1, read on the forward strand.
GGGTGCAACATTCCAGACGCTTTACTAACACTCTCCCGACTTGGAGAGTCAGTCCCTTTAACCTCCTGTTTGGCCCAGTTTGCAATTTCTGCGGAAGATGAACAGGAATAGCGAGAACCAATGAGAGACTAGCTGGAGGTGTCTGGACGGGAAAATTTAACTCTCATTTCCCACCAGGAAGAGGAAATAACCAAAGGCTCAGCGTGCCGTGCCGGAACCAGATTAGGGCCTGAAGCCATCCTGCGGTGTTGCGGCCAGCTCACAAGAAAACGAGTTGAAGAAAGGAGCTCAGGGGCACTGTAATTCACAAACCTGCAGAGTTATAAATGACAACTATCGTCCAAAAATATACTGAAGTAAGGCTGCCAAGAGGACTTGAAAGCGGGGCAGAATTGCAGGAAACCGATTTCAGGAGGTAGACTGGAATTGCATTGAAAGCATAGGAAAAGAGGCAGAACGTCCACAATGATGCACTTGGCCAAAAAGGGCGTATGCGTTTTTTCCTGAATATATTCAGGAAAAAACGCATACGCCCTTTTTGGCCAACCAAGCAAGCTTGCAAAGGAAATCTGCACTACAATGAAGTCTCACTTCCCCCCGGTCAAAAGGGCCATCGGAAAAAAGTGTAAAATCCAGAAAGGCAGGACAGGCCATGGAGAACTGGGAGCCTTGTTATGCTGATGGGCGGGATGTCAATTGCCAACAGACACTCGGGAGAAGTGTATGGTGTTTCCTGAAACATCTAAAAAACAAAGCAACAGAGCCTAGGGCACTTCCACTTATGGTCCTATAGCTTAGGGAAATTAAAATCAAAAAGATACAGCCACCCCAATGTTTGGGACGCCTCTGTTTACAAGAACCTCGTTTACCGTACAAGTTCAATATCACAGAAAGTGAAAAATGGAGAAAGAACTTGTGGTACTTACGTACAATGCAGTATCACTCAGCAGTGAAATCTATGTCATCAGGCCCGTAGCAGCACAATGAGTGGATTCAGGTACGATGATTCTAACTGAAATAAGTCACACAGAAAAAGAAACATCATAAGATATCAGTAATACACGGAATGTAAACTTGGCTACACAGGAACTGAATTACAGAACAGAACAGGGTCTCAAATTTAGAAAACCAACTTATGCTTGTTTAAGGGGAAAGGTGAGTTGGGGTGCTGCATAAAACCAGAGATTGAAATGAGCACAGATAAAGTTCCTTAAGCCAAATATGGAATAGACAAGAGCTACTCCTTGCTCAACGAAATGGACTCAACACCGCATATTAAACGCCTAAGAATGTACCTGACTCTTAAGTATCTTAAAACCTATGGATTGCTATGTCTCCGAAAGAGAATCAAGCATGTGTACAGGGACATAAACGCAGCAGTGATAGGATTGGAGAGGTTCGGTGAGCAAATGAAGACCCTTTGAAGTCATATTGCATGGTACCCATTCCACGGGTTTCAACTACCCAGGTTTAAGGTATTCTTCCTTCAGCTAAAACATGCATGTGGAATCTAGAGTATGATCAACCATGTGATCGGGAGACGTGTTCAAATATGTCTCAGTTTTCGTACCCTGGTACTCGGGTGCAACATTCCAGATGCTTTACTAACACTCTCCCGACTTGGAGAGTCAGTCCCTTTAACCTCCTGTTTGGCCCAGTTTGCAATTTCTGCGGAAGATGGACAGGAATAGCGAGAACCAATGAGAGACTAGCTGGAGGTGTCTGGACGGGCAAATTTAACTCTCATTTCCCACCAGGAAGAGGAAATAACCAAAGGCTCAGCGTGCCGTGCCGGAACCAGATTAGGGCCTGAAGCCATCCTGCGGTGTTGCGGCCAGCTCACAAGAAAACGAGTTGAAGAAAGGAGCTCAGGGGCACTGTAATTCACAAACCTGCAGAGTTATAAATGACAACTATCGTCCAAAAATATACTGAAGTAAGGCTGCCAAGAGGACTTGAAAGCGGGGCAGAATTGCAGGAAACCGATTTCAGGAGGTAGACTGGAATTGCATTGAAAGCATAGGAAAAGAGGCAGAACGTCCACAATGATGCACTTGGCCAAAAAGGGCGTATGCGTTTTTTCCTGAATATATTCAGGAAAAAACGCATACGCCCTTTTTGGCCAACCAAGCAAGCTTGCAAAGGAAATCTGCACTACAATGAAGTCTCACTTCCCCCCCGGTCAAAAGGGCCATCTGAAAAAAGTGTAAAATCCAGAAAGGCAGGACAGGCCATGGAGAACTGGGAGCCTTGTTATGCTGATGGGCGGGATGTCAATTGCCAACAGACACTCGGGAGAAGTGTATGGTGTTTCCTGAAACATCTAAAAAACAAAGCAACAGAGCCTAGGGCACTTCCACTTATGGTCCTATAGCTTAGGGAAATTAAAATCAAAAAGATACAGCCACCCCAATGTTTGGGACGCCTCTGTTTACAAGAACCTCATTTACCGTACAAGTTCAGTATCACAGAAAGTGAAAAATGGATAAAGAACTTGTGGTACTTATGTACAATGCAGTATCACTCAGCAGTGAAATCTATGTCATCAGGCCCGTAGCAGCACAATGAGTGGATTCAGGTACGATGATTCTAACTGAAATAAGTCACACAGAGAAAGAAACATCATAAGATATCAGTAATACACGGAATGTAAACTTGGCTACACAGGAACTGAATTACAGAACAGAACAGGGTCTCAAATTTAGAAAACCAACTTATGCTTGTTTAAGGGGAAAGGTGAGTTGGGGTGCTGCATAAAACCAGAGATTGAAATGAGCACAGATAAAGTTCCTTAAGCCAAATATGGAATAGACAAGAGCTACTCCTTGCTCAACGAAATGGACTCAACACCGCATATTAAACGCCTAAGAATGTACCTGACTCTTAAGTATCTTAAAACCTATGGATTGCTATGTCTCCGAAAGAGAATCAAGCATGTGTACAGGGACATAAACGCAGCAGTGATAGGATTGGAGAGGTTCGGTGAGCAAATGAAGACCCTTTGAAGTCATATTGCATGGTACCCATTCCACGGGTTTCAACTACCCAGGTTTAAGGTATTCTTCCTTCAGCTAAAACATGCATGTGGAACCTAGAGTATGATCAACCATGTGATCGGGAGACGTGTTCAAATATGTCTCAGTTTTCGTACCCTGGTACTCGGGTGCAACATTCCAGACGCTTTACTAACACTCTCCCGACTTGGAGAGTCAGTCCCTTTAACCTCCTGTTTGGCCCAGTTTGCAATTTCTGCGGAAGATGAACAGGAATAGCGAGAACCAATGAGAGACTAGCTGGAGGTGTCTGGACGGGCAAATTTAACTCTCATTTCCCACCAGGAAGAGGAAATAACCAAAGGCTCAGCGTGCCGTGCCGGAACCAGATTAGGGCCTGAAGCCATCCTGCGGTGTTGCGGCCAGCTCACAAGAAAACGAGTTGAAGAAAGGAGCTCAGGGGCACTGTAATTCACAAACCTGCAGAGTTATAAATGACAACTATCGTCCAAAAATATACTGAAGTAAGGCTGCCAAGAGGACTTGAAAGCGGGGCAGAATTGCAGGAAACCGATTTCAGGAGGTAGACTGGAATTGCATTGAAACCATAGGAAAAGAGGCAGAACGTCCACAATGATGCACTTGGCCAAAAAGGGCGTATGCGTTTTTTCCTGAATATATTCAGGAAAAAACGCATACGCCCTTTTTGGCCAACCAAGCAAGCTTGCAAAGGAAATCTGCACTACAATGAAGTCTCACTTCCCCCCCGGTCAAAAGGGCCATCTGAAAAAAGTGTAAAATCCAGAAAGGCAGGACAGGCCATGGAGAACTGGGAGCCTTGTTATGCTGATGGGCGGGATGTCAATTGCCAACAGACACTCGGGAGAAGTGTATGGTGTTTCCTGAAACATCTAAAAAACAAAGCAACAGAGCCTAGGGCACTTCCACTTATGGTCCTATAGCTTAGGGAAATTAAAATCAAAAAGATACAGCCACCCCAATGTTTGGGACGCCTCTGTTTACAAGAACCTCGTTTACCGTACAAGTTCAATATCACAGAAAGTGAAAAATGGAGAAAGAACTTGTGGTACTTACGTACAATGCAGTATCACTCAGCAGTGAAATCTATGTCATCAGGCCCGTAGCAGCACAATGAGTGGATTCAGGTACGATGATTCTAACTGAAATAAGTCACACAGAGAAAGAAACATCATAAGATATCAGTAATACACGGAATGTAAACTTGGCTACACAGGAACTGAATTACAGAACAGAACAGGGTCTCAAATTTAGAAAACCAACTTATGCTTGTTTAAGGGTAAAGGTGAGTTGGGGTGCTGCATAAAACCAGAGATTGAAATGAGCACAGATAAAGTTCCTTAAGCCAAATATGGAATAGACAAGAGCTACTCCTTGCTCAACGAAATGGACTCAACACCGCATATTAAACGCCTAAGAATGTACCTGACTCTTAAGTATCTTAAAACCTATGGATTGCTATGTCTCCGAAAGAGAATCAAGCATGTGTACAGGGACATAAACGCAGCAGTGATAGGATTGGAGAGGTTCGGTGAGCAAATGAAGACCCTTTGAAGTCATATTGCATGGTACCCATTCCACGGGTTTCAACTACCCAGGTTTAAGGTATTCTTCCTTCAGCTAAAACATGCATGTGGAACCTAGAGTATGATCAACCATGTGATCGGGAGACGTGTTCAAATATGTCTCAGTTTTCGTACCCTGGTACTCGGGTGCAACATTCCAGACGCTTTACTAACACTCTCCCGACTTGGAGAGTCAGTCCCTTTAACCTCCTGTTTGGCCCAGTTTGCAATTTCTGCGGAAGATGAACAGGAATAGCGAGAACCAATGAGAGACTAGCTGGAGGTGTCTGGACGGGCAAATTTAACTCTCATTTCCCACCAGGAAGAGGAAATAACCAAAGGCTCAGCGTGCCGTGCCGGAACCAGATTAGGGCCTGAAGCCATCCTGCGGTGTTGCGGCCAGCTCACAAGAAAACGAGTTGAAGAAAGGAGCTCAGGGGCACTGTAATTCACAAACCTGCAGAGTTATAAATGACAACTATCGTCCAAAAATATACTGAAGTAAGGCTGCCAAGAGGAGTTGAAAGCGGGGCAGAATTGCAGGAAACCGATTTCAGGAGGTAGACTGGAATTGCATTGAAACCATAGGAAAAGAGGCAGAACGTCCACAATGATGCACTTGGCCAAAAAGGGCGTATGCGTTTTTTCCTGAATATATTCAGGAAAAAACGCATACGCCCTTTTTGGCCAACCAAGCAAGCTTGCAAAGGAAATCTGCACTACAATGAAGTCTCACTTCCCCCCGGTCAAAAGGGCCATCTGAAAAAAGTGTAAAATCCAGAAAGGCAGGACAGGCCATGGAGAACTGGGAGCCTTGTTATGCTGATGGGCGGGATGTCAATTGCCAACAGACACTCGGGAGAAGTGTATGGTGTTTCCTGAAACATCTAAAAAACAAAGCAACAGAGCCTAGGGCACTTCCACTTATGGTCCTATAGCTTAGGGAAATTAAAATCAAAAAGATACAGCCACCCCAATGTTTGGGACGCCTCTGTTTACAAGAACCTCGTTTACCGTACAAGTTCAATATCACAGAAAGTGAAAAATGGAGAAAGAACTTGTGGTACTTACGTACAATGCAGTATCACTCAGCAGTGAAATCTATGTCATCAGGCCCGTAGCAGCACAATGAGTGGATTCAGGTACGATGATTCTAACTGAAATAAGTCACACAGAGAAAGAAACATCATAAGATATCAGTAATACACGGAATGTAAACTTGGCTACACAGGAACTGAATTACAGAACAGAACAGGGTCTCAAATTTAGAAAACCAACTTATGCTTGTTTAAGGGTAAAGGTGAGTTGGGGTGCTGCATAAAACCAGAGATTGAAATGAGCACAGATAAAGTTCCTTAAGCCAAATATGGAATAGACAAGAGCTACTCCTTGCTCAACGAAATGGACTCAACACCGCATATTAAACGCCTAAGAATGTACCTGACTCTTAAGTATCTTAAAACCTATGGATTGCTATGTCTCCGAAAGAGAATCAAGCATGTGTACAGGGACATAAACGCAGCAGTGATAGGATTGGAGAGGTTCGGTGAGCAAATGAAGACCCTTTGAAGTCATATTGCATGGTACCCATTCCACGGGTTTCAACTACCCAGGTTTAAGGTATTCTTCCTTCAGCTAAAACATGCATGTGGAACCTAGAGTATGATCAACCATGTGATCGGGAGACGTGTTCAAATATGTCTCAGTTTTCGTACCCTGGTACTCGGGTGCAACATTCCAGACGCTTTACTAACACTCTCCCGACTTGGAGAGTCAGTCCCTTTAACCTCCTGTTTGGCCCAGTTTGCAATTTCTGCGGAAGATGAACAGGAATAGCGAGAACCAATGAGAGACTAGCTGGAGGTGTCTGGACGGGCAAATTTAACTCTCATTTCCCACCAGGAAGAGGAAATAACCAAAGGCTCAGCGTGCCGTGCCGGAACCAGATTAGGGCCTGAAGCCATCCTGCGGTGTTGCGGCCAGCTCACAAGAAAACGAGTTGAAGAAAGGAGCTCAGGGGCACTGTAATTCACAAACCTGCAGAGTTATAAATGACAACTATCGTCCAAAAATATACTGAAGTAAGGCTGCCAAGAGGACTTGAAAGCGGGGCAGAATTGCAGGAAACCGATTTCAGGAGGTAGACTGGAATTGCATTGAAACCATAGGAAAAGAGGCAGAACGTCCACAATGATGCACTTGGCCAAAAAGGGCGTATGCGTTTTTTCCTGAATATATTCAGGAAAAAACGCATACGCCCTTTTTGGCCAACCAAGCAAGCTTGCAAAGGAAATCTGCACTACAATGAAGTCTCACTTCCCCCCGGTCAAAAGGGCCATCTGAAAAAAGTGTAAAATCCAGAAAGGCAGGACAGGCCATGGAGAACTGGGAGCCTTGTTATGCTGATGGGCGGGATGTCAATTGCCAACAGACACTCGGGAGAAGTGTATGGTGTTTCCTGAAACATCTAAAAAACAAAGCAACAGAGCCTAGGGCACTTCCACTTATGGTCCTATAGCTTAGGGAAATTAAAATCAAAAAGATACAGCCACCCCAATGTTTGGGACGCCTCTGTTTACAAGAACCTCGTTTACCGTACAAGTTCAATATCACAGAAAGTGAAAAATGGATAAAGAACTTGTGGTACTTACGTACAATGCAGTATCACTCAGCAGTGAAATCTATGTCATCAGGCCCGTAGCAGCACAATGAGTGGATTCAGGTACGATGATTCTAACTGAAATAAGTCACACAGAAAAAGAAACATCATAAGATATCAGTAATACACGGAATGTAAACTTGGCTACACAGGAACTGAATTACAGAACAGAACAGGGTCTCAAATTTAGAAAACCAACTTATGCTTGTTTAAGGGGAAAGGTGAGTTGGGGTGCTGCATAAAACCAGAGATTGAAATGAGCACAGATAAAGTTCCTTAAGCCAAATATGGAATAGACAAGAGCTACTCCTTGCTCAACGAAATGGACTCAACACCGCATATTAAACGCCTAAGAATGTACCTGACTCTTAAGTATCTTAAAACCTATGGATTGCTATGTCTCCGAAAGAGAATCAAGCATGTGTACAGGGACATAAACGCAGCAGTGATAGGATTGGAGAGGTTCGGTGAGCAAATGAAGACCCTTTGAAGTCATATTGCATGGTACCCATTCCAAGGGTTTCAACTACCCAGGTTTAAGGTATTCTTCCTTCAGCTAAAACATGCATGTGGAACCCAGAGTATGATCAACCATGTGAATGGGAGACCTGTTCAAATATGTCTCAGTTTTCATACCCTGGTACTCGGGTGCAACATTCCAGACGCTTTACTAACACTCTCCCGACTTGGAGAGTCAGTCCCTTTAACCTCCTGTTTGGCCCAGTTTGCAATTTCTGCGGAAGATGGACAGGAATAGCGAGAACCAATGAGAGACTAGCTGGAGGTGTCTGGGCGGGCAAATTTAACTCTCATTTCCCACCAGGAAGAGGAAATAACCAAAGGCTCAGCGTGCCGTGCCGGAACCAGATTAGGGCCTGAAGCCATCCTGCGGTGTTGCGGCCAGCTCACAAGAAAACGAGTTGAAGAAAGGAGCTCAGGGGCACTGTAATTCACAAACCTGCAGAGTTATAAATGACAACTATCGTCCAAAAATATACTGAAGTAAGGCTGCCAAGAGGACTTGAAAGCGGGGCAGAATTGCAGGAAACCGATTTCAGGAGGTAGACTGGAATTGCATTGAAAGCATAGGAAAAGAGGCAGAACGTCCACAATGATGCACTTGGCCAAAAAGGGCGTATGCGTTTTTTCCTGAATATATTCAGGAAAAAACGCATACGCCCTTTTTGGCCAACCAAGCAAGCTTGCAAAGGAAATCTGCACTACAATGAAGTCTCACTTCCCCCCCGGTCAAAAGGGCCATCTGAAAAAAGTGTAAAATCCAGAAAGGCAGGACAGGCCATGGAGAACTGGGAGCCTTGTTATGCTGATGGGCGGGATGTAAATTGCCAACAGACACTCGGGAGAAGTGTATGGTGTTTCCTGAAACATCTAAAAAACAAAGCAACAGAGCCTAGGGCACTTCCACTTATGGTCCTATAGCTTAGGGAAATTAAAATCAAAAAGATACAGCCACCCCAATGTTTGGGACGCCTCTGTTTACAAGAACCTCGTTTACCGTACAAGTTCAATATCACAGAAAGTGAAAAATGGATAAAGAACTTGTGGTACTTACGTACAATGCAGTATCACTCAGCAGTGAAATCTATGTCATCAGGCCCGTAGCAGCACAATGAGTGGATTCAGGTACGATGATTCTAACTGAAATAAGTCACACAGAGAAAGAAACATCATAAGATATCAGTAATACACGGAATGTAAACTTGGCTACACAGGAACTGAATTACAGAACAGAACAGGGTCTCACATTTAGAAAACCAACTTATGCTTGTTTAAGGGTAAAGGTGAGTTGGGGTGCTGCATAAAACCAGAGATTGAAATGAGCACAGATAAAGTTCCTTAAGCCAAATATGGAATAGACAAGAGCTACTCCTTGCTCAACGAAATGGACTCAACACCGCATATTAAACGCCTAAGAATGTACCTGACTCTTAAGTATCTTAAAACCTATGGATTGCTATGTCTCCGAAAGAGAATCAAGCATGTGTACAGGGACATAAACGCAGCAGTGATAGGATTGGAGAGGTTCGGTGAGCAAATGAAGACCCTTTGAAGTCATATTGCATGGTACCCATTCCAAGGGTTTCAACTACCCAGGTTTAAGGTATTCTTCCTTCAGCTAAAACATGCATGTGGAACCCAGAGTATGATCAACCATGTGAACGGGAGACCTGTTCAAATATGTCTCAGTTTTCGTACCCTGGTACTCGGGTGCAACATTCCAGACGCTTTACTAACACTCTCCCGACTTGGAGAGTCAGTCCCTTTAACCTCCTGTTTGGCCCAGTTTGCAATTTCTGCGGAAGATGGACAGGAATAGCGAGAACCAATGAGAGACTAGCTGGAGGTGTCTGGGCGGGCAAATTTAACTCTCATTTCCCACCAGGAAGAGGAAATAACCAAAGGCTCAGCGTGCCGTGCCGGAACCAGATTAGGGCCTGAAGCCATCCTGCGGTGTTGCGGCCAGCTCACAAGAAAACGAGTTGAAGAAAGGAGCTCAGGGGCACTGTAATTCACAAACCTGCAGAGTTATAAATGACAACTATCGTCCAAAAATATACTGAAGTAAGGCTGCCAAGAGGACTTGAAAGCGGGGCAGAATTGCAGGAAACCGATTTCAGGAGGTAGACTGGAATTGCATTGAAAGCATAGGAAAAGAGGCAGAACGTCCACAATGATGCACTTGGCCAAAAAGGGCGTATGCGTTTTTTCCTGAATATATTCAGGAAAAAACGCATACGCCCTTTTTGGCCAACCAAGCAAGCTTGCAAAGGAAATCTGCACTACAATGAAGTCTCACTTCCCCCCGGTCAAAAGGGCCATCTGAAAAAAGTGTAAAATCCAGAAAGGCAGGACAGGCCATGGAGAACTGGGAGCCTTGTTATGCTGATGGGCGGGATGTCAATTGCCAACAGACACTCGGGAGAAGTGTATGGTGTTTCCTGAAACATCTAAAAAACAAAGCAACAGAGCCTAGGGCACTTCCACTTATGGTCCTATAGCTTAGGGAAATTAAAATCAAAAAGATACAGCCACCCCAATGTTTGGGACGCCTCTGTTTACAAGAACCTCGTTTACCGTACAAGTTCAATATCACAGAAAGTGAAAAATGGATAAAGAACTTGTGGTACTTACGTACAATGCAGTATCACTCAGCAGTGAAATCTATGTCATCAGGCCCGTAGCAGCACAATGAGTGGATTCAGGTACGATGATTCTAACTGAAATAAGTCACACAGAAAAAGAAACATCATAAGATATCACTAATACACGGAATGTAAACTTGGCTACACAGGAACTGAATTACAGAACAGAACAGGGTCTCAAATTTAGAAAAGCAACTTATGCTTGTTTAAGGGTAAAGGTGAGTTGGGGTGCTGCATAAAACCAGAGATTGAAATGAGCACAGATAAAGTTCCTTAAGCCAAATATGGAATAGACAAGAGCTACTCCTTGCTCAACGAAATGGACTCAACACCGCATATTAAACGCCTAAGAATGTACCTGACTCTTAAGTATCTTAAAACCTATGGATTGCTATGTCTCCGAAAGAGAATCAAGCATGTGTACAGGGACATAAACGCAGCAGTGATAGGATTGGAGAGGTTCGGTGAGCAAATGAAGACCCTTTGAAGTCATATTGCATGGTACCCATTCCACGGGTTTCAACTACCCAGGTTTAAGGTATTCTTCCTTCAGCTAAAACATGCATGTGGAACCTAGAGTATGATCAACCATGTGATCGGGAGACGTGTTCAAATATGTCTCAGTTTTCGTACCCTGGTACTCGGGTGCAACATTCCAGACGCTTTACTAACACTCTCCCGACTTGGAGAGTCAGTCCCTTTAACCTCCTGTTTGGCCCAGTTTGCAATTTCTGCGGAAGATGAACAGGAATAGCGAGAACCAATGAGAGACTAGCTGGAGGTGTCTGGACGGGCAAATTTAACTCTCATTTCCCACCAGGAAGAGGAATTAACCAAAGGCTCAGCGTGCCATGCCGGAACCAGATTAGGGCCTGAAGCCATCCTGCGGTGTTGCGGCCAGCTCACAAGAAAACGAGTTGAAGAAAGGAGCTCAGGGGCACTGTAATTCACAAACCTGCAGAGTTATAAATGACAACTATCGTCCAAAAATATACTGAAGTAAGGCTGCCAAGAGGACTTGAAAGCGGGGCAGAATTGCAGGAAACCGATTTCAGGAGGTAGACTGGAATTGCATTGAAAGCATAGGAAAAGAGGCAGAACGTCCACAATGATGCACTTGGCCAAAAAGGGCGTATGCGTTTTTTCCTGAATATATTCAGGAAAAAACGCATACGCCCTTTTTGGCCAACCAAGCAAGCTTGCAAAGGAAATCTGCACTACAAAGAAGTCTCACTGCCCCCCGGTCAAAAGGGCCATCTGAAAAAAGTGTAAAATCCAGAAAGGCAGGACAGGCCATGGAGAACTGGGAGCCTTGTTATGCTGATGGGCGGGATGTCAATTGCCAACAGACACTCGGGAGAAGTGTATGGTGTTTCCTGAAACATCTAAAAAACAAAGCAACAGAGCCTAGGGCACTTCCACTTATGGTCCTATAGCTTAGGGAAATTAAAATCAAAAAGATACAGCCACCCCAATGTTTGGGACGCCTCTGTTTACAAGAACCTCGTTTACCGTACAAGTTCAATATCACAGAAAGTGAAAAATGGATAAAGAACTTGTGGTACTTACGTACAATGCAGTATCACTCAGCAGTGAAATCTATGTCATCAGGCCCGTAGCAGCACAATGAGTGGATTCAGGTACGATGATTCTAACTGAAATAAGTCACACAGAAAAAGAAACATCATAAGATATCAGTAATACACGGAATGTAAACTTGGCTACACAGGAACTGAATTACAGAACAGAACAGGGTCTCAAATTTAGAAAACCAACTTATGCTTGTTTAAGGGGAAAGGTGAGTTGGGGTGCTGCATAAAACCAGAGATTGAAATGAGCACAGATAAAGTTCCTTAAGCCAAATATGGAATAGACAAGAGCTACTCCTTGCTCAACGAAATGGACTCAACACCGCATATTAAACGCCTAAGAATGTACCTGACTCTTAAGTATCTTAAAACCTATGGATTGCTATGTCTCCGAAAGAGAATCAAGCGTGTGTACAGGGACATAAACGCAGCAGTGATAGGATTGGAGAGGTTCGGTGAGCAAATGAAGACCCTTTGAAGTCATATTGCATGGTACCCATTCCACGGGTTTCAACTACCCAGGTTTAAGGTATTCTTCCTTCAGCTAAAACATGCATGTGGAACCTAGAGTATGATCAACCATGTGATCGGGAGACGTGTTCAAATATGTCTCAGTTTTCGTACCCTGGTACTCGGGTGCAACATTCCAGACGCTTTACTAACACTCTCCCGACTTGGAGAGTCAGTCCCTTTAACCTCCTGTTTGGCCCAGTTTGCAATTTCTGCGGAAGATGAACAGGAATAGCGAGAACCAATGAGAGACTAGCTGGAGGTGTCTGGACGGGAAAATTTAACTCTCATTTCCCACCAGGAAGAGGAAATAACCAAAGGCTCAGCGTGCCGTGCCGGAACCAGATTAGGGCCTGAAGCCATCCTGCGGTGTTGCGGCCAGCTCACAAGAAAACGAGTTGAAGAAAGGAGCTCAGGGGCACTGTAATTCACAAACCTGCAGAGTTATAAATGACAACTATCGTCCAAAAATATACTGAAGTAAGGCTGCCAAGAGGACTTGAAAGCGGGGCAGAATTGCAGGAAACCGATTTCAGGAGGTAGACTGGAATTGCATTGAAAGCATAGGAAAAGAGGCAGAACGTCCACAATGATGCACTTGGCCAAAAAGGGCGTATGCGTTTTTTCCTGAATATATTCAGGAAAAAACGCATACGCCCTTTTTGGCCAACCAAGCAAGCTTGCAAAGGAAATCTGCACTACAATGAAGTCTCACTTACCCCCGGTCAAAAGGGCCATCGGAAAAAGTGTAAAATCCAGAAAGGCAGGACAGGCCATGGAGAACTGGGAGCCTTGTTATGCTGATGGGCGGGATGTCAATTGCCAACAGACACTCGGGAGAAGTGTATGGTGTTTCCTGAAACATCTAAAAAACAAAGCAACAGAGCCTAGGGCACTTCCACTTATGGTCCTATAGCTTAGGGAAATTAAAATCAAAAAGATACAGCCACCCCAATGTTTGGGACGCCTCTGTTTACAAGAACCTCGTTTACCGTACAAGTTCAATATCACAGAAAGTGAAAAATGGAGAAAGAACTTGTGGTACTTACGTACAATGCAGTATCACTCAGCAGTGAAATCTATGTCATCAGGCCCGTAGCAGCACAATGAGTGGATTCAGGTACGATGATTCTAACTGAAATAAGTCACACAGAGAAAGAAACATCATAAGATATCAGTAATACACGGAATGTAAACTTGGCTACACAGGAACTGAATTACAGAACAGAACAGGGTCTCAAATTTAGAAAACCAACTTATGCTTGTTTAAGGGGAAAGGTGAGTTGGGGTGCTGCATAAAACCAGAGATTGAAATGAGCACAGATAAAGTTCCTTAAGCCAAATATGGAATAGACAAGAGCTACTCCTTGCTCAACGAAATGGACTCAACACCGCATATTAAACGCCTAAGAATGTACCTGACTCTTAAGTATCTTAAAACCTATGGATTGCTATGTCTCCGAAAGAGAATCAAGCATGTGTACAGGGACATAAACGCAGCAGTGATAGGATTGGAGAGGTTCGGTGAGCAAATGAAGACCCTTTGAAGTCATATTGCATGGTACCCATTCCACGGGTTTCAACTACCCAGGTTTAAGGTATTCTTCCTTCACCTAAAACATGCATGTGGAATCTAGAGTATGATCAACCATGTGATCGGGAGACGTGTTCAAATATGTCTCAGTTTTTGTACCCTGGTACTCGGGTGCAACATTCCAGATGCTTTACTAACACTCTCCCGACTTGGAGAGTCAGTCCCTTTAACCTCCTGTTTGGCCCAGTTTGCAATTTCTGCGGAAGATGGACAGGAATAGCGAGAACCAATGAGAGACTAGCTGGAGGTGTCTGGACGGGCAAATTTAACTCTCATTTCCCATCAGGAAGAGGAAATAACCAAAGGCTCAGCGTGCCGTGCCGGAACCAGATTAGGGCCTGAAGCCATCCTGCGGTGTTGCGGCCAGCTCACAAGAAAACGAGTTGAAGAAAGGAGCTCAGGGGCACTGTAATTCACAAACCTGCAGAGTTATAAATGACAACTATCGTCCAAAAATATACTGAAGTAAGGCTGCCAAGAGGACTTGAAAGCGGGGCAGAATTGCAGGAAACCGATTTCAGGAGGTAGACTGGAATTGCATTGAAAGCATAGGAAAAGAGGCAGAACGTCCACAATGATGCACTTGGCCAAAAAGGGCGTATGCGTTTTTTCCTGAATATATTCAGGAAAAAACGCATACGCCCTTTTTGGCCAACCAAGCAAGCTTGCAAAGGAAATCTGCACTACAATGAAGTCTCACTTCCCCCCCGGTCAAAAGGGCCATCTGAAAAAAGTGTAAAATCCAGAAAGGCAGGACAGGCCATGGAGAACTGGGAGCCTTGTTATGCTGATGGGCGGGATGTAAATTGCCAACAGACACTCGGGAGAAGTGTATGGTGTTTCCGGAAACATCTAAAAAACAAAGCAACAGAGCCTAGGGCACTTCCACTTATGGTCCTATAGCTTAGGGAAATTAAAATCAAAAAGATACAGCCACCCCAATGTTTGGGACGCCTCTGTTTACAAGAACCTCGTTTACCGTACAAGTTCAATATCACAGAAAGTGAAAAATGGATAAAGAACTTGTGGTACTTATGTACAATGCAGTATCACTCAGCAGTGAAATCTATGTCATCAGGCCCGTAGCAGCACAATGAGTGGATTCAGGTAAGATGATTCTAACTGAAATAAGTCACACAGAGAAAGAAACATCATAAGATATCAGTAATACACGGAATGTAAACTTGGCTACACAGGAACTGAATTACAGAACAGAACAGGGTCTCACATTTAGAAAACCAACTTATGCTTGTTTAAGGGGAAAGGTGAGTTGGGATGCTGCATAAAACCAGAGATTGAAATGAGCACAGATAAAGTTCCTTAAGCCAAATATGGAATAGACAAGAGCTACTCCTTGCTCAACGAAATGGACTCAACACCGCATATTAAACGCCTAAGAATGTACCTGACTCTTAAGTATCTTAAAACCGATGGATTGCTATGTCTCCGAAAGAGAATCAAGCATGTGTACAGGGACATAAACGCAGCAGTGATAGGATTGGAGAGGTTCGGTGAGCAAATGAAGACCCTTTGAAGTCATATTGCATGGTACCCATTCCACGGGTTTCAACTACCCAGGTTTAAGGTATTCTTCCTTCAGCTAAAACATGCATGTGGAACCTAGAGTATGATCAACCATGTGATCGGGAGACGTGTTCAAATATGTCTCAGTTTTCGTACCCTGGTACTCGGGTGCAACATTCCAGACGCTTTACTAACACTCTCCCGACTTGGAGAGTCAGTCCCTTAACCTCCTGTTTGGCCCAGTTTGCAATTTCTGCGGAAGATGGACAGGAATAGCGAGAACCAATGAGAGACTAGCTGGAGGTGTCTGGGCGGGCAAATTTAACTCTCATTTCCCACCAGGAAGAGGAAATAACCAAAGGCTCAGTGTGCCGTGCCGGGACCAGATTAGGGCCTGAAGCCATCCTGCGGTGTTGCGGCCAGCTCACAAGAAAACGAGTTGAAGAAAGGAGCTCAGGGGCACTGTAATTCAGAAACATGCAGAGTTATAAATGACAACTATCGTCCAAAAATATACTGAAGTAAGGCTGCCAAGAGGAATTGAAAGCGGGGCAGAATTGCAGGAAACTGATTTCAGGAGGTAGACTGGAATTGCATTGAAAGCATAGGAAAAGAGGCAGAACGTCCACAATGATGCACTTGGCCAAAAAGGGCGTATGCGTTTTTTCCTGAATATATTCAGGAAAAAACGCATACGCCCTTTTTGGCCAACCAAGCAAGCTTGCAAAGGAAATCTGCACTACAATGAAGTCTCACTTCCCCCCGGTCAAAAGGGCCATCGGAAAAAAGTGTAAAATCCAGAAAGGCAGGACAGGCCATGGAGAACTGGGAGCCTTGTTATGCTGATGGGCGGGATGTAAATTGCCAACAGACACTCGGGAGAAGTGTATGGTGTTTCCGGAAACATCTAAAAAACAAAGCAACAGAGCCTAGGGCACTTCCACTTATGGTCCTATAGCTTAGGGAAATTAAAATCAAAAAGATACAGCCACCCCAATGTTTGGGACGCCTCTGTTTACAAGAACCTCGTTTACCGTACAAGTTCAATATCACAGAAAGTGAAAAATGGATAAAGAACTTGTGGTACTTATGTACAATGCAGTATCACTCAGCAGTGAAATCTATGTCATCAGGCCCGTAGCAGCACAATGAGTGGATTCAGGTACGATGATTCTAACTGAAATAAGTCACACAGAGAAAGAAACATCATAAGATATCAGTAATACACGGAATGTAAACTTGGCTACACAGGAACTGAATTACAGAACAGAACAGGGTCTCACATTTAGAAAACCAACTTATGTTTGTTTAAGGGGAAAGGTGAGTTGGGATGCTGCATAAAACCAGAGATTGAAATGAGCACAGATAAAGTTCCTTAAGCCAAATATGGAATAGACAAGAGCTACTCCTTGCTCAACGAAATGGACTCAACACCGCATATTAAACGCCTAAGAATGTACCTGACTCTTAAGTATCTTAAAACCGATGGATTGCTATGTCTCCGAAAGAGAATCAAGCATGTGTACAGGGACATAAACGCAGCAGTGATAGGATTGGAGAGGTTCGGTGAGCAAATGAAGACCCTTTGAAGTCATATTGCATGGTACCCATTCCACGGGTTTCAACTACCCAGGTTTAAGGTATTCTTCCTTCAGCTAAAACATGCATGTGGAACCTAGAGTATGATCAACCATGTGATCGGGAGACGTGTTCAAATATGTCTCAGTTTTCGTACCCTGGTACTCGGGTGCAACATTCCAGACGCTTTACTAACACTCTCCCGACTTGGAGAGTCAGTCCCTTAACCTCCTGTTTGGCCCAGTTTGCAATTTCTGCGGAAGATGAACAGGAATAGCGAGAACCAATGAGAGACTAGCTGGAGGTGTCTGGACGGGCAAATTTAACTCTCATTTCCCACCAGGAAGAGGAAATAACCAAAGGCTCAGCGTGCCGTGCCGGAACCAGATTAGGGCCTGAAGCCATCCTGCGGTGTTGCGGCCAGCTCACAAGAAAACGAGTTGAAGAAAGGAGCTCAGGTGCACTGTAATTCACAAACCTGCAGAGTTATAAATGACAACTATCGTCCAAAAATATACTGAAGTAAGGCTGCCAAGAGGACTTGAAAGCGGGGCAGAATTGCAGGAAACCGATTTCAGGAGGTAGACTGGAATTGCATTGAAAGCATAGGAAAAGAGGCAGAACGTCCACAATGATGCACTTGGCCAAAAAGGGCGTATGCGTTTTTTCCTGAATATATTCAGGAAAAAACGCATATGCCCTTTTTGGCCAACCAAGCAAGCTTGCAAAGGAAATCTGCACTACAATGAAGTCTCACTTCCCCCCGGTCAAAAGGGCCATCTGAAAAAAGTGTAAAATCCAGAAAGGCAGGACAGGCCATGGAGAACTGGGAGCCTTGTTATGCTGATGGGCGGGATGTCAATTGCCAACAGACACTCGGGAGAAGTGTATGGTGTTTCCTGAAACATCTAAAAAACAAAGCAACAGAGCCTAGGGCACTTCCACTTATGGTCCTATAGCTTAGGGAAATTAAAATCAAAAACACACAGCCACCCCAATGTTTGGGACGCCTCTGTTTACAAGAACCTCGTTTACCGTACAAGTTCAATATCACAGAAAGTGAAAAATGGATAAAGAACTTGTGGTACTTACGTACAATGCAGTATCACTCAGCAGTGAAATCTATGTCATCAGGCCCGTAGCAGCACAATGAGTGGATTCAGGTACGATGATTCTAACTGAAATAAGTCACACAGAAAAAGAAACATCATAAGATATCAGTAATACACGGAATGTAAACTTGGCTACACAGGAACTGAATTACAGAACAGAACAGGGTCTCAAATTTAGAAAACCAACTTATGCTTGTTTAAGGGGAAAGGTGAGTTGGGGTGCTGCATAAAACCAGAGATGGAAATGAGCACAGATAAAGTTCCTTAAGCCAAATATGGAATAGACAAGAGCTACTCCTTGCTCAACGAAATGGACTCAACACCGCATATTAAACGCATAAGAATGTACCTGACTCTTAAGTATCTTAAAACCGATGGATTGCTATGTCTCCGAAAGAGAATCAAGCATGTGTACAGGGACATAAACGCAGCAGTGATAGGATTGGAGAGGTTCGGTGAGCAAATGAAGACCCTTTGAAGTCATATTGCATGGTACCCATTCCAAGGGTTTCAACTACCCAGGTTTAAGGTATTCTTCCTTCAGCTAAAACATGCATGTGGAACCCAGAGTATGATCAACCATGTGAATGGGAGACCTGTTCAAATATGTCTCAGTTTTCGTACCCTGGTACTCGGGTGCAACATTCCAGACGCTTTACTAACACTCTCCCGACTTGGAGAGTCAGTCCCTTTAACCTCCTGTTTGGCCCAGTTTGCAATTTCTGTGGAAGATGGACAGGAATAGCGAGAACCAATGAGAGACTAGCTGGAGGTGTCTGGGCGGGCAAATTTAACTCTCATTTCCCACCAGGAAGAGGAAATAACCAAAGGCTCAGTGTGCCGTACCGGAACCAGATTAGGGCCTGAAGCCATCCTGCGGTGTTGCGGCCAGCTCACAAGAAAACGAGTTGAAGAAAGGAGCTCAGGGGCACTGTAATTCAGAAACCTGCAGAGTTATAAATGACAACTATCGTCCAAAAATATACTGAAGTAAGGCTGCCAAGAGGACTTGAAATCGGGGCAGAATTGCAGGAAACTGATTTCAGGAGGTAGACTGGAATTGCATTGAAAGCATAGGAAAAGAGGCAGAACGTCCACAATGATGCACTTGGCCAAAAAGGGCGTATGCGTTTTTTCCTGAATATATTCAGGAAAAAACGCATAGGCCCTTTTTGGCCAACCAAGCAAGCTTGCAAAGGAAAACTGCACTACAATGAAGTCTCACTTCCCCCCGGTCAAAAGGGCCATCTGAAAAAAGTGTAAAATCCAGAAAGGCAGGACAGGCCATGGAGAACTGGGAGCCTTGTTATGCTGATGGGCGGGATGGCAATTGCCAACAGACACTCGGGAGAAGTGTATGGTGTTTCCTGAAACATCTAAAAAACAAAGCAACAGAGCCTAGGGCACTTCCACTTATGGTCCTATAGCTTAGGGAAATTAAAATCAAAAAGATACAGCCACCCCAATGTTTGGGACGCCTCTGTTTACAAGAACCTCGTTTACCGTACAAGTTCAATATCACAGAAAGTGAAAAATGGATAAAGAACTTGTGGTACTTACGTACAATGCAGTATCACTCAGCAGTGAAATCTATGTCATCAGGCCCGTAGCAGCACAATGAGTGGATTCAGGTACGATGATTCTAACTGAAATAAGTCACACAGAAAAAGAAACATCATAAGATATCAGTAATACACGGAATGTAAACTTGGCTACACAGGAACTGAATTACAGAACAGAACAGGGTCTCAAATTTAGAAAACCAACTTATGCTTGTTTAAGGGTAAAGGGGAGTTGGGGTGCTGCATAAAACCAGAGATTGAAATGAGCACAGATAAAGTTCCTTAAGCCAAATATGGAATAGACAAGAGCTACTCCTTGCTCAACGAAATGGACTCAACACCGCATATTAAACGCCTAAGAATGTACCTGACTCTTAAGTATCTTAAAACCTATGGATTGCTATGTCTCCGAAAGAGAATCAAGCATGTGTACAGGGACATAAACGCAGCAGTGATAGGATTGGAGAGGTTCGGTGAGCAAATGAAGACCCTTTGAAGTCATATTGCATGGTACCCATTCCACGGGTTTCAACTACCCAGGTTTAAGGTATTCTTCCTTCAGCTAAAACATGCATGTGGAACCTAGAGTATGATCAACCATGTGATCGGGAGACGTGTTCAAATATGTCTCAGTTTTCGTACCCTGGTACTCGGGTGCAACATTCCAGACGCTTTACTAACACTCTCCCGACTTGGAGAGTCAGTCCCTTTAACCTCCTGTTTGGCCCAGTTTGCAATTTCTGCGGAACATGAACAGGAATAGCGAGAACCAATGAGAGACTAGCTGGAGGTGTCTGGACGGGCAAATTTAACTCTCATTTCCCACCAGGAAGAGGAAATAACCAAAGGCTCAGCGTGCCGTGCCGGAACCAGATTAGGGCCTGAAGCCATCCTGCGGTGTTGCGGCCAGCTCACAAGAAAACGAGTTGAAGAAAGGAGCTCAGGGGCACTGTAATTCACAAACCTGCAGAGTTATAAATGACAACTATCGTCCAAAAATATACTGAAGTAAGGCTGCCAAGAGGACTTGAAAGCGGGGCAGAATTGCAGGAAACCGATTTCAGGAGGTAGACTGGAATTGCATTGAAAGCATAGGAAAAGAGGCAGAACGTCCACAATGATGCACTTGGCCAAAAAGGGCGTATGCGTTTTTTCCTGAATATATTCAGGAAAAAACGCATACGCCCTTTTTGGCCAACCAAGCAAGCTTGCAAAGGAAATCTGCACTACAATGAAGTCTCACTTCTCCCCCGGTCAAAAGGGCCATCTGAAAAAAGTGTAAAATCCAGAAAGGCAGGACAGGCCATGGAGAACTGGGAGCCTTGTTATGCTGATGGGCGGGATGTCAATTGCCAACAGACACTCGGGAGAAGTGTATGGTGTTTCCTGAAACATCTAAAAAACAAAGCAACAGAGCCTAGGGCACTTCCACTTATGGTCCTATAGCTTAGGGAAATTAAAATCAAAAAGATACAGCCACCCCAATGTTTGGGACGCCTCTGTTTACAAGAACCTCGTTTACCGTACAAGTTCAATATCACAGAAAGTGAAAAATGGATAAAGAACTTGTGGTACTTACGTACAATGCAGTATCACTCAGCAGTGAAATCTATGTCATCAGGCCCGTAGCAGCACAATGAGTGGATTCAGGTACGATGATTCTAACTGAAATAAGTCACACAGAGAAAGAAACATCATAAGATATCAGTAATACACGGAATGTAAACTTGGCTACACAGGAACTGAATTACAGAACAGAACAGGGACTCACATTTAGAAAACCAACTTATGCTTGTTTAAGGGTAAAGGTGAGTTGGGGTGCTGCATAAAACCAGAGATTGAAATGAGCACAGATAAAGTTCCTTAAGCCAAATATGGAATAGACAAGAGCTACTCCTTGCTCAACGAAATGGACTCAACACCGCATATTAAACGCCTAAGAATGTACCTGACTCTTAAGTATCTTAAAACCTATGGATTGCTATGTCTCCGAAAGAGAATCAAGCATGTGTACAGGGACATAAACGCAGCAGTGATAGGATTGGAGAGGTTCGGTGAGCAAATGAAGACCCTTTGAAGTCATATTGCATGGTACCCATTCCACGGGTTTCAACTACCCAGGTTTAAGGTATTCTTCCTTCAGCTAAAACATGCATGTGGAACCCAGAGTATGATCAACCATGTGAACGGGAGACCTGTTCAAATATGTCTCAGTTTTCGTACCCTGGTACTCGGGTGCAACATTCCAGACGCTTTACTAACACTCTCCCGACTTGGAGAGTCAGTCCCTTTAACCTCCTGTTTGGCCCAGTTTGCAATTTCTGCGGAAGATGGACAGGAATAGCGAGAACCAATGAGAGACTAGCTGGAGGTGTCTGGGCGGGCAAATTTAACTCTCATTTCCCACCAGGAAGAGGAAATAACCAAAGGCTCAGCGTGCCGTGCCGGAACCAGATTAGGGCCTGAAGCCATCCTGCGGTGTTGCGGCCAGCTCACAAGAAAACGAGTTGAAGAAAGGAGCTCAGGGGCACTGTAATTCACAAACCTGCAGAGTTATAAATGACAACTATCGTCCAAAAATATACTGAAGTAAGGCTGCCAAGAGGACTTGAAAGCGGGGCAGAATTGCAGGAAACCGATTTCAGGAGGTAGACTGGAATTGCATTGAAAG
This sequence comes from Globicephala melas, assembly GCF_963455315.2. Classification (NCBI taxonomy): domain Eukaryota; kingdom Metazoa; phylum Chordata; class Mammalia; order Artiodactyla; family Delphinidae; genus Globicephala; species Globicephala melas. The sequence continues at coordinate 225,777 of NW_027207291.1, forward strand.
CATAGGAAAAGAGGCAGAACGTCCACAATGATGCACTTGGCCAAAAAGGGCGTATGCGTTTTTTCCTGAATATATTCAGGAAAAAACGCATACGCCGTTTTTGGCCAACCAAGCAAGCTTGCAAAGGAAATCTGCACTACAATGAAGTCTCACTTCCCCCCGGTCAAAAGGGCCATCTGAAAAAAGTGTAAAATCCAGAAAGGCAGGACAGGCCATGGAGAACTGGGAGCCTTGTTATGCTGATGGGCGGGATGTCAATTGCCAACAGACACTCGGGAGAAGTGTATGGTGTTTCCTGAAACATCTAAAAAACAAAGCAACAGAGCCTAGGGCACTTCCACTTATGGTCCTATAGCTTAGGGAAATTAAAATCAAAAAGATACAGCCACCCCAATGTTTGGGACGCCTCTGTTTACAAGAACCTCGTTTACCGTACAAGTTCAATATCACAGAAAGTGAAAAATGGATAAAGAACTTGTGGTACTTACGTACAATGCAGTATCACTCAGCAGTGAAATCTATGTCATCAGGCCCGTAGCAGCACAATGAGTGGATTCAGGTACGATGATTCTAACTGAAATAAGTCACACAGAAAAAGAAACATCATAAGATATCAGTAATACACGGAATGTAAACTTGGCTACACAGGAACTGAATTACAGAACAGAACAGGGTCTCAAATTTAGAAAACCAACTTATGCTTGTTTAAGGGTAAAGGTGAGTTGGGGTGCTGCATAAAACCAGAGATTGAAATGAGCACAGATAAAGTTCCTTAAGCCAAATATGGAATAGACAAGAGCTACTCCTTGCTCAACGAAATGGACTCAACACCGCATATTAAACGCCTAAGAATGTACCTGACTCTTAAGTATCTTAAAACCTATGGATTGCTATGTCTCCGAAAGAGAATCAAGCATGTGTACAGGGACATAAACGCAGCAGTGATAGGATTGGAGAGGTTCGGTGAGCAAATGAAGACCCTTTGAAGTCATATTGCATGGTACCCATTCCACGGGTTTCAACTACCCAGGTTTAAGGTATTCTTCCTTCAGCTAAAACATGCATGTGGAACCTAGAGTATGATCAACCATGTGATCGGGAGACGTGTTCAAATATGTCTCAGTTTTCGTACCCTGGTACTCGGGTGCAACATTCCAGACGCTTTACTAACACTCTCCCGACTTGGAGAGTCAGTCCCTTTAACCTCCTGTTTGGCCCAGTTTGCAATTTCTGCGGAACATGAACAGGAATAGCGAGAACCAATGAGAGACTAGCTGGAGGTGTCTGGACGGGCAAATTTAACTCTCATTTCCCACCAGGAAGAGGAAATAACCAAAGGCTCAGCGTGCCGTGCCGGAACCAGATTAGGGCCTGAAGCCATCCTGCGGTGTTGCGGCCAGCTCACAAGAAAACGAGTTGAAGAAAGGAGCTCAGGGGCACTGTAATTCACAAACCTGCAGAGTTATAAATGACAACTATCGTCCAAAAATATACTGAAGTAAGGCTGCCAAGAGGACTTGAAAGCGGGGCAGAATTGCAGGAAACCGATTTCAGGAGGTAGACTGGAATTGCATTGAAAGCATAGGAAAAGAGGCAGAACGTCCACAATGATGCACTTGGCCAAAAAGGGCGTATGCGTTTTTTCCTGAATATATTCAGGAAAAAACGCATACGCCCTTTTTGGCCAACCAAGCAAGCTTGCAAAGGAAATCGGCACTACAATGAAGTCTCACTTCCCCCCGGTCAAAAGGGCCATCTGAAAAAAGTGTAAAATCCAGAAAGGCAGGACAGGCCATGGAGAACTGGGAGCCTTGTTATGCTGATGGGCGGGATGTCAATTGCCAACAGACACTCGGGAGAAGTGTATGGTGTTTCCTGAAACATCTAAAAAACAAAGCAACAGAGCCTAGGGCACTTCCACTTATGGTCCTATAGCTTAGGGAAATTAAAATCAAAAAGATACAGCCACCCCAATGTTTGGGACGCCTCTGTTTACAAGAACCTCGTTTACCGTACAAGTTCAATATCACAGAAAGTGAAAAATGGATAAAGAACTTGTGGTACTTACGTACAATGCAGTATCACTCAGCAGTGAAATCTATGTCATCAGGCCCGTAGCAGCACAATGAGTGGATTCAGGTACGATGATTCTAACTGAAATAAGTCACACAGAGAAAGAAACATCATAAGATATCAGTAATACACGGAATGTAAACTTGGCTACACAGGAACTGAATTACAGAACAGAACAGGGTCTCACATTTAGAAAACCAACTTATGCTTGTTTAAGGGTAAAGGTGAGTTGGGGTGCTGCATAAAACCAGAGATTGAAATGAGCACAGATAAAGTTCCTTAAGCCAAATATGGAATAGACAAGAGCTACTCCTTGCTCAACGAAATGGACTCAACACCGCATATTAAACGCCTAAGAATGTACCTGACTCTTAAGTATCTTAAAACCTATGGATTGCTATGTCTCCGAAAGAGAATCAAGCATGTGTACAGGGACATAAACGCAGCAGTGATAGGATTGGAGAGGTTCGGTGAGCAAATGAAGACCCTTTGAAGTCATATTGCATGGTACCCATTCCACGGGTTTCAACTACCCAGGTTTAAGGTATTCTTCCTTCAGCTAAAACATGCATGTGGAACCCAGAGTATGATCAACCATGTGAACGGGAGACCTGTTCAAATATGTCTCAGTTTTCGTACCCTGGTACTCGGGTGCAACATTCCAGACGCTTTACTAACACTCTCCCGACTTGGAGAGTCAGTCCCTTTAACCTCCTGTTTGGCCCAGTTTGCAATTTCTGCGGAAGATGGACAGGAATAGCGAGAACCAATGAGAGACTAGCTGGAGGTGTCTGGGCGGGCAAATTTAACTCTCATTTCCCACCAGGAAGAGGAAATAACCAAAGGCTCAGCGTGCCGTGCCGGAACCAGATTAGGGCCTGAAGCCATCCTGCGGTGTTGCGGCCAGCTCACAAGAAAACGAGTTGAAGAAAGGAGCTCAGGGGCACTGTAATTCACAAACCTGCAGAGTTATAAATGACAACTATCGTCCAAAAATATACTGAAGTAAGGCTGCCAAGAGGACTTGAAAGCGGGGCAGAATTGCAGGAAACCGATTTCAGGAGGTAGACTGGAATTGCATTGAAAGCATAGGAAAAGAGGCAGAACGTCCACAATGATGCACTTGGCCAAAAAGGGCGTATGCGTTTTTTCCTGAATATATTCAGGAAAAAACGCATACGCCCTTTTTGGCCAACCAAGCAAGCTTGCAAAGGAAATCTGCACTACAATGAAGTCTCACTTCCCCCCGGTCAAAAGGGCCATCTGAAAAAAGTGTAAAATCCAGAAAGGCAGGACAGGCCATGGAGAACTGGGAGCCTTGTTATGCTGATGGGCGGGATGTCAATTGCCAACAGACACTCTGGAGAAGTGTATGGTGTTTCCTGAAACATCTAAAAAACAAAGCAACAGAGCCTAGGGCACTTCCACTTATGGTCCTATAGCTTAGGGAAATTAAAATCAAAAAGATACAGCCACCCCAATGTTTGGGACGCCTCTGTTTACAAGAACCTCGTTTACCGTACAAGTTCAATATCACAGAAAGTGAAAAATGGATAAAGAACTTGTGGTACTTACGTACAATGCAGTATCACTCAGCAGTGAAATCTATGTCATCAGGCCCGTAGCAGCACAATGAGTGGATTCAGGTACGATGATTCTAACTGAAATAAGTCACACAGAAAAAGAAACATCATAAGATATCAGTAATACACGGAATGTAAACTTGGCTACACAGGAACTGAATTACAGAACAGAACAGGGTCTCAAATTTAGAAAACCAACTTATGCTTGTTTAAGGGTAAAGGGGAGTTGGGGTGCTGCATAAAACCAGAGATTGAAATGAGCACAGATAAAGTTCCTTAAGCCAAATATGGAATAGACAAGAGCTACTCCTTGCTCAACGAAATGGACTCAACACCGCATATTAAACGCCTAAGAATGTACCTGACTCTTAAGTATCTTAAAACCGATGGATTGCTATGTCTCCGAAAGAGAATCAAGCATGTGTACAGGGACATAAACGCAGCAGTGATAGGATTGGAGAGGTTCGGTGAGCAAATGAAGACCCTTTGAAGTCATATTGCATGGTACCCATTCCACGGGTTTCAACTACCCAGGTTTAAGGTATTCTTCCTTCAGCTAAAACATGCATGTGGAACCTAGAGTATGATCAACCATGTGATCGGGAGACGTGTTCAAATATGTCTCAGTTTTCGTACCCTGGTACTCGGGTGCAACATTCCAGACGCTTTACTAACACTCTCCCGACTTGGAGAGTCAGTCCCTTAACCTCCTGTTTGGCCCAGTTTGCAATTTCTGCGGAAGATGAACAGGAATAGCGAGAACCAATGAGAGACTAGCTGGAGGTGTCTGGACGGGCAAATTTAACTCTCATTTCCCAACAGGAAGAGGAAATAACCAAAGGCTCAGCGTGCCGTGCCGGAACCAGATTAGGGCCTGAAGCCATCCTGCGGTGTTGCGGCCAGCTCACAAGAAAACGAGTTGAAGAAAGGAGCTCAGGGGCACTGTAATTCACAAACCTGCAGAGTTATAAATGACAACTATCGTCCAAAAATATACTGAAGTAAGGCTGCCAAGAGGACTTGAAAGCGGGGCAGAATTGCAGGAAACCGATTTCAGGAGGTAGACTGGAATTGCATTGAAAGCATAGGAAAAGAGGCAGAACGTCCACAATGATGCACTTGGCCAAAAAGGGCGTATGCGTTTTTTCCTGAATATATTCAGGAAAAAACGCATACGCCCTTTTTGGCCAACCAAGCAAGCTTGCAAAGGAAATCTGCACTACAATGAAGTCTCACTTCCCCCCGGTCAAAAGGGCCATCTGAAAAAAGTGTAAAATCCAGAAAGGCAGGACAGGCCATGGAGAACTGGGAGCCTTGTTATGCTGATGGGCGGGATGTCAATTGCCAACAGCCACTGGGGAGAAGTGTATGGTGTTTCCTGAAACATCTAAAAAACAAAGCAACAGAGCCTAGGGCACTTCCACTTATGGTCCTATAGCTTAGGGAAATTAAAATCAAAAAGATACAGCCACCCCAATGTTTGGGACGCCTCTGTTTACAAGAACCTCGTTTACCGTACAAGTTCAATATCACAGAAAGTGAAAAATGGATAAAGAACTTGTGGTACTTACGTACAATGCAGTATCACTCAGCAGTGAAATCTATGTCATCAGGCCCGTAGCAGCACAATGAGTGGATTCAGGTACGATGATTCTAACTGAAATAAGTCACACAGAAAAAGAAACATCATAAGATATCACTAATACACGGAATGTAAACTTGGCTACACAGGAACTGAATTACAGAACAGAACAGGGTCTCAAATTTAGAAAACCAACTTATGCTTGTTTAAGGGTAAAGGTGAGTTGGGGTGCTGCATAAAACCAGAGATTGAAATGAGCACAGATAAAGTTCCTTAAGCCAAATATGGAATAGACAAGAGCTACTCCTTGCTCAACGAAATGGACTCAACACCGCATATTAAACGCCTAAGAATGTACCTGACTCTTAAGTATCTTAAAACCTATGGATTGCTATGTCTCCGAAAGAGAATCAAGCATGTGTACAGGGACATAAACGCAGCAGTGATAGGATTGGAGAGGTTCGGTGAGCAAATGAAGACCCTTTGAAGTCATATTGCATGGTACCCATTCCACGGGTTTCAACTACCCAGGTTTAAGGTATTCTTCCTTCAGCTAAAACATGCATGTGGAACCTAGAGTATGATCAACCATGTGATCGGGAGACGTGTTCAAATATGTCTCAGTTTTCGTACCCTGGTACTCGGGTGCAACATTCCAGACGCTTTACTAACACTCTCCCGACTTGGAGAGTCAGTCCCTTTAACCTCCTGTTTGGCCCAATTTGCAATTTCTGCGGAAGATGAACAGGAATAGCGAGAACCAATGAGAGACTAGCTGGAGGTGTCTGGACGGGCAAATTTAACTCTCATTTCCCACCAGGAAGAGGAATTAACCAAAGGCTCAGCGTGCCATGCCGGAACCAGATTAGGGCCTGAAGCCATCCTGCGGTGTTGCGGCCAGCTCACAAGAAAACGAGTTGAAGAAAGGAGCTCAGGGGCACTGTAATTCACAAACCTGCAGAGTTATAAATGACAACTATCGTCCAAAAATATACTGAAGTAAGGCTGCCAAGAGGACTTGAAAGCGGGGCAGAATTGCAGGAAACCGATTTCAGGAGGTAGACTGGAATTGCATTGAAAGCATAGGAAAAGAGGCAGAACGTCCACAATGATGCACTTGGCCAAAAAGGGCGTATGCGTTTTTTCCTGAATATATTCAGGAAAAAACGCATACGCCCTTTTTGGCCAACCAAGCAAGCTTGCAAAGGAAATCTGCACTACAATGAAGTCTCACTTCCCCCCGGTCAAAAGGGCCATCTGAAAAAAGTGTAAAATCCAGAAAGGCAGGACAGGCCATGGAGAACTGGGAGCCTTGTTATGCTGATGGGCGGGATGTCAATTGCCAACAGACACTCGGGAGAAGTGTATGGTGTTTCCTGAAACATCTAAAAAACAAAGCAACAGAGCCTAGGGCACTTCCACTTATGGTCCTATAGCTTAGGGAAATTAAAATCAAAAAGATACAGCCACCCCAATGTTTGGGACGCCTCTGTTTACAAGAACCTCGTTTACCGTACAAGTTCAATATCACAGAAAGTGAAAAATGGATAAAGAACTTGTGGTACTTACGTACAATGCAGTATCACTCAGCAGTGAAATCTATGTCATCAGGCCTGTAGCAGCACAATGAGTGGATTCAGGTACGATGATTCTAACTGAAATAAGTCACACAGAGAAAGAAACATCATAAGATATCAGTAATACACGGAATGTAAACTTGGCTACACAGGAACTGAATTACAGAACAGAACAGGGTCTCAAATTTAGAAAACCAACTTATGCTTGTTTAAGGGTAAAGGTGAGTTGGGGTGCTGCATAAAACCAGAGATTGAAATGAGCACAGATAAAGTTCCTTAAGCCAAATATGGAATAGACAAGAGCTACTCCTTGCTCAACGAAATGGACTCAAAACCGCATATTAAACGCCTAAGAATGTACCTGACTCTTAAGTATCTTAAAACCTATGGATTGCTATGTCTCCGAAAGAGAATCAAGCATGTGTACAGGGACATAAACGCAGCAGTGATAGGATTGGAGAGGTTCGGTGAGCAAATGAAGACCCTTTGAAGTCATATTGCATGGTACCCATTCCACAGGTTTCAACTACCCAGGTTTAAGGTATTCTTCCTTCAGCTAAAACATGCATGTGGAACCTAGAGTATGAACAACCATGTGATCGGGAGACGTGTTCAAATATGTCTCAGTTTTCGTACCCTGGTACTCGGGTGCAACATTCCAGACGCTTTACTAACACTCTCCCGACTTGGAGAGTCAGTCCCTTTAACCTCCTGTTTGGCCCAGTTTGCAATTTCTGCGGAAGATGAACAGGAATAGCGAGAACCAATGAGAGACTAGCTGGAGGTGTCTGGACGGGCAAATTTAACTCTCATTTCCCAACAGGAAGAGGAAATAACCAAAGGCTCAGCGTGCCGTGCCGGAACGAGATTAGGGCCTGAAGCCATCCTGCGGTGTGGCGGCCAGCTCACAAGAAAACGAGTTGAAGAAAGGAGCTCAGGGGCACTGTAATTCACAAACCTGCAGAGTTATAAATGACAACTATCGTCCAAAAATATACTGAAGTAAGGCTGCCAAGAGGACTTGAAAGCGGGGCAGAATTGCAGGAAACCGATTTCAGGAGGTAGACTGGAATTGCATTGAAAGCATAGGAAAAGAGGCAGAACGTCCACAATGATGCACTTGGCCAAAAAGGGCGTATGCGTTTTTTCCTGAATATATTCAGGAAAAAACGCATACGCCCTTTTTGGCCAACCAAGCAAGCTTGCAAAGGAAATCTGCACTACAATGAAGTCTCACTTCCCCCCCCCCCGGTCAAAAGGGCCATCTGAAAAAAGTGTAAAATCCAGAAAGGCAGGACAGGCCATGGAGAACTGGGAGCCTTGTTATGCTGATGGGCGGGATGTCAATTGCCAACAGACACTCGGGAGCAGTGTATGGTGTTTCCTGAAACATCTAAAAAACAAAGCAACAGAGCCTAGGGCACTTCCACTTATGGTCCTATAGCTTAGGGAAATTAAAATCAAAAAGATACAGCCACCCCAATGTTTGGGACGCCTCTGTTTACAAGAACCTCGTTTACCGTACAAGTTCAATATCACAGAAAGTGAAAAATGGATAAAGAACTTGTGGTACTTACGTACAATGCAGTATCACTCAGCAGTGAAATCTATGTCATCAGGCCCGTAGCAGCACAATGAGTGGATTCAGGTACGATGATTCTAACTGAAATAAGTCACACAGAGAAAGAAACATCATAAGATATCAGTAATACACGGAATGTAAACTTGGCTACACAGGAACTGAATTACAGAACAGAACAGGGTCGCAAATTTAGAAAACTAACTTATGCTTGTTTAAGGGTAAAGGTGAGTTGGGGTGCTGCATAAAACCAGAGATTGAAATGAGCACAGATAAAGTTCCTTAAGCCAAATATGGAATAGACAAGAGCTACTCCTTGCTCAACGAAATGGACTCAACACCGCATATTAAACGCCTAAGAATGTACCTGACTCTTAAGTATCTTAAAACCTATGGATTGCTATGTCTCCGAAAGAGAATCAAGCATGTGTACAGGGACATAAACGCAGCAGTGATAGGATTGGAGAGGTTCGGTGAGCAAATGAAGACCCTTTGAAGTCATATTGCATGGTACCCATTCCACGGGTTTCAACTACCCAGGTTTAAGGTATTCTTCCTTCAGCTAAAACATGCATGTGGAACCTAGAGTATGATCAACCATGTGATCGGGAGACGTGTTCAAATATGTCTCAGTTTTCGTACCCTGGTACTCGGGTGCAACATTCCAGACGCTTTACTAACACTCTCCCGACTTGGAGAGTCAGTCCCTTTAACCTCCTGTTTGGCCCAGTTTGCAATTTCTGCGGAAGATGAACAGGAATAGCGAGAACCAATGAGAGACTAGCTGGAGGTGTCTGGACGGGCAAATTTAACTCTCATTTCCCACCAGGAAGAGGAAATAACCAAAGGCTCAGCGTGCCGTGCCGGAACCAGATTAGGGCCTGAAGCCATCCTGCGGTGTTGCGGCCAGCTCACAAGAAAACGAGTTGAAGAAAGGAGCTCAGGGGCACTGTAATTCACAAACCTGCAGAGTTATAAATGACAACTATCGTCCAAAAATATACTGAAGTAAGGCTGCCAAGAGGACTTGAAAGCGGGGCAGAATTGCAGGAAACCGATTTCAGGAGGTAGACTGGAATTGCATTGAAAGCATAGGAAAAGAGGCAGAACGTCCACAATGATGCACTTGGCCAAAAAGGGCGTATGCGTTTTTTCCTGAATATATTCAGGAAAAAACGCATACGCCCTTTTTGGCCAACCAAGCAAGCTTGCAAAGGAAATCTGCACTACAATGAAGTCTCACTTCCCCCCCCCCCGGTCAAAAGGGCCATCTGAAAAAAGTGTAAAATCCAGAAAGGCAGGACAGGCCATGGAGAACTGGGAGCCTTGTTATGCTGATGGGCGGGATGTCAATTGCCAACAGACACTCGGGAGAAGTGTATGGTGTTTCCTGAAACATCTAAAAAACAAAGCAACAGAGCCTAGGGCACTTCCACTTATGGTCCTATAGCTTAGGGAAATTAAAATCAAAAAGATACAGCCACCCCAATGTTTGGGACGCCTCTGTTTACAAGAACCTCGTTTACCGTACAAGTTCAATATCACAGAAAGTGAAAAATGGATAAAGAACTTGTGGTACTTACGTACAATGCAGTATCACTCAGCAGTGAAATCTATGTCATCAGGCCCGTAGCAGCACAATGAGTGGATTCAGGTACGATGATTCTAACTGAAATAAGTCACACAGAGAAAGAAACATCATAAGATATCAGTAATACACGGAATGTAAACTTGGCTACACAGGAACTGAATTACAGAACAGAACAGGGTCTCAAATTTAGAAAACCAACTTATGCTTGTTTAAGGGTAAAGGTGAGTTGGGGTGCTGCATAAAACCAGAGATTGAAATGAGCACAGATAAAGTTCCTTAAGCCAAATATGGAATAGACAAGAGCTACTCCTTGCTCAACGAAATGGACTCAACACCGCATATTAAACGCCTAAGAATGTACCTGACTCTTAAGTATCTTAAAACCTATGGATTGCTATGTCTCCGAAAGAGAATCAAGCATGTGTACAGGGACATAAACGCAGCAGTGATAGGATTGGAGAGGTTCGGTGAGCAAATGAAGACCCTTTGAAGTCATATTGCATGGTACCCATTCCACGGGTTTCAACTACCCAGGTTTAAGGTATTCTTCCTTCAGCTAAAACATGCATGTGGAACCTAGAGTATGATCAACCATGTGATCGGGAGACGTGTTCAAATATGTCTCAGTTTTCGTACCCTGGTACTCGGGTGCAACATTCCAGACGCTTTACTAACACTCTCCCGACTTGGAGAGTCAGTCCCTTTAACCTCCTGTTTGGCCCAGTTTGCAATTTCTGCGGAAGATGAACAGGAATAGCGAGAACCAATGAGAGACTAGCTGGAGGTGTCTGGACGGGCAAATTTAACTCTCATTTCCCAACAGGAAGAGGAAATAACCAAAGGCTCAGCGTGCCGTGCCGGAACCAGATTAGGGCCTGAAGCCATCCTGCGGTGTTGCGGCCAGCTCACAAGAAAACGAGTTGAAGAAAGGAGCTCAGGGGCACTGTAATTCACAAACCTGCAGAGTTATAAATGACAACTATCGTCCAAAAATATACTGAAGTAAGGCTGCCAAGAGGACTTGAAAGCGGGGCAGAATTGCAGGAAACCGATTTCAGGAGGTAGACTGGAATTGCATTGAAAGCATAGGAAAAGAGGCAGAACGTCCACAATGATGCACTTGGCCAAAAAGGGCGTATGCGTTTTTTCCTGAATATATTCAGGAAAAAACGCATACGCCCTTTTTGGCCAACCAAGCAAACTTGCAAAGGAAATCTGCACTACAATGAAGTCTCACTTCCCCCCCACCCCGGTCAAAAGGGCCATCTGAAAAAAGTGTAAAATCCAGAAAGGCAGGACAGGCCATGGAGAACTGGGAGCCTTGTTATGCTGATGGGCGGGATGTAAACTGCCAACAGACACTCGGGAGAAGTGTATGGTGTTTCCTGAAACATCTAAAAAACAAAGCAGCAGAGCCTAAGGCACTTCCACTTATGGTCCTATAGCTTAGGGAAATTAAAATCAAAAAGATACAGCCACCCCAATGTTTGGGACGCCTCTGTTTACAAGAACCTCGTTTACCGTACAAGTTCAATATCACAGAAAGTGAAAAATGGATAAAGAACTTGTGGTACTTACGTACAATGCAGTATCACTCAGCAGTGAAATCTATGTCATCAGGCCCGTAGCAGCACAATGAGTGGATTCAGGTACGATGATTCTAACTGAAATAAGTCACACAGAGAAAGAAACATCATAAGATATCAGTAATACACGGAATGTAAACTTGGCTACACAGGAACTGAATTACAGAACAGAACAGGGTCTCACATTTAGAAAACCAACTTATGCTTGTTTAAGGGTAAAGGTGAGTTGGGGTGCTGCATAAAACCAGAGATTGAAATGAGCACAGATAAAGTTCCTTAAGCCAAATATGGAATAGACAAGAGCTACTCCTTGCTCAACGAAATGGACTCAACACCGCATATTAAACGCCTAAGAATGTACCTGGCTCTTAAGTATCTTAAAACCTATGGATTGCTATGTCTCCGAAAGAGAATCAAGCATGTGTACAGGGACATAAACGCAACAGTGATAGGATTGGAGAGGTTCGGTGAGCAAATGAAGACCCTTTGAAGTCATATTGCATGGTACCCATTCCACGGGTTTCAACTACCCAGGTTTAAGGTATTCTTCCTTCAGCTAAAACATGCATGTGGAACCTAGAGTATGATCAAACATGTGATCGGGAGATGTGTTCAAATATGTCTCAGTTTTCGTACCCTGGTACTCGGGTGCAACATTCCAGACGCTTTACTAACACTCTCCCGACTTGGAGAGTCAGTCCCTTTAACCTCCTGTTTGGCCCAGTTTGCAATTTCTGCGGAAGATGAACAGGAATAGCGAGAACCAATGAGAGACTAGCTGGAGGTGTCTGGACGGGCAAATTTAACTCTCATTTCCCACCAGGAAGCGGAATTAACCAAAGGCTCAGCGTGCCGTGCCGGAACCAGATTAGGGCCTGAAACCATCCTGCGGTGTTGCGGCCAGCTCAAAAGAAAGCGAGTTGAAGAAAGGAGCTCAGGGGCACTGTAATTCACAAACCTGCAGAGTTATAAATGACAGCTATCGTCCAAAAATATACTGAAGTAAGGCTGCCAAGAGCACTTGAAAGCGGGGCAGAATTGCAGGAAACCGATTTCAGGAGGTAGACTGGAATTGCATTGAAAGCATAGGAAAAGAGGCAGAACGTCCACAATGATGCACTTGGCCAAAAAGGGCGTATGCGTTTTTTCCTGAATATATTTAGGAAAAAACGCATACGCCCTTTTTGGCCAACCAAGCAAGCTTGCAAAGGAAATCTGCACTACAATGAAGTCTCACTTCCACCCGGTCAAAAGAGCCATCTGAAAAAAGTGTAAAATCCAGAAAGGCAGGACAGGCCATGGAGAACTGGGAGCCTTGTTATGCTGATGGGCGGGATGTAAATTGCCAACAGACACTCGGGAGAAGTGTATGGTGTTTCCTGAAACATCTAAAAAACAAAGCAACAGAGCCTAGGGCACTTCCACTTATGGTCCTATAGCTTAGGGAAATTAAAATCAAAAAGACACAGCCACCCCAATTTGGGACGCCTCTGTTTACAAGAACCTCGTTTACCGTACAAGTTCAATATCACAGAAAGTGAAAAATGGATAAAGAACTTGTGGTACTTACGTACAATGCAGTATCACTCAGCAATGAAATCTATGTCATCAGGCCTGTAGCAGCATAATGAGTGGATTCAGGTACGATGATTCTAACTGAAATAAGTCACACAGAAAAAGAAACATCATAAGATATCAGTAATACACGGAATGTAAACTTGGCTACACAGGAACTGAATTACAGAACAGAACAGGGTCTCAAATTTAGAAAACCAACTTATGCTTGCTTAAGGGTAAAGGTGAGTTGGGGTGCTGCATAAAACCAGAGATTGAAATGAGCACAGATAAAGTTCCTTAAGCCAAATATGGAATAGACAAGAGCTACTCCTTGCTCAACGAAATGGACTCAACACCGCATATTAAACGCCTAAGAATGTACCTGACTAGTAAGTATCTTAAAACCTATGGATTGCTATGTCTCCGAAAGAGAATCAAGCATGTGTACAGGGGCATAAACGCAGCAGTGATAGGATTGGAGAGGTTCAGTGAGCAAATGAAGACGCTTTGAAGTCATATTGCATGATAACCTTTCCACGGGTCTCAACTACCCAGGTTTAAGGTATTCTTCCTTCAGCTAAAACATGCATGTGAAACCCAGAGTATGATCAACAGTGTGAACGGGAGACGTGTTCAAATATGTCTCAGTTTTCCTCCCCTGGTACTCGGGTGCAACATTCCAGACGCTTTACTAACACTCTCCCCACTTGGAGAGTCAGCGCCTTTAACCTCCTGTTTTGCCCAGTTTGCAATTTCTGCGGAAGATGAACAGGAATAGGGAGAACCAATGAGAGACTAGGTGGAGGTGTCTGGACGGGCAAATTTAACTCTCATTTCCCACCAGGAAGAGGAACTAACCAAAGGCTCAGCGTGCCGTGCCGGAACCAGATTAGGGCCTGAAGCTATCCTGCGGTGTTGCGGCCAGCTCAAAAGAAAACGAGTTGAAGAAAGGAGCTCAGGGGCACTGTAATTCACAAATCTGCAGAGTTATAAATGACAGCTATCGTCCAAAAATATACTGAAGTAAGGCTGCCAAGAGGACTTGAAAGCGGGGCAGAATTGCAGGAAACCGATTTCAGGAGGTAGACTGGAATTGCATTGAAAGCATAGGAAAAGAGGCAGAACGTCCACAATGATGCACTTGGCCAAAAAGGGCGTATGCGTTTTTTCCTGAATATATTCAGGAAAAAACGCATACGCCCTTTTTGGCCAACCAAGCAAGCTTGCAAAGGAAATCTGCACTACAATGAAGTCTCACTGCCCCCCGGTCAAAAGGGCCATCTGAAAAAAGTGTAAAATCCAGAAAGGCAGGACAGGCCATGGAGAACTGGGAGCCTTGTTATGCTGATGGGCGGGATGTCAATTGCCAACAGACACTCGGGAGAAGTGTATGGTGTTTCCTGAAACATCTAAAAAACAAAGCAACAGAGCCTAGGGCACTTCCACTTATGGTCCTATAGCATAGGGAAATTAAAATCAAAAAGACACAGCCACCCCAAAGTTTGGGACGCCTCTGTTTACAAGAACCTCGTTTACAGTACAAGTTCAAAATCACAGAATGTGAAAAGTGCATAAAGAAGTTGTGGAATTTACTTACAAAGCAATATCACTCAGCAATGAAATCTATGTCATCAGGCCCTTAGCAGCACAATGAGTGGATTCAGATATGATGATTCTAACTGAAATAAGTCACACAGAAAAAGAAACATCATAAGATATCAGTAATACACGGAATGTAAACTTGGCTACACAGGAACTGAATTACAGAACAGAACAGGGTCTCAAATTTAGAAAACCAACTTATGCTTGCTTAAGGGGAAAGGTGAGTTGGGGTGCTGCATAAAACCAGAGATTGAAATGAGCACAGATAAAGTTCCTTAAGCCAAATATGGAATAGACAAGAGCTACTCCTTGCTCAACGAAATGGACTCAACACCGCATATTAAACGCCTAAGAATGTACCTGACTAGTAAGTATCTTAAAACCTATGGATTGCTATGTCTCTGAAAGAGAATCAAGCATGTGTACAGGGGCATAAACGCAGCAGTGATAGGATTGGAGAGTTTCGGTGAGCAAATGAAGACCCTTTGAAGTCATATTGCATGGTAGCCATTCCACGGGTTTCAACTACCCAGGTTTAAGGTATTCTTCCTTCAGCTAAAACATGCATGTGGAACCTAGAGTATGATCAACCATGTGATCGGGAGATGTGTTCAAATATGTCTCAGTTTTCGTACGCTGGTACTCGGGTGCAACATTCCAGACGCTTTACTAACACTCTCCCGACTTGGAGAGTCAGTCCCTTTAACCTCCTGTTTGGCCCAGTTTGCAATTTCTGCGGAAGATGAACAGGAATAGCGAGAACCAATGAGAGACTAGCTGGAGGTGTCTGGACGGGCAAATTTAACTCTCATTTCCCACCAGGAAGCGGAATTAACCAAAGGCTCAGCGTGCCATGCCGGAACCAGATTAGGGCCTGAAGCCACCCTGCGGTGTTGCGGCCAGGTCACAAGAAAGCGAGTTGAAGAAAGGAGCTCAGGGGCACTGTAATTCACAAACCTGCAGAGTTATAAATGACAGCTATTTCCAAAAATATACTGAAGTAAGGCTGCCAAGAGGACTTGAAAGTGGGGCAGAATTGCAGGAAACTGATTTCAGGAGGTAGACTGGAATTGCATTGAAAGCTTCGGAAAAGATGCAGAACGTCCACAATGATGCACTTGGCCAAAAAGGGCGTATGCGTTTTTTCCTGAATATATTCAGGAAAAAACGCATACGCCCTTTTTGGCCAACCAAGCAAGCTTGCAAAGGAAATCTGCACTACAATGAAGTCTCACTTCCCCCCGGTCAATAGGGCCATCTGCAAAAAGTGTAAAATCCAGAAAGGCAGGACAGGCCATGGAGAACTGGGAGCCTTGTTATGCTGATGGGCGGGATGTCAATTGCCAACAGACACTCGGGAGAAGTGTATGGTGTTTCCTGAAACATCTGAAAAACAAAGCAACAGAGCCTAGGGCACTTCCACTTATGGTCCTATAGCTTAGGGAAATTAAAATAAAAAAGACACAGCCACCCCGAAGTTTGGAACGGCTCTGTTTACAAGATCCTCGTTTACCGTACAAGTTCAACATTGCAGAAAGTGAAAAATGGATAAAGAAGTTGTGGTATTTACTTACAAAGCAATATCACTCAGCAATGAAATCTATGTCATCAGGCCTTTAGCAGCACAGTGAGTGGATTCAGGTATGATGATTCTAACTGAAATAAGTCACACAGAAAAAGAAACATCATAAGATATCAGTAATACACGGAATGTAAACTTGGCTACACAGGAACTGAATTACAGAACAGAACAGGGTCTCAAATTTAGAAAACCAACTTATGCTTGCTTAAGGGGAAAGGTGAGTTGGGGTGCTGCATAAAACCAGAGATTGAAATGAGCACAGATAAAGTTCCTTAAGCCAAATATGGAATAGACAAGAGCTACTCCTTGCTCAACGAAATGGACTCAACACCGCATATTAAACGCCTAAGAATGTACCTGACTAGTAAGTATCTTAAAACCTATGGATTGCTATGTCTCCGAAAGAGAATCAAGCATGTGTACAGGGGCATAAACCCAGCAGTGATAGGATTGGAGAGGTTCAGTGAGCAAATGAAGACCCTTTGAAGTCATATTGCATGATAACCTTTCCACGGGTCTCAACTACCCAGGTTTAAGGTATTCTTCCTTCAGCTAAAACATGCATGTGAAACCCAGAGTATGATCAACAGTGTGAACGGGAGACGTGTTCAAATATGTCTCAGTTTTCCTCCCGTGGTACTCGGGTGCAACATTCCAGACGCTTTACTAACACTCTCCCCACTTGGAGAGTCAGCGCCTTTATCCTCCTGTTTGGCCCAGTTTGCAATTTCTGCAGAAGATGAACAGGAATAGGGAGAACCAATGAGAGACTAGGTGGAGGTGTCTGGACGGGCAAATTTAACTCTCATTTCCCACCAGGAAGAGGAACTAACCAAAGGCTCAGCGTGCCGTGCCGGAACCAGATTAGGGCCTGAAGCCATCCTGCGGTGTTGCGGCCAGCTCAAAAGAAAACGAGTTGAAGAAAGGAGCTCAGGGGCACTGTAATTCACAAACCTGCAGAGTTATAAATGACAGCTATCGTCCAAAAATATACTGAAGTAAGGCTGCCAAGAGGACTTGAAAGCGGGGCAGAATTGCAGGAAACCGATTTCAGGAGGTAGACTGGAATTGCATTGAAAGCATAGGAAAAGAGGCAGAACGTCCACAATGATGCACTTGGCCAAAAAGGGCGTATGCGTTTTTTCCTGAATATATTCAGGAAAAAACGCATACGCCCTTTTTGGCCAACCAAGCAAGCTTGCAAAGGAAATCTGCACTACAATGAAGTCTCACTTCCCCCCGGTCAAAAGGGCCATCTGAAAAAAGTGTAAAATCCAGAAAGGCAGGACAGGCCATGGAGAACTGGGAGCCTTGTTATGCTGATGGGCGGGATGTAAATTGCCAACAGACACTCGGGAGAAGTGTATGGTGTTTCCTGAAACATCTAAAAAACAAAGCAACAGAGCCTAGGGCACTTCCACTTATGGTCCTATAGCTTAGGGAAATTAAAATCAAAAAGACACAGCCACCCCAAAGTTTGGGACGCCTCTGTTTACAAGAACCTCGTTTACCGTACAAGTTCAACATCGCAGAAAGTGAAAAATGGATAAAGAAGTTGTGGTATTTACTTACAAAGCAATATCACTCAGCAATGAAATCTATGTCATCAGGCCCTTAGCAGCACAATGAGTGGATTCAGGTATGAGGATTCTAACTGAAATAAGTCACACAGAAAAAGAAACATCATAAGATATCAGTAATACACGGAATGTAAACTTGGCTACACAGGAACTGAATTACAGAACAGAACAGGGTCTCAAATTTAGAAAACCAACTTATGCTTGCTTAAGGGGAAAGGTGAGTTGGGGTGCTGCATAAAACCAGAGATTGAAATGAGCACAGATAAAGTTCCTTAAGCCAAATATGGAATAGACAAGAGCTACTCCTTGCTCAACGAAATGGACTCAACACCCCATATTAAATGCCTAAGAATGTACCTGACTAGTAAGTATCTTAAATCCTATGGATTGCTATGTCTCTGAAAGAGAATCAAGCATGTGTACAGGGGCATAAACGCAGCAGTGATAGGATTGGAGAGTTTCGGTGAGCAAATGAAGACCCTTTGAAGTCATATTGCATGGTACCCATTCCACGGGTTTCAACTACCCAGGTTTAAGGTATTCTTCCTTCAGCTAAAACATGCATGTGGAACCTAGAGTATGATCAACCATGTGATCGGGAGATGTGTTCAAATATGTCTCAGTTTTCGTACGCTGGTACTCGGGTGCAACATTCCAGACGCTTTACTAACACTCTCCCGACTTGGAGAGTCAGTCCCTTTAACCTCCTGTTTGGCCCAGTTTGCAATTTCTGCGGAAGATGAACAGGAATAGCGAGAACCAATGAGAGACTAGCTGGAGGTGTCTGGACGGGCAAATTTAACTCTCATTTCCCACCAGGAAGCGGAATTAACCAAAGGCTCAGCGTGCCATGCCGGAACCAGATTAGGGCCTGAAGCCACCCTGCGGTGTTGCGGCCAGGTCACAAGAAAGCGAGTTGAAGAAAGGAGCTCAGGGGCACTGTAATTCACAAACCTGCAGAGTTATAAATGACAGCTATTTCCAAAAATATACTGAAGTAAGGCTGCCAAGAGGACTTGAAAGTGGGGCAGAATTGCAGGAAACTGATTTCAGGAGGTAGACTGGAATTGCATTGAAAGCTTCGGAAAAGATGCAGAACGTCCACAATGATGCACTTGGCCAAAAAGGGCGTATGCGTTTTTTCCTGAATATATTCAGGAAAAAACGCATACGCACTTTTTGGCCAACCAAGCAAGCTTGCAAAGGAAATCTGCACTACAATGAAGTCTCACTTCCCCCCGGTCAATAGGGCCATCTGCAAAAAGTGTAAAATCCAGAAAGGCAGGACAGGCCATGGAGAACTGGGAGCCTTGTTATGCTGATGGGCGGGATGTAAATTGCCAACAGCCACTTGGGAGAAGTGTATGGTGTTTCCTGAAACATCTGAAAAACAAAGCAACAGAGCCTAGGGCACTTCCACTTATGGTCCTATAGCTTAGGGAAATTAAAATAAAAAAGACACAGCCACCCCGAAGTTTGGAACGGCTCTGTTTACAAGATCCTCGTTTACCGTACAAGTTCAACATTGCAGAAAGTGAAAAATGGATAAAGAAGTTGTGGTATTTACTTACAAAGCAATATCACTCAGCAATGAAATCTATGTCATCAGGCCCTTAGCAGCACAGTGAGTGGATTCAGGTATGATGATTCTAACTGAAATAAGTCACACAGAAAAAGAAACATCATAAGATATCAGTAATACACGGAATGTAAACTTGGCTACACAGGAACTGAATTACAGAACAGAACAGGGTCTCAAATTTAGAAAACCAACTTATGCTTGCTTAAGGGGAAAGGTGAGTTGGGGTGCTTCATAAAACCAGAGATTGAAATGAGCACAGATAAATTTCCTTAAGCCAAATATGGAATAGACAAGAGCTACTCCTTGCTCAACGAAATGGACTCAACACCCCATATTAAATGCCTAAGAATGTACCTGACTAGTAAGTATCTTAAAACCTATGGATTGCTATGTCTCCGAAAGAGAATCAAGCATGTGTACAGGGGCATAAATGCAGCAGTGATAGGATTGGAGAGGTTCAGTGAGCAAATGAAGACCCTTTGAAGTCATATTGCATGGTACCCATTCCACGGGTTTCAACTCTCCAGGTTTAAGGTATTCTTCCTTCAGCTAAAACATGCATGTGGAACCCAGAGTATGATCAACCATGTGAACGGGAGACCTGTTCAAATATGTCTCAGTTTTCCTCCCCTGGTACTCGGGTGCAACATTCCAGACGCTTTACTAACAATCTCCCCAATTGGAGAGTCAGCGCCTTTAACCTCCTGTTTGGCCCAGTTTGCAATTTCTGCGGAAGATGAACAGGAATAGCGAGAACCAATGAGAGACTAGCTGGAGGTGTCTGGACGGGCAAATTTAACTCTCATTTCCCACCAGGAAGCGGAATTAACCAAAGGCTCAGCGTGCCGTGCCGGAACCAGATTAGGGCCTGAAGCCATCCTGCGGTGTTGCGGCCAGCTCACAAGAAAGCGAGTTGAAGAAAGGAGCTCAGGGGCACTGTAATTCACAAACCTGCAGAGTTATAAATGACAGCTATCGTCCAAAAATATACTGAAGTAAGGCTGCCAAGAGGACTTGAAAGCGGGGCAGAATTGCAGGAAACCGATTTCAGGAGGTAGACTGGAATTGCATTGAAATCATAGGAAAAGAGGCAGAACGTCCACAATGATGCACTTGGCCAAAAAGGGTGTATGCGTTTTTTCCTGAATATATTCAGGAAAAAACGCATAAGCCCTTTTTGGCCAACCAAGCAAGCTTGCAAAGGAAATCTGCACTACAATTTAGTCTCACTTCCCCCCGGTCAAAAGGGTCATCTGAAAAAAGTGTAAAATCCAGAAAGGCAGGACAGGCCATGGAGAACTGGGAGCCTTGTTATGCTGATGGGCGGGATGTAAATTGCCAACAGACACTCGGGAGAAGTGTATAGTGTTTCCTGAAACATCTAAAAAACAAAGCAACAGAGCCTAGGGCACTTCCACTTATGGTCCTATAGCTTAGGGAAATTAAAATCAAAAAGACACAGCCACCCCAAAGTTTGGGACGCCTCTGTTTACAAGAACCTCTTTTACCATACAAGTTCAACATCGCAGAAAGTGAAAAATGGATAAAGAAGTTGTGGTATTTACTTACAAAGCAATATCACTCAGCAATGAAATCTATGTCATCAGGCACTTAGCAGCACAATGAGTGGATTCAGGTATGATGATTCTAACTGAAATAAGTCACACAGAAAAAGAAACATCATAAGATATCAGTAATACACGGAATGTAAACTTGGCTACACAGGAACTGAATTACAGAACAGAACAGGGTCTCAAATTTAGAAAACCAACTTATGCTTGCTTAAGGGTAAAGGTGAGTTGGGGTGCTGCATAAAACCAGAGATTGAAATGAGCACAGATAAAGTTCCTTAAGCCAAATATGGAATAGACAAGAGATACTCCTTGCTCAACGAAATGGACTCAACACCGCATATTAAGTGCCTAAGAATGTACCTGACTAGTAAGTATCTTAAAACCTATGGATTGCTATGTCTCTGAAAGAGAATCAAGCATGTGTACAGGGGCATAAACGCAGCAGTGATAGGATTGGAGAGGTTCGGTGAGCAAATGAAGACCCTTTGAAGTCATATTGCATGGTACCCATTCCACGGGTTTCAACTATCCAGGTTTAAGGTATTCTTCCTTCAGCTAAAACATGCATGTGGAACCTAGAGTATGATCAAACATGTGATCGGGAGATGTGTTCAAATATGTCTCAGTTTTCGTACCCTGGTACTCGGGTGCAACATTCCAGACGCTTTACTAACACTCTCCCGACTTGGAGAGTCAGTCCCTTTAACCTCCTGTTTGGCCCAGTTTGCAATTTCTGCGGAAGATGAACAGGAATAGCGAGAACCAATGAGAGACTAGCTGGAGGTGTCTGGACTGGCAAATTTAACTCTCATTTCCCACCAGGAAGCGGAATTAACCAAAGGCTCAGCGTGCCGTGCCGGAACCAGATTAGGGCCTGAAGCCATCCTGCGGTGTTGCGGCCAGCTCAAAAGTAAGCGATTTGAAGAAAGGAGCTCAGGGGCACTGTAATTCACAAACCTGCAGAGTTATAAATGACAGCTATCGTCCAAAAATATACTGAAGTAAGGCTGCCAAGAGCACTTGAAAGCGGGGCAGAATTGCAGGAAACCGATTTCAGGAGGTAGACTGGAATTGCATTGAAAGCATAGGAAAAGAGGCAGAACGTCCACAATGATGCACTTGGCCAAAAAGGGCGTATGCGTTTTTTCCTGAATATATTCAGGAAAAAACGCATACGCCCTTTTTGGCCAACCAAGCAAGCTTGCAAAGGAAATCTGCACTACAATGAAGTCTCACTTCTCCCCCGGTCAAAAGGGCCATCTGAAAAAAGTGTAAAATCCAGAAAGGCAGGACAGGCCATGGAGAACTGGGAGCCTTGTTATGCTGATGGGCGGGATGTAAATTGCCAACAGACACTCGGGAGAAGTGTATGGTGTTTCCTGAAACATCTAAGAAACAAAGCAACAGAGCCTAGGGCACTTCCACTTATGGTCCTATAGCTTAGGGAAATTAAAATCAAAAAGACACAGCCACCCCAATTTGGGACGCCTCTGTTTACAAGAACCTCGTTTACCGTACAAGTTCAATATCACAGAAAGTGAAAAATGGATAAAGAACTTGTGGTACTTACGTACAATGCAGTATCACTCAGCAATGAAATCTATGTCATCAGGCCTGTAGCAGCATAATGAGTGGATTCAGGTACGATGATTCTAACTGAAATAAGTCACACAGAAAAAGAAACATCATAAGATATCAGTAATACACGGAATGTAAACTTGGCTACACAGGAACTGAATTACAGAACAGAACAGGGTCTCAAATTTAGAAAACCAACTTATGCTTGCTTAAGGGGAAAGGTGAGTTGGGGTGCTGCATAAAACCAGAGATTGAAATGAGCACAGATAAAGTTCCTTAAGCCAAATATGGAATAGACAAGAGCTACTCCTTGCTCAACGAAATGGACTCAACACCGCATATTAAACGCCTAAGAATGTACCTGACTAGTAAGTATCTTAAAACCTATGGATTGCTATGTCTCCGAAAGAGAATCAAGCATGTGTACAGGGGCATAAACGCAGCAGTGATAGGATTGGAGAGGTTCGGTTAGCAAATGAAGACCCTTTGAAGTCATATTGCATGGTACCCATTCCACGGGTTTCAACTACCCAGGTTTAAGGTATTCTTCCTTCAGCTAAAACATGCATGTGGAACCTAGAGTATGATCAACCATGTGATCGGGAGACGTGTTCAAATATGTCTCAGTTTTCGTACCCTGGTACTCGGGTGCAACATTCCAGACGCTTTAGTAACACTCTCCCGACTTGGAGAGTCAGTCCCTTTAACCTCCTGTTTGGCCCAGTTTGCAATTTCTGCGGAAGATGAACAGGAATAGCGAGAACCAATGAGAGACTAGCTGGAGGTGTCTGGACGGGCAAATTTAACTCTCATTTCCCACCAGGAAGAGGAAATAACCAAAGGCTCAGCGTGCCGTGCCGGAACCAGATTAGGGCCTGAAGCCATCCTGCGGTGTTGCGGCCAGCTCACAAGAAAACGAGTTGAAGAAAGGAGCTCAGGGGCACTGTAATTCACAAACCTGCAGAGTTATAAATGACAACTATCGTCCAAAAATATACTGAAGTAAGGCTGCCAAGAGGACTTGAAAGCGGGGCAGAATTGCAGGAAACCGATTTCAGGAGGTAGACTGGAATTGCATTGAAAGCATAGGAAAAGAGGCAGAACGTCCACAATGATGCACTTGGCCAAAAAGGGCGTATGCGTTTTTTCCTGAATATATTCAGGAAAAAACGCATACGCCCTTTTTGGCCAACCAAGCAAGCTTGCAAAGGAAATCTGCACTACAATGAAGTCTCACTTCCCCCTGGTCAAAAGGGCCATCTGAAAAAAGTGTAAAATTCAGAAAGGCAGGACAGGCCATGGAGAACTGGGAGCCTTGTTATGCTGATGGGCGGGATGTAAATTGCCAACAGACACTCGGGAGAAGTGTATGGTGTTTCCTGAACCATCTGAAAAACAAAGCAACAGAGCCTAGGGCACTTCCACTTATGGTCCTATAGCTTAGGGAAATTAAAATCAAAAAGACACAGCCACCCCGAAGTTTGGAACGGCTCTGTTTACAAGAACCTCGTTTACCATACAAGTTCAACATCGCAGAAAGTGAAAAATGGATAAAGAAGTTGTGGTATTTACTTACAAAGCAATATCACTCAGCAATGAAATCTATGTCATCAGGCCCGTAGCAGCACAATGAGTGGATTCAGGTATGATGATTCTAACTGAAATAAGTCACACAGAAAAAGAAGCATCATAAGATATCAGTAATACACGGAATGTAAACTTGGCTACACAGGAACTGAATTACAGAACAGAACAGGGTCTCAAATTTAGAAAACCAACTTATGCTTGCTTAAGGGGAAAGGTGAGTTGGGCTGCTGCATAAAACCAGAGATTGAAATGAGCACAGATAAAGTTCCTTAAGCCAAATATGGTATAGACAAGAGCTACTCCTTGCTCAACGAAATGGACTCAACACCACATATTAAACGCCTAAGAATGTACCTGACTAGTAAGTATCTTAAAACCTATGGATTGCTATGTCTCCGAAAGAGAATCAAGCATGTGTAGAGGGGTATAATGCAGCAGTGATAGGATTGGAGAGGTTCGGTGAGCAAATGAAGACCTTTGAAGTCATATTGCATGGTACCCATTCCACGGGTTTCAACTCTCCAGGTTTAAGGTATTCTTCCTTCAGCTAAAACATGCATGTGTAACCCAGAGTATGATCAACCGTGTGAACGGGAGACCTGTTCAAATATGTCTCAGTTTTCCTCCCCTGGTACTCGGGTGCAACATTCCAGACGCTTTACTAACACTCTCCCCACTTGGAGAGTCAGCAACTTTAACCGCCTGTTTGGCCCAGTTTGCAATTTCTGCGGAAGATGAACAGGAATAGGGAGAACCAATGAGAGACTACTGGAGGTGTCTGGACGGGCAAATTTAACTCTCATTTCCCACCAGGAAGAGGAAATAACCAAAGGCTCAGCGTGCCTTGCCGGAACCAGATTAGGGCCTGAAGCCATCCTGCGGTGTTGCGGCCAGCTCAAAAGAAAGCGAGTTGAAGAAAGGAGCTCAGGGGCACTGTAATTCACAAACCTGCAGAGTTATAAATGACAGCTATCATCCAAAAATATACTGAAGTAAGGCTGCCAAGAGGACTTGAAAGCGGGGCAGAATTGCAGGAAACCAATTTCAGGAGGTAGACTGGAATTGCATGGAAAGCATAGGAAAAGAGGCAGAACGTCCACAATGATGCACTTGGCCACAAAGGGCGTATGCGTTTTTTCCTGAATATATTCAGAAAAAAACGCATACGCCCTTTTTGGCCAACCAAGCGAGCTTGCAAAGGAAATCTGCACTACAATGAAGTCTCACTTCCCCCCGGTCAAAAGGGCCATCTGAAAAAAGTGTAAAATCCAGAAAGGCAGGACAGGCCATGGAGAACTGGGAGCCTTGTTATGTTGATGGGTGGGATGTAAATTGCCAACAGACACTTGGGAGAAGTGTATGGTGTTTCCTGAAACATCTAAAAAACAAAGCAACAGAGCCTAGGGCACTTCCACTTATGGTCCTATAGCTTAGGGAAATTAAAATCAAAAAGACACAGCCACCCCGAAGTTTGGAACGGCTCTGTTTACAAGAACCTCGTTTACAGTACAAGTTCAATATCACAGAAAGTGAAAAATGGATAAAGAACTTGTGGTACTTACGTACAATGCAGTATCACTCAGCAGTGAAATCTATGTCATCAGGCCCGTAGCAGCACAATGAGTGGATTCAGGTACGATGATTCTAACTGAAATAAGTCACACAGAAAAAGAAACATCATAAGATATCACTAATACACGGAATGTAAACTTGGCTACACAGGAACTGAATTACAGAACAGAACAGGGTCTCAAATTTAGAAAACCAACTTATGCTTGTTTAAGGGTAAAGGTGAGTTGGGGTGCTGCATAAAACCAGAGATTGAAATGAGCACAGATAAAGTTCCTTAAGCCAAATATGGAATAGACAAGAGCTACTCCTTGCTCAACGAAATGGACTCAACACCGCATATTAAACGCCTAAGAATGTACCTGACTCTTAAGTATCTTAAAACCTATGGATTGCTATGTCTCCGAAAGAGAATCAAGCATGTGTACAGGGACATAAACGCAGCAGTGATAGGATTGGAGAGGTTCGGTGAGCAAATGAAGACCTTTGAAGTCATATTGCATGGTACCCATTACACGGGTTTCAACTCTCCAGGTTTAAGGTTTTCTTCCTTCAGCTAAAACATGCATATGGAACCCAGAGTATGATCAACCGTGTGAACGGTAGACGTGTTCAAATATGTCTCAGTTTTCCTCCCCTGGTACTCGGGTGCAACATTCCAGACGCTTTACTAACACTCACCCCACTTGGAGAGTCAGCCCCTTTAACCTCCTGTTTGGCCCAGTTTGCAATTTCTGCGGAAGATGAACAGGAATAGGGAGAACCAATGAGAGACTAGCTGGAGGTGTCTGGACGGGCAAATTTAACTCTCATTTCCCACCAGGAAGAGGAAATAACCAAAGGCTCAGCGTGCCGTGCCGGAACCAGATTAGGGCCTGAAAGCATCCTGCGGTGTTGCGGCCAGCTCACTAGAAAACGAGTTGAAGAAAGGAGCTCAGGGGCACTGTAATTCACAAACCTGCAGAGTTATAAATGACAACTATCATCCAAAAATATACTGAAGTAAGGCTGCCAAGAGGACTTGAAAGCGGGGCAGAATTGCAGGAAACCGATTTCAGGAGGTAGACTGGAATTGCATTGAAAGCATAGGAAAAGAGGCAGAACGTCCACAATGATGCACTTGGTCAAAAAGGGCGTATGCGTTCTTTTCCTGAATATATTCAGGAAAAAACGCATACGCCCTTTTTGGCCAACCAAGCAAGCTTGCAAAGGAAATCTGCACTACAATGAAGTCTCACTTCCCCCCGGTCAAAAGGGCCATCTGAAAAAAGTGTAAAATCCAGAAAGGCAGGACAGGCCATGGAGACCTGGGAGCCTTGTTATGCTGATGGGCGGGATGTAAATTGCCAACAGCCACTCGGGAGAAGTGTATGGTGTTTCCTGAAACATCTAAGAAACAAAGCAACAGAGCCTAGGGCACTTTTACTTATGGTCCTATAGCTTAGGGAAATTAAAATCAAAAAGATACAGCCACCGCAATGTATGGGACGCCTCTGTTTACAAGAACATCGTTTACCGTACAAGTTCTCTATCACAGAAAGTGAAAAATGGATAAAGAACTTGTGGTACTTACGTACAATGCAGTATCACTCAGCAATGAAATCTATGTCATCAGGCCCGTAGCAGCATAATGAGTGGATTCAGGTATGATGATTCTAACTGAAATAAGTCACACAGAAAAAGAAACATCATAAGATATCACTAATACACGGAATGTAAACTTGGCTACACAGGAACTGAATTCCAAAACAGAACAGCGTCTCAAATTTAGAAAACCAACTTATGCTTGCTTAAGGGGAAAGGTGAGTTGGGGTGCTGCATAAAACCAGAGATTGAAATGAGCACAGATAAAGTTCCTTAAGCCAAATATGGAATAGACAAGAGCTACTGCTTGCTCAACGAAATGGACTCAACACCGCATATTAAACTCCTAAGAATGTACCTGACTAGTAAGTATCTTAAAACCTATGGATTGCTATGTCTCCAAAAGAGAATCAAGCGTGTGTACAGGGGCATAAACGCAGCAGTGATAGGATTGGAGAGGTTCGGTGAGCAAATGAAGACCCTTTGAAGTCAATTTGCATGGTACCCATTCCACGGGTCTCAACTCTACAGGTTTAAGGTATTCTTCCTTCAGCTAAAACATGCATGTGGAACCCAGAGTATGATCAACCATGTGATCGGGAGACGTTTTCAAATATGTCTCAGTTTTCGTACCCTGGTACTCGGGTGCAACATTCCAGAAGCTTTACTAACACTCTCCCGACTTTGAGAGTCAGCCTCTTTAACCTCCTGTTTGGCCCAGTTTGCAATTTCTGCGGAAGATGAACAGGAATAGGGAGAACCAATGAGAGAGTAGCTGGAGGTGTCTGGACGGGCAAATTTAACTCTCATTTCCCACCAGGAAGAGGAATTAACCAAAGGCTCAGCATGCCGTGCCAGAACCAGATTAGGGCCTGAAGCCATCCTGAGGTGTTGCGGCCAGCTCACAAGAAAGAGAGTTGAAGAAAGGAGCTCAGGGGCACTGTAATTCACAAACGTGCAGAGTTATAAATGACAGCTATCGTCCAAAAATATACTGAAGTAAGGCTGCCAAGAGGACTTGAAAGCGGGGCAGAATTGCAGGAAACCGATTTCAGGAGGTAGACTGGAATTGCATTGAAAGCATAGGAAAAGAGGCAGAACGTCCACAATGATGCACTTGTCCAAAAAGGGCGTATGCGTTTTTTCCTGAATATATTCAGGAAAAAACGCATATGCCCTTTTTGGCCAACCAAGCAAACTTGCAAAGGAAATCTGCACTACAATGAAGTCTCACTTCCCCCCGGTCAAAAGAGCCATCTGAAAAAGTGTAAAATCCAGAAAGGCAGGACAGGCCATGGAGAACTGGGAGCCTTGTTATGCTGATGGGCGGGATGTAAATTGCAAACAGACACTCGGGAGAAGTGTATGGTGTTTCCTGAAACATCTAAGAAACAAAGCAACAGAGCCTAGGGCACTTCCACTTATGGTCCTATAGCTTAGGGAAATTAAAATCAAAAAGACACAGCCACCCCAATTGGGGACGCCTCTGTTTACAAGAACCTCGTTTACCGTACAAGTTCAATATCACAGAAAGTGAAAAATGGATAAAGAACTTGTGGTACTTACGTACAATGCAGTATCCCTCAGCAATGAAATCTATGTCATCAGGCCTGTAGCAGCATAATGAGTGGATTCAGGTACGATGATTCTAACTGAAATAAGTCACACAGAAAAAGAAACATCATAAGATATCACTAATACACGGAATGTAAACTTGGCTACACAGGAACTGAATTACAGAACAGAACAGGGTCTCAAATTTAGAAAACCAACTTATGCTTGCTTAAGGGGAAAGGTGAGTTGGGGTGTTGCATAAAACCAGAGTTTGAAATGAGCACAGATAAAGTTCCTTAAGCCAATATGGAATAGACAAGAGCTACTCCTTGCTCAACGAAATGGACTCAACACCGCATATTAAACTCCTAAGAATGTACCTGACTAGTAAGTATCTTAAAACCTATGGATTGCTATGTCTCCAAAAGAGAATCAAGCGTGTGTACAGGGGCATAAACGCAGCAGTGATAGGATTGGAGAGGTTCGGTGAGCAAATGAAGACCCTTTGAAGTCATATTGCATGGTACCCATTCCACGGGTTTCAACTATCCAGGTTTAAGGTATTCTTCCTTCAGCTAAAACATGCATGTGGAACCTAGAGTATGATCAAACATGTGATCGGGAAATGTGTTCAAATATGTCTCAGTTTTCGTACCCTGGTACTCGGGTGCAACATTCCAGACGCTTTACTAACACTCTCCCGACTTGGAGAGTCAGTCCCTTTAACCTCCTGTTTGGCCCAGTTTGCAATTTCTGCTGAAGATGAACAGGAATAGCGAGAACCAATGAGAGACTAGCTGGAGGTGTCTGGACGGGCAAATTTAACTCTCATTTCCCACCAGGAAGCGGAATTAACCAAAGGCTCAGCGTGCCGTGCCGGAACCAGAATAGGGCCTGAAGCCATCCTGCGGTGTTGCGGCCAGCTCAAAAGAAAGCGAGTTGAAGAAAGGAGCTCAGGGGCACTGTAATTCACAAACCTGCAGAGTTATAAATGACAGCTATCGTCCAAAAATATACTGAAGTAAGGCTGCCAAGAGGACTTGAAAGCGGGGCAGAATTGCAGGAAACCGATTTCAGGAGGTAGACTGGAATTGCATTGAAAGCATAGGAAAAGAAGCAGAACGTCCACAATGATGCACTTGGCCAAAAAGGGCGTATGCGTTTTTTCCTGAATATATTCAGAAAAAAATGCATACGCCCATTTTGGCCAACCAAGCAAGCTTGCAAAGGAAATCTGCACTACAATGAAGTCTCACTTCCCCCCGGTCAAAAGGTCCATCTGAAAAAAGTGTAAAATCCAGAAAGGCAGGACAGGCCATGGAGAACTGGGAGCCTTGTTATGCTGATGGGCAGGATGTAAATTGCCAACAGACACTCGGGAGAAGTGTATGGTGTTTCCTGAAACATCTAAAAAACAAAGCAACAGAGCCTAGGGCACTTCCACTTATGGTCCTATAGCTTAGGGAAATTAAAATCAAAAAGACACAGCCACCCCGAAGTTTGGAACGGCTCTGTTTACAAGAACCTCGTTTACATTACAAGTTCATCATCGCAGAAAGTGAAAAATGGATAAAGAATTTGCGGTATTTACTTACAAAGCAATATCACTCAGCAATGAAATCTATGTCATCAGGCCCTTAGCAGCACAATGAGTGGATTCAGGTATGATGATTCTAACTGAAATAAGTCACACAGAAAAAGAAACATCATAAGATATCAGTAATACATGGAATGTAAACTTGGCCAAACAGGAACTGAATTACAGAACAGAACAGGGTCTCAAATTTAGAAAACCAACTTATGCTTGCTTAAGGGTAAAGGTGAATTGGGGTGCTGCATAAAACCAGAGATGGAAATGAGCACAGATAAAGTTCCTTAAGCCAAATATGGAATAGACAAGAGCTACTCCTTGCTCAACGAAATGGACTCAACACCGCATATTAAACGCCTAAGAATGTACCTGACTAGTAAGTATCTTAAAACCTATGGATTGCTATGTGTCCAAAAGAGAATCAAGCATGTGTACAGGGGCATAAACACAGCAGTGATAGGATTGGAGAGGTTCGGTGAGCAAATGAAGACCCTTTGAAGTCATATTGCATGGTACCCATTCCACGGGTTTCAACTACCCACGTTTAAGGTATTCTTCCTTCAGCTAAAACATGCATGTGGAACCCAGAGTATGATCAACCGTGTGAACGGGAGACCTGTTCAAATATGTCTCAGTTTTCCTCCCCTGGTACTCGGGTGCAACATTCCAGATGCTTTACTAACACTCTCCCCACTTGGATAGTCAGCCTTTAACCTCCTGTTTAGCCCAGTTTGCAATTTCTGCGGAAGATGAACAGGAATAGTGAGAACCAATGAGAGACTAGCTGGAGGTGTCTGGACGGGCAAATTTAACTCTCATTTCCCAACAGGAAGAGGAACTAACCAAAGGCTCAGCGTGCCGTGCCGGAACCAGATTAGGGCCTGAAGCCATCCTGCGGTGTTGCGGCCAGCTCAAAAGAAAGCGAGTTGAAGAAAGGAGCTCAGGGGCACTGTAATTCACAAACCTGCAGAGTTATAAATGACAGCTATCGTCCAAAAATATACTGAAGTAAGGCTGCCAAGAGGACTTGAAAGTGAGGCAGAATTGCAGGAAACCGATTTCAGGATGTAGACTGGAATTGCATTGACAGCACAGGAAAAGAGGCAGAACGTCCACAATGATGCACTTGGCCAAAAAGGGCGTATGCGTTTTTTCCTGAATATATTCAGGAAAAAACGCATACGCCCTTTTTGGCCAACCAAGCAAGCTTGCAAAGGAAATCTGCACTACAATGAAGTCTCACTTCCTCCCGGTCAAAAGGGCCATCTGAAAAAAGTGTAAAATCCAGAAAGGCAGGACAGGCCATGGAGAACTGGGAGCCTTGTTATGCTGATGGGCGGGATGTAAATTGCCAACAGACACTCGGGAGAAGTGTATGGTGTTTCCTGAAACATCCAGAAAACAAAGCAACAGAGCCTAGGGCACTTCCACTTATGGTCATATAGCTTAGGGAAATTAAAATCAAAAAGACACAGCCACCCCAAAGTTTGGGACGGCTCTGTTTACAAGAACCTCGTTTACCATACAAGTTCAATATCACAGAAAGTGAAAAATGGATAAAGAACTTGTGGTACTTATGTACAATGCAGTATCACTCAGCAATGAAATCTATGTCATCAGGCCCGTAGCAGCATAATGAGTGGATTCAGGTACGATGATTCTAACTGAAATAAGTCACACAGAAAAAGAAACATCATAAGATATCACTAATACACGGAATGTAAACTTGGCTACACAGGAACTGAATTACAGAACAGAACAGGGTCTCAAATTTAGAAAACCAACTTATGCTTGCTTAAGGGGAAAGGTGAGTTGGGGTGCTGCATAAAACCAGAGATTGAAATGAGCACAGATAAAGTTCCTTAAGCCAAATATGGAATAGACAAGAGCTACTCCTTGCTCAACGAAATGGACTCAACACCGCATATTAAACGCCTAAGAATGTACCTGACTAGTAAGTATCTTAAAACCTATGGATTGCTATGTCTCAGAAAGAGAATCAAGCATGTGTACAGGGGCATAAACGCAGCAGTGATAGGATTGGAGAGGTTCGGTGAGCAAATGAAGATCCTTTGAAGTCATATTGCATGGTACCCATTCCACGGGTCTCAACTACCCAAGTTTAAGGTATTCTTCCTTCAGCTAAAACATGCATGTGAAACCCAGAGTATGATCAACAGTGTGAACGGGAGACGTGTTCAAATATGTCTCAGGTTTCCTCCCCTGGTACTCGGGTGCAACATTCCAGACGCTTTACTAACACTCTCCCCACTTGGAGAGTCACCGCCTTTAACCTCCTGTTTGGCCAAGTTTGCAATTTCTGCGGAAGATGAACAGGAATAGGGAGAACCAATGAGAGACCAGGCGGAGGTGTCTGGACGGGCAAATTTAACTCTCATTTCCCACCAGGAAGAGGAACTAACCAAAGGCTCAGCGTGCCGTGCCGGAACCAGATTAGGGCCTGAAGCCATCCTGCGGTGTTGCGGCCAGCTCAAAAGAAAGCGAGTTGAAGAAAGGAGCTCAGGGGCACTGTAATTCACAAACCTGCAGAGTTATAAATGACAGCTATCGTCCAAAAATATACTGAAGTAAGGCTGCCAAGAGGACTTGAAAGCGGGGCAGAATTGCAGGAAACCGATTTCAGGAGGTAGACTGGAATTGCATTGAAAGCATAGGAAAAGAGGCAGAACGTCCACAATGATGCACTTGGCCAAAAAGGGCGTATGCGTTTTTTCCTGAATATATTCAGGAAAAAACGCATACGCCCTTTTTGGCCAACCAAGCAAGCTTGCAAAGGAAATCTGCACTACAATGAAGTCTCACTTCCCCCCCGCCCCCGGTCAAAAGGGCCATCTGAAAAAAGTGTAAAATCCAGAAAGGCAGGACAGGCCATGGAGAACTGGGAGCCTTGTTATGCTGATGGGCGGGATGTCAATTGCCAACAGACACTCGGGAGAAGTGTATGGTGTTTCCTGAAACATCTAAAAAACAAAGCAACAGAGCCTAGGGCACTTCCACTTATGGTCCTATAGCTTAGGGAAATTAAAATCAAAAAGACACAGCCACCCCAAAGTTTGGGACGCCTCTGTTTACAAGAACCTCGTTTACAGTACAAGTTCAACATCGCAGAAAGTGAAAAATGGATAAAGAAGTTGCGGTATTTACTTACAAAGCAATATCACTCAGCAATGAAATCTATGTCATCAGGCCCTTAGCAGCACAATGAGTGGATTCAGGTATGATGATTCTAACTGAAATAAGTCACACAGAAAAAGAAACATCATAAGATATCAGTAATACATGGAATGTAAACTTTGCCAAACAGGAACTGAATTACAGAACAGAACAGGGTCTCAAATTTAGAAAACCAACTTATGCTTGCTTAAGGGGAAAGGTGAGTTGGGGTGCTGCATAAAACCAGAGATTGAAATGAGCACAGATAAAGTTCCTTAAGCCAAATATGGAATAGACAAGAGCTACTCCTTGCTCAACGAAATGGACTCAACACCGCATATTAAATGCCTAAGAATGTACCTGACTAGTAAGTATCTTAAAACCTATGGATTGCTATGTGTCCAAAAGAGAATCAAGCATGTGTACAGGGGCATAAACACAGCAGTGATAGGATTGGAGAGGTTCGGTGAGCAAATGAAGACCCTTTGAAGTCATATTGCATGGTACCCATTCCACGGGTTTCAACTACCCACGTTTAAGGTATTCTTCCTTCAGCTAAAACATGCATGTGGAACCCAGAGTATGATCAACCGTGTGAACGGGAGACCTGTTCAAATATGTCTCAGTTTTCCTCCCCTGGTACTCGGGTGCAACATTCCAGATGCTTTACTAACACTCTCCCCACTTGGATAGTCAGCCTTTAACCTCCTGTTTAGCCCAGTTTGCAATTTCTGCGGAAGATGAACAGGAATAGTGAGAACCAATGAGAGACTAGCTGGAGGTGTCTGGACGGGCAAATTTAACTCTCATTTCCCAACAGGAAGAGGAACTAACCAAAGGCTCAGCGTGCCGTGCCGGAACCAGATTAGGGCCTGAAGCCATCCTGCGGTGTTGCGGCCAGCTCAAAAGAAAGCGAGTTGAAGAAAGGAGCTCAGGGGCACTGTAATTCACAAACCTGCAGAGTTATAAATGACAGCTATCGTCCAAAAATATACTGAAGTAAGGCTGCCAAGAGGACTTGAAAGTGAGGCAGAATTGCAGGAAACCGATTTCAGGAGGTAGACTGGAATTGCATTGAAAGCACAGGAAAAGAGGCAGAACGTCCACAATGATGCACTTGGCCAAAAAGGGCGTATGCGTTTTTTCCTGAATATATTCAGGAAAAAACGCATACGCCCTTTTTGGCCAACCAAGCAAGCTTGCAAAGGAAATCTGCACTACAATGAAGTCTCACTTCCCCCCGGTCAAAAGGGCCATCTGAAAAAAGTGTAAAATCCAGAAAGGCAGGACAGGCCATGGAGAACTGGGAGCCTTGTTATGCTGATGGGCGGGATGGAAACTGCCAACAGACACTCGGGAGAAGTGTATGGTGTTTCCTGAAACATCTGAAAAACAAAGCAACAGAGCCTAGGGCACTTCCACTTATGGTCCTATAGCTTAGGGAAATTAAAATCAAAAAGACACAGCCACCCCAAAGTTTGGGACGCCTCTGTTTACAAGAACCTCGTTTACCGTACAAGTTCAATATCACAGAAAGTGAAAAATGGATAAAGAACTTGTGGTACTTACGTACAATGCAGTATCACTCAGCAATAAAATCTATGTCATCAGGCCCGCAGCAGCATAATGAGTGGATTCAGGTACGATGATTCTAACTGAAATATGTTCCACAGAAAAAGAAACATCATAAGATATCACTAATACACGGAATGTAAACTGAGCTACACAGGAACTGAATTCCAAAACAGAACAGGGTCTCAAATTTAGAAAACCAACTTATGCTTGCTTAAGGGGAAAGGTGAGTTGGGGTGCTGCATAAAACCAGAGATTGAAATGAGCACAGATAAAGTTCCTTAAGCCAAATATGTAATAGACAAGAGCTACTCCTTGCTCAACGAAATGGACTCAAAACCCCATATTAAACGCCTAAGAATATACCTGACTAGTAAGAAACTTAAAACGTATGGATGGCTATGTCTGAAAGAGAATCAAGCATGTGTACAGGGGCATAAACGCAGCAGTGATAGGATTGGAGAGGTTCGGTGAGCAAATGAAGACCCTTTGAAGTCATATTGCATGGTACCCATTCCACGGGTTTCAACTACCCAGGTTTAAGGTATTCTTCCTTCAGCTAAAACATGCATGTGGAACCCAGAGTATGATCAACCGTGTGAACAGGAGACGTGTTCAAATATGTCTCAGTTTTCCTCCCCTGGTACTCGGGTGCAACATTCCAGACGCTTTACTAACACTCTCCCCACTTGGAGAGTCAGCGCCTTTAACCTCCTGTTTGGCCCAGTTTGCAATTTCTGCGGAAGATGAACAGGAATAGCGAGAACCAATGAGAGACTAGCTGGAGGTGTCTGGACGGGCAAATTTAACTCTCATTTCCCACCAGGAAGAGGAATTAACGAAAGGCTCAGCGTGCCGTCCCGGAACCAGATTAGGGCCTGAAGCCATCCTGCGGTGTTGCGGCCAGCTCACAAGAAAGCGAGTTGAAGAAAGGAGCTCAGGGGTACTGTAATTCACAAACCTGCAGAGTTATAAATGACAGCTATCGTCCAAAAATATACTGAAGTAAGGCTGGCAAGAGGACTTGAAAGCGGGGCAGAATTGCAGGAAACCGATTTCAGGAGGTAGACTGGAATTGCATTGAAAGCATAGGAAAAGAGGCAGCACGTCCACAATGATGCACTTGGCCAAAAAGGGCGTATGCGTTTTTTCCTGAATATATTCAGGAAACAACGCATACGCACTTTTTGGCCAACCAAGCAAGCTTGCAAAGGAAATCTGCACTACAATGAAGTCTCACTTCCCCCCGGTCATAAGGGCCATCTGAAAAAAGTGTAAAATCCAGAAAGGCAGGACAGGCCATGGAGAACTGGGAGCCTTGTTATGCTGATGGGCGGGATGTAAATTGCCAACAGACACTCGGGAGAAGTGTATGGTGTTTCCTGAAATATCCAGAAAACAAAGCAACAGAGCCTAGGGCACTTCCACTTATGGTCCTATAGCTTAGGGAAATTAAAATCAAAAAGACACAGCCACCCCAAAGTTTGGGACGCCTCTGTTTACAAGAACGTCGTTTACCGTACAAGTTCAATATCACAGAAAGTGAAAAATGGATAAAGAACTTGTGGTACTTACGTACAATGCAGTATCACTCAGCAATGAAATCTATGTCATCAGGCCCGTAGCAGCATAATGAGTGGATTCAGGTACGATGATTCTAACTGAAATAAGTCACACAGAAAAAGAAACATCATAAGATATCACTAATACACGGAATGTAAACTTGGCTACACAGGAACTGAATTCCAAAACAGAACAGGGTCTCAAATTTAGAAAACCAACTTATGCTTGCTTAAGGGGAAAGGTGAGTTGGGGTGCTGCATAAAACCAGAGATTGAAATGAGCACAGATAAAGTTCCTTAAGCCAAATATGGAATAGACAAGAGCTACTCCTTGCTCAACGAAATGGACTCAACACCCCATATTAAACGCCTAAGAATGTACCTTACTAGTAAGTATCTTAAAACCTATGGATTGCTATGTCTCCAAAAGAGAATCAAGCGTGTGTACAGGGGCATAAACGCAGCAGTGATAGGATTGGAGAGGTTCGGTGAGCAAATGAAGACCCTTTGAAGTCATATTGCATGGTACCCATTCCACGGGTTTCAACTACCCAGGTTTAAGGTATTCTTCCTTCAGCTAAAACATGCATGTGGAACCTAGAGTATGATCAACCATGTGATCGGGAGACGTGTTCAAATATGTCTCAGTTTTCGTACCCTGGTACTCGCGTGCAACATTCCAGACACTTTACTAACACTCTCCCGACTTGGAGAGTCAGTCCCTTTAAACTCCTGTTTGGCCCAGTTTGCAATTTCTGCGGAAGATGAACAGGAATAGGGAGAACCAATGAGAGACTAGCTGGAGGTGTCTGGACGGGCAAATTTAACTCTCATTTCCCACCAGGAAGAGGAATTAACCAAAGGCTCAGCGTGCCGTGCCGGAACCAGATTAGGGCCTGAAGCCACCCTGTGGTGTTGCGGCCAGGTCACAAGAAAGCGAGTTGAAGAAAGGAGCTCAGGGGCACTGTAAATCACAAACCTGCAGAGTTATAAATGACAGCTATCGTCCAAAAATATACTGAAGTAAGGCTGCCAAGAGGACTTGAAAGCGGGGCAGAATTTCAGGAAACCGATTTCAGGAGGTAGACTGGAATTGCATTGAAAGCATAGGAAAAGAGGCAGAACGTCCACAATGATGCACTTGGCCAAAAAGGGCGTATGCGTTTTTTCCTGAATATATTCAGGAAAAAACGCATACGCCCTTTTTGGCCAAGCAAGCAAACTTGCAAAGGAAATCTGCACTACAATGAAGTCTCACTTCCCCCCGGTCAAAAGGGCCATCTGAAAAAAGTGTAAAATCCAGAAAGGCAGGACAGGCCATGGAGAACTGGGAGCCTTGATATGCTGATGGGCGGGATGTAAATTGCCAACAGACACTCGGGAGAAGTGTATGGTGTTTCCTGAAACATCTAAAAAACAAAGCAACAGAGCCTAGGGCACTTCCACTTATGGTCCTATAGCTTAGGGAAATTAAAATCAAAAACACACAGCCACCCCGAAGTTTGGAACGGCTCTGTTTACAAGAACCTCGTTTACAGTACAAGTTCAACATCGCAGAAAGTGAAAAATGGATAAAGAACTTGTGGTACTTACGTACAATGCTGTATCACTCAGCAATGAAATCTATGTCATCAGGCCCTTAGCAGCACAATGAGTGGATTCAGGTATGATGATTCTAACTGAAATAAGTCACACAGAAAAAGAAACATCATAAGATATCAGTAATACACGGAATGTAAACTTGGCTACACAGGAACTGAATTCCAATACAGAACAGGGTCTCAAATTTAGAAAACCAACTTATGCTTGCTTAAGGGGAAAGGTGAGTTGGGGTTCTGCATAAAACCAGAGATTGAAATGAGCACAGATAAAGTTCCTTAAGCCAAATATGGAATAGACAAGAGCTACTCCTTGCTCAACGAAATGGACTCAACACCGCATATTAAACGCCTAAGAATGTACCTGACTAGTAAGTATCTTAAAACCTATGGATTGCTATGTCTCCAAAAGAGAATCAAGCGTGTGTACAGGGGCATAAACGCAGCAGTGATAGGATTGGAGAGGTTCGGTGAGCAAATGAAGACCCTTTGAAGTCATATTGCATGGTACCCATTCCACGGGTTTCAACTACCCACGTTTAAGGTATTCTTCCTTCAGCTAAAACATGCATGTGGAACCCAGAGTATGATCAACCGTGTGAACGGGAGACCTGTTCAAGTATGTCTCAGTTTTCCTCCCCTGGTACTCGGGTGCAACATTCCAGACGCTTTACTAACACTCTCCCCACTTGGAGAGTCAGCCTTTAACCTCCTGTTTAGCCCAGTTTGCAATTTCTGTGGAAGATGAACAGGAATAGGGAGAACCAATGAGAGACTAGCTGGAGGTGTCTGGACGGGCAAATTTAACTCTCATTTCCCACCAGGAAGAGGAAATAACCAAAGGCTCAGCGTGCCGTGCCGGAACCAGATTAGGGCCTGAAGCCATCCTGCGGTGTTGCGGCCAGCTCAAAAGAAAGCGAGTTGAAGAAAGGAGCTCAGGGGCACTGTAATTCACAAACCTGCAGAGTTATAAATGACAGCTATCGTCCAAAAATATACTGAAGTAAGGCTGCCAAGAGGACTTGAAAGTGGGGCAGAATTGCAGGAAACCGATTTCAGGAGGTAGACTGGAATTGCATTGAAAGCATAGGAAAAGAGGCAGAACGTCCACAAGTATGCACTTGGCCAAAAAGGGCGTATGCGTTTTTTCCTGAATATATTCAGAAAGGCAGGACAGGCCATGGAGAACTGGGAGCCTTGTTATGCTGATGGGCGGGATGTAAATTGCCAACAGACACTCGGGAGAAGTGTATGGTGTTTCCTGAAACATCCAAAAAACAAAGCAACAGAGCCTAGGGCACTTCCACTTATGGTCCTATAGCTTAGGGAAATTAAAATCAAAAAGACACAGCCACCCCAAAGTTTGGGACGCCTCTGTTTACAAGAACCTCGTTTACCGTACAAGTTCAATATCACAGAAAGTGAAAAATGGATAAAGAACTTGTGGTACTTACGTACAATGCAGTATCACTCAGCAATGAAATCTATGTCATCAGGCCCGTAGCAGCATAATGAGTGGATTCAGGTACGATGATTGTAACTGAAATAAGTCACACAGAAAAAGAAACATCATAAGTTATCACTAATACACGGAATGTAAACTTGGCTACACAGGAACTGAATTCCAAAACAGAACAGGGTCTCAAATTTAGAAAACCAACTTCTGCTTGCTTAAGGGGAAAGGTGAGTTGGGGTGCTGCATAAAACCAGAGATTGAAATGAGCACAGATAAAGTTCCTTAAGCCAAATATGGAATAGACAAGAGCTACTCCTTGCTCAACGAAATGGACTCAAGACCCCATATTAAACGCCTAAGAATGTACCTGACTAGTAAGTATCTTAAAACCTATGGATTGCTATGTCTCCGAAAGAGAATCAAGCATGTGTACAGGGGCATAAACGCAGCAGTGATAGGATTGGAGAGGTTCGGTGAGAAAATGAAGACCCTTTGAAGTCATATTTCATGGTACCCATTCCACGGGTTTCAGCTACCCAGGTTTAAAGTATTCTTCCTTCAGCTAAAACATGCATGTGGAACCCAGAGTATGATCAACCGTGTGAACAGGAGACGTGTTCAAATATGTCTCAGTTTTCCTCCCCTGGTACTCGGGTGCAACATTCCAGACGCTTTACTAACACTCTCCCCACTTGGAGAGCCAGCGCCTTTAACCTCCTGTTTGGCCCAGTTTGCAATTTCTGCGGAAGATGAACAGGAATAACGAGAACAAATGAGAGACTAGCTGGAGGTGTCTGGACGGGCAAATTTAACTCTCATTTCCCACCAGGAAGAGGAATTAACCAAAGGCTCAGCGTGCCGTGCCGGAACCAGTTAGGGCCTGAAACCATCCTGCGGTGTTGCGGCCAACTCACAAGAAAGCGAGTTGAAGAAAGGAGCTCAGGGGCACTGTAATTCACAAACCTGCAGAGTTATAAATGACAGCTATCGTCCAAAAATATACTGAAGTAAGGCTGCCAAGAGGACTTGAAAGCGGGGCAGAATTGCAGGAAACCGATTTCAGGATGTAGACTGGAATTGCATTGAAAGCACAGGAAAAGAGGCAGAACGTCCACAATGATGCACTTGGCCAAAAAGGGCGTATGCGTTTTTTCCTGAATATATTCAGGAAAAAACGCATACGCCCTTTTTGGCCAACCAAGCAAGCTTGCAAAGGAAATCTGCACTACAATGAAGTCTCACTTCCTCCCGGTCAAAAGGGCCATCTGAAAAAAGTGTAAAATCCAGAAAGGCAGGACAGGCCATGGAGAACTGGGAGCCTTGTTATGCTGATGGGCGGGATGTAAATTGCCAACAGACACTCGGGAGAAGTGTATGGTGTTTCCTGAAACATCCAGAAAACAAAGCAACAGAGCATAGGGCACTTCCACTTATGGTCATATAGCTTAGGGAAATTAAAATCAAAAAGACACAGCCACC
The DNA here is from genome assembly GCF_963455315.2 of Globicephala melas. Taxonomy (NCBI): domain Eukaryota; kingdom Metazoa; phylum Chordata; class Mammalia; order Artiodactyla; family Delphinidae; genus Globicephala; species Globicephala melas. The sequence continues at coordinate 267,129 of NW_027207291.1, forward strand.
CCAAAGTTTGGGACGGCTCTGTTTACAAGAACCTCGTTTACCATACAAGTTCAATATCACAGAAAGTGAAAAATGGATAAAGAACTTGTGGTACTTATGTACAATGCAGTATCACTCAGCAATGAAATCTATGTCATCAGGCCCGTAGCAGCATAATGAGTGGATTCAGGTACGATGATTCTAACTGAAATAAGTCACACAGAAAAAGAAACATCATAAGATATCACTAATACACGGAATGTAAACTTGGCTACACAGGAACTGAATTACAGAACAGAACAGGGTCTCAAATTTAGAAAACCAACTTATGCTTGCTTAAGGGGAAAGGTGAGTTGGGGTGCTGCATAAAACCAGAGATTGAAATGAGCACAGATAAAGTTCCTTAAGCCAAATATGGAATAGACAAGAGCTACTCCTTGCTCAACGAAATGGACTCAACACCGCATATTAAACGCCTAAGAATGTACCTGACTAGTAAGTATCTTAAAACCTATGGATTGCTATGTCTCAGAAAGAGAATCAAGCATGTGTACAGGGGCATAAACGCAGCAGTGATAGGATTGGAGAGGTTCGGTGAGCAAATGAAGATCCTTTGAAGTCATATTGCATGGTACCCATTCCACGGGTCTCAACTACCCAAGTTTAAGGTATTCTTCCTTCAGCTAAAACATGCATGTGAAACCCAGAGTATGATCAACAGTGTGAACGGGAGACGTGTTCAAATATGTCTCAGGTTTCCTCCCCTGGTACTCGGGTGCAACATTCCAGACGCTTTACTAACACTCTCCCCACTTGGAGAGTCACCGCCTTTAACCTCCTGTTTGGCCAAGTTTGCAATTTCTGCGGAAGATGAACAGGAATAGGGAGAACCAATGAGAGACCAGGCGGAGGTGTCTGGACGGGCAAATTTAACTCTCATTTCCCACCAGGAAGAGGAACTAACCAAAGGCTCAGCGTGCCGTGCCGGAACCAGATTAGGGCCTGAAGCCATCCTGCGGTGTTGCGGCCAGCTCAAAAGAAAGCGAGTTGAAGAAAGGAGCTCAGGGGCACTGTAATTCACAAACCTGCAGAGTTATAAATGACAGCTATCGTCCAAAAATATACTGAAGTAAGGCTGCCAAGAGGACTTGAAAGCGGGGCAGAATTGCAGGAAACCGATTTCAGGAGGTAGACTGGAATTGCATTGAAAGCATAGGAAAAGAGGCAGAACGTCCACAATGATGCACTTGGCCAAAAAGGGCGTATGCGTTTTTTCCTGAATATATTCAGGAAAAAACGCATACGCCCTTTTTGGCCAACCAAGCAAGCTTGCAAAGGAAATCTGCACTACAATGAAGTCTCACTTCCCCCCCGCCCCCGGTCAAAAGGGCCATCTGAAAAAAGTGTAAAATCCAGAAAGGCAGGACAGGCCATGGAGAACTGGGAGCCTTGTTATGCTGATGGGCGGGATGTCAATTGCCAACAGACACTCGGGAGAAGTGTATGGTGTTTCCTGAAACATCTAAAAAACAAAGCAACAGAGCCTAGGGCACTTCCACTTATGGTCCTATAGCTTAGGGAAATTAAAATCAAAAAGACACAGCCACCCCAAAGTTTGGGACGCCTCTGTTTACAAGAACCTCGTTTACAGTACAAGTTCAACATCGCAGAAAGTGAAAAATGGATAAAGAAGTTGCGGTATTTACTTACAAAGCAATATCACTCAGCAATGAAATCTATGTCATCAGGCCCTTAGCAGCACAATGAGTGGATTCAGGTATGATGATTCTAACTGAAATAAGTCACACAGAAAAAGAAACATCATAAGATATCAGTAATACATGGAATGTAAACTTTGCCAAACAGGAACTGAATTACAGAACAGAACAGGGTCTCAAATTTAGAAAACCAACTTATGCTTGCTTAAGGGGAAAGGTGAGTTGGGGTGCTGCATAAAACCAGAGATTGAAATGAGCACAGATAAAGTTCCTTAAGCCAAATATGGAATAGACAAGAGCTACTCCTTGCTCAACGAAATGGACTCAACACCGCATATTAAATGCCTAAGAATGTACCTGACTAGTAAGTATCTTAAAACCTATGGATTGCTATGTGTCCAAAAGAGAATCAAGCATGTGTACAGGGGCATAAACACAGCAGTGATAGGATTGGAGAGGTTCGGTGAGCAAATGAAGACCCTTTGAAGTCATATTGCATGGTACCCATTCCACGGGTTTCAACTACCCACGTTTAAGGTATTCTTCCTTCAGGTAAAACATGCATGTGGAACCCAGAGTATGATCAACCGTGTGAACGGGAGACCTGTTCAAATATGTCTCAGTTTTCCTCCCCTGGTACTCGGGTGCAACATTCCAGATGCTTTACTAACACTCTCCCCACTTGGATAGTCAGCCTTTAACCTCCTGTTTAGCCCAGTTTGCAATTTCTGCGGAAGATGAACAGGAATAGTGAGAACCAATGAGAGACTAGCTGGAGGTGTCTGGACGGGCAAATTTAACTCTCATTTCCCACCAGGAAGAGGAAAGAACCAAAGGCTCAGCGTGCCGTGCCGGAACCAGATTAGGGCCTGAAGCCATCCTGCGGTGTTGCGGCCAGCTCACAAGAAAACGAGTTGAAGAAAGGAGCTCAGGGGCACTGTAATTCACAAACCTGCAGAGTTATAAATGACAACTATCGTCCAAAAATATACTGAAGTAAGGCTGCCAAGAGGACTTGAAAGCGGGGCAGAATTGCAGGAAACCGATTTCAGGAGGTAGACTGGAATTGCATTGAAAGCATAGGAAAAGAGGCAGAACGTCCACAATGATGCACTTGGCCAAAAAGGGCGTATGCGTTTTTTCCTGAATATATTCAGGAAAAAACGCATACGCCCTTTTTGGCCAACCAAGCAAACTTGCAAAGGAAATCTGCACTACAATGAAGTCTCACTTCCCCCCGGTCAAAAGGGCCATCTGAAAAAAGTGTAAAATCCAGAAAGGCAGGACAGGCCATGGAGAACTGGGAGCCTTGTTATGCTGATGGGCGGGATGTAAATTGCCAACAGACATTCGGGAGAAGTGTATGGTGTTTCCTGAAACATCTAAAAAACAAAGCAACAGAGCCTAGGGCACTTCCACTTATGGTCCTATAGCTTAGGGAAATTAAAGTCAAAAAGATACAGCCACCCCAATGTTTGGGACGCCTCTGTTTACAAGAACCTCGTTTACCGTACAAGTTCAATATCACAGAAAGTGAAAAATGGATAAAGAACTTGTGGTACTTACGTACAATGCAGTATCACTCAGCAGTGAAATCTATGTCATCAGGCCCGTAGCAGCACAATGAGTGGATTCAGGTACGATGATTCTAACTGAAATAAGTCACACGGAGAAAGAAACATCATAAGATATCAGTAATACACGGAATGTAAACTTGGCTACACAGGAACTGAATTACAGAACAGAACAGGGTCTCAAATTTAGAAAACCAACTTATGCTTGTTTAAGGGTAAAGGTGAGTTGGGGTGCTGCATAAAACCAGAGATTGAAATGAGCACAGATAAAGTTCCTTAAGCCAAATATGGAATAGACAAGAGCTACTCCTTGCTCAACGAAATGGACTCAACACCGCATATTAAACGCCTAAGAATGTACCTGACTCTTAAGTATCTTAAAACCGATGGATTGCTATGTCTCCGAAAGAGAATCAAGCATGTGTACAGGGACATAAACGCAGCAGTGATAGGATTGGAGAGGTTCGGTGAGCAAATGAAGACCCTTTGAAGTCATATTGCATGGTACCCATTCCACGGGTTTCAACTACCCAGGTTTAAGGTATTCTTCCTTCAGCTAAAACATGCATGTGGAACCTAGAGTATGATCAACCATGTGATCGGGAGACGTGTTCAAATATGTCTCAGTTTTCGTACCCTGGTACTCGGGTGCAACATTCCAGACGCTTTACTAACACTCTCCCGACTTGGAGAGTCAGTCCCTTTAACCTCCTGTTTGGCCCAGTTTGCAATTTCTGCGGAAGATGAACAGGAATAGCGAGAACCAATGAGAGACTAGCTGGAGGTGTCTGGACGGGCAAATTTAACTCTCATTTCCCACCAGGAAGAGGAAATAACCAAAGGCTCAGCGTGCCGTGCCGGAACCAGATTAGGGCCTGAAGCCATCCTGCGGTGTTGCGGCCAGCTCACAAGAAAACGAGTTGAAGAAAGGAGCTCAGGGGCACTGTAATTCACAAACCTGCAGAGTTATAAATGACAACTATCGTCCAAAAATATACTGAAGTAAGGCTGCCAAGAGGACTTGAAAGCGGGGCAGAATTGCAGGAAACCGATTTCAGGAGGTAGACTGGAATTGCATTGAAAGCATAGGAAAAGAGGCAGAACGTCCACAATGAAGCACTTGGACAAAAAGGGCGTATGCGTTTTTTCCTGAATATATTCAGGAAAAAACGCATACGCCCTTTTTGGCCAACCAAGCAAGCTTGCAAAGGAAATCTGCACTACAATGAAGTCTCACTTCCCCCCGGTCAAAAGGGCCATCTGAAAAAAGTGTAAAATCCAGAAAGGCAGGACAGGCCATGGAGAACTGGGAGCCTTGTTATGCTGATGGGCGGGATGTCAATTGCCAACAGACACTCGGGAGAAGTGTGTGGTGTTTCCTGAAACATCTAAAAAACAAAGCAACAGAGCCTAGGGCACTTCCACTTATGGTCCTATAGCTTAGGGAAATTAAAATCAAAAAGATACAGCCACCCCAATGTTTGGGACGCCTCTGTTTACAAGAACCTCGTTTACCGTACAAGTTCAATATCACAGAAAGTGAAAAATGGATAAAGAACTTGTGGTACTTACGTACAATGCAGTATCACTCAGCAGTGAAATCTATGTCATCAGGCCCGTAGCAGCACAATGAGTGGATTCAGGTACGATGATTCTAACTGAAATAAGTCACACAGAAAAAGAAACATCATAAGATATCAGTAATACACGGAATGTAAACTTGGCTACACAGGAACTGAATTACAGAACAGAACAGGGTCTCAAATTTAGAAAACCAACTTATGCTTGTTTAAGGGTAAAGGTGAGTTGGGGTGCTGCATAAAACCAGAGATTGAAATGAGCACAGATAAAGTTCCTTAAGCCAAATATGGAATAGACAATAGCTACTCCTTGCTCAACGAAATGGACTCAACACCGCATATTAAACGCCTAAGAATGTACCTGACTCTTAAGTATCTTAAAACCGATGGATTGCTATGTCTCCGAAAGAGAATCAAGCATGTGTACAGGGACATAAACGCAGCAGTGATAGGATTGGAGAGGTTCGGTGAGCAAATGAAGACCCTTTGAAGTCATATTGCATGGTACCCATTCCACGGGTTTCAACTACCCAGGTTTAAGGTATTCTTCCTTCAGCTAAAACATGCATGTGGAACCTAGAGTATGATCAACCATGTGATCGGGAGACGTGTTCAAATATGTCTCAGTTTTCGTACCCTGGTACTCGGGTGCAACATTCCAGACGCTTTACTAACACTCTCCCGACTTGGAGAGTCAGTCCCTTTAACCTCCTGTTTGGCCCAGTTTGCAATTTCTGCGGAAGATGAACAGGAATAGCGAGAACCAATGAGAGACTAGCTGGAGGTGTCTGGACGGGCAAATTTAACTCTCATTTCCCACCAGGAAGAGGAAATAACCAAAGGCTCAGCGTGCCGTGCCGGAACCAGATTAGGGCCTGAAGCCATCCTGCAGTGTTGCGGCCAGCTCACAAGAAAGCGAGTTGAAGAAAGGAGCTCAGGGGCACTGTAATTCACAAACCTGCAGAGTTATAAATGACAACTATCGTCCAAAAATATACTGAAGTAAGGCTGCCAAGAGGACTTGAAAGCGGGGCAGAATTGCAGGAAACCGATTTCAGGAGGTAGACTGGAATTGCATTGAAAGCATAGGAAAAGAGGCAGAACGTCCACAATGATGCACTTGGCCAAAAAGGGCGTATGCGTTTTTTCCTGAATATATTCAGGAAAAAACGCATACGCCCTTTTTGGCCAACCAAGCAAGCTTGCAAAGGAAATCTGCACTACAATGAAGTCTCACTTCCCCCCGGTCAAAAGGGCCATCTGAAAAAAGTGTAAAATCCAGAAAGGCAGGACAGGCCATGGAGAACTGGGAGCCTTGTTATGCTGATGGGCGGGATGTAAATTGCCAACAGACACTCGGGAGAAGTGTATGGTGTTTCCTGAAACATCTAAAAAACAAAGCAACAGAGCCTAGGGCACTTCCACTTATGGTCCTATAGCTTAGGGAAATTAAAATCAAAAAGATACAGCCACCCCAATGTTTGGGACGCCTCTGTTTACAAGAACCTCGTTTACCGTACAAGTTCAATATCACAGAAAGTGAAAAATGGATAAAGAACTTGTGGTACTTACGTACAATGCAGTATCACTCAGCAGTGAAATCTATGTCATCAGGCCCGTAGCAGCACAATGAGTGGATTCAGGTACGATGATTCTAACTGAAATAAGTCAAACAGAAAAAGAAACATCATAAGATATCAGTAATACACGGAATGTAAACTTGGCTACACAGGAACTGAATTACAGAACAGAACAGGGTCTCAAATTTAGAAAACCAACTTATGCTTGTTTAAGGGTAAAGGTGAGTTGGGGTGCTGCATAAAACCAGAGATTGAAATGAGCACAGATAAAGTTCCTTAAGCCAAATATGGAATAGACAAGAGCTACTCCTTGCTCAACGAAATGGACTCAACACCGCATATTAAACGCCTAAGAATGTACCTGACTCTTAAGTATCTTAAAACCGATGGATTGCTATGTCTCCGAAAGAGAATCAAGCATGTGTACAGGGACATAAACGCAGCAGTGATAGGATTGGAGAGGTTCGGTGAGCAAATGAAGACCCTTTGAAGTCATATTGCATGGTACCCATTCCACGGGTTTCAACTACCCAGGTTTAAGGTATTCTTCCTTCAGCTAAAACATGCATGTGGAACCTAGAGTATGATCAACCATGTGATCGGGAGACGTGTTCAAATATGTCTCAGTTTTCGTACCCTGGTACTCGGGTGCAACATTCCAGACGCTTTACTAACACTCTCCCGACTTGGAGAGTCAGTCCCTTTAACCTCCTGTTTGGCCCAGTTTGCAATTTCTGCGGAAGATGAACAGGAATAGCGAGAACCAATGAGAGACTAGCTGGAGGTGTCTGGACGGGCAAATTTAACTCTCATTTCCCACCAGGAAGAGGAAATAACCAAAGGCTCAGCGTGCCGTGCCGGAACCAGATTAGGGCCTGAAGCCATCCTGCGGTGTTGCGGCCAGCTCACAAGAAAACGAGTTGAAGAAAGGAGCTCAGGGGCACTGTAATTCACAAACCTGCAGAGTTATAAATGACAACTATCGTCCAAAAATATACTGAAGTAAGGCTGCCAAGAGGACTTGAAAGCGGGGCAGAATTGCAGGAAACCGATTTCAGGAGGTAGACTGGAATTGCATTGAAAGCATAGGAAAAGAGGCAGAACGTCCACAATGATGCACTTGGCCAAAAAGGGCGTATGCGTTTTTTCCTGAATATATTCAGGAAAAAACGCATACGCCCTTTTTGGCCAACCAAGCAAGCTTGCAAAGGAAATCTGCACTACAATGAAGTCTCACTTCCCCCCGGTCAAAAGGGCCATCTGAAAAAAGTGTAAAATCCAGAAAGGCAGGACAGGCCATGGAGAACTGGGAGCCTTGTTATGCTGATGGGCGGGATGTAAGTTGCCAACAGACACTCAGGAGAAGTGTATGGTGTTTCCTGAAACATCTAAAAAACAAAGCAACAGAGCCTAGGGCACTTCCACTTATGGTCCTATAGCTTAGGGAAATTAAAATCAAAAAGATACAGCCACCCCAATGTTTGGGACGCCTCTGTTTACAAGAACCTCGTTTACCGTACAAGTTCAATATCACAGAAAGTGAAAAATGGATAAAGAACTTGTGGTACTTACGTACAATGCAGTATCACTCAGCAGTGAAATCTATGTCATCAGGCCCGTAGCAGCACAATGAGTGGATTCAGGTACGATGATTCTAACTGAAATAAGTCACACAGAAAAAGAAACATCATAAGATATCAGTAATACACGGAATGTAAACTTGGCTACACAGGAACTGAATTACAGAACAGAACAGGGTCTCAAATTTAGAAAACCAACTTATGCTTGTTTAAGGGGAAAGGTGAGTTGGGGTGCTGCATAAAACCAGAGATTGAAATGAGCACAGATAAAGTTCCTTAAGCCAAATATGGAATAGACAAGAGCTACTCCTTGCTCAACGAAATGGACTCAACACCGCATATTAAACGCCTAAGAATGTACCTGACTCTTAAGTATCTTAAAACCGATGGATTGCTATGTCTCCGAAAGAGAATCAAGCATGTGTACAGGGACATAAACGCAGCAGTGATAGGATTGGAGAGGTTCGGTGAGCAAATGAAGACCCTTTGAAGTCATATTGCATGGTACCCATTCCACGGGTTTCAACTACCCAGGTTTAAGGTATTCTTCCTTCAGCTAAAACATGCATGTGGAACCTAGAGTATGATCAACCATGTGATCGGGAGACGTGTTCAAATATGTCTCAGTTTTCGTACCCTGGTACTCGGGTGCAACATTCCAGACGCTTTACTAACACTCTCCCGACTTGGAGAGTCAGTCCCTTTAACCTCCTGTTTGGCCCAGTTTGCAATTTCTGCGGAAGATGAACAGGAATAGCGAGAACCAATGAGAGACTAGCTGGAGGTGTCTGGACGGGCAAATTTAACTCTCATTTCCCACCAGGAAGAGGAAAGAACCAAAGGCTCAGCGTGCCGTGCCGGAACCAGATTAGGGCCTGAAGCCATCCTGCGCTGTTGCGGCCAGCTCACAAGAAAACGAGTTGAAGAAAGGAGCTCAGGGGCACTGTAATTCACAAACCTGCAGAGTTATAAATGACAACTATCGTCCAAAAATATACTGAAGTAAGGCTGCCAAGAGGACTTGAAAGCGGGGCAGAATTGCAGGAAACCGATTTCAGGAGGTAGACTGGAATTGCATTGAAAGCATAGGAAAAGAGGCAGAACGTCCACAATGATGCACTTGGCCAAAAAGGGCGTATGCGTTCTTTCCTGAATATATTCAGGAAAAAACGCATACGCCCTTTTTGGCCAACCAAGCAAGCTTGCAAAGGAAATCTGCACTACAATGAAGTCTCACTTCCCCCCGGTCAAAAGGGCCATCTGAAAAAAGTGTAAAATCCAGAAAGGCAGGACAGGCCATGGAGAACTGGGAGCCTTGTTATGCTGATGGGCGGGATGTCAATTGCCAACAGACACTCGGGAGAAGTGTATGGTGTTTCCTGAAACATCTAAAAAACAAAGCAACAGAGCCTAGGGCACTTCCACTTATGGTCCTATAGCTTAGGGAAATTAAAATCAAAAAGATACAGCCACCCCAATGTTTGGGACGCCTCTGTTTACAAGAACCTCGTTTACCGTACAAGTTCAATATCACAGAAAGTGAAAAATGGATAAAGAACTTGTGGTACTTACGTACAATGCAGTATCACTCAGCAGTGAAATCTATGTCATCAGGCCCGTAGCAGCACAATGAGTGGATTCAGGTACGATGATTCTAACTGAAATAAGTCACACAGAAAAAGAAACATCATAAGATATCAGTAATACACGGAATGTAAACTTGGCTACACAGGAACTGAATTACAGAACAGAACAGGGTCTCAAATTTAGAAAACCAACTTATGCTTGTTTAAGGGTAAAGGTGAGTTGGGGTGCTGCATAAAACCAGAGATTGAAATGAGCACAGATAAATTTCCTTAAGCCAAATATGGAATAGACAAGAGCTACTCCTTGCTCAACGAAATGGACTCAACACCGCATATTAAACGCCTAAGAATGTACCTGACTCTTAAGTATCTTAAAACCTATGGATTGCTATGTCTCCGAAAGAGAATCAAGCATGTGTACAGGGACATAAACGCAGCAGTGATAGGATTGGAGAGGTTCGGTGAGCAAATGAAGACCCTTTGAAGTCATATTGCATGGTACCCATTCCACGGGTTTCAACTACCCAGGTTTAAGGTATTCTTCCTTCAGCTAAAACATGCATGTGGAACCTAGAGTATGATCAACCATGTGATCGGGAGACGTGTTCAAATATGTCTCAGTTTTCGTACCCTGGTACTCGGGTGCAACATTCCAGACGCTTTACTAACACTCTCCCGACTTGGAGAGTCAGTCCCTTTAACCTCCTGTTTGGCCCAGTTTGCAATTTCTGCGGAAGATGAACAGGAATAGCGAGAACCAATGAGAGACTAGCTGGAGGTGTCTGGACGGGCAAATTTAACTCTCATTTCCCACCAGGAAGAGGAAATAACCAAAGGCTCAGCGTGCCGTGCCGGAACCAGATTAGGGCCTGAAGCCATCCTGCGGTGTTGCGGCCAGCTCACAAGAAAACGAGTTGAAGAAAGGAAATCAGGGGCACTGTAATTCACAAACCTGCAGAGTTATAAATGACAACTATCGTCCAAAAATATACTGAAGTAAGGCTGCCAAGAGGACTTGAAAGCGGGGCAGAATTGCAGGAAACCGATTTCAGGAGGTAGACTGGAATTGCATTGAAAGCATAGGAAAAGAGGCAGAACGTCCACAATGATGCACTTGGCCAAAAAGGGCGTATGCGTTCTTTCCTGAATATATTCAGGAAAAAACGCATACGCCCTTTTTGGCCAACCAAGCAAGCTTGCAAAGGAAATCTGCACTACAATGAAGTCTCACTTCCCCCCGGTCAAAAGGGCCATCTGAAAAAAGTGTAAAATCCAGAAAGGCAGGACAGGCCATGGAGAACTGGGAGCCTTGTTATGCTGATGGGCGGGATGTCAATTGCCAACAGACACTCGGGAGAAGTGTATGGTGTTTCCTGAAACATCTAAAAAACAAAGCAACAGAGCCTAGGGCACTTCCACTTATGGTCCTATAGCTTAGGGAAATTAAAATCAAAAAGATACAGCCACCCCAATGTTTGGGACGCCTCTGTTTACAAGAACCTCGTTTACCGTACAAGTTCAATATCACAGAAAGTGAAAAATGGATAAAGAACTTGTGGTACTTACGTACAATGCAGTATCACTCAGCAGTGAAATCTATGTCATCAGGCCCGTAGCAGCACAATGAGTGGATTCAGGTACGATGATTCTAACTGAAATAAGTCACACAGAAAAAGAAACATCATAAGATATCAGTAATACACGGAATGTAAACTTGGCTACACAGGAACTGAATTACAGAACAGAACAGGGTCTCAAATTTAGAAAACCAACTTATGCTTGTTTAAGGGTAAAGGTGAGTTGGGGTGCTGCATAAAACCAGAGATTGAAATGAGCACAGATAAAGTTCCTTAAGCCAAATATGGAATAGACAAGAGCTACTCCTTGCTCAACGAAATGGACTCAACACCGCATATTAAACGCCTAAGAATGTACCTGACTCTTAAGTATCTTAAAACCTATGGATTGCTATGTCTCCGAAAGAGAATCAAGCATGTGTACAGGGACATAAACGCAGCAGTGATAGGATTGGAGAGGTTCGGTGAGCAAATGAAGACCCTTTGAAGTCATATTGCATGGTACCCATTCCACGGGTTTCAACTACCCAGGTTTAAGGTATTCTTCCTTCAGCTAAAACATGCATGTGGAACCTAGAGTATAATCAACCATGCGATCGGGAGACGTGTTCAAATATGTCTCAGTTTTCGTACCCTGGTACTCGGGTGCAACATTCCAGACGCTTTACTAACACTCTCCCGACTTGGAGAGTCAGTCCCTTTAACCTCCTGTTTGGCCCAGTTTGCAATTTCTGCGGAAGATGAACAGGAATAGCGAGAACCAATGAGAGACTAGCTGGAAGTGTCTGGACGAGCAAATTTAACTCTCATTTCCCACCAGGAAGAGGAAATAACCAAAGGCTCAGCGTGCCGTGCCGGAACCAGATTAGGGCCTGAAGGCATCCTGCGGTGTTGCGGCCAGCTCACAAGAAAACGAGTTGAAGAAAGGAGCTCAGGGGCACTGTAATTCACAAACCTGCAGAGTTATAAATGACAACTATCGTCCAAAAATATACTGAAGTAAGGCTGCCAAGAGGACTTGAAAGCGGGGCAGAATTGCAGGAAACCGATTTCAGGAGGTAGACTGGAATTGCATTGAAAGCATAGGAAAAGAGGCAGAACGTCCACAATGATGCACTTGGCCAAAAAGGGCGTATGTGTTTTTTCCTGAATATATTCAGGAAAAAACGCATACGCCCTTTTTGGCCAACCAAGCAAGCTTGCAAAGGAAATCTGCACTACAATGAAGTCTCACTTCCCCCCGGGCAAAAGGGCCATCTGAAAAAAGTGTAAAATCCAGAAAGGCAGGACAGGCCATGGAGAACTGGGAGCCTTGTTATGCTGATGGGCGGGATGTCAATTGCCAACAGACACTCGGGAGAAGTGTATGGTGTTTCCTGAAACATCTAAAAAACAAAGCAACAGAGCCTAGGGCACTTCCACTTATGGTCCTATAGCTTAGGGAAATTAAAATCAAAAAGATACAGCCACCCCAATGTTTGGGACGCCTCTGTTTACAAGAACCTCGTTTACCGTACAAGTTCAATATCACAGAAAGTGAAAAATGGATAAAGAACTTGTGGTACTTACGTACAATGCAGTATCACTCAGCAGTGAAATCTATGTCATCAGGCCCGTAGCAGCACAATGAGTGGATTCAGGTACGATGATTCTAACTGAAATAAGTCACACAGAAAAAGAAACATCATAAGATATCAGTAATACACGGAATGTAAACTTGGCTACACAGGAACTGAATTACAGAACAGAACAGGGTCTCAAATTTAGAAAACCAACTTATGCTTGTTTAAGGGTAAAGGTGAGTTGGGGTGCTGCATAAAACCAGAGATTGAAATGAGCACAGATAAAGTTCCTTAAGCCAAATATGGAATAGACAAGAGCTACTCCTTGCTCAACGAAATGGACTCAACACCGCATATTAAACGCCTAAGAATGTACCTGACTCTTAAGTATCTTAAAACCTATGGATTGCTATGTCTCCGAAAGAGAATCAAGCATGTGTACAGGGACATAAACGCAGCAGTGATAGGATTGGAGAGGTTCGGTGAGCAAATGAAGACCCTTTGAAGTCATATTGCATGGTACCCATTCCACGGGTTTCAACTACCCAGGTTTAAGGTATTCTTCCTTCAGCTAAAACATGCATGTGGAACCTAGAGTATAATCAACCATGCGATCGGGAGACGTGTTCAAATATGTCTCAGTTTTCGTACCCTGGTACTCGGGTGCAACATTCCAGACGCTTTACTAACACTCTCCCGACTTGGAGAGTCAGTCCCTTTAACCTCCTGTTTGGCCCAGTTTGCAATTTCTGCGGAAGATGAACAGGAATAGCGAGAACCAATGAGAGACTAGCTGGAAGTGTCTGGACGAGCAAATTTAACTCTCATTTCCCACCAGGAAGAGGAAATAACCAAAGGCTCAGCGTGCCGTGCCGGAACCAGATTAGGGCCTGAAGGCATCCTGCGGTGTTGCGGCCAGCTCACAAGAAAACGAGTTGAAGAAAGGAGCTCAGGGGCACTGTAATTCACAAACCTGCAGAGTTATAAATGACAACTATCGTCCAAAAATATACTGAAGTAAGGCTGCCAAGAGGACTTGAAAGCGGGGCAGAATTGCAGGAAACCGATTTCAGGAGGTAGACTGGAATTGCATTGAAAGCATAGGAAAAGAGGCAGAACGTCCACAATGATGCACTTGGCCAAAAAGGGCGTATGTGTCTTTCCTGAATATATTCAGGAAAAAACGCATACGCCCTTTTTGGCCAACCAAGCAAGCTTGCAAAGGAAATCTGCACTACAATGAAGTCTCACTTCCCCCCGGTCAAAAGGGCCATCTGAAAAAAGTGTAAAATCCAGAAAGGCAGGACAGGCCATGGAGAACTGGGAGCCTTGTTATGCTGATGGGCGGGATGTCAATTGCCAACAGACACTCGGGAGAAGTGTATGGTGTTTCCTGAAACATCTAAAAAACAAAGCAACAGAGCCTAGGGCACTTCCACTTATGGTCCTATAGCTTAGGGAAATTAAAATCAAAAAGATACAGCCACCCCAATGTTTGGGACGCCTCTGTTTACAAGAACCTCGTTTACCGTACAAGTTCAATATCACAGAAAGTGAAAAATGGATAAAGAACTTGTGGTACTTACGTACAATGCAGTATCACTCAGCAGTGAAATCTATGTCATCAGGCCCGTAGCAGCACAATGAGTGGATTCAGGTACGATGATTCTAACTGAAATAAGTCACACAGAAAAAGAAACATCATAAGATATCAGTAATACACGGAATGTAAACTTGGCTACACAGGAACTGAATTACAGAACAGAACAGGGTCTCAAATTTAGAAAACCAACTTATGCTTGTTTAAGGGGAAAGGTGAGTTGGGGTGCTGCATAAAACCAGAGATTGAAATGAGCACAGATAAAGTTCCTTAAGCCAAATATGGAATAGACAAGAGCTACTCCTTGCTCAACGAAATGGACTCAACACCGCATATTAAACGCCTAAGAATGTACCTGACTCTTAAGTATCTTAAAACCTATGGATTGCTATGTCTCCGAAAGAGAATCAAGCATGTGTACAGGGACATAAACGCAGCAGTGATAGGATTGGAGAGGTTCGGTGAGCAAATGAAGACCCTTTGAAGTCATATTGCATGGTACCCATTCCAAGGGTTTCAACTACCCAGGTTTAAGGTATTCTTCCTTCAGCTAAAACATGCATGTGGAACGTAGAGTATGATCAACCATGTGATCGGGAGACGTGTTCAAATATGTCTCAGTTTTCGTACCCTGGTACTCGGGTGCAACATTCCAGACGCTTTACTAACACTCTCCCGACTTGGAGAGTCAGTCCCTTTAACCTCCTGTTTGGCCCAGTTTGCAATTTCTGCGGAAGATGAACAGGAATAGCGAGAACCAATGAGAGACTAGCTGGAGGTGTCTGGACGGGCAAATTTAACTCTCATTTCCCACCAGGAAGAGGAAATAACCAAAGGCTTAGCGTGCCGTGCCGGAACCACATTAGGGCCTGAAGCCATCCTGCGGTGTTGCGGCCAGCTCACAAGAAAACGAGTTGAAGAAAGGAGCTCAGGGGCACTGTAATTCACAAACCTGCAGAGTTATAAATGACAACTATCGTCCAAAAATATACTGAAGTAAGGCTGCCAAGAGGACTTGAAAGCGGGGCAGAATTGCAGGAAACCG
Organism: Globicephala melas; assembly: GCF_963455315.2. Classification (NCBI taxonomy): domain Eukaryota; kingdom Metazoa; phylum Chordata; class Mammalia; order Artiodactyla; family Delphinidae; genus Globicephala; species Globicephala melas. Next base: position 282,510 of record NW_027207291.1, read on the forward strand.
ATTTCAGGAGGTAGACTGGAATTGCATTGAAAGCATAGGAAAAGAGGCAGAACGTCCACAATGATGCACTTGGCCAAAAAGGGCGTATGCGTTTTTTCCTGAATATATTCAGGAAAAAACGCATACGCCCTTTTTGGCCAACCAAGCAAGCTTGCAAAGGAAATCTGCACTACAATGAACTCTCACTTCCCCCCCCCCCCGGTCAAAAGGGCCATCTGAAAAAAGTGTAAAATCCAGAAAGGCAGGACAGGCCATGGAGAACTGGGAGCCTTGTTATGCTGATGGGCGGGATGTAAATTGCCAACAGACACTCGGGAGAAGTGTATGGTGTTTCCTGAAACATCTAAAAAACAAAGCAACAGAGCCTAGGGCACTTCCACTTATGGTCCTATAGCTTAGGGAAATTAAAATCAAAAAGATACAGCCACCCCAATGTTTGGGACGCCTCTGTTTACAAGAACCTCGTTTACCGTACAAGTTCAATATCACAGAAAGTGAAAAATGGATAAAGAACTTGTGGTACTTACGTACAATGCAGTATCACTCAGCAGTGAAATCTATGTCATCAGGCCCGTAGCAGCACAATGAGTGGATTCAGGTACGATGATTCTAACTGAAATAAGTCACACAGAAAAAGAAACATCATAAGATATCAGTAATACACGGAATGTAAACTTGGCTACACAGGAACTGAATTACAGAACAGAACAGGGTCTCAAATTTAGAAAACCAACTTATGCTTGTTTAAGGGTAAAGGTGAGTTGGGGTGCTGCATAAAACCAGAGATTGAAATGAGCACAGATAAAGTTCCTTAAGCCAAATATGGAATAGACAAGAGCTACTCCTTGCTCAACGAAATGGACTCAACACCGCATATTAAACGCCTAAGAATGTACCTGACTCTTAAGTATCTTAAAACCGATGGATTGCTATGTCTCCGAAAGAGAATCAAGCATGTGTACAGGGACATAAACGCAGCAGTGATAGGATTGGAGAGGTTCGGTGAGCAAATGAAGACCCTTTGAAGTCATATTGCATGGTACCCATTCCACGGGTTTCAACTACCCAGGTTTAAGGTATTCTTCCTTCAGCTAAAACATGCATGTGGAACCTAGAGTATGATCAACCATGTGATCGGGAGACGTGTTCAAATATGTCTCAGTTTTCGTACCCTGGTACTCGGGTGCAACATTCCAGACGCTTTACTAACACTCTCCCGACTTGGAGAGTCAGTCCCTTTAACCTCCTGTTTGGCCCAGTTTGCAATTTCTGCGGAAGATGAACAGGAATAGCGAGAACCAATGAGAGACTAGCTGGAGGTGTCTGGACGGGCAAATTTAACTCTCATTTCCCACCAGGAAGAGGAAATAACCAAAGGCTCAGCGTGCCGTGCCGGAACCAGATTAGGGCCTGAAGCCATCCTGCGGTGTTGCGGCCAGCTCACAAGAAAACGAGTTGAAGAAAGGAGCTCAGGGGCACTGTAATTCACAAACCTGCAGAGTTATAAATGACAACTATCGTCCAAAAATATACTGAAGTAAGGCTGCCAAGAGGACTTGAAAGCGGGGCAGAATTGCAGGAAACCGATTTCAGGAGGTAGACTGGAATTGCATTGAAAGCATAGGAAAAGAGGCAGAACGTCCACAATGATGCACTTGGCCAAAAAGGGCGTATGCGTTTTTTCCTGAATATATTCAGGAAAAAACGCATACGCCCTTTTTGGCCAACCAAGCAAGCTTGCAAAGGAAATCTGCACTACAATGAAGTCTCACTTCCCCCCCCCCGGTCAAAAGGGCCATCTGAAAAAAGTGTAAAATCCAGAAAGGCAGGACAGGCCATGGAGAACTGGGAGCCTTGATATGCTGATGGGCGGGATGTAAATTGCCAACAGACACTCGGGAGAAGTGTATGGTGTTTCCTGAAACATCTAAAAAACAAAGCAACAGAGCCTAGGGCACTTCCACTTATGGTCCTATAGCTTAGGGAAATTAAAATCAAAAACACACAGCCACCCCGAAGTTTGGAACGGCTCTGTTTACAAGAACCTCGTTTACAGTACAAGTTCAACATCGCAGAAAGTGAAAAATGGATAAAGAACTTGTGGTACTTACGTACAATGCAGTATCACTCAGCAATGAAATCTATGTCATCAGGCCCTTAGCAGCACAATGAGTGGATTCAGGTATGATGATTCTAACTGAAATAAGTCACACAGAAAAAGAAACATCATAAGATATCAGTAATACACGGAATGTAAACTTGGCTACACAGGAACTGAATTCCAATACAGAACAGGGTCTCAAATTTAGAAAACCAACTTATGCTTGCTTAAGGGGAAAGGTGAGTTGGGGTTCTGCATAAAACCAGAGATTGAAATGAGCACAGATAAAGTTCCTTAAGCCAAATATGGAATAGACAAGAGCTACTCCTTGCTCAACGAAATGGACTCAACACCGCATATTAAACGCCTAAGAATGTACCTGACTAGTAAGTATCTTAAAACCTATGGATTGCTATGTCTCCAAAAGAGAATCAAGCGTGTGTACAGGGGCATAAACGCAGCAGTGATAGGATTGGAGAGGTTCGGTGAGCAAATGAAGACCCTTTGAAGTCATATTGCATGGTACCCATTCCACGGGTTTCAACTACCCACGTTTAAGGTATTCTTCCTTCAGCTAAAACATGCATGTGGAACCCAGAGTATGATCAACCGTGTGAACGGGAGACCTGTTCAAGTATGTCTCAGTTTTCCTCCCCTGGTACTCGGGTGCAACATTCCAGACGCTTTACTAACACTCTCCCCACTTGGAGAGTCAGCCTTTAACCTCCTGTTTAGCCCAGTTTGCAATTTCTGTGGAAGATGAACAGGAATAGGGAGAACCAATGAGAGACTAGCTGGAGGTGTCTGGACGGGCAAATTTAACTCTCATTTCCCACCAGGAAGAGGAAATAACCAAAGGCTCAGCGTGCCGTGCCGGAACCAGATTAGGGCCTGAAGCCATCCTGCGGTGTTGCGGCCAGCTCAAAAGAAAGCGAGTTGAAGAAAGGAGCTCAGGGGCACTGTAATTCACAAACCTGCAGAGTTATAAATGACAGCTATCGTCCAAAAATATACTGAAGTAAGGCTGCCAAGAGGACTTGAAAGTGGGGCAGAATTGCAGGAAACCGATTTCAGGAGGTAGACTGGAATTGCATTGAAAGCATAGGAAAAGAGGCAGAACGTCCACAAGTATGCACTTGGCCAAAAAGGGCGTATGCGTTTTTTCCTGAATATATTCAGAAAGGCAGGACAGGCCATGGAGAACTGGGAGCCTTGTTATGCTGATGGGCGGGATGTAAATTGCCAACAGACACTCGGGAGAAGTGTATGGTGTTTCCTGAAACATCCAAAAAACAAAGCAACAGAGCCTAGGGCACTTCCACTTATGGTCCTATAGCTTAGGGAAATTAAAATCAAAAAGACACAGCCACCCCAAAGTTTGGGACGCCTCTGTTTACAAGAACCTCGTTTACCGTACAAGTTCAATATCACAGAAAGTGAAAAATGGATAAAGAACTTGTGGTACTTACGTACAATGCAGTATCACTCAGCAATGAAATCTATGTCATCAGGCCCGTAGCAGCATAATGAGTGGATTCAGGTACGATGATTGTAACTGAAATAAGTCACACAGAAAAAGAAACATCATAAGTTATCACTAATACACGGAATGTAAACTTGGCTACACAGGAACTGAATTCCAAAACAGAACAGGGTCTCAAATTTAGAAAACCAACTTCTGCTTGCTTAAGGGGAAAGGTGAGTTGGGGTGCTGCATAAAACCAGAGATTGAAATGAGCACAGATAAAGTTCCTTAAGCCAAATATGGAATAGACAAGAGCTACTCCTTGCTCAACGAAATGGACTCAAGACCCCATATTAAACGCCTAAGAATGTACCTGACTAGTAAGTATCTTAAAACCTATGGATTGCTATGTCTCCGAAAGAGAATCAAGCATGTGTACAGGGGCATAAACGCAGCAGTGATAGGATTGGAGAGGTTCGGTGAGAAAATGAAGACCCTTTGAAGTCATATTTCATGGTACCCATTCCACGGGTTTCAGCTACCCAGGTTTAAAGTATTCTTCCTTCAGCTAAAACATGCATGTGGAACCCAGAGTATGATCAACCGTGTGAACAGGAGACGTGTTCAAATATGTCTCAGTTTTCCTCCCCTGGTACTCGGGTGCAACATTCCAGACGCTTTACTAACACTCTCCCCACTTGGAGAGCCAGCGCCTTTAACCTCCTGTTTGGCCCAGTTTGCAATTTCTGCGGAAGATGAACAGGAATAACGAGAACAAATGAGAGACTAGCTGGAGGTGTCTGGACGGGCAAATTTAACTCTCATTTCCCACCAGGAAGAGGAATTAACCAAAGGCTCAGCGTGCCGTGCCGGAACCAGTTAGGGCCTGAAACCATCCTGCGGTGTTGCGGCCAACTCACAAGAAAGCGAGTTGAAGAAAGGAGCTCAGGGGCACTGTAATTCACAAACCTGCAGAGTTATAAATGACAGCTATCGTCCAAAAATATACTGAAGTAAGGCTGCCAAGAGGACTTGAAAGCGGGGCAGAATTGCAGGAAACCGATTTCAGGATGTAGACTGGAATTGCATTGAAAGCACAGGAAAAGAGGCAGAACGTCCACAATGATGCACTTGGCCAAAAAGGGCGTATGCGTTTTTTCCTGAATATATTCAGGAAAAAACGCATACGCCCTTTTTGGCCAACCAAGCAAGCTTGCAAAGGAAATCTGCACTACAATGAAGTCTCACTTCCTCCCGGTCAAAAGGGCCATCTGAAAAAAGTGTAAAATCCAGAAAGGCAGGACAGGCCATGGAGAACTGGGAGCCTTGTTATGCTGATGGGCGGGATGTAAATTGCCAACAGACACTCGGGAGAAGTGTATGGTGTTTCCTGAAACATCCAGAAAACAAAGCAACAGAGCATAGGGCACTTCCACTTATGGTCATATAGCTTAGGGAAATTAAAATCAAAAAGACACAGCCACCCCAAAGTTTGGGACGGCTCTGTTTACAAGAACCTCGTTTACCATACAAGTTCAATATCACAGAAAGTGAAAAATGGATAAAGAACTTGTGGTACTTATGTACAATGCAGTATCACTCAGCAATGAAATCTATGTCATCAGGCCCGTAGCAGCATAATGAGTGGATTCAGGTACGATGATTCTAACTGAAATAAGTCACACAGAAAAAGAAACATCATAAGATATCACTAATACACGGAATGTAAACTTGGCTACACAGGAACTGAATTACAGAACAGAACAGGGTCTCAAATTTAGAAAACCAACTTATGCTTGCTTAAGGGGAAAGGTGAGTTGGGGTGCTGCATAAAACCAGAGATTGAAATGAGCACAGATAAAGTTCCTTAAGCCAAATATGGAATAGACAAGAGCTACTCCTTGCTCAACGAAATGGACTCAACACCGCATATTAAACGCCTAAGAATGTACCTGACTAGTAAGTATCTTAAAACCTATGGATTGCTATGTCTCAGAAAGAGAATCAAGCATGTGTACAGGGGCATAAACGCAGCAGTGATAGGATTGGAGAGGTTCGGTGAGCAAATGAAGATCCTTTGAAGTCATATTGCATGGTACCCATTCCACGGGTCTCAACTACCCAAGTTTAAGGTATTCTTCCTTCAGCTAAAACATGCATGTGAAACCCAGAGTATGATCAACAGTGTGAACGGGAGACGTGTTCAAATATGTCTCAGGTTTCCTCCCCTGGTACTCGGGTGCAACATTCCAGACGCTTTACTAACACTCTCCCCACTTGGAGAGTCACCGCCTTTAACCTCCTGTTTGGCCAAGTTTGCAATTTCTGCGGAAGATGAACAGGAATAGGGAGAACCAATGAGAGACCAGGCGGAGGTGTCTGGACGGGCAAATTTAACTCTCATTTCCCACCAGGAAGAGGAACTAACCAAAGGCTCAGCGTGCCGTGCCGGAACCAGATTAGGGCCTGAAGCCATCCTGCGGTGTTGCGGCCAGCTCAAAAGAAAGCGAGTTGAAGAAAGGAGCTCAGGGGCACTGTAATTCACAAACCTGCAGAGTTATAAATGACAGCTATCGTCCAAAAATATACTGAAGTAAGGCTGCCAAGAGGACTTGAAAGCGGGGCAGAATTGCAGGAAACCGATTTCAGGAGGTAGACTGGAATTGCATTGAAAGCATAGGAAAAGAGGCAGAACGTCCACAATGATGCACTTGGCCAAAAAGGGCGTATGCGTTTTTTCCTGAATATATTCAGGAAAAAACGCATACGCCCTTTTTGGCCAACCAAGCAAGCTTGCAAAGGAAATCTGCACTACAATGAAGTCTCACTTCCCCCCCGCCCCCGGTCAAAAGGGCCATCTGAAAAAAGTGTAAAATCCAGAAAGGCAGGACAGGCCATGGAGAACTGGGAGCCTTGTTATGCTGATGGGCGGGATGTCAATTGCCAACAGACACTCGGGAGAAGTGTATGGTGTTTCCTGAAACATCTAAAAAACAAAGCAACAGAGCCTAGGGCACTTCCACTTATGGTCCTATAGCTTAGGGAAATTAAAATCAAAAAGACACAGCCACCCCAAAGTTTGGGACGCCTCTGTTTACAAGAACCTCGTTTACAGTACAAGTTCAACATCGCAGAAAGTGAAAAATGGATAAAGAAGTTGCGGTATTTACTTACAAAGCAATATCACTCAGCAATGAAATCTATGTCATCAGGCCCTTAGCAGCACAATGAGTGGATTCAGGTATGATGATTCTAACTGAAATAAGTCACACAGAAAAAGAAACATCATAAGATATCAGTAATACATGGAATGTAAACTTTGCCAAACAGGAACTGAATTACAGAACAGAACAGGGTCTCAAATTTAGAAAACCAACTTATGCTTGCTTAAGGGGAAAGGTGAGTTGGGGTGCTGCATAAAACCAGAGATTGAAATGAGCACAGATAAAGTTCCTTAAGCCAAATATGGAATAGACAAGAGCTACTCCTTGCTCAACGAAATGGACTCAACACCGCATATTAAATGCCTAAGAATGTACCTGACTAGTAAGTATCTTAAAACCTATGGATTGCTATGTGTCCAAAAGAGAATCAAGCATGTGTACAGGGGCATAAACACAGCAGTGATAGGATTGGAGAGGTTCGGTGAGCAAATGAAGACCCTTTGAAGTCATATTGCATGGTACCCATTCCACGGGTTTCAACTACCCACGTTTAAGGTATTCTTCCTTCAGGTAAAACATGCATGTGGAACCCAGAGTATGATCAACCGTGTGAACGGGAGACCTGTTCAAATATGTCTCAGTTTTCCTCCCCTGGTACTCGGGTGCAACATTCCAGATGCTTTACTAACACTCTCCCCACTTGGATAGTCAGCCTTTAACCTCCTGTTTAGCCCAGTTTGCAATTTCTGCGGAAGATGAACAGGAATAGTGAGAACCAATGAGAGACTAGCTGGAGGTGTCTGGACGGGCAAATTTAACTCTCATTTCCCAACAGGAAGAGGAACTAACCAAAGGCTCAGCGTGCCGTGCCGGAACCAGATTAGGGCCTGAAGCCATCCTGCGGTGTTGCGGCCAGCTCAAAAGAAAGCGAGTTGAAGAAAGGAGCTCAGGGGCACTGTAATTCACAAACCTGCAGAGTTATAAATGACAGCTATCGTCCAAAAATATACTGAAGTAAGGCTGCCAAGAGGACTTGAAAGTGAGGCAGAATTGCAGGAAACCGATTTCAGGAGGTAGACTGGAATTGCATTGAAAGCACAGGAAAAGAGGCAGAACGTCCACAATGATGCACTTGGCCAAAAAGGGCGTATGCGTTTTTTCCTGAATATATTCAGGAAAAAACGCATACGCCCTTTTTGGCCAACCAAGCAAGCTTGCAAAGGAAATCTGCACTACAATGAAGTCTCACTTCCCCCCGGTCAAAAGGGCCATCTGAAAAAAGTGTAAAATCCAGAAAGGCAGGACAGGCCATGGAGAACTGGGAGCCTTGTTATGCTGATGGGCGGGATGGAAACTGCCAACAGACACTCAGGAGAAGTGTATGGTGTTTCCTGAAACATCTGAAAAACAAAGCAACAGAGCCTAGGGCACTTCCACTTATGGTCCTATAGCTTAGGGAAATTAAAATCAAAAAGACACAGCCACCCCAAAGTTTGGGACGCCTCTGTTTACAAGAACCTCGTTTACCGTACAAGTTCAATATCACAGAAAGTGAAAAATGGATAAAGAACTTGTGGTACTTACGTACAATGCAGTATCACTCAGCAATAAAATCTATGTCATCAGGCCCGCAGCAGCATAATGAGTGGATTCAGGTACGATGATTCTAACTGAAATATGTTCCACAGAAAAAGAAACATCATAAGATATCACTAATACACGGAATGTAAACTGAGCTACACAGGAACTGAATTCCAAAACAGAACAGGGTCTCAAATTTAGAAAACCAACTTATGCTTGCTTAAGGGGAAAGGTGAGTTGGGGTGCTGCATAAAACCAGAGATTGAAATGAGCACAGATAAAGTTCCTTAAGCCAAATATGTAATAGACAAGAGCTACTCCTTGCTCAACGAAATGGACTCAAAACCCCATATTAAACGCCTAAGAATATACCTGACTAGTAAGAAACTTAAAACGTATGGATGGCTATGTCTGAAAGAGAATCAAGCATGTGTACAGGGGCATAAACGCAGCAGTGATAGGATTGGAGAGGTTCGGTGAGCAAATGAAGACCCTTTGAAGTCATATTGCATGGTACCCATTCCACGGGTTTCAACTACCCAGGTTTAAGGTATTCTTCCTTCAGCTAAAACATGCATGTGGAACCCAGAGTATGATCAACCGTGTGAACAGGAGACGTGTTCAAATATGTCTCAGTTTTCCTCCCCTGGTACTCGGGTGCAACATTCCAGACGCTTTACTAACACTCTCCCCACTTGGAGAGTCAGCGCCTTTAACCTCCTGTTTGGCCCAGTTTGCAATTTCTGCGGAAGATGAACAGGAATAGCGAGAACCAATGAGAGACTAGCTGGAGGTGTCTGGACGGGCAAATTTAACTCTCATTTCCCACCAGGAAGAGGAATTAACGAAAGGCTCAGCGTGCCGTCCCGGAACCAGATTAGGGCCTGAAGCCATCCTGCGGTGTTGCGGCCAGCTCACAAGAAAGCGAGTTGAAGAAAGGAGCTCAGGGGTACTGTAATTCACAAACCTGCAGAGTTATAAATGACAGCTATCGTCCAAAAATATACTGAAGTAAGGCTGGCAAGAGGACTTGAAAGCGGGGCAGAATTGCAGGAAACCGATTTCAGGAGGTAGACTGGAATTGCATTGAAAGCATAGGAAAAGAGGCAGCACGTCCACAATGATGCACTTGGCCAAAAAGGGCGTATGCGTTTTTTCCTGAATATATTCAGGAAACAACGCATACGCACTTTTTGGCCAACCAAGCAAGCTTGCAAAGGAAATCTGCACTACAATGAAGTCTCACTTCCCCCCGGTCATAAGGGCCATCTGAAAAAAGTGTAAAATCCAGAAAGGCAGGACAGGCCATGGAGAACTGGGAGCCTTGTTATGCTGATGGGCGGGATGTAAATAGCCAACAGACACTCGGGAGAAGTGTATGGTGTTTCCTGAAATATCCAGAAAACAAAGCAACAGAGCCTAGGGCACTTCCACTTATGGTCCTATAGCTTAGGGAAATTAAAATCAAAAAGACACAGCCACCCCAAAGTTTGGGACGCCTCTGTTTACAAGAACGTCGTTTACCGTACAAGTTCAATATCACAGAAAGTGAAAAATGGATAAAGAACTTGTGGTACTTACGTACAATGCAGTATCACTCAGCAATGAAATCTATGTCATCAGGCCCGTAGCAGCATAATGAGTGGATTCAGGTACGATGATTCTAACTGAAATAAGTCACACAGAAAAAGAAACATCATAAGATATCACTAATACACGGAATGTAAACTTGGCTACACAGGAACTGAATTCCAAAACAGAACAGGGTCTCAAATTTAGAAAACCAACTTATGCTTGCTTAAGGGGAAAGGTGAGTTGGGGTTCTGCATAAAACCAGAGATTGAAATGAGCACAGATAAAGTTCCTTAAGCCAAATATGGAATAGACAAGAGCTACTCCTTGCTCAACGAAATGGACTCAACACCGCATATTAAACGCCTAAGAATGTACCTGACTAGTAAGTATCTTAAAACCTATGGATTGCTATGTCTCCAAAAGAGAATCAAGCGTGTGTACAGGGGCATAAACGCAGCAGTGATAGGATTGGAGAGGTTCGGTGAGCAAATGAAGACCCTTTGAAGTCATATTGCATGGTACCCATTCCACGGGTTTCAACTACCCACGTTTAAGGTATTCTTCCTTCAGCTAAAACATGCATGTGGAACCCAGAGTATGATCAACCGTGTGAACGGGAGACCTGTTCAAGTATGTCTCAGTTTTCCTCCCCTGGTACTCGGGTGCAACATTCCAGACGCTTTACTAACACTCTCCCCACTTGGAGAGTCAGCCTTTAACCTCCTGTTTAGCCCAGTTTGCAATTTCTGTGGAAGATGAACAGGAATAGGGAGAACCAATGAGAGACTAGCTGGAGGTGTCTGGACGGGCAAATTTAACTCTCATTTCCCACCAGGAAGAGGAAATAACCAAAGGCTCAGCGTGCCGTGCCGGAACCAGATTAGGGCCTGAAGCCATCCTGCGGTGTTGCGGCCAGCTCAAAAGAAAGCGAGTTGAAGAAAGGAGCTCAGGGGCACTGTAATTCACAAACCTGCAGAGTTATAAATGACAGCTATCGTCCAAAAATATACTGAAGTAAGGCTGCCAAGAGGACTTGAAAGTGGGGCAGAATTGCAGGAAACCGATTTCAGGAGGTAGACTGGAATTGCATTGAAAGCATAGGAAAAGAGGCAGAACGTCCACAAGTATGCACTTGGCCAAAAAGGGCGTATGCGTTTTTTCCTGAATATATTCAGAAAGGCAGGACAGGCCATGGAGAACTGGGAGCCTTGTTATGCTGATGGGCGGGATGTAAATTGCCAACAGACACTCGGGAGAAGTGTATGGTGTTTCCTGAAACATCCAAAAAACAAAGCAACAGAGCCTAGGGCACTTCCACTTATGGTCCTATAGCTTAGGGAAATTAAAATCAAAAAGACACAGCCACCCCAAAGTTTGGGACGCCTCTGTTTACAAGAACCTCGTTTACCGTACAAGTTCAATATCACAGAAAGTGAAAAATGGATAAAGAACTTGTGGTACTTACGTACAATGCAGTATCACTCAGCAATGAAATCTATGTCATCAGGCCCGTAGCAGCATAATGAGTGGATTCAGGTACGATGATTGTAACTGAAATAAGTCACACAGAAAAAGAAACATCATAAGTTATCACTAATACACGGAATGTAAACTTGGCTACACAGGAACTGAATTCCAAAACAGAACAGGGTCTCAAATTTAGAAAACCAACTTATGCTTGCTTAAGGGGAAAGGTGAGTTGGGGTGCTGCATAAAACCAGAGATTGAAATGAGCACAGATAAAGTTCCTTAAGCCAAATATGGAATAGGCAAGAGCTACTCCTTGCTCAACGAAATGGACTCAAGACCCCATATTAAACGCCTAAGAATGTACCTGACTAGTAAGTATCTTAAAACCTATGGATTGCTATGTCTCCGAAAGAGAATCAAGCATGTGTACAGGGGCATAAACGCAGCAGTGATAGGATTGGAGAGGTTCGGTGAGCAAATGAAGACCCTTTGAAGTCATATTGCAAGGTACCCATTCCACGGGTTTTAACTACCCAGGTTTAAGGTATTCTTCCTTCAGCTAAAACATGCATGTGGAACCCAGAGTATGATCAACCGTGTGAACGGGAGACGTGTTCAAATATGTCTCAGTTTTCCTCCCCTGGTACTCGGGTGCAACATTCCAGACGCTTTACTAACACTCTCCGCACTTGGAGAGTCAACGCCTTTAAACTCCTGTTTGGCCCAGTTTGCAATTTCTGCGGAAGATGAACAGGAATAGGGAGAACCAATGAGAGACTAGCTGGAGGTGTCTGGACAGGCAAATTTAACTCTCGTTTCCCACAAGGAAGAGGAATTAACCAAAGGCTCAGGGTGTCGTGCCGGAACCAGATTAGGGCCTGAAGCCATCCTGCGGTGTTGCGGCCAGGTCACAAGAAAGCGAGTTGAAGAAAGGAGCTCAGGGGCACTGTAATTCACAAACCTGCAGAGTTATAAATGACAGCTATCGTCCAAAAATATACTGAAGTAAGGCTGCCAAGAGGACTTGAAAGCGGAGCAGAATTGCAGGAAACCGATTTCAGGTGGTAGACTGGAATTGCATTGAAAGCATAGGAAAAGAGGCAGAACGTCCACAATGATGCACTTGGCCAAAAAGGGCGTATGCGTTTTTTCCTGAATATATTCAGGAAAAAACGCATACGCCCTTTTTGGCCAACCAAGCAAGCTTGCAAAGGAAATCTGCACTACAATGAAGTCTCACTTCCCCCCGGTCAAAAGGGCCATCTGAAAAAAGTGTAAAATCCAGAAAGGCAGGACAGGCCATGGAGAACTGGGAGCCTTGTTATGCTGATGGGCGGGATGTAAATTGCCAACAGACACTCGGGAGAAGTGTATGGTGTTTCCTGAAACATCTAAAAAACAAAGCAACAGAGCCTAGGGCACTTCCACTTATGGTCCTATAGCTTAGGGAAATTAAAATCAAAAAGACACAGCCACCCCAAAGTTTGGGACGCCTCTGTTTACAAGAACCTTGTTTACAGTACAAGTTCAACATCGCAGAAAGTGAAAAATGGATAAAGAAGTTGTGGTATTTACTTACAAAGCAATATCACTCAGCAATGAAATCTATGTCATCAGGCCCTTAGCAGCACAATGAGTGGATTCAGGTATGATGATTCTAACTGAAATAAGTCACACAGAAAAAGAAACATCATAAGATATCAGTAATAAACGGAATGTAAACTTGGCTACAAAGGAACTGAATTACAGAACAGAACAGGGTCTCAAATTTAGAAAACCAACTTATGCTTGCTTAAGGGGAAAGGTGAGTTGGGGTGCTGCATAAAAGCAGAGATTGAAATGAGCACAGATAAAGTTCCTTAAGCCAAATACGGAATAGACAGGAGCTACTCCTTGCTCAACGAAATGGACTCAACACCGCATATTAAACGCCTAAGAATGTACCTGACTAGTAAGTATCTTAAAACCTATGGATTGCTATGTCTCCGAAAGAGAATCAAGCATGTGTACAGGGGCATAAACGCAGCAGTGATAGGATTGGAGAGGTTCGGTGAGCAAATGAAGACCCTTTGAAGTCATATTGCATGGTACCCATTCCACGGGTTTCAACTACCCAGGTTTAAGGTATTCTTCCTTCAGCTAAAACATGCATGTCGAACCTAGAGTATGATCAACCATGTTATCGGGAGACGTGTTCAAATATGTCTCAGTTTTCGTACCCTGGTACTCGGGTGAAACATTCCAGACGCTTTACTAACACTCACCCGACATGGAGAGTCAGTCCCTTTAACCTCCTGTTTGGCCCAGTTTGTAATTTCTGCGGAAGATGAACAGGAATAGGGAGAACCAATGAGAGACTAGCTGGAGGTGTCTGGACGGGCAAATTTAACTCTCGTTTCCCACCAGGAAGAGGAATTAACCAAAGGCTCAGCGTGCCGTGCCGGAACCAGATTAGGGCCTGAAGCCATCCTGCACTGTTGCGGCCAGCTCACAAGAAAGCGAGTTGAAGAAAGGAGCTCAGGGGCACTGTAATTCACAAACCTGCAGAGTTATAAATGACAGCTATCGTCCAAAAATATACTGAAGTAAGGCTGCCAAGAGGACTTGAAAGCGGAGCAGAATTGCAGGAAACCGATTTCAGGAGGTAGACTGGAATTGCATTGAAAGCATAGGAAAAGAGGCAGAACGTCCACAATGATGCACTTGGCCAAAAAGGGCGTATGCGTTTTTTCCTGAATATATTCAGGAAAAAACACATACGCCCTTTTTGGCCAACCAAGCAAGCTTGCAAAGGAAATCTGCACTACAATGAAGTCTCACTTCCCCCCGGTCAAAAGGGCCATCTGAAAAAAGTGTAAAATCCAGAAAGGCAGGACAGGCCATGGAGAAATGGGAGCCTTGTTATGCTGATGGGCGGGATGTAAATTGCCAACAGCCACTCGGGAGAAGTGTATGGTGTTTCCTGAAACATCTAAAAAACAAAGCAACAGAGCCTAGGGCACTTCCACTTATGGTCCTATAGCTTAGGGAAATTAAAATGAAAAAGACACAGCCACCCCAAAGTTTGGGACGCCTCTGTTTACAAGAACCTCGTTTACCGTACAAGTTCAATATCACAGAAAGTGAAAAATGGATAAAGAACTTGTGGTACTTACGTACAATGCAGTATCACTCAGGATGAAATCTATGTCATCAGGCCCGTAGCAGCATAATGAGTGGATTCAGGTACGATGATTCTAACTGAAATAATTCACACAGAAAAAGAAACATCATAAGATATCACTAATACACGGAATGTAAACTGGGCTACACAGGAACTGAATTCCAAAACAGAACAGGGTCTCAAATTTAGAAAACCAACTTATGCTTGCTTAAGGGGAAAGGTGAGTTGGGGTGCTGCATAAAACCAGAGATTGAAATGAGCACAGATAAAGTTCCTTAAGCCAAATACGGAATAGACAAGAGCTACTCCTTGCTCAACGAAATGGACTCAACACCGCATATTAAACGCCTAAGAATGTACCTGACTAGTAAGTATCTTAAAACCTATGGATTGCTATGTCTCCGAAAGAGAATCAAGCATGTGTACAGGGACATAAACGCAGCAGTGATAGGATTGGAGAGGTTCGGTGAGCAAATGAAGACCCTTTGAAGTCATATTGCATGGTACCCATTCCACGGGTTTCAACTACCCAGGTTTAAGGTATTCTTCCTTCAGCTAAAACATGCATGTGGAACCCAGAGTATGATCAACCGTGTGAACGGGAGACGTGTTCAAATATGTCTCAGTTTTCCTCCCCTGGTACTCGGGTGCAACATTCCAGACGCTTTACTAACACTCTCCCCACTTGGAGAGTCAGCGCCTTTAACCTCCTGTTTGGCCCAGTTTGCAATTTCTGCGGAAGATGAACAGGAATAACGAGAACAAATGAGAGACTAGCTGGAGGTGTCTGGACGGGCAAATTTAACTCTCATTTCCCACCAGGAAGAGGAATTAACCAAAGGCTCAGCGTGCCGTGCCGGAACCAGTTAGGGCCTGAAACCATCCTGCGGTGTTGCGGCCAACTCACAAGAAAGCGAGTTGAAGAAAGGAGCTCAGGGGCACTGTAATTCACAAACCTGCAGAGTTATAAATGACAGCTATCGTCCAAAAATATACTGAAGTAAGGCTGCCAAGAGGACTTGAAAGCGGGGCAGAATTGCAGGAAACCGATTTCAGGAGGTAGACTGGAATTGCATTGAAAGCATAGGAAAAGAGGCAGAACGTCCACAATGATGCACTTGGCCAAAAAGGGCGTATGCGTTTTTTCCTGAATATATTCAGGAAAAAACGCATACGCCCTTTTTGGCCAACCAAGCAAGCTTGCAAAGGAAATCTGCACTACAATGAAGTCTCACTTCCCCCCGGTCAAAAGGGCCATCTGAAAAAAGTGTAAAATCCAGAAAGGCAGGACAGGCCATGGAGAACTGGGAGCCTTGTTATGCTGATGGGCGGGATGTAAATTGCCAACAGACACTCGGGAGAAGTGTATGGTGTTTCCTGAAACATCTAAAAAACAAAGCAACAGAGCCTAGGGCACTTCCACTTATGGTCCTATAGCTTAGGGAAATTAAAATCAAAAAGACACAGCCACCCCAAAGTTTGGGACGCCTCTGTTTACAAGAACCTCGTTTACCGTACACGTTCAACATCGCAGAAAGTGAAAAATGGATAAAGAAGTTGTGGTATTTACTTACAAAGCAATATCACTCAGCAATGAAATCTATGTCATCAGGCCCTTAGCAGCACAATGAGTGGATTCAGGTATGATGATTCTAACTGAAATAAGTCACACAGAAAAAGAAACATCATAAGATATCACTAATACACGGAATGTAAACTTGGCTACACAGGAACTGAATTCCAAAACAGAACAGGGTCTCAAATTTAGAAAACCAACTTATGCTTGCTTAAGGGGAAAGGTGAGTTGGGGTGCTGCATAAAACCAGAGATTGAAATGAGCACAGATAACGTTCTATAAGGCAAATATGGAATAGACAAGATCTACTCCTTGCTCAACGAAATGGACTCAACACCCCATATTCAACGCCTAGGAATATACCTGCCTAGTAAGAATCATAAAAG
The DNA here is from genome assembly GCF_963455315.2 of Globicephala melas. NCBI lineage: Eukaryota > Metazoa > Chordata > Mammalia > Artiodactyla > Delphinidae > Globicephala > Globicephala melas. Next base: position 298,991 of record NW_027207291.1, read on the forward strand.
CAATGGATTTATATATCTCTGTAAGAGAATCAAGAGTGTGTACAGCGGCATTAAAGCAGTGAAAATCAGCTAAATCCCATATTAAAAATAAATTTCTTAAACAAAACACAATGACAGTGAAATAGAGAGCAATACTTAAGTAATTCATTCAAGGCTTCTGATGCAACCTGCATTTACCATATCTACACCCAGAGCTGGGTGACACATAAGGCTGGACACTTGGGGCTCATAAGATTGGTGAGGTTCGGTGAGCAAATGCAGACCCTTTGAAGTCATATTGCATGGTACCCATTCCATGGGTCTCAACTCTCCAGGTTTAAGGGATTCTTCCTTTAGCTAAAACATGCATGTGGAACCCAGAGTATGATCCACCGTGTGATCGAGAAACGTGTTCAAATGTGTCTCACTTTTCGTTCCCTGGTACTCGGGTGCAACATTCCAGACACTTTACTAACACTCTCCCGACTTGGAGAGTCAGTCCCTTTAACCTCCTGTTTGGCTCAGTTTGCAATTTCTGCGGAAGATGAACAGGAATAGGGAGAACCAATGAGAGACTAGCTGGAGGTGTCTGGACGGGCAAATTTAACTCTCATTTCCCACAGGGAAGAGGAATAAACCAAAGGCTCAGCATGCCGTGCCGGAACCAGATTAGGGCCTGAAGCAATCCTGCGGTGTTGTGGCCAGCTCAAAAGAAAGCGAGTTGAAGAAAGGAGCTCAGGGGCACTGTAATTCACAAACCTGCAGATTTATAAATGACAGCTATTGTCCGAAAATATACTGAAGTAGGGCTGCCAAGAGGACTTGAATGCGGGGCAGAATTGCAGGAAACCGATTTCAGGAGGAATCGGAATTGGATTGCATTTAAAACACAGGAAAAGAGGAAGAACTTCGACAATGATGCACTTGGTCAAAAAGGGCGTATGTGTTTTTTCCTGAATATATTCAGGAAAAAACGCATACGCCCTTTTTGGCCAACCAAGCAAGCTTGCAAAGGAAATCTGCACTACAATGAAGTCTCACTTCCCCCCGGTCAAAAGGGCCATCTGAAAAAAGTGTAAAATCCAGAAAGGCAGAACAGGCCACGGAGAACTGGGAGCCTTGTTATGCTGATGGGCGGGATGTAAATTCCCAACAGCCGCTCTGTAGAAGTGTATGGTGTTTCCTGAAACATCTAAAAAACAAAGCAACAGAGCCTAGGGCACTTCCACTTATGGTCCTATAGCTTAGGGAAATTAAAATCAAAAAGACACAGCCACCCCAAAATTTGGGACGGCTCTTTTTACAGGAATCTCTTCTGCGGCACAAGTTAAATATCCCAGAGAGCAAATAATGGATAAAGAAGTTGCGGTACTTATGTACAACAGAATACCACTCAGCAATGAAATCTATGTCACCAGGCCCGTACCAGCATAATGAGTGGATTGAGGCACGATGATTCTAAGTGAAATAAGTCACACAGAAAAAGAAACATCATAAGGTATCACTAATACACGGAATGTGAACTTGGCTACACATGAACTGAATTACAAAACAGAACAGGGTCTCAAATTTAGAAAACCAACTTATGCTTGCTTAAGGGGGAAGGTGAGTTGGGGTGCTGCATAAAAGCAGAGTTTGAAATTAGCACAGATACCGTTCCATAAGCCAAATATGTAATAGACAAGGCCTACCCCTTGCTCAACGAAATGGATTCAACAATGAGGTATCACCTCACACCTGGTAGAATAAGCATCATAGAAAATCTACAAACAAAAAATGCTGGAAAGGGTGTGGAGAAAAGGAACCCTCTTCCACTATTGTTGGGAATATAAATTGATACAGTCATTATGGAGAACAATATGGAATTTCTTAAGAAACTAACAATAGAATTACCATATGATACAGCAATCCCAGTACTGGACATATACCCAGACAAAACCATAAATCAAAAAGAGTCATTCACCGCAATGCTCATTGCATCACTATTTACAATATCGAGGTAATGGAAGCAACCTAAATGCCCACAGACAGACGAATGCATAAAGCTGTGGTACATATATAAAATGGAATATTACTAAGCCATGAAAAGGAATGAAATTGGGTCATTTGTAGAGACGTCGATGGATCTAGAGACTGTCATACAGAGTGAAGTAAGTCAGAAAGAGAAAAACAAATCTTGTATATTCATGCATATATGTGGAACCTAGAAAAACTGTACAGATTAACCATTTTGCAAGGCATAAATAGAGCAACAGATGTAGACAACAAACGTATGGACAACAAGGGGGGAAAGCTGTTGGGGGGGTGGTGGTGGGAGGAGTTGAGAGACTGGGATTGGCATGTATACATTTATATGTATAAAATAGATAACCAATAAGAACCTGCTGTATAAAAATATAAAATAAAATTCAAAATTAAAAAGAAATAAAATTTAAAAAATAAAACAGAAAAAACAATTATTCCCTGCACATACATGTATTTATATGAATAAATTATTTCCATGCTTATATCTGTAAATACAAAAAAGAGGAATAAAATCTACCTTGAACCAAAAACGAAAAAGAGAAAAAAACACAGAACCCACCAGTTACACAGAGGAAAACCGTATCAGGGTACTTGCTCCAGTTGTAAACAATTCTGAAGTTGGTCAGTGGTGGGGAATCGTCTCCCATTCAGCCAGCAGCCCCCACGCAACAAGCGTCCTCATTGCAAAGCTGGGACACCGTGCCGAGGCATCTGTGAGTAAACGTGAGCTGAGCCCCAGGCCAGTTGCTGCTGAACTATTCCCACCCGTCCCAGGTAAAACACCTGAATATATACAAGGACTTGAAAGCCTAGAGGAAGGGCCATAGAGCCACACGAGTGACAGCATGCCGGCCGACTTGGTGCCTGCAGGCCAGCCAGGATGGTCCTGGCCCTGGGTGCTCTTCTGGAAGATTTCCATTTCCCTGCCTGAGATACCCGTCCTGTCCCTGCCCCCACTGCTTTTTTCCTTCCTCACCTCTGCCCAGGGAGAAATTCCAGCAGCAGGTATGGGTGACACATCCTCTTCTTTAGCAGGTGGCAACCTGGCAACTGCTGCAGAAAGTCCAGCAGAGCCCCACTCACACTGGGCCACCCACAAAGCCGTGGCCTCTCACTCCCTCCCACCAGCCCAGCCCCGAGACTGCTGACAGGGCAGAGAAAATGGCGTCAGGCACGGCTGCAGGGGCTCTTGCTGCCTGGAGTGGTATTTATATTGATCTCAACCCAGGCACACCTGGGGAGGGCTGGCCGGCACGGTAAGGCTGCCCAGGTCAGCCAATCATCACCCCTCAGGGGCTCACAGTTGCAGAAAATGGAACTTGCTGAACCGGCCAGGTCCAAGGAACAGGTGTGGGCTCCTGAGAGTCAGGATAGACAAGGGACTGCAGCTTTGGCTTGTTTTCTAATCATTTTATCTGGCCCATGAGTGGGAGACAACTTCAAGAAAACCCTCTCCTAATGAGAGGAACCCAGGAGTCAGGGAGAGGAGGGGTGGGTGGTGGTTGGAGACAGAGGCCTGGTGCCCCGGGTGCAGTGGAAGTCTCTGGAAGACCAGGTGGAGGGAGGCCTCATGGAGTGATGCCCAGGGTCACAGACCTGTCGCAGCTGCTGTTTGTTAGTTCAAGTCCTGCTCTGAGGTGCTCTGTGTCAGCTCTGAGCGACAGGTGAACTGGGGGTGCTCTGCAATGAGGGCTATGTGCACGGTTCCTGTGTGCCCAGCCCTGCCACGGTACCTGCAAGGGTAGCTCTGTATCCTGGGAGGGGCCTGATCACAAGAGCCCCGTGGGCTGGGGTGGGGGTGGGGTACCTGCCCAGGTGAGCTCCATATTCTGCGATTGGTCTGACCACGAGAGCCCCATGGGCTGCTGGGGACCTGGTAAAGGATGTCAGGACAGTCAGTGAAGCCACCGAGGATATACCTCCAGTTGCTCCTAATTCCTACACCCTGCTGGTCATTCTACCAACCACCAGGACATGGTATTCTGTATTAGTCTTCAATGATGCCTTCTTTTGTATTCCATTAGTCCCAGAGTCACAAGAAATTTTGGCTTGTGAGTGGCAGGACTCAACATACAACTAAAACAATACTTCCGGGCCGTCTGGCCCCAAGGGTGCAAAAATTCCCACACCGTCTTTGGGGAAAGCTTAGCTAAAGACCTAAAAGTTCTACCTCTGGAAAAGGAAACCCTCCTTCAATATGCAGACGACATTCTGATCGCCAGCCCTACTAAGGAGGCCTCTGAACTACCAAGCCAATAAAGGATAGAAGTTGTCCAAGAAAAAGCTCAAATATCACAGACTGCGGTGACCTGCCTGGGCTTCATTCTCACACAAGGTCAGAGAAGCCCATCCCAGGAAAGGGAAGAAACCATTTTCAGCCTTACCCCTTTCTAAAACTAGAAGACAGCTTAGGGGTTCCTGCGGAGGCCAGGGTTTGCTGCTTCTGGATCCCTAACTACAGTCTACTAGCTGGGCCTCTATATGAAACACTGAAAGGAAAAGATGATGATCCTTTTGAATAGAATCCAGAAGTGGCCTTTCAAGAATGGAAAGAGCAGTCAATTCAGACCCTTGCCCTGGAACTCCCTAATTTAGATAAACCCTTTGACCTTTACATTCCCGGTGAAAGGTGAATCGCCATTGGAGAATTAGTGCAAAAACTGGGACCACTTGAAATGGAACAATGCAAGAATGCCATCCAGGTAGGATAAACTACGGTCACTAAGGAGCTTGGCCCACTGCCACATCTGGCCAAGATACTGGCGGTATCTAAAAACCTGGAAATCAGCAGCCCAAAAGGCCACCTCCCTCCTACGGGAAAAGGACCCCACGTGGTGATCCTAACCACCAACCATGCCCTGAAGTTGCAGGGTTCGCTCCGTGGGCACACCGACCTCGAGTGAGGAGGCCCTCCAACTCCAACATCCAGAGAGATAACCGGGGGCAACAGGGCACCATGACGACTCGTGTGAACATCACTTGACCTGGAGTTTCTCTCATAAAACAACAAGAGTGTGTCCCAAAAGAGTAGACTACTGCTTGCAGGACTTACTGCACCCAGAGGGGAGCTAATAATCTTGGCGGGGGAACCGTATATCACACTGTCACCATAGAAAAGCCTACAGACACCGTGATGATGGTGGCCAATAAGACCGGCTGGACTCCTGTTTACTTCCAAAGGCTGTTGACTCAGTAGCCATCATGGTCCTTATCACCACTGACCCTGGACTGTCTGGGAGTTGAGCGGGCAGGGCTCTGACACCTGGTGCTGTTTGTACGTTAATTCAGGGGCCTAATTGAAGAAAGCGCAGACTACTGGTCAGAGCATCTAGGCTGGCAGAAACGGTCAGCCTAAGGTGGCCGAACAAATGTGGGGCGGGGTGAAACCGGCCCCCACAGCGTCTCTGCACATCTCTTTCCTGGACCCTTAAAGGTCATTAGAATCTATAACACTTCCAATGCTGGTGCTCAGGTGGACGAGCAGGGAGGCAGGGGTCCTGGGGACAATCAACGTCACCGGGAGGCTGCTGGGGAGAAGCTCTGACCCTCGCCCCAGGGTATGAGGGCTCCCAACTCAGCACTCAGCAGTTACAGAAGAAGGGTCTGCACCCTCAGCACTCCAAGAATGAGGAACGGGACAAAAGGCAGAGGAGGGGTTTGTCCCCAGCAAAGCCCATTAAAAATCCCTGGGAGATAAAAATAGAATCTGGGCAATAAAGTCAAGTCTAACCTTTTTTATCCTTTGTGCTTTGTCTAATTTCACGTGCTCCTAGGGTCCCGCATGCAGAGGTTCCACACCCGGCACTTCAGACCAGATTTCCTAGTGCAGAATGGCTGGGTCGACACCTCAGCTCCTGGGGCCCAGTGCAGACTCCACGATATAGAGCCTGAGCTACAGCCAACCCGGCCCTCGAGAGCTCTGCCGCCTCCCTCCCTCCCACTGACTCTGACAGGATCTCTACACAGCAGCCCAGCCCACAGCCCACGGGGTAGTGCATGCTCTCACCTCTCCATTCTCTGATCAAAATATAAAGTTTCCTTTGCTTGTGAACCAAACTCAGTCTCGATCTGTTGGCCCCAATGACACTGGGCAGGGGGACACTTGTTGGGGTCCACTCTGGAGGATCAGTAACAGAAATTGAGACTATTGTAACCTCAATGAACAGATGTGTGAGCCAAACTGTAGTTAACATAGAACAGTGTATAAGGCTCGGGTAAAATAAGATGTTTCTAACACTTCCATTTGATATTTCCATCACTTTTTATAAGCAAGTTCAGTGAAAAGGTTTGTCTTATTCGTCAGGTCAATATTAGAGAAACGAAGTGATTTCTTTCCAAGGATGTACATCTAATAATCTTGGTTAAACCTTCAATCTTGTTTTAAATGCTTTTCCATTGAAAATGATACCTCTCTTTCAGCTCCCCCATTTCTGAGAAGTATAAAATCTTATAATTTATTATTACCAAAGGGGAAAGGTGGGAGGAGGGATAAATTAACAGTTTGGAATTAACACATACACACTGCTATGTATAAAATAGATCATCAACAAGGAACTACTGTATAGCACAGGGAACTACACTCAACATTTTGCAATAACCTATAAGGGGAAATAATCTGAAAAAGAATAGATATTTTTATTGACATCATCTATCAATGATAGTTAAAGTGTAGCCTAAGGGAAGCTGGTGGTGAGTGCTTCTGACCCTGAAGACTTCAATCATCTAAAGTTTGGACTCTGCCTACTTCCCAAGGCCCTTAATGAACATATGTGTAGCCGTAGCTTAAAAACTTCCCCAGTTTGGGTTTCGGGGAGACACTGATTTTGAAAAAGCCCTGGTGTTCTCCTTACATGAATGGGACTCTTCCTACTGCTAAAACATGTCTGTCACACCCAGAGGATGGTATACCGTCTGATCGGGAAGAGTTTGGAAAAGGCATCTCATCTCCTCATCTCCTGGTGCTCGGGTTCACCCCTCCAGCGTCTTTACTAACAGTCTCCCCACTTGGAGATGTCAGCACTGTCAACATCCTGTTGCGTACAGTTTGGAATTTGTCCAGAGGATGAAGCGGAAGGATGAGGAACAATGAGAGACAAGTCCTAGGTGTTCAGACAGGCACATGTCACTCTAATTTCCAATCAGGAAGACGAATTGACCAAAGGCTAGGGTTTCCCATGGAAACAGTATAGGGCTTGAGGAAATCCCGCTGCTTTGTGGCCAGTTCCCATAAACACAAGTTGAACAATGGAACTCAGGGGCAGTAAAATTCACAAAACTGCAGAGTTGAAAATATCCATCACTGAAAAATGTCTTGAGGAAAGTCAGAGAAAAGGACTTGTAAGCAAGGGAGAATGGCAGGAAAGGGATTTGAGGAGGTAGAAAGGACTCGCCATTAAGCACAAGAAAAGGAGCTGAACATTGCCAACATTGCCAACATTGCAGTTGGCCAAAAAGGGTGTATGCGTTTTTTTCTGTATATATTCAAGAAAAGGGCATACACTTTTTTAGCCAACCAAACAGGTGGGCACTGGAAGTCAATACTACAAAAGATATCACTTCGCATCAGTCAGAAGAGCCATCCTCATAAAGCGTAAACAACAGAAATGCAGGACAGGGCAACGAGAAGAGGGAGCCCTGTGAGACTTATAGTGGAAATGTATATTGCCAACGGCCATTCTGGAGAAGTGTATTGTGTTTACTAAAGCATCTAAAAAATGAGCTACAGAGCATAGGGCACTTGCACTCATGGGCGTATATCTTGGGAAAAACAAAAATCGAGAGGACACAGGCACCCCAATGTTTACCCCCTCTCTGTTTAAAAGATCCTCGACTAGGATATAACTTAAATGTCTCTGGAGGGAAAAAATGGATAGAGATGTGGTACTTAGGTAGAGTGGAATATTATTCAGCCTGGAAATCAATGAAATATGGCCAGTTGTAACAACTCCGGAGGAGTTACGTATGATCATTCTAAGTGACAGAATTCAAAAAGAAAAAGACACATATCATAAGATATCACTTAAAGGTGGAATCCAAAATGGCTACACATGAAATAAATTACAAAACAAAAACATAGTCAAATATGTAGAAAACACGCATAAGGCTGCTAAACGGGAAAGGTGGGGAGGGGTGAGGCATCATCCAGGAGGTTGAAATTAGCAAAGATACCATTCCAAATACCAAACTGATAATCAACAAGGCCTACACGGTAGCTAAAAGAACTGCACTCAGCACACTCAAGTCACCGGAAAAGAATATATACGACTGGTAAGAATCTGAAAAAGAATTTATTGATGACTCTCTGTACGTGAATCAAGTGGATGTACAGCAGCAAGAAACAGAGCTTTGAAAATCAGCTGTAACCAATATAGTAATAAATTGAAAAAAATAAACGACAGAGAGACAGAGAAAACCTCTTACAACTTTTCCTCAGGGACGGTGATGCAACATGGATTGAACACATCTAGACCCACAGCAGGATGAGACATAAGGCTGGAAACTGTTTGCGCTAAGAGAAATGTGAGGTTGGGTGAGGAAATGCACACCCTTTAAAGTAATACTACCTGGTACCCATTCAATGGGTCCCAAATCTGCAGGTTCAAGGGATCTTCCTACAGCTAAAACATGCATGGAAAACCCAGAGGACTGTACACCATGTGATCGGGAGATGTGTCTAAAATGCACCTCATTTATCCTCTCCTGGTGCTCCTGTTCACCATTCCAGCCATGTTACTTAGAATCTCCCCACTTGGAGAATCAGCACATTTAAACTTCTGTTTCACACATTTTGCAAATTGTGAGGAGGATGAACGGGAAGAGGGGGAACCAATGAGAGAATAGTTGTAGGGGTTTGGACGGGCACATATCACTCTAATTTCCCATTAAGAATAAGAATTAAAGAAAGGCTCAGCCTGCCTCGCCGGAGCCAAAATAGGGCCTGAAGCAATCCTGCGGGTTTGAGGACAGCTCACAAAAGAGCAACTTAAAAAATGGAGCTCAGGGTCACTGCAATTCACAAACCTGCAGAGTTATAAATGAAAACTAATGTCCAAAAATATGTTGAGGTAAGGCAAAGAAGAGGATCTGAATGCAAGACAGAATTGCAAGAAACAGATTTCAAGAGATAGATTGGACTCGTCTTTAATGCACATGAAAAGCGGCAGAATTTCGACAATGATGCAGTTGGCCCAAAAGGGCGTATGCGTTTTTTCCTGATTATATCCAGGAAAAAACGCATACGCACTTTATGGGCAACGAAGCAAGTAAGCAATGCAAATGTGCACAACAAAGAAGTCTCACTTCCCACCGGTCAAAAGGGCCATCCTAAAAAAGTGTAAAATCCAGAAAGGCAGGACAGGTCATGGAGAACAGGGAGCCTTTATACGCTGATGGGCAGTGTGTGAACTGCCGAGAGCCACTCTGGAGAAGTGTATGGTGGTTCCTAAATCATCTAAAAAACAGAGCGACAGAGCATAGGACACTTCCAATCATGGGAGTATATCTAGGGAAGTCTAAAAATCAACAAGACACAAGCACACCACAGTTTAGGGCTACTCTGTTTACAAGAACCTCAACTTCAGTACACCTTAAATATCCCAGGAAAGAGAACAATGGATAAAGAAGATGTGGTACTTATGTACAATGGAATATCTCTTCACCATGAAATCAATGTAATAAGGCTAGTAGAAGGATAAAGAGTGGATTTAGGTCCGATAATACTACTTGAAATAAGTCAAACAGAAAAAGAAACATATCATAAGATATCACTTATAGAGGGAGGGTAAATATGGCTGCACAAGAAATGAATTACAGAACAGAACAGTGTCTCACATTTAGAAAACACACTTATGTCAGCTTAAGGGGAAAGGAGAGGTGGGGTGATGCATAAAACCAGAGTTTGAAATTAGCACAGATACCGTTCAATAAACCAAATAGGTATTAGACAAGATCTACACCTTGCTCAATGAACTGGCCTCAACACACCCTATACACCGCAGAGAAATATATCTGAGTAATAAGAATCTTAAAACCCATGTATTGATATATCTCCATAAGGGAATCAAGTGTGTGCAGAGCGGCACAAACACAGCAGTGAAAATGAGCTAAACCCCATTATAGAAATAAATTTTAAAAAGAAAACGCTGAAACAATGAAAGGGAGAAAAATTCTTACAAAATTCGCTCAGGGGATGTGATGCAACCTGGATTGACCACATATAAACCCACAGCTGGATAAGACATAAGGCTGGACACTTGGGGCTGAGAGGATTGGTGAGCTTTGGTGAGCAACTGCCGAAAGTTTAATGCAATACTTCATGCTACTCAGTCCAAGGGTCCCAACACTCCAGGTTGAAGGGAATCTTCCTACAGCTAAACCATGCTTGGGAAACCCAGCGACTGGTATACCATATGATCGGGAAAGGTTTCTAAAACGCACCTCATTTTTCCTCTCCTGGGGCTGCGGATCGACATTCCAGCCGCTTTACTAACAACATCCCCACATGGAGTCAATGCCTTTAAGTTCTGGTATCGCACAGTCTGCAGTTAGTGTGGAGGATGAATGGGAATAGGGGGAACCAGTGAGAAACAAGCTGTAGCGGTTTCAATGGGCACATGTCACTCTAATGCCACATCAGTAAGAAGAATTAACCAAAGGCACAGCAAGGTGCCCCAGAAGAAAAATAGGGCTTCAAGGAATCCTGTGGTTATGGGGCAAGACCACAAAAATAAGAGCTGAAAAGTGGGGCTAAGGGCCACCGCAATTCAAAAACCTGCAGAGTTATAAAGGCCAACTATTTTCAAAAAATATATTGAGGTAAGGCTATGAAGAGACATTGAAAGCAAGGCAGAATTGCAGGAAACCGATTTCAGGAGGTAGACTGGAATTGCATTGAAAACATATGAAGAGAGTCAGAACCTCGACAATGATGCACTTGGCCAAAAAGGGCGTATGTGTTTTTTCCTGAATATATTCAGGAAAAAACGCATACACACTTTTTGGCCAACCAAGCAAGCTTGCAAAGGAAATGTGCACTACAATGAAGTCTCACTTCCACCTGGTCAAAAGGGCCATCTGAAAAAAGTGTAAAATCCATAAAAGCACGACAGGGCATGCAGAACTGGGAGCCTTCTTATGCTGATGGGCGGGATGTAAATAGCCAACAGCCACTCTGGAGAAGTGTATGGTGTTTCCTGAAACATCTAAAAAACAAAGCAACAGAGCCTAGGGCACTTCCACTTATGGTCCTATAGATTAGGGAAATTAAAATTAAAAAGACACAGCCACCCGAAAGTTTGGGACGGCTCTGTTTACAAGAACCTCGTTTACGGTACAAGTTCAATATCGCAGAAAGTGAAAAATGGATAAAGAAGTTGTGGTACTTACATACAAGGCAATATAACTCAGCAATGAAATCTATGTCATCAGGCCCTTAGCAGCACAATGAGTGGATTCAGGTATGATGATTCTAACTGAAATAAGACACACAGAAAAAGAAACATCATAAGATATCAGTAATACACGGAATGTAAACTTGGCTACACAGGAACTGAATTACAGAACAGAACAGGGTCTCCAATTTAGAAAACCAACTTATGCTTGCTTAAGGGTAAAGGTGAGTTGGGGTGCTGCATAAAACCAGAGATTGAAATGAGCACAGATAAAGTTCCTTAAGCCAAATATGGAATAGACAAGAGCTACTCCTTGCTCAACGAAATGGACTCAACACCCCATATTAAACGCCTAAGAATATACCTGACTAGTAAGAATCTTAAAACATATGGATGGCTATGTCTGAAAGAGAATCAAGCGTGTGTACAGGGGCATAAACGCAGCAGTGATAGGATTGGAGAGGTTCGGTGAGCAAATGAAGACCCTTTGAAGTCATATTGCATGGTACCCATTCCACGGGTTTCAACTACCCAGGTTTAAGGTATTCTTCCTTCAGCTAAAACATGCATGTGGAACCTAGAGTATGATCAACCATGTGATCGGGAGACGTGTTCAAATATGTCTCAGTTTTCCTCCCCTGGTACTCGGGTGCAACATTCCAGACGCTTTACTAACACTCTCCCGACTTGGAGAGTCAGTCCCTTTAACCTCCTGTTTGGCCCAGTTTGCAATTTCTGCGGAAGATGAACAGGAATAGGGAGAACCAATGAGAGACTAGCTGGAGGTGTCTGGACGGACAAATTTAACTCTCATTTCCCACCAGGAAGAGGAATTAACCAAAGGCTCAGCGTGCCGTGCCGGAACCAGATTAGGGCCTGAAGCCATCCTGCGGTGTTGCGGCCAGCTCACAAGAAAACGAGTTGAAGAAAGGAGCTCAGGGGCACTGTAATTCACAAACCTGCAGAGTTATAAATGACAGCTATCGTCCAAAAATATACTGAAGTAAGGCTGCCAAGAGGACTTGAAAGCGGGGCAGAATTGCAGGAAACCGATTTCAGGAGGTAGACTGGAATTGCATTGAAAGCATAGGAAAAGAGGCAGAACGTCCACAATGATGCACTTGGCCAAAAAGGGCGTATGCGTTTTTTCCTGAATATATTCAGGAAAAAACGCATACGCCCTTTTTGGCCAACCAAGCAAGCTTGCAAAGGAAATCTGCACTACAATGAAGTCTCACTTCCCCCCGGTCAAAAGGGCCATCTGAAAAAAGTGTAAAATCCAGAAAGGCAGGACAGGCCATGGAGAACTGGGAGCCTTGTTATGCTGATGGGCGGGATGTAAATTGCCAACAGACACTCGGGAGAAGTGTATGGTGTTTCCTGAAACATCTAAAAAACAAAGCAACAGAGCCTAGGGCACTTCCACTTATGGTCCTATAGCTTAGGGAAATTAAAATCAAAAAGACACAGCCACCCCAAAGTTTGGGACGCCTCTGTTTACAAGAACCTCGTTTACCGTACACGTTCAACATCGCAGAAAGTGAAAAATGGATAAAGAAGTTGTGGTATTTACTTACAAAGCAATATCACTCAGCAATGAAATCTATGTCATCAGGCCCTTAGCAGCACAATGAGTGGATTCAGGTATGATGATTCTAACTGAAATAAGTCACACAGAAAAAGAAACATCATAAGATATCACTAATACACGGAATGTAAACTTGGCTACACAGGAACTGAATTCCAAAACAGAACAGGGTCTCAAATTTAGAAAACCAACTTATGCTTGCTTAAGGGGAAAGGTGAGTTGGGGTGCTGCATAAAACCAGAGATTGAAATGAGCACAGATAACGTTCTATAAGGCAAATATGGAATAGACAAGAGCTACTCCTTGCTCAACGAAATGGACTCAACACCCCATATTCAACGCCTAGGAATATACCTGCCTAGTAAGAATCATAAAAGCAATGGATTTATATATCTCTGTAAGAGAATCAAGAGTGTGTACAGCGGCATTAAAGCAGTGAAAATCAGCTAAATCCCATATTAAAAATAAATTTCTTAAACAAAACACAATGACAGTGAAATAGAGAGCAATACTTAAGTAATTCATTCAAGGCTTCTGATGCAACCTGCATTTACCATATCTACACCCAGAGCTGGGTGACACATAAGGCTGGACACTTGGGGCTCATAAGATTGGTGAGGTTCGGTGAGCAAATGCAGACCCTTTGAAGTCATATTGCATGGTACCCATTCCATGGGTCTCAACTCTCCAGGTTTAAGGGATTCTTCCTTTAGCTAAAACATGCATGTGGAACCCAGAGTATGATCCACCGTGTGATCGAGAAACGTGTTCAAATGTGTCTCACTTTTCGTTCCCTGGTACTCGGGTGCAACATTCCAGACACTTTACTAACACTCTCCCGACTTGGAGAGTCAGTCCCTTTAACCTCCTGTTTGGCTCAGTTTGCAATTTCTGCGGAAGATGAACAGGAATAGGGAGAACCAATGAGAGACTAGCTGGAGGTGTCTGGACGGGCAAATTTAACTCTCATTTCCCACAGGGAACAGGAATAAACCAAAGGCTCAGCATGCCGTGCCGGAACCAGATTAGGGCCTGAAGCAATCCTGCGGTGTTGTGGCCAGCTCAAAAGAAAGCGAGTTGAAGAAAGGAGCTCAGGGGCACTGTAATTCACAAACCTGCAGATTTATAAATGACAGCTATTGTCCGAAAATATACTGAAGTAGGGCTGCCAAGAGGACTTGAATGCGGGGCAGAATTGCAGGAAACCGATTTCAGGAGGAATCGGAATTGGATTGCATTTAAAACACAGGAAAAGAGGAAGAACTTCGACAATGATGCACTTGGTCAAAAAGGGCGTATGTGTTTTTTCCTGAATATATTCAGGAAAAAACGCATACGCCCTTTTTGGCCAACCAAGCAAGCTTGCAAAGGAAATCTGCACTACAATGAAGTCTCACTTCCCCCCGGTCAAAAGGGCCATCTGAAAAAAGTGTAAAATCCAGAAAGGCAGAACAGGCCACGGAGAACTGGGAGCCTTGTTATGCTGATGGGCGGGATGTAAATTCCCAACAGCCGCTCTGTAGAAGTGTATGGTGTTTCCTGAAACATCTAAAAAACAAAGCAACAGAGCCTAGGGCACTTCCACTTATGGTCCTATAGCTTAGGGAAATTAAAATCAAAAAGACACAGCCACCCCAAAATTTGGGACGGCTCTTTTTACAGGAATCTCTTCTGCGGCACAAGTTAAATATCCCAGAGAGCAAATAATGGATAAAGAAGTTGCGGTACTTATGTACAACAGAATACCACTCAGCAATGAAATCTATGTCACCAGGCCCGTACCAGCATAATGAGTGGATTGAGGCACGATGATTCTAAGTGAAATAAGTCACACAGAAAAAGAAACATCATAAGGTATCACTAATACACGGAATGTGAACTTGGCTACACATGAACTGAATTACAAAACAGAACAGGGTCTCAAATTTAGAAAACCAACTTATGCTTGCTTAAGGGGGAAGGTGAGTTGGGGTGCTGCATAAAAGCAGAGTTTGAAATTAGCACAGATACCGTTCCATAAGCCAAATATGTAATAGACAAGGCCTACCCCTTGCTCAACGAAATGGATTCAACAATGAGGTATCACCTCACACCTGGTAGAATAAGCATCATAGAAAATCTACAAACAAAAAATGCTGGAAAGGGTGTGGAGAAAAGGAACCCTCTTCCACTATTGTTGGGAATATAAATTGATACAGTCATTATGGAGAACAATATGGAATTTCTTAAGAAACTAACAATAGAATTACCATATGATACAGCAATCCCAGTACTGGACATATACCCAGACAAAACCATAAATCAAAAAGAGTCATTCACCGCAATGCTCATTGCATCACTATTTACAATATCGAGGTAATGGAAGCAACCTAAATGCCCACAGACAGACGAATGCATAAAGCTGTGGTACATATATAAAATGGAATATTACTAAGCCATGAAAAGGAATGAAATTGGGTCATTTGTAGAGACGTCGATGGATCTAGAGACTGTCATACAGAGTGAAGTAAGTCAGAAAGAGAAAAACAAATCTTGTATATTCATGCATATATGTGGAACCTAGAAAAACTGTACAGATTAACCATTTTGCAAGGCATAAATAGAGCAACAGATGTAGACAACAAACGTATGGACAACAAGGGGGGAAAGCTGTTGGGGGGGTGGTGGTGGGAGGAGTTGAGAGACTGGGATTGGCATGTATACATTTATATGTATAAAATAGATAACCAATAAGAACCTGCTGTATAAAAATATAAAATAAAATTCAAAATTAAAAAGAAATAAAATTTAAAAAATAAAACAGAAAAAACAATTATTCCCTGCACATACATGTATTTATATGAATAAATTATTTCCATGCTTATATCTGTAAATACAAAAAAGAGGAATAAAATCTACCTTGAACCAAAAACGAAAAAGAGAAAAAAACACAGAACCCACCAGTTACACAGAGGAAAACCGTATCAGGGTACTTGCTCCAGTTGTAAACAATTCTGAAGTTGGTCAGTGGTGGGGAATCGTCTCCCATTCAGCCAGCAGCCCCCACGCAACAAGCGTCCTCATTGCAAAGCTGGGACACCGTGCCGAGGCATCTGTGAGTAAACGTGAGCTGAGCCCCAGGCCAGTTGCTGCTGAACTATTCCCACCCGTCCCAGGTAAAACACCTGAATATATACAAGGACTTGAAAGCCTAGAGGAAGGGCCATAGAGCCACACGAGTGACAGCATGCCGGCCGACTTGGTGCCTGCAGGCCAGCCAGGATGGTCCTGGCCCTGGGTGCTCTTCTGGAAGATTTCCATTTCCCTGCCTGAGATACCCGTCCTGTCCCTGCCCCCACTGCTTTTTTCCTTCCTCACCTCTGCCCAGGGAGAAATTCCAGCAGCAGGTATGGGTGACACATCCTCTTCTTTAGCAGGTGGCAACCTGGCAACTGCTGCAGAAAGTCCAGCAGAGCCCCACTCACACTGGGCCACCCACAAAGCCGTGGCCTCTCACTCCCTCCCACCAGCCCAGCCCCGAGACTGCTGACAGGGCAGAGAAAATGGCGTCAGGCACGGCTGCAGGGGCTCTTGCTGCCTGGAGTGGTATTTATATTGATCTCAACCCAGGCACACCTGGGGAGGGCTGGCCGGCACGGTAAGGCTGCCCAGGTCAGCCAATCATCACCCCTCAGGGGCTCACAGTTGCAGAAAATGGAACTTGCTGAACCGGCCAGGTCCAAGGAACAGGTGTGGGCTCCTGAGAGTCAGGATAGACAAGGGACTGCAGCTTTGGCTTGTTTTCTAATCATTTTATCTGGCCCATGAGTGGGAGACAACTTCAAGAAAACCCTCTCCTAATGAGAGGAACCCAGGAGTCAGGGAGAGGAGGGGTGGGTGGTGGTTGGAGACAGAGGCCTGGTGCCCCGGGTGCAGTGGAAGTCTCTGGAAGACCAGGTGGAGGGAGGCCTCACGGAGTGATGCCCAGGGTCACAGACCTGTCGCAGCTGCTGTTTGTTAGTTCAAGTCCTGCTCTGAGGTGCTCTGTGTCAGCTCTGAGCGACAGGTGAACTGGGGGTGCTCTGCAATGAGGGCTATGTGCACGGTTCCTGTGTGCCCAGCCCTGCCACGGTACCTCCAAGGGTAGCTCTGTATCCTGGGAGGGGCCTGATCACAAGAGCCCCGTGGGCTGGGGTGGGGGTGGGGTACCTGCCCAGGTGAGCTCCATATTCTGCGATTGGTCTGACCACGAGAGCCCCATGGGCTGCTGGGGACCTGGTAAAGGATGTCAGGACAGTCAGTGAAGCCACCGAGGATATACCTCCAGTTGCTCCTAATTCCTACACCCTGCTGGTCATTCTACCAACCACCAGGACATGGTATTCTGTATTAGTCTTCAATGATGCCTTCTTTTGTATTCCATTAGTCCCAGAGTCACAAGAAATTTTGGCTTGTGAGTGGCAGGACTCAACATACAACTAAAACAATACTTCCGGGCCGTCTGGCCCCAAGGGTGCAAAAATTCCCACACCGTCTTTGGGGAAAGCTTAGCTAAAGACCTAAAAGTTCTACCTCTGGAAAAGGAAACCCTCCTTCAATATGCAGACGACATTCTGATCGCCAGCCCTACTAAGGAGGCCTCTGAACTACCAAGCCAATAAAGGATAGAAGTTGTCCAAGAAAAAGCTCAAATATCACAGACTGCGGTGACCTGCCTGGGCTTCATTCTCACACAAGGTCAGAGAAGCCCATCCCAGGAAAGGGAAGAAACCATTTTCAGCCTTACCCCTTTCTAAAACTAGAAGACAGCTTAGGGGTTCCTGCGGAGGCCAGGGTTTGCTGCTTCTGGATCCCTAACTACAGTCTACTAGCTGGGCCTCTATATGAAACACTGAAAGGAAAAGATGATGATCCTTTTGAATAGAATCCAGAAGTGGCCTTTCAAGAATGGAAAGAGCAGTCAATTCAGACCCTTGCCCTGGAACTCCCTAATTTAGATAAACCCTTTGACCTTTACATTCCCGGTGAAAGGTGAATCGCCATTGGAGAATTAGTGCAAAAACTGGGACCACTTGAAATGGAACAATGCAAGAATGCCATCCAGGTAGGATAAACTACGGTCACTAAGGAGCTTGGCCCACTGCCACATCTGGCCAAGATACTGGCGGTATCTAAAAACCTGGAAATCAGCAGCCCAAAAGGCCACCTCCCTCCTACGGGAAAAGGACCCCACGTGGTGATCCTAACCACCAACCATGCCCTGAAGTTGCAGGGTTCGCTCCGTGGGCACACCGACCTCGAGTGAGGAGGCCCTCCAACTCCAACATCCAGAGAGATAACCGGGGGCAACAGGGCACCATGACGACTCGTGTGAACATCACTTGACCTGGAGTTTCTCTCATAAAACAACAAGAGTGTGTCCCAAAAGAGTAGACTACTGCTTGCAGGACTTACTGCACCCAGAGGGGAGCTAATAATCTTGGCGGGGGAACAGTATACCACACTGTCACCATAGAAAAGCCTACAGACACCGTGATGATGGTGGCCAATAAGACCAGCTGGACTCCTGTTTACTTCAAAAGGCTGTTGACTCAGTAGCCATCATGGTCCTTATCACCACTGACCCTGGACTGTCTGGGAGTTGAGCGGGCAGGGCTCTGACACCTGGTGCTGTTTGTACGTTAATTCAGGGGCCTAATTGAAGAAAGCGCAGACTACTGGTCAGAGCATCTAGGCTGGCAGAAACGGTCAGCCTAAGGTGGCCGAACAAATGTGGGGCGGGGTGAAACCGGCCCCCACAGCGTCTCTGCACATCTCTTTCCTGGACCCTTAAAGGTCATTAGAATCTATAACACTTCCAATGCTGGTGCTCAGGTGGACGAGCAGGGAGGCAGGGGTCCTGGGGACAATCAACGTCACCGGGAGGCTGCTGGGGAGAAGCTCTGACCCTCGCCCCAGGGTATGAGGGCTCCCAACTCAGCACTCAGCAGTTACAGAAGAAGGGTCTGCACCCTCAGCACTCCAAGAATGAGGAACGGGACAAAAGGCAGAGGAGGGGTTTGTCCCCAGCAAAGCCCATTAAAAATCCCTGGGAGATAAAAATAGAATCTGGGCAATAAAGTCAAGTCTAACCTTTTTTATCCTTTGTGCTTTGTCTAATTTCACGTGCTCCTAGGGTCCCGCATGCAGAGGTTCCACACCCGGCACTTCAGACCAGATTTCCTAGTGCAGAATGGCTGGGTCGACACCTCAGCTCCTGGGGCCCAGTGCAGACTCCACGATATAGAGCCTGAGCTACAGCCAACCCGGCCCTCGAGAGCTCTGCCGCCTCCCTCCCTCCCACTGACTCTGACAGGATCTCTACACAGCAGCCCAGCCCACAGCCCACGGGGTAGTGCATGCTCTCACCTCTCCATTCTCTGATCAAAATATAAAGTTTCCTTTGCTTGTGAACCAAACTCAGTCTCGATCTGTTGGCCCCAATGACACTGGGCAGGGGGACACTTGTTGGGGTCCACTCTGGAGGATCAGTAACAGAAATTGAGACTATTGTAACCTCAATGAACAGATGTGTGAGCCAAACTGTAGTTAACATAGAACAGTGTATAAGGCTCGGGTAAAATAAGATGTTTCTAACACTTCCATTTGATATTTCCATCACTTTTTATAAGCAAGTTCAGTGAAAAGGTTTGTCTTATTCGTCAGGTCAATATTAGAGAAACGAAGTGATTTCTTTCCAAGGATGTACATCTAATAATCTTGGTTAAACCTTCAATCTTGTTTTAAATGCTTTTCCATTGAAAATGATACCTCTCTTTCAGCTCCCCCATTTCTGAGAAGTATAAAATCTTATAATTTATTATTACCAAAGGGGAAAGGTGGGAGGAGGGATAAATTAACAGTTTGGAATTAACACATACACACTGCTATGTATAAAATAGATCATCAACAAGGAACTACTGTATAGCACAGGGAACTACACTCAACATTTTGCAATAACCTATAAGGGGAAATAATCTGAAAAAGAATAGATATTTTTATTGACATCATCTATCAATGATAGTTAAAGTGTAGCCTAAGGGAAGCTGGTGGTGAGTGCTTCTGACCCTGAAGACTTCAATCATCTAAAGTTTGGACTCTGCCTACTTCCCAAGGCCCTTAATGAACATATGTGTAGCCGTAGCTTAAAAACTTCCCCAGTTTGGGTTTCGGGGAGACACTGATTTTGAAAAAGCCCTGGTGTTCTCCTTACATGAATGGGACTCTTCCTACTGCTAAAACATGTCTGTCACACCCAGAGGATGGTATACCGTCTGATCGGGAAGAGTTTGGAAAAGGCATCTCATCTCCTCATCTCCTGGTGCTCGGGTTCACCCCTCCAGCGTCTTTACTAACAGTCTCCCCACTTGGAGATGTCAGCACTGTCAACATCCTGTTGCGTACAGTTTGGAATTTGTCCAGAGGATGAAGCGGAAGGATGAGGAACAATGAGAGACAAGTCCTAGGTGTTCAGACAGGCACATGTCACTCTAATTTCCAATCAGGAAGACGAATTGACCAAAGGCTAGGGTTGCCCATGGAAACAGTATAGGGCTTGAGGAAATCCCGCTGCTTTGTGGCCAGTTCCCATAAACACAAGTTGAACAATGGAACTCAGGGGCAGTAAAATTCACAAAACTGCAGAGTTGAAAATATCCATCACTGAAAAATGTCTTGAGGAAAGTCAGAGAAAAGGACTTGTAAGCAAGGGAGAATGGCAGGAAAGGGATTTGAGGAGGTAGAAAGGACTCGCCATTAAGCACAAGAAAAGGAGCTGAACATTGCCAACATTGCCAACATTGCAGTTGGCCAAAAAGGGTGTATGCGTTTTTTTCTGTATATATTCAAGAAAAGGGCATACACTTTTTTAGCCAACCAAACAGGTGGGCACTGGAAGTCAATACTACAAAAGATATCACTTCGCATCAGTCAGAAGAGCCATCCTCATAAAGCGTAAACAACAGAAATGCAGGACAGGGCAACGAGAAGAGGGAGCCCTGTGAGACTTATAGTGGAAATGTATATTGCCAACGGCCATTCTGGAGAAGTGTATTGTGTTTACTAAAGCATCTAAAAAATGAGCTACAGAGCATAGGGCACTTGCACTCATGGGCGTATATCTTGGGAAAAACAAAAATCGAGAGGACACAGGCACCCCAATGTTTACCCCCTCTCTGTTTAAAAGATCCTCGACTAGGATATAACTTAAATGTCTCTGGAGGGAAAAAATGGATAGAGATGTGGTACTTAGGTAGAGTGGAATATTATTCAGCCTGGAAATCAATGAAATATGGCCAGTTGTAACAACTCCGGAGGAGTTACGTATGATCATTCTAAGTGACAGAATTCAAAAAGAAAAAGACACATATCATAAGATATCACTTAAAGGTGGAATCCAAAATGGCTACACATGAAATAAATTACAAAACAAAAACATAGTCAAATATGTAGAAAACACGCATAAGGCTGCTAAACGGGAAAGGTGGGGAGGGGTGAGGCATCATCCAGGAGGTTGAAATTAGCAAAGATACCATTCCAAATACCAAACTGATAATCAACAAGGCCTACACGGTAGCTAAAAGAACTGCACTCAGCACACTCAAGTCACCGGAAAAGAATATATACGACTGGTAAGAATCTGAAAAAGAATTTATTGATGACTCTCTGTACGTGAATCAAGTGGATGTACAGCAGCAAGAAACAGAGCTTTGAAAATCAGCTGTAACCAATATAGTAATAAATTGAAAAAAATAAACGACAGAGAGACAGAGAAAACCTCTTACAACTTTTCCTCAGGGACGGTGATGCAACATGGATTGAACACATCTAGACCCACAGCAGGATGAGACATAAGGCTGGAAACTGTTTGCGCTAAGAGAAATGTGAGGTTGGGTGAGGAAATGCACACCCTTTAAAGTAATACTACCTGGTACCCATTCAATGGGTCCCAAATCTGCAGGTTCAAGGGATCTTCCTACAGCTAAAACATGCATGGAAAACCCAGAGGACTGTACACCATGTGATCGGGAGATGTGTCTAAAATGCACCTCATTTATCCTCTCCTGGTGCTCCTGTTCACCATTCCAGCCATGTTACTTAGAATCTCCCCACTTGGAGAATCAGCACATTTAAACTTCTGTTTCACACATTTTGCAAATTGTGAGGAGGATGAACGGGAAGAGGGGGAACCAATGAGAGAATAGTTGTAGGGGTTTGGACGGGCACATATCACTCTAATTTCCCATTAAGAATAAGAATTAAAGAAAGGCTCAGCCTGCCTCGCCGGAGCCAAAATAGGGCCTGAAGCAATCCTGCGGGTTTGAGGACAGCTCACAAAAGAGCAACTTAAAAAATGGAGCTCAGGGTCACTGCAATTCACAAACCTGCAGAGTTATAAATGAAAACTAATGTCCAAAAATATGTTGAGGTAAGGCAAAGAAGAGGATCTGAATGCAAGACAGAATTGCAAGAAACAGATTTCAAGAGATAGATTGGACTCGTCTTTAATGCACATGAAAAGCGGCAGAATTTCGACAATGATGCAGTTGGCCCAAAAGGGCGTATGCGTTTTTTCCTGATTATATCCAGGAAAAAACGCATACGCACTTTATGGGCAACGAAGCAAGTAAGCAATGCAAATGTGCACAACAAAGAAGTCTCACTTCCCACCGGTCAAAAGGGCCATCCTAAAAAAGTGTAAAATCCAGAAAGGCAGGACAGGTCATGGAGAACAGGGAGCCTTTATACGCTGATGGGCAGTGTGTGAACTGCCGAGAGCCACTCTGGAGAAGTGTATGGTGGTTCCTAAATCATCTAAAAAACAGAGCGACAGAGCATAGGACACTTCCAATCATGGGAGTATATCTAGGGAAGTCTAAAAATCAACAAGACACAAGCACACCACAGTTTAGGGCTACTCTGTTTACAAGAACCTCAACTTCAGTACACCTTAAATATCCCAGGAAAGAGAACAATGGATAAAGAAGATGTGGTACTTATGTACAATGGAATATCTCTTCACCATGAAATCAATGTAATAAGGCTAGTAGAAGGATAAAGAGTGGATTTAGGTCCGATAATACTACTTGAAATAAGTCAAACAGAAAAAGAAACATATCATAAGATATCACTTATAGAGGGAGGGTAAATATGGCTGCACAAGAAATGAATTACAGAACAGAACAGTGTCTCACATTTAGAAAACACACTTATGTCAGCTTAAGGGGAAAGGAGAGGTGGGGTGATGCATAAAACCAGAGTTTGAAATTAGCACAGATACCGTTCAATAAACCAAATAGGTATTAGACAAGATCTACACCTTGCTCAATGAACTGGCCTCAACACACCCTATACACCGCAGAGAAATATATCTGAGTAATAAGAATCTTAAAACCCATGTATTGATATATCTCCATAAGGGAATCAAGTGTGTGCAGAGCGGCACAAACACAGCAGTGAAAATGAGCTAAACCCCATTATAGAAATAAATTTTAAAAAGAAAACGCTGAAACAATGAAAGGGAGAAAAATTCTTACAAAATTCGCTCAGGGGATGTGATGCAACCTGGATTGACCACATATAAACCCACAGCTGGATAAGACATAAGGCTGGACACTTGGGGCTGAGAGGATTGGTGAGCTTTGGTGAGCAACTGCCGAAAGTTTAATGCAATACTTCATGCTACTCAGTCCAAGGGTCCCAACACTCCAGGTTGAAGGGAATCTTCCTACAGCTAAACCATGCTTGGGAAACCCAGCGACTGGTATACCATATGATCGGGAAAGGTTTCTAAAACGCACCTCATTTTTCCTCTCCTGGGGCTGCGGATCGACATTCCAGCCGCTTTACTAACAACATCCCCACATGGAGTCAATGCCTTTAAGTTCTGGTATCGCACAGTCTGCAGTTAGTGTGGAGGATGAATGGGAATAGGGGGAACCAGTGAGAAACAAGCTGTAGCGGTTTCAATGGGCACATGTCACTCTAATGCCACATCAGTAAGAAGAATTAACCAAAGGCACAGCAAGGTGCCCCAGAAGAAAAATAGGGCTTCAAGGAATCCTGTGGTTATGGGGCAAGACCACAAAAATAAGAGCTGAAAAGTGGGGCTAAGGGCCACCGCAATTCAAAAACCTGCAGAGTTATAAAGGCCAACTATTTTCAAAAAATATATTGAGGTAAGGCTATGAAGAGACATTGAAAGCAAGGCAGAATTGCAGGAAACCGATTTCAGGAGGTAGACTGGAATTGCATTGAAAACATATGAAGAGAGTCAGAACCTCGACAATGATGCACTTGGCCAAAAAGGGCGTATGTGTTTTTTCCTGAATATATTCAGGAAAAAACGCATACACACTTTTTGGCCAACCAAGCAAGCTTGCAAAGGAAATGTGCACTACAATGAAGTCTCACTTCCACCTGGTCAAAAGGGCCATCTGAAAAAAGTGTAAAATCGATAAAAGCACGACAGGGCATGCAGAACTGGGAGCCTTCTTATGCTGATGGGCGGGATGTAAATAGCCAACAGCCACTCTGGAGAAGTGTATGGTGTTTCCTGAAACATCTAAAAAACAAAGCAACAGAGCCTAGGGCACTTCCACTTATGGTCCTATAGATTAGGGAAATTAAAATTAAAAAGACACAGCCACCCGAAAGTTTGGGACGGCTCTGTTTACAAGAACCTCGTTTACGGTACAAGTTCAATATCGCAGAAAGTGAAAAATGGATAAAGAAGTTGTGGTACTTACATACAAGGCAATATAACTCAGCAATGAAATCTATGTCATCAGGCCCTTAGCAGCACAATGAGTGGATTCAGGTATGATTATTCTAACTGAAATAAGACACACAGAAAAAGAAACATCATAAGATATCAGTAATACACGGAATGTAAACTTGGCTACACAGGAACTGAATTACAGAACAGAACAGGGTCTCCAATTTAGAAAACCAACTTATGCTTGCTTAAGGGTAAAGGTGAGTTGGGGTGCTGCATAAAACCAGAGATTGAAATGAGCACAGATAAAGTTCCTTAAGCCAAATATGGAATAGACAAGAGCTACTCCTTGCTCAACGAAATGGACTCAACACCCCATATTAAACGCCTAAGAATATACCTGACTAGTAAGAATCTTAAAACATATGGATGGCTATGTCTGAAAGAGAATCAAGCGTGTGTACAGGGGCATAAACGCAGCAGTGATAGGATTGGAGAGGTTCGGTGAGCAAATGAAGACCCTTTGAAGTCATATTGCATGGTACCCATTCCACGGGTTTCAACTACCCAGGTTTAAGGTATTCTTCCTTCAGCTAAAACATGCATGTGGAACCTAGAGTATGATCAACCATGTGATCGGGAGACGTGTTCAAATATGTCTCAGTTTTCCTCCCCTGGTACTCGTGTGCAACATTCCAGACGCTTTACTAACACTCTCCCGACTTGGAGAGTCAGTCCCTTTAACCTCCTGTTTGGCCCAGTTTGCAATTTCTGCGGAAGATGAACAGGAATAGGGAGAACCAATTAGAGACTAGCTGGAGGTGTCTGGACGGACAAATTTAACTCTCATTTCCCACCAGGAAGAGGAATTAACCAAAGGCTCAGCGTGCCGTGCCGGAACCAGATTAGGGCCTGAAGCCATCCTGCGGTGTTGAGGCCAGCTCACAAGAAAGCGAGTTGAAGAAAGGAGCTCAGGGACACTGTAATTCACAAACCTGCAGAGTTATAAATGACAGCTATCGTCCAAAAATATACTGAAGTAAGGCTGCCAAAAGGAGTTGAAGCGGGGCAGAATTGCAGGAAACCGATTTCAGGATGTAGACTGGAATTGCATTGAAAGCATAGGAAAAGAGGCAGAAGGTCCACAAGAATGCACTTGGCCAAAAAGGGCGTATGCGTTTTTTCCTGAATATATTCAGGAAAAAACGTATACGCACTTCTTGGCCAACCAAGCAAGCTTGCAAAGGAAATCTGCACTACAATGAAGTCTCACTTCTCCCCGGTCAAAAGGGCCATCTGAAAAAAGTGTAAAATCCAGAAAGGCAGGACAGGCCATGGAGAACTGGGAACCTTGTTATGCTGATGGGCGGGATGTAAATTGCCAACAGCCACTGGGGAGAAGTGTATGGTGTTTCCTGAAACATCTAAAATACAAAGCAACAGAGCCTAGGGCACTTCCACTTATGGTCCTATAGCTTAGGGAAATTAAAATCAAAAAGACACAGCCACCCCAAAGTTTGCGACACCTCTGTTTACAAGAACCTCGTTTACCGTACAAGTTCAATATCACAGAAAGTGAAAAATGGATAAACAACTTGTGGTACTTACGTACAATGCAGTATCACTCAGCAATGAAATCTATGTCATCAGGCCCTTAGCAGCATAATGAGTGGATTCAGGTACGTTGATTCTAACTGAAGTAAGTCACACAGAAAAAGCATCATCATAAGATATCAGTAATACACGGAATGTAAACTTGGCTACACAGGAACTGAATTCCAAAACAGAACAGGGTCTCAAATTTAGAAAACCAACTTATGCTTGCTTAAGGGGAAAGGTGAGTTGGGGTGCTGCATAAAACCAGAGATTGAAATGAGCACAGATAAAGTTCCTTAAGCCAAATATGGAATAGACAAGAGCTACTGCTTGCTCAACAAAATGGACTCAACACCCCATATTAAACGCCTAAGAATGTACTTGACTAGTAAGTATCTTAAAACCTATGGATTGCTATGTCTCCAAAAGAGAATCAAGCGTGTGTACAGGGGCATAAACGCAGCAGTGATAGGATTGGAGAGGTTCGGTGAGCAAATGAAGACCCTTTGAAGTCATATTGCATGGTACCCATTCCACGGGTTTCAACTACCCAGGTTTAAGGTATTCTTCCTTCAGCTAAAACATGCATGTGGAACCTAGAGTATGATCAACCATGTGATCGGGAGACGTGTTCAAATATGTCTCAGTTTTCGTACCCTGGTACTTCGGTGCAACATTCCAGACGCTTTACAAACATTCTCCCGACTTGGAGAGTCAGTCCCTAAACCTCCTGTTTGCCCAGTTTGCAATTTCTGCGGAAGATGAACAGGAATAGCGAGAACCAATGAGAGACTAGCTGGAGGTGTCTCGACGGGCAAATTTAACTCTCATTTCCCACCAGGAAGAGGAGTTAACCAAAGGCTCAGCGTGCCGTGCCGGAACCAGATTAAGGCCTGAAGCCATCCTGCAGTGTTGCGGCCAGGTCACAAGAAAGCGAGTTGAAGAAAGGAGCTCAGGGGCACTGTAATTCACAAACCTGCAGAGTTATAAATGACAGCTATCGTCCGAAAATATACTGAAGTAAGGCTGCCAAGAGGACTTGAAAGCGGGGCAGAATTGCAGGAAACCGATTTCAGGAGGTAGACTGGAATTGCATTGAAAGCATAGGAAAAGAGGCAGAACGTCCACAATGATGCACTTGGCCAAAAAGGGCGTATGCGTTTTTTCCTGAATATATTCAGGAAAAAACGCATACGCCCTTTTTGGACAACCAAGCAAGCTTGCAAAGGAAATCTGCACTACAAAGAAGTCTCACTTCCCCCCGGTCAAAAGGGCCATCTGAAAAAAGTGTAAAATCCAGAAAGGCAGGACAGGCCATGGAAAACTGGGAGCATTGTTATGCTGATGGGCGGGATGTACATTGCCAACAGACACTCGGGAGAAGTGTATGGTGTTTCCTGAAACATCTAAAAAACAAAGCAACAGAGCCTAGGGCACTTCCACTTATGGTCCTATAGCTTAGGGAAATTAAAATCAAAAAGACACAGCCACCCCAAAGTTTGGGACGCCTCTGTTTACAAGAACCTCGTTTACAGTACAAGTTCAACATCGCAGAAAGTGAAAAATGGATAAAGAAGTTGTGGTATTTACTTACAAAGCAATATCACTCAGCAATGAAATCTATGTCATCAGGCCCTTAGCAGCACAATGAGTGGATTCAGGTATGATGATTCTAACTGAAATAAGTCACACAGAAAAAGAAACATCATAAGCTATCAGTAATAAATGGAATGTAAACTTGGCTACACAGGAACAGAATTACAGAACAGAACAGGGTCTCAAATTTAGAAAACCAACTTATGCTTGCTTAAGGGGAAAGGTGAGTTGGGCTGCTGCATAAAACCAGAGATCGAAATGAGCACAGATAAACTTCCTTAAGCCAAATATGGAATAGACAAGAGCTACTCCTTGCTCAACGAAATGGACTCAACACCGCATATTAAGTGCCTAAGAATGTACCTGACTAGTAAGTATCTTAAAACCTATGGATTGCTATGTCTCTGAAAGAGAATCAAGCATGTGTACAGGGGCATAAACACAGCAGTGATAGGATTGGAGAGGTTCGGTGAGCAAATGAAGACCCTTTGAAGTCATATTGCATGGTACCCATTCCACGGGTTTCAACTACCCAGGTTTAAAGTATTCTTCCTTCAGCTAAAACATGCATGTGGAACCCAGAGTATGATCAACCGTGTGAACAGGAGACGTGTTCAAATATGTCTCAGTTTTCCTCCCCTGGTACTCGGGTGCAACATTCCAGACGCTTTACTAACACTCTCCCCACTTGGAGAGCCAGCGCCTTTAACCTCCTGTTTGGCCCAGTTTGCAATTTCTGCGGAAGATGAACAGGAATAACGAGAACAAATGAGAGACTAGCTGGAGGTGTCTGGACGGGCAAATTTAACTCTCATTTCCCACCAGGAAGAGGAATTAACCAAAGGCTCAGCGTGCCGTGCCGGAACCAGTTAGGGCCTGAAACCATCCTGCGGTGTTGCGGCCAACTCACAAGAAAGCGAGTTGAAGAAAGGAGCTCAGGGGCACTGTAATTCACAAACCTGCAGAGTTATAAATGACAGCTATCGTCCAAAAATATACTGAAGTAAGGCTGCCAAGAGGACTTGAAAGCGGGGCAGAATTGCAGGAAACCGATTTCAGGAGGTAGACTGGAATTGCATTGAAAGCATAGGAAAAGAGGCAGAACGTCCACAATGATGCACTTGGCCAAAAAGGGCGTATGCGTTTTTTCCTGAATATATTCAGGAAAAAACGCATACGCCCTTTTTGGCCAACCAAGCAAGCTTGCAAAGGAAATCTGCACTACAATGAAGTCTCACTTCCCCCCGGTCAAAAGGGCCATCTGAAAAAAGTGTAAAATCCAGAAAGGCAGGACAGGCCATGGAGAACTGGGAGCCTTGTTATGCTGATGGGCGGGATGTAAATTGCCAACAGACACTCGGGAGAAGTGTATGGTGTTTCCTGAAACATCTAAAAAACAAAGCAACAGAGCCTAGGGCACTTCCACTTATGGTCCTATAGCTTAGGGAAATTAAAATCAAAAAGACACAGCCACCCCAAAGTTTGGGACGCCTCTGTTTACAAGAACCTCGTTTACCGTACACGTTCAACATCGCAGAAAGTGAAAAATGGATAAAGAAGTTGTGGTATTTACTTACAAAGCAATATCACTCAGCAATGAAATCTATGTCATCAGGCCCTTAGCAGCACAATGAGTGGATTCAGGTATGATGATTCTAACTGAAATAAGTCACACAGAAAAAGAAACATCATAAGATATCACTAATACACGGAATGTAAACTTGGCTACACAGGAACTGAATTCCAAAACAGAACAGGGTCTCAAATTTAGAAAACCAACTTATGCTTGCTTAAGGGGAAAGGTGAGTTGGGGTGCTGCATAAAACCAGAGATTGAAATGAGCACAGATAACGTTCTATAAGGCAAATATGGAATAGACAAGAGCTACTCCTTGCTCAACGAAATGGACTCAACACCCCATATTCAACGCCTAGGAATATACCTGCCTAGTAAGAATCATAAAAGCAATGGATTTATATATCTCTGTAAGAGAATCAAGAGTGTGTACAGCGGCATTAAAGCAGTGAAAATCAGCTAAATCCCATATTAAAAATAAATTTCTTAAACAAAACACAATGACAGTGAAATAGAGAGCAATACTTAAGTAATTCATTCAAGGCTTCTGATGCAACCTGCATTTACCATATCTACACCCAGAGCTGGGTGACACATAAGGCTGGACACTTGGGGCTCATAAGATTGGTGAGGTTCGGTGAGCAAATGCAGACCCTTTGAAGTCATATTGCATGGTACCCATTCCATGGGTCTCAACTCTCCAGGTTTAAGGGATTCTTCCTTTAGCTAAAACATGCATGTGGAACCCAGAGTATGATCCACCGTGTGATCGAGAAACGTGTTCAAATGTGTCTCACTTTTCGTTCCCTGGTACTCGGGTGCAACATTCCAGACACTTTACTAACACTCTCCCGACTTGGAGAGTCAGTCCCTTTAACCTCCTGTTTGGCTCAGTTTGCAATTTCTGCGGAAGATGAACAGGAATAGGGAGAACCAATGAGAGACTAGCTGGAGGTGTCTGGACGGGCAAATTTAACTCTCATTTCCCACAGGGAAGAGGAATAAACCAAAGGCTCAGCATGCCGTGCCGGAACCAGATTAGGGCCTGAAGCAATCCTGCGGTGTTGTGGCCAGCTCAAAAGAAAGCGAGTTGAAGAAAGGAGCTCAGGGGCACTGTAATTCACAAACCTGCAGATTTATAAATGACAGCTATTGTCCGAAAATATACTGAAGTAGGGCTGCCAAGAGGACTTGAATGCGGGGCAGAATTGCAGGAAACCGATTTCAGGAGGAATCGGAATTGGATTGCATTTAAAACACAGGAAAAGAGGAAGAACTTCGACAATGATGCACTTGGTCAAAAAGGGCGTATGTGTTTTTTCCTGAATATATTCAGGAAAAAACGCATACGCCCTTTTTGGCCAACCAAGCAAGCTTGCAAAGGAAATCTGCACTACAATGAAGTCTCACTTCCCCCCGGTCAAAAGGGCCATCTGAAAAAAGTGTAAAATCCAGAAAGGCAGAACAGGCCACGGAGAACTGGGAGCCTTGTTATGCTGATGGGCGGGATGTAAATTCCCAACAGCCGCTCTGTAGAAGTGTATGGTGTTTCCTGAAACATCTAAAAAACAAAGCAACAGAGCCTAGGGCACTTCCACTTATGGTCCTATAGCTTAGGGAAATTAAAATCAAAAAGACACAGCCACCCCAAAATTTGGGACGGCTCTTTTTACAGGAATCTCTTCTGCGGCACAAGTTAAATATCCCAGAGAGCAAATAATGGATAAAGAAGTTGCGGTACTTATGTACAACAGAATACCACTCAGCAATGAAATCTATGTCACCAGGCCCGTACCAGCATAATGAGTGGATTGAGGCACGATGATTCTAAGTGAAATAAGTCACACAGAAAAAGAAACATCATAAGGTATCACTAATACACGGAATGTGAACTTGGCTACACATGAACTGAATTACAAAACAGAACAGGGTCTCAAATTTAGAAAACCAACTTATGCTTGCTTAAGGGGGAAGGTGAGTTGGGGTGCTGCATAAAAGCAGAGTTTGAAATTAGCACAGATACCGTTCCATAAGCCAAATATGTAATAGACAAGACCTACCCCTTGCTCAACGAAATGGATTCAACAATGAGGTATCACCTCACACCTGGTAGAATAAGCATCATAGAAAATCTACAAACAAAAAATGCTGGAAAGGGTGTGGAGAAAAGGAACCCTCTTCCACTATTGTTGGGAATATAAATTGATACAGTCATTATGGAGAACAATATGGAATTTCTTAAGAAACTAACAATAGAATTACCATATGATACAGCAATCCCAGTACTGGACATATACCCAGACAAAACCATAAATCAAAAAGAGTCATTCACCGCAATGCTCATTGCATCACTATTTACAATATCGAGGTAATGGAAGCAACCTAAATGCCCACAGACAGACGAATGCATAAAGCTGTGGTACATATATAAAATGGAATATTACTAAGCCATGAAAAGGAATGAAATTGGGTCATTTGTAGAGACGTCGATGGATCTAGAGACTGTCATACAGAGTGAAGTAAGTCAGAAAGAGAAAAACAAATCTTGTATATTCATGCATATATGTGGAACCTAGAAAAACTGTACAGATTAACCATTTTGCAAGGCATAAATAGAGCAACAGATGTAGACAACAAACGTATGGACAACAAGGGGGGAAAGCTGTTGGGGGGGTGGTGGTGGGAGGAGTTGAGAGACTGGGATTGGCATGTATACATTTATATGTATAAAATAGATAACCAATAAGAACCTGCTGTATAAAAATATAAAATAAAATTCAAAATTAAAAAGAAATAAAATTTAAAAAATAAAACAGAAAAAACAATTATTCCCTGCACATACATGTATTTATATGAATAAATTATTTCCATGCTTATATCTGTAAATACAAAAAAGAGGAATAAAATCTACCTTGAACCAAAAACGAAAAAGAGAAAAAAACACAGAACCCACCAGTTACACAGAGGAAAACCGTATCAGGGTACTTGCTCCAGTTGTAAACAATTCTGAAGTTGGTCAGTGGTGGGGAATCGTCTCCCATTCAGCCAGCAGCCCCCACGCAACAAGCGTCCTCATTGCAAAGCTGGGACACCGTGCCGAGGCATCTGTGAGTAAACGTGAGCTGAGCCCCAGGCCAGTTGCTGCTGAACTATTCCCACCCGTCCCAGGTAAAACACCTGAATATATACAAGGACTTGAAAGCCTAGAGGAAGGGCCATAGAGCCACACGAGTGACAGCATGCCGGCCGACTTGGTGCCTGCAGGCCAGCCAGGATGGTCCTGGCCCTGGGTGCTCTTCTGGAAGATTTCCATTTCCCTGCCTGAGATACCCGTCCTGTCCCTGCCCCCACTGCTTTTTTCCTTCCTCACCTCTGCCCAGGGAGAAATTCCAGCAGCAGGTATGGGTGACACATCCTCTTCTTTAGCAGGTGGCAACCTGGCAACTGCTGCAGAAAGTCCAGCAGAGCCCCACTCACACTGGGCCACCCACAAAGCCGTGGCCTCTCACTCCCTCCCACCAGCCCAGCCCCGAGACTGCTGACAGGGCAGAGAAAATGGCGTCAGGCACGGCTGCAGGGGCTCTTGCTGCCTGGAGTGGTATTTATATTGATCTCAACCCAGGCACACCTGGGGAGGGCTGGCCGGCACGGTAAGGCTGCCCAGGTCAGCCAATCATCACCCCTCAGGGGCTCACAGTTGCAGAAAATGGAACTTGCTGAACCGGCCAGGTCCAAGGAACAGGTGTGGGCTCCTGAGAGTCAGGATAGACAAGGGACTGCAGCTTTGGCTTGTTTTCTAATCATTTTATCTGGCCCATGAGTGGGAGACAACTTCAAGAAAACCCTCTCCTAATGAGAGGAACCCAGGAGTCAGGGAGAGGAGGGGTGGGTGGTGGTTGGAGACAGAGGCCTGGTGCCCCGGGTGCAGTGGAAGTCTCTGGAAGACCAGGTGGAGGGAGGCCTCACGGAGTGATGCCCAGGGTCACAGACCTGTCGCAGCTGCTGTTTGTTAGTTCAAGTCCTGCTCTGAGGTGCTCTGTGTCAGCTCTGAGCGACAGGTGAACTGGGGGTGCTCTGCAATGAGGGCTATGTGCACGGTTCCTGTGTGCCCAGCCCTGCCACGGTACCTGCAAGGGTAGCTCTGTATCCTGGGAGGGGCCTGATCACAAGAGCCCCGTGGGCTGGGGTGGGGGTGGGGTACCTGCCCAGGTGAGCTCCATATTCTGCGATTGGTCTGACCACGAGAGCCCCATGGGCTGCTGGGGACCTGGTAAAGGATGTCAGGACAGTCAGTGAAGCCACCGAGGATATACCTCCAGTTGCTCCTAATTCCTACACCCTGCTGGTCATTCTACCAACCACCAGGACATGGTATTCTGTATTAGTCTTCAATGATGCCTTCTTTTGTATTCCATTAGTCCCAGAGTCACAAGAAATTTTGGCTTGTGAGTGGCAGGACTCAACATACAACTAAAACAATACTTCCGGGCCGTCTGGCCCCAAGGGTGCAAAAATTCCCACACTGTCTTTGGGGAAAGCTTAGCTAAAGACCTAAAAGTTCTACCTCTGGAAAAGGAAACCCTCCTTCAATATGCAGACGACATTCTGATCGCCAGCCCTACTAAGGAGGCCTCTGAACTACCAAGCCAATAAAGGATAGAAGTTGTCCAAGAAAAAGCTCAAATATCACAGACTGCGGTGACCTGCCTGGGCTTCATTCTCACACAAGGTCAGAGAAGCCCATCCCAGGAAAGGGAAGAAACCATTTTCAGCCTTACCCCTTTCTAAAACTAGAAGACAGCTTAGGGGTTCCTGCGGAGGCCAGGGTTTGCTGCTTCTGGATCCCTAACTACAGTCTACTAGCTGGGCCTCTATATGAAACACTGAAAGGAAAAGATGATGATCCTTTTGAATAGAATCCAGAAGTGGCCTTTCAAGAATGGAAAGAGCAGTCAATTCAGACCCTTGCCCTGGAACTCCCTAATTTAGATAAACCCTTTGACCTTTACATTCCCGGTGAAAGGTGAATCGCCATTGGAGAATTAGTGCAAAAACTGGGACCACTTGAAATGGAACAATGCAAGAATGCCATCCAGGTAGGATAAACTACGGTCACTAAGGAGCTTGGCCCACTGCCACATCTGGCCAAGATACTGGCGGTATCTAAAAACCTGGAAATCAGCAGCCCAAAAGGCCACCTCCCTCCTACGGGAAAAGGACCCCACGTGGTGATCCTAACCACCAACCATGCCCTGAAGTTGCAGGGTTCGCTCCGTGGGCACACCGACCTCGAGTGAGGAGGCCCTCCAACTCCAACATCCAGAGAGATAACCGGGGGCAACAGGGCACCATGACGACTCGTGTGAACATCACTTGACCTGGAGTTTCTCTCATAAAACAACAAGAGTGTGTCCCAAAAGAGTAGACTACTGCTTGCAGGACTTACTGCACCCAGAGGGGAGCTAATAATCTTGGCGGGGGAACAGTATACCACACTGTCACCATAGAAAAGCCTACAGACACCGTGATGATGGTGGCCAATAAGACCAGCTGGACTCCTGTTTACTTCAAAAGGCTGTTGACTCAGTAGCCATCATGGTCCTTATCACCACTGACCCTGGACTGTCTGGGAGTTGAGCGGGCAGGGCTCTGACACCTGGTGCTGTTTGTACGTTAATTCAGGGGCCTAATTGAAGAAAGCGCAGACTACTGGTCAGAGCATCTAGGCTGGCAGAAACGGTCAGCCTAAGGTGGCCGAACAAATGTGGGGCGGGGTGAAACCGGCCCCCACAGCGTCTCTGCACATCTCTTTCCTGGACCCTTAAAGGTCATTAGAATCTATAACACTTCCAATGCTGGTGCTCAGGTGGACGAGCAGGGAGGCAGGGGTCCTGGGGACAATCAACGTCACCGGGAGGCTGCTGGGGAGAAGCTCTGACCCTCGCCCCAGGGTATGAGGGCTCCCAACTCAGCACTCAGCAGTTACAGAAGAAGGGTCTGCACCCTCAGCACTCCAAGAATGAGGAACGGGACAAAAGGCAGAGGAGGGGTTTGTCCCCAGCAAAGCCCATTAAAAATCCCTGGGAGATAAAAATAGAATCTGGGCAATAAAGTCAAGTCTAACCTTTTTTATCCTTTGTGCTTTGTCTAATTTCACGTGCTCCTAGGGTCCCGCATGCAGAGGTTCCACACCCGGCACTTCAGACCAGATTTCCTAGTGCAGAATGGCTGGGTCGACACCTCAGCTCCTGGGGCCCAGTGCAGACTCCACGATATAGAGCCTGAGCTACAGCCAACCCGGCCCTCGAGAGCTCTGCCGCCTCCCTCCCTCCCACTGACTCTGACAGGATCTCTACACAGCAGCCCAGCCCACAGCCCACGGGGTAGTGCATGCTCTCACCTCTCCATTCTCTGATCAAAATATAAAGTTTCCTTTGCTTGTGAACCAAACTCAGTCTCGATCTGTTGGCCCCAATGACACTGGGCAGGGGGACACTTGTTGGGGTCCACTCTGGAGGATCAGTAACAGAAATTGAGACTATTGTAACCTCAATGAACAGATGTGTGAGCCAAACTGTAGTTAACATAGAACAGTGTATAAGGCTCGGGTAAAATAAGATGTTTCTAACACTTCCATTTGATATTTCCATCACTTTTTATAAGCAAGTTCAGTGAAAAGGTTTGTCTTATTCGTCAGGTCAATATTAGAGAAACGAAGTGATTTCTTTCCAAGGATGTACATCTAATAATCTTGGTTAAACCTTCAATCTTGTTTTAAATGCTTTTCCATTGAAAATGATACCTCTCTTTCAGCTCCCCCATTTCTGAGAAGTATAAAATCTTATAATTTATTATTACCAAAGGGGAAAGGTGGGAGGAGGGATAAATTAACAGTTTGGAATTAACACATACACACTGCTATGTATAAAATAGATCATCAACAAGGAACTACTGTATAGCACAGGGAACTACACTCAACATTTTGCAATAACCTATAAGGGGAAATAATCTGAAAAAGAATAGATATTTTTATTGACATCATCTATCAATGATAGTTAAAGTGTAGCCTAAGGGAAGCTGGTGGTGAGTGCTTCTGACCCTGAAGACTTCAATCATCTAAAGTTTGGACTCTGCCTACTTCCCAAGGCCCTTAATGAACATATGTGTAGCCGTAGCTTAAAAACTTCCCCAGTTTGGGTTTCGGGGAGACACTGATTTTGAAAAAGCCCTGGTGTTCTCCTTACATGAATGGGACTCTTCCTACTGCTAAAACATGTCTGTCACACCCAGAGGATGGTATACCGTCTGATCGGGAAGAGTTTGGAAAAGGCATCTCATCTCCTCATCTCCTGGTGCTCGGGTTCACCCCTCCAGCGTCTTTACTAACAGTCTCCCCACTTGGAGATGTCAGCACTGTCAACATCCTGTTGCGTACAGTTTGGAATTTGTCCAGAGGATGAAGCGGAAGGATGAGGAACAATGAGAGACAAGTCCTAGGTGTTCAGACAGGCACATGTCACTCTAATTTCCAATCAGGAAGACGAATTGACCAAAGGCTAGGGTTGCCCATGGAAACAGTATAGGGCTTGAGGAAATCCCGCTGCTTTGTGGCCAGTTCCCATAAACACAAGTTGAACAATGGAACTCAGGGGCAGTAAAATTCACAAAACTGCAGAGTTGAAAATATCCATCACTGAAAAATGTCTTGAGGAAAGTCAGAGAAAAGGACTTGTAAGCAAGGGAGAATGGCAGGAAAGGGATTTGAGGAGGTAGAAAGGACTCGCCATTAAGCACAAGAAAAGGAGCTGAACATTGCCAACATTGCCAACATTGCAGTTGGCCAAAAAGGGTGTATGCGTTTTTTTCTGTATATATTCAAGAAAAGGGCATACACTTTTTTAGCCAACCAAACAGGTGGGCACTGGAAGTCAATACTACAAAAGATATCACTTCGCATCAGTCAGAAGAGCCATCCTCATAAAGCGTAAACAACAGAAATGCAGGACAGGGCAACGAGAAGAGGGAGCCCTGTGAGACTTATAGTGGAAATGTATATTGCCAACGGCCATTCTGGAGAAGTGTATTGTGTTTACTAAAGCATCTAAAAAATGAGCTACAGAGCATAGGGCACTTGCACTCATGGGCGTATATCTTGGGAAAAACAAAAATCGAGAGGACACAGGCACCCCAATGTTTACCCCCTCTCTGTTTAAAAGATCCTCGACTAGGATATAACTTAAATGTCTCTGGAGGGAAAAAATGGATAGAGATGTGGTACTTAGGTAGAGTGGAATATTATTCAGCCTGGAAATCAATGAAATATGGCCAGTTGTAACAACTCCGGAGGAGTTACGTATGATCATTCTAAGTGACAGAATTCAAAAAGAAAAAGACACATATCATAAGATATCACTTAAAGGTGGAATCCAAAATGGCTACACATGAAATAAATTACAAAACAAAAACATAGTCAAATATGTAGAAAACACGCATAAGGCTGCTAAACGGGAAAGGTGGGGAGGGGTGAGGCATCATCCAGGAGGTTGAAATTAGCAAAGATACCATTCCAAATACCAAACTGATAATCAACAAGGCCTACACGGTAGCTAAAAGAACTGCACTCAGCACACTCAAGTCACCGGAAAAGAATATATACGACTGGTAAGAATCTGAAAAAGAATTTATTGATGACTCTCTGTACGTGAATCAAGTGGATGTACAGCAGCAAGAAACAGAGCTTTGAAAATCAGCTGTAACCAATATAGTAATAAATTGAAAAAAATAAACGACAGAGAGACAGAGAAAACCTCTTACAACTTTTCCTCAGGGACGGTGATGCAACATGGATTGAACACATCTAGACCCACAGCAGGATGAGACATAAGGCTGGAAACTGTTTGCGCTAAGAGAAATGTGAGGTTGGGTGAGGAAATGCACACCCTTTAAAGTAATACTACCTGGTACCCATTCAATGGGTCCCAAATCTGCAGGTTCAAGGGATCTTCCTACAGCTAAAACATGCATGGAAAACCCAGAGGACTGTACACCATGTGATCGGGAGATGTGTCTAAAATGCACCTCATTTATCCTCTCCTGGTGCTCCTGTTCACCATTCCAGCCATGTTACTTAGAATCTCCCCACTTGGAGAATCAGCACATTTAAACTTCTGTTTCACACATTTTGCAAATTGTGAGGAGGATGAACGGGAAGAGGGGGAACCAATGAGAGAATAGTTGTAGGGGTTTGGACGGGCACATATCACTCTAATTTCCCATTAAGAATAAGAATTAAAGAAAGGCTCAGCCTGCCTCGCCGGAGCCAAAATAGGGCCTGAAGCAATCCTGCGGGTTTGAGGACAGCTCACAAAAGAGCAACTTAAAAAATGGAGCTCAGGGTCACTGCAATTCACAAACCTGCAGAGTTATAAATGAAAACTAATGTCCAAAAATATGTTGAGGTAAGGCAAAGAAGAGGATCTGAATGCAAGACAGAATTGCAAGAAACAGATTTCAAGAGATAGATTGGACTCGTCTTTAATGCACATGAAAAGCGGCAGAATTTCGACAATGATGCAGTTGGCCCAAAAGGGCGTATGCGTTTTTTCCTGATTATATCCAGGAAAAAACGCATACGCACTTTATGGGCAACGAAGCAAGTAAGCAATGCAAATGTGCACAACAAAGAAGTCTCACTTCCCACCGGTCAAAAGGGCCATCCTAAAAAAGTGTAAAATCCAGAAAGGCAGGACAGGTCATGGAGAACAGGGAGCCTTTATACGCTGATGGGCAGTGTGTGAACTGCCGAGAGCCACTCTGGAGAAGTGTATGGTGGTTCCTAAATCATCTAAAAAACAGAGCGACAGAGCATAGGACACTTCCAATCATGGGAGTATATCTAGGGAAGTCTAAAAATCAACAAGACACAAGCACACCACAGTTTAGGGCTACTCTGTTTACAAGAACCTCAACTTCAGTACACCTTAAATATCCCAGGAAAGAGAACAATGGATAAAGAAGATGTGGTACTTATGTACAATGGAATATCTCTTCACCATGAAATCAATGTAATAAGGCTAGTAGAAGGATAAAGAGTGGATTTAGGTCCGATAATACTACTTGAAATAAGTCAAACAGAAAAAGAAACATATCATAAGATATCACTTATAGAGGGAGGGTAAATATGGCTGCACAAGAAATGAATTACAGAACAGAACAGTGTCTCACATTTAGAAAACACACTTATGTCAGCTTAAGGGGAAAGGAGAGGTGGGGTGATGCATAAAACCAGAGTTTGAAATTAGCACAGATACCGTTCAATAAACCAAATAGGTATTAGACAAGATCTACACCTTGCTCAATGAACTGGCCTCAACACACCCTATACACCGCAGAGAAATATATCTGAGTAATAAGAATCTTAAAACCCATGTATTGATATATCTCCATAAGGGAATCAAGTGTGTGCAGAGCGGCACAAACACAGCAGTGAAAATGAGCTAAACCCCATTATAGAAATAAATTTTAAAAAGAAAACGCTGAAACAATGAAAGGGAGAAAAATTCTTACAAAATTCGCTCAGGGGATGTGATGCAACCTGGATTGACCACATATAAACCCACAGCTGGATAAGACATAAGGCTGGACACTTGGGGCTGAGAGGATTGGTGAGCTTTGGTGAGCAACTGCCGAAAGTTTAATGCAATACTTCATGCTACTCAGTCCAAGGGTCCCAACACTCCAGGTTGAAGGGAATCTTCCTACAGCTAAACCATGCTTGGGAAACCCAGCGACTGGTATACCATATGATCGGGAAAGGTTTCTAAAACGCACCTCATTTTTCCTCTCCTGGGGCTGCGGATCGACATTCCAGCCGCTTTACTAACAACATCCCCACATGGAGTCAATGCCTTTAAGTTCTGGTATCGCACAGTCTGCAGTTAGTGTGGAGGATGAATGGGAATAGGGGGAACCAGTGAGAAACAAGCTGTAGCGGTTTCAATGGGCACATGTCACTCTAATGCCACATCAGTAAGAAGAATTAACCAAAGGCACAGCAAGGTGCCCCAGAAGAAAAATAGGGCTTCAAGGAATCCTGTGGTTATGGGGCAAGACCACAAAAATAAGAGCTGAAAAGTGGGGCTAAGGGCCACCGCAATTCAAAAACCTGCAGAGTTATAAAGGCCAACTATTTTCAAAAAATATATTGAGGTAAGGCTATGAAGAGACATTGAAAGCAAGGCAGAATTGCAGGAAACCGATTTCAGGAGGTAGACTGGAATTGCATTGAAAACATATGAAGAGAGTCAGAACCTCGACAATGATGCACTTGGCCAAAAAGGGCGTATGTGTTTTTTCCTGAATATATTCAGGAAAAAACGCATACACACTTTTTGGCCAACCAAGCAAGCTTGCAAAGGAAATGTGCACTACAATGAAGTCTCACTTCCACCTGGTCAAAAGGGCCATCTGAAAAAAGTGTAAAATCCATAAAAGCACGACAGGGCATGAAGAACTGGGAGCCTTCTTATGCTGATGGGCGGGATGTAAATAGCCAACAGCCACTCTGGAGAAGTGTATGGTGTTTCCTGAAACATCTAAAAAACAAAGCAACAGAGCCTAGGGCACTTCCACTTATGGTCCTATAGATTAGGGAAATTAAAATTAAAAAGACACAGCCACCCGAAAGTTTGGGACGGCTCTGTTTACAAGAACCTCGTTTACGGTACAAGTTCAATATCGCAGAAAGTGAAAAATGGATAAAGAAGTTGTGGTACTTACATACAAGGCAATATAACTCAGCAATGAAATCTATGTCATCAGGCCCTTAGCAGCACAATGAGTGGATTCAGGTATGATGATTCTAACTGAAATAAGACACACAGAAAAAGAAACATCATAAGATATCAGTAATACACGGAATGTAAACTTGGCTACACAGGAACTGAATTACAGAACAGAACAGGGTCTCCAATTTAGAAAACCAACTTATGCTTGCTTAAGGGTAAAGGTGAGTTGGGGTGCTGCATAAAACCAGAGATTGAAATGAGCACAGATAAAGTTCCTTAAGCCAAATATGGAATAGACAAGAGCTACTCCTTGCTCAACGAAATGGACTCAACACCCCATATTAAACGCCTAAGAATATACCTGACTAGTAAGAATCTTAAAACATATGGATGGCTATGTCTGAAAGAGAATCAAGCGTGTGTACAGGGGCATAAACGCAGCAGTGATAGGATTGGAGAGGTTCGGTGAGCAAATGAAGACCCTTTGAAGTCATATTGCATGGTACCCATTCCACGGGTTTCAACTACCCAGGTTTAAGGTATTCTTCCTTCAGCTAAAACATGCATGTGGAACCTAGAGTATGATCAACCATGTGATCGGGAGACGTGTTCAAATATGTCTCAGTTTTCCTCCCCTGGTACTCGTGTGCAACATTCCAGACGCTTTACTAACACTCTCCCGACTTGGAGAGTCAGTCCCTTTAACCTCCTGTTTGGCCCAGTTTGCAATTTCTGCGGAAGATGAACAGGAATAGGGAGAACCAATTAGAGACTAGCTGGAGGTGTCTGGACGGACAAATTTAACTCTCATTTCCCACCAGGAAGAGGAATTAACCAAAGGCTCAGCGTGCCGTGCCGGAACCAGATTAGGGCCTGAAGCCATCCTGCGGTGTTGCGGCCAGCTCACAAGAAAGCGAGTTGAAGAAAGGAGCTCAGGGACACTGTAATTCACAAACCTGCAGAGTTATAAATGACAGCTATCGTCCAAAAATATACTGAAGTAAGGCTGCCAAAAGGAGTTGAAGCGGGGCAGAATTGCAGGAAACCGATTTCAGGATGTAGACTGGAATTGCATTGAAAGCATAGGAAAAGAGGCAGAAGGTCCACAAGAATGCACTTGGCCAAAAAGGGCGTATGCGTTTTTTCCTGAATATATTCAGGAAAAAACGTATACGCACTTCTTGGCCAACCAAGCAAGCTTGCAAAGGAAATCTGCACTACAATGAAGTCTCACTTCTCCCCGGTCAAAAGGGCCATCTGAAAAAAGTGTAAAATCCAGAAAGGCAGGACAGGCCATGGAGAACTGGGAACCTTGTTATGCTGATGGGCGGGATGTAAATTGCCAACAGCCACTGGGGAGAAGTGTATGGTGTTTCCTGAAACATCTAAAATACAAAGCAACAGAGCCTAGGGCACTTCCACTTATGGTCCTATAGCTTAGGGAAATTAAAATCAAAAAGACACAGCCACCCCAAAGTTTGCGACACCTCTGTTTACAAGAACCTCGTTTACCGTACAAGTTCAATATCACAGAAAGTGAAAAATGGATAAACAACTTGTGGTACTTACGTACAATGCAGTATCACTCAGCAATGAAATCTATGTCATCAGGCCCTTAGCAGCATAATGAGTGGATTCAGGTACGTTGATTCTAACTGAAGTAAGTCACACAGAAAAAGCATCATCATAAGATATCAGTAATACACGGAATGTAAACTTGGCTACACAGGAACTGAATTCCAAAACAGAACAGGGTCTCAAATTTAGAAAACCAACTTATGCTTGCTTAAGGGGAAAGGTGAGTTGGGGTGCTGCATAAAACCAGAGATTGAAATGAGCACAGATAAAGTTCCTTAAGCCAAATATGGAATAGACAAGAGCTACTGCTTGCTCAACAAAATGGACTCAACACCCCATATTAAACACCTAAGAATGTACTTGACTAGTAAGTATCTTAAAACCTATGGATTGCTATGTCTCCAAAAGAGAATCAAGCGTGTGTACAGGGGCATAAACGCAGCAGTGATAGGATTGGAGAGGTTCGGTGAGCAAATGAAGACCCTTTGAAGTCATATTGCATGGTACCCATTCCACGGGTTTCAACTACCCAGGTTTAAGGTATTCTTCCTTCAGCTAAAACATGCATGTGGAACCTAGAGTATGATCAACCATGTGATCGGGAGACGTGTTCAAATATGTCTCAGTTTTCGTACCCTGGTACTTCGGTGCAACATTCCAGACGCTTTACAAACATTCTCCCGACTTGGAGAGTCAGTCCCTAAACCTCCTGTTTGCCCAGTTTGCAATTTCTGCGGAAGATGAACAGGAATAGCGAGAACCAATGAGAGACTAGCTGGAGGTGTCTCGACGGGCAAATTTAACTCTCATTTCCCACCAGGAAGAGGAGTTAACCAAAGGCTCAGCGTGCCGTGCCGGAACCAGATTAAGGCCTGAAGCCATCCTGCAGTGTTGCGGCCAGGTCACAAGAAAGCGAGTTGAAGAAAGGAGCTCAGGGGCACTGTAATTCACAAACCTGCAGAGTTATAAATGACAGCTATCGTCCGAAAATATACTGAAGTAAGGCTGCCAAGAGGACTTGAAAGCGGGGCAGAATTGCAGGAAACCGATTTCAGGAGGTAGACTGGAATTGCATTGAAAGCATAGGAAAAGAGGCAGAACGTCCACAATGATGCACTTGGCCAAAAAGGGCGTATGCGTTTTTTCCTGAATATA
Source organism: Globicephala melas (assembly GCF_963455315.2). Classification (NCBI taxonomy): domain Eukaryota; kingdom Metazoa; phylum Chordata; class Mammalia; order Artiodactyla; family Delphinidae; genus Globicephala; species Globicephala melas. Next base: position 342,992 of record NW_027207291.1, read on the forward strand.
TTCAGGAAAAAACGCATACGCCCTTTTTGGACAACCAAGCAAGCTTGCAAAGGAAATCTGCACTACAAAGAAGTCTCACTTCCCCCCGGTCAAAAGGGCCATCTGAAAAAAGTGTAAAATCCAGAAAGGCAGGACAGGCCATGGAAAACTGGGAGCATTGTTATGCTGATGGGCGGGATGTACATTGCCAACAGACACTCGGGAGAAGTGTATGGTGTTTCCTGAAACATCTAAAAAACAAAGCAACAGAGCCTAGGGCACTTCCACTTATGGTCCTATAGCTTAGGGAAATTAAAATCAAAAAGACACAGCCACCCCAAAGTTTGGGACGCCTCTGTTTACAAGAACCTCGTTTACAGTACAAGTTCAACATCGCAGAAAGTGAAAAATGGATAAAGAAGTTGTGGTATTTACTTACAAAGCAATATCACTCAGCAATGAAATCTATGTCATCAGGCCCTTAGCAGCACAATGAGTGGATTCAGGTATGATGATTCTAACTGAAATAAGTCACACAGAAAAAGAAACATCATAAGCTATCAGTAATAAATGGAATGTAAACTTGGCTACACAGGAACAGAATTACAGAACAGAACAGGGTCTCAAATTTAGAAAACCAACTTATGCTTGCTTAAGGGGAAAGGTGAGTTGGGCTGCTGCATAAAACCAGAGATCGAAATGAGCACAGATAAACTTCCTTAAGCCAAATATGGAATAGACAAGAGCTACTCCTTGCTCAACGAAATGGACTCAACACCGCATATTAAGTGCCTAAGAATGTACCTGACTAGTAAGTATCTTAAAACCTATGGATTGCTATGTCTCTGAAAGAGAATCAAGCATGTGTACAGGGGCATAAACACAGCAGTGATAGGATTGGAGAGGTTCGGTGAGCAAATGAAGACCCTTTGAAGTCATATTGCATGGTACCCATTCCACGGGTTTCAACTATCCAGGTTTAAGGTATTCTTCCTTCAGCTAAAACATGCATGTGGAACCTAGAGTATGATCAAACATGTGATCGGGAGATGTGTTCAAATATGTCTCAGTTTTCGTACCCTGGTACTCGGGTGCAACATTCCAGACGCTTAGCTAACACTCTCCCGACTTGGAGAGTCAGTCCCTTTAACCTCCTGTTTGGCCCAGTTTGCAATTTCTGCGGAAGATGAACAGGAATAGCGAGAACCAATGAGAGACTAGCTGGAGGTGTCTGGACTGGCAAATTTAACTCTCATTTCCCACCAGGAAGCGGAATTAACCAAAGGCTCAGCGTGCCGTGCCGGAACCAGATTAGGGCCTGAAGCCATCCTGCGGTGTTGCGGCCAGCTCAAAAGAAAGCGAGTTGAAGAAAGGAGCTCAGGGGCACTGTAATTCACAAACCTGCAGAGTTATAAATGACAGCTATCGTCCAAAAATATACTGAAGTAAGGCTGCCAAGAGCACTTGAAAGCGGGGCAGAATTGCAGGAAACCGATTTCAGGAGGTAGACTGGAATTGCATTGAAAGCATAGGAAAAGAGGCAGAACGTCCACAATGATGCACTTGGCCAAAAAGGGCGTATGCGTTTTTTCCTGAATATATTCAGGAAAAAACGCATACGCCCTTTTTGGCCAACCAAGCAAGCTTGCAAAGGAAATCTGCACTACAATGAAGTCTCACTTCCCCCCGGTCAAAAGGGCCATCTGAAAAAAGTGTAAAATCCAGAAAGGCAGGACAGGCCATGGAGAACTGGGAGCCTTGTTATGCTGATGGGCGGGATGTAAATTGCCAACAGACACTCGGGAGAAGTGTATGGTGTTTCCTGAAACATCTAAGAAACAAAGCAACAGAGCCTAGGGCACTTCCACTTATGGTCCTATAGCTTAGGGAAATTAAAATCAAAAAGACACAGCCACCCCAATTTGGGACGCCTCTGTTTACAAGAACCTCGTTTACCGTACAAGTTCAATATCACAGAAAGTGAAAAATGGATAAAGAACTTGTGGTACTTACGTACAATGCAGTATCACTCAGCAATGAAATCTATGTCATCAGGCCTGTAGCAGCATAATGAGTGGATTCAGGTACGATGATTCTAACTGAAATAAGTCACACAGAAAAAGAAACATCATAAGATATCAGTAATACACGGAATGTAAACTTGGCTACACAGGAACTGAATTACAGAACAGAACAGGGTCTCAAATTTAGAAAACCAACTTATGCTTGTTTAAGGGGAAAGGTGAGTTGGGGTGCTGCATAAAACCAGAGATTGAAATGAGCACAGATAAAGTTCCTTAAGCCAAATATGGAATAGACAAGAGCTACTCCTTGCTCAACGAAATGGACTCAACACCGCATATTAAACGCCTAAGAATGTACCTGACTAGTAAGTATCTTAAAACCTATGGATTGCTATGTCTCCGAAAGAGAATCAAGCATGTGTACAGGGGCATAAACGCAGCAGTGATAGGATTGGAGAGGTTCGGTTAGCAAATGAAGACCCTTTGAAGTCATATTGCATGGTACCCATTCCACGGGTTTCAACTACCCAGGTTTAAGGTATTCTTCCTTCAGCTAAAACATGCATGTGGAACCTAGAGTATGATCAACCATGTGATCGGGAGACGTGTTCAAATATGTCTCAGTTTTCGTACCCTGGTACTCGGGTGCAACATTCCAGACGCTTTAGTAACACTCTCCCGACTTGGAGAGTCAGTCCCTTTAACCTCCTGTTTGGCCCAGTTTGCAATTTCTGCGGAAGATGAACAGGAATAGCGAGAACCAATGAGAGACTAGCTGGAGGTGTCTGGACGGGCAAATTTAACTCTCATTTCCCACCAGGAAGAGGAAATAACCAAAGGCTCAGCGTGCCGTGCCGGAACCAGATTAGGGCCTGAAGCCATCCTGCGGTGTTGCGGCCAGCTCACAAGAAAACGAGTTGAAGAAAGGAGCTCAGGGGCACTGTAATTCACAAACCTGCAGAGTTATAAATGACAACTATCGTCCAAAAATATACTGAAGTAAGGCTGCCAAGAGGACTTGAAAGCGGGGCAGAATTGCAGGAAACCGATTTCAGGAGGTAGACTGGAATTGCATTGAAAGCATAGGAAAAGAGGCAGAACGTCCACAATGATGCACTTGGCCAAAAAGGGCGTATGCGTTTTTTCCTGAATATATTCAGGAAAAAACGCATACGCCCTTTTTGGCCAACCAAGCAAGCTTGCAAAGGAAATCTGCACTACAATGAAGTCTCACTTCCCCTCGGTCAAAAGGGCCATCTGAAAAAAGTGTAAAATTCAGAAAGGCAGGACAGGCCATGGAGAACTGGGAGCCTTGTTATGCTGATGGGCGGGATGTAAATTGCCAACAGACACTCGGGAGAAGTGTATGGTGTTTCCTGAACCATCTGAAAAACAAAGCAACAGAGCCTAGGGCACTTCCACTTATGGTCCTATAGCTTAGGGAAATTAAAATAAAAAAGACACAGCCACCCCGAAGTTTGGAACGGCTCTGTTTACAAGAACCTCGTTTACCATACAAGTTCAACATCGCAGAAAGTGAAAAATGGATAAAGAAGTTGTGGTATTTACTTACAAAGCAATATCACTCAGCAATGAAATCTATGTCATCAGGCCCGTAGCAGCACAATGAGTGGATTCAGGTATGATGATTCTAACTGAAATAAGTCACACAGAAAAAGAAGCATCATAAGATATCAGTAATACACGGAATGTAAACTTGGCTACACAGGAACTGAATTACAGAACAGAACAGGGTCTCAAATTTAGAAAACCAACTTATGCTTGCTTAAGGGGAAAGGTGAGTTGGGCTGCTGCATAAAACCAGAGATCGAAATGAGCACAGATAAACTTCCTTAAGCCAAATATGGAATAGACAAGAGCTACTCCTTGCTCAACGAAATGGACTCAACACCGCATATTAAACGCCTAAGAATGTACCTGACTCTTAAGTATCTTAAAACCTATGGATTGCTATGTCTCCGAAAGAGAATCAAGCATGTGTACAGGGACATAAACGCAGCAGTGATAGGATTGGAGAGGTTCGGTGAGCAAATGAAGACCCTTTGAAGTCATATTGCATGGTACCCATTCCACGGGTTTCAACTACCCAGGTTTAAGGTATTCTTCCTTCAGCTAAAACATGCATGTGGAACTTAGAGTATGATCAACAATGTGATCGGGAGACGTGTTCAAATATGTCTCAGTTTTCGTACCCTGGTACTCGGGTGCAACATTCCAGACGCTTTACTAACACTCTCCCGACTTGGAGAGTCAGTCCCTTTAACCTCCTGTTTGGCCCAGTTTGCAATTTCTGCGGAAGATGAACAGGAATAGCGAGAACCAATGAGAGACTAGCTGGAGGTGTCTGGACGGGCAAATTTAACTCTCATTTCCCACCAGGAAGCGGAATTAACCAAAGGCTCAGCGTGCCGTGCCGGAACCAGATTAGGGCCTGAAGCCATCCTGCGGTGTTGCGGCCAGCTCACAAGAAAGCGAGTTGAAGAAAGGAGCTCAGGGGCACTGTAATTCACAAACCTGCAGAGTTATAAATGACAGCTATCGTCCAAAAATATACTGAAGTAAGGCTGCCAAGAGGACTTGAAAGCGGGGCAGAATTGCAGGAAACCGATTTCAGGAGGTAGACTGGAATTGCATTGAAAGCATAGGAAAAGAGGCAGAACGTCCACAATGATGCACTTGGCCAAAAAGGGTGTATGCGTTTTTTCCTGAATATATTCAGGAAAAAACGCATAAGCCCTTTTTGGCCAACCAAGCAAGCTTGCAAAGGAAATCTGCACAACAATTTAGTCTCACTTCCCCCCGGTCAAAAGGGTCATCTGAAAAAAGTGTAAAATCCAGAAAGGCAGGACAGGCCATGGAGAACTGGGAGCCTTGTTATGCTGATGGGCGGGATGTAAATTGCCAACAGACACTGGGGAGAAGTGTATGGTGTTTCCTGAAACATCTAAAAAACAAAGCAACAGAGCCTAGGGCACTTCCACTTATGGTCCTATAGCTTAGGGAAATTAAAATCAAAAAGACACAGCCACCCCAAAGTTTGGGACGCCTCTGTTTACAAGAACCTCTTTTACCGTACAAGTTCAACATCGCAGAAAGTGAAAAATGGATAAAGAAGTTGTGGTATTTACTTACAAAGCAATATCACTCAGCAATGAAATCTATGTCATCAGGCCCTTAGCAGCACAATGAGTGGATTCAGGTATGATGATTCTAACTGAAATAAGTCACACAGAAAAAGAAACATCATAAGATATCAGTAATACACGGAATGTAAACTTGGCTACACAGGAACTGAATTACAGAACAGAACAGGGTCTCAAATTTAGAAAACCAACTTATGCTTGCTTAAGGGTAAAGGTGAGTTGGGGTGCTGCATAAAACCAGAGATTGAAATGAGCACAGATAAAGTTCCTTAAGCCAAATATGGAATAGACAAGAGCTACTCCTTGCTCAACGAAATGGACTCAACACCGCATATTAAGTGCCTAAGAATGTACCTGACTAGTAAGTATCTTAAAACCTATGGATTGCTATGTCTCTGAAAGAGAATCAAGCATGTGTACAGGGGCATAAACACAGCAGTGATAGGATTGGAGAGGTTCGGTGAGCAAATGAAGACCCTTTGAAGTCATATTGCATGGTACCCATTCCACGGGTTTCAACTATCCAGGTTTAAGGTATTCTTCCTTCAGCTAAAACATGCATGTGGAACCTAGAGTGTGATCAAACATGTGATCGGGAGATGTGTTCAAATATGTCTCAGTTTTCGTACCCTGGTACTCGGGTGCAACATTCCAGACGCTTTACTAACACTCTCCCGACTTGGAGAGTCAGTCCCTTTAACCTCCTGTTTGGCCCAGTTTGCAATTTCTGCGGAAGATGAACAGGAATAGCGAGAACCAATGAGAGACTAGCTGGAGGTGTCTGGACTGGCAAATTTAACTCTCATTTCCCACCAGGAAGCGGAATTAACCAAAGGCTCAGCGTGCCGTGCCGGAACCAGATTAGGGCCTGAAGCCATCCTGCGGTGTTGCGGCCAGCTCAAAAGAAAGCGAGTTGAAGAAAGGAGCTCAGGGGCACTGTAATTCACAAACCTGCAGAGTTATAAATGACAGCTATCGTCCAAAAATATACTGAAGTAAGGCTGCCAAGAGCACTTGAAAGCGGGGCAGAATTGCAGGAAACCGATTTCAGGAGGTAGACTGGAATTGCATTGAAAGCATAGGAAAAGAGGCAGAACGTCCACAATGATGCACTTGGCCAAAAAGGGCATATGCGTTTTTTCCTGAATATATTCAGGAAAAAACGCATACGCCCTTTTTGGCCAACCAAGCAAGCTTGCAAAGGAAATCTGCACTACAATGAAGTCTGACTTCCCCCCGGTCAAAAGGGCCATCTGAAAAAAGTGTAAAATCCAGAAAGGCAGGACAGGCCATGGAGAACTGGGAGCCTTGTTATGCTGATGGGCGGGATGTAAATTGCCAACAGACACTTGGGAGAAGTGTATGGTGTTTCCTGAAACATCTAAGAAACAAAGCAACAGAGCCTAGGGCACTTCCACTTATGGTCCTATAGCTTAGGGAAATTAAAATCAAAAAGACACAGCCACCCCAATTTGGGACGCCTCTGTTTACAAGAACCTCGTTTACCGTACAAGTTCAATATCACAGAAAGTGAAAAATGGATAAAGAACTTGTGGTACTTACGTACAATGCAGTATCACTCAGCAATGAAATCTATGTCATCAGGCCTGTAGCAGCATAATGAGTGGATTCAGGTACGATGATTCTAACTGAAATAAGTCACACAGAAAAAGAAACATCATAAGATATCAGTAATACACGGAATGTAAACTTGGCTACACAGGAACTGAATTACAGAACAGAACAGGGTCTCAAATTTAGAAAACCAACTTATGCTTGCTTAAGGGGAAAGGTGAGTTGGGGTGCTGCATAAAACCAGAGATTGAAATGAGCACAGATAAAGTTCCTTAAGCCAAATATGGAATAGACAAGAGCTACTCCTTGCTCAACGAAATGGACTCAACACCGCATATTAAACGCCTAAGAATGTACCTGACTAGTAAGTATCTTAAAACCTATGGATTGCTATGTCTCCGAAAGAGAATCAAGCATGTGTACAGGGGCATAAACGCAGCAGTGATAGGATTGGAGAGGTTCGGTTAGCAAATGAAGACCCTTTGAAGTCATATTGCATGGTACCCATTCCACGGGTTTCAACTACCCAGGTTTAAGGTATTCTTCCTTCAGCTAAAACATGCATGTGGAACCTAGAGTATGATCAACCATGTGATCGGGAGACGTGTTCAAATATGTCTCAGTTTTCGTACCCTGGTACTCGGGTGCAACATTCCAGATGCTTTAGTAACACTCTCCCGACTTGGAGAGTCAGTCCCTTTAACCTCCTGTTTGGCCCAGTTTGCAATTTCTGCGGAAGATGAACAGGAATAGCGAGAACCAATGAGAGACTAGCTGGAGGTGTCTGGACGGGCAAATTTAACTCTCATTTCCCACCAGGAAGAGGAAATAACCAAAGGCTCAGCGTGCCGTGCCGGAACCAGATTAGGGCCTGAAGCCATCCTGCGGTGTTGCGGCCAGCTCACAAGAAAACGAGTTGAAGAAAGGAGCTCAGGGGCACTGTAATTCACAAACCTGCAGAGTTATAAATGACAACTATCGTCCAAAAATATACTGAAGTAAGGCTGCCAAGAGGACTTGAAAGCGGGGCAGAATTGCAGGAAACCGATTTCAGGAGGTAGACTGGAATTGCATTGAAAGCATAGGAAAATAGGCAGAACGTCCACAATGATGCACTTGGCCAAAAAGGGCGTATGCGTTTTTTCCTGAATATATTCAGGAAAAAACGCATACGCCCTTTTTGGCCAACCAAGCAAGCTTGCAAAGGAAATCTGCACTACAATGAAGTCTCACTTCCCCCCGGTCAAAAGGGCCATCTGAAAAAGGTGTAAAATCCAGAAAGGCAGGACAGGCCATGGAGAACTGGGAGCCTTGTTATGCTGATGGGCGGGATGTAAATTGCCAACAGACACTCGGGAGAAGTGTATGGTGTTTCCTGAACCATCTGAAAAACAAAGCAACAGAGCCTAGGGCACTTCCACTTATGGTCCTATAGCTTAGGGAAATTAAAATAAAAAAGACACAGCCACCCCGAAGTTTGGAACGGCTCTGTTTACAAGAACCTCGTTTACCATACAAGTTCAACATCGCAGAAAGTGAAAAATGGATAAAGAAGTTGTGGTATTTACTTACAAAGCAATATCACTCAGCAATGAAATCTATGTCATCAGGCCCATAGCAGCACAATGAGTGGATTCAGGTATGATGATTCTAACTGAAATAAGTCACACAGAAAAAGAAACATCATAAGATATCACTAATACACGGAATGTAAACTTGGCTACACAGGAACTGAATTACAGAACAGAACAGGGTCTCAAATTTAGAAAACCAACTTATGCTTGCTTAAGGGGAAAGGTGAGTTGGGCTGCTGCATAAAACCAGAGATTGAAATGAGCACAGATAAAGTTCCTTAAGCCAAATATGGAATAGACAAGAGCTACTCCTTGCTCAACGAAATGGACTCAACACCACATATTAAACGCCTAAGAATGTACCTGACTAGTAAGTATCTTAAAACCTATGGATTGCTATGTCTCCGAAAGAGAATCAAGCATGTGTAGAGGGGTATAATGCAGCAGTGATAGGATTGGAGAGGTTCGGTGAGCAAATGAAGACCCTTTGAAGTCATATTGCATGGTACCCATTCCACGGGTTTCAACTCTCCAGGTTTAAGGTATTCTTCCTTCAGCTAAAACATGCATGTGGAACCCAGAGTATGATCAACCGTGTGAACGGGAGACCTGTTCAAATATGTCTCAGTTTTCCTCCCCTGGTACTCGGGTGCAACATTCCAGACGCTTTACTAACACTCTCCCCACTTGGAGAGTCAGCAACTTTAACCGCCTGTTTGGCCCAGTTTGCAATTTCTGCGGAAGATGAACAGGAATAGGGAGAACCAATGAGAGACTACTGGAGGTGTCTGGACGGGCAAATTTAACTCTCATTTCCCACCAGGAAGAGGAAATAACCAAAGGCTCAGCGTGCCGTGCTGGAACCAGATTAGGGCCTGAAGCCATCCTGCGGTGTTGCGGCCAGCTCAAAAGAAAGCGAGTTGAAGAAAGGAGCTCAGGGGCACTGTAATTCACAAACCTGCAGAGTTATAAATGACAGCTATCGTCCAAAAATATACTGAAGTAAGGCTGCCAAGAGGACTTGAAAGCGGGGCAGAATTGCAGGAAACCAATTTCAGGAGGTAGACTGGAATTGCATTGAAAGCATAGGAAAAGAGGCAGAACGTCCACAATGATGCACTTGGCCACAAAGGGCGTATGCGTTTTTTCCTGAATATATTCAGAAAAATACGCATACGCACTTTTTGGCCAACCAAGCGAGCTTGCAAAGGAAATCTGCACTACAATGAAGTCTCACTTCCCCCCGGTCAAAAGGGCCATCTGAAAAAAGTGTAAAATCCAGAAAGGCAGGACAGGCCATGGAGAACTGGGAGCCTTGTTATGCTGATGGGTGGGATGTAAATTGCCAACAGACACTTGGGAGAAGTGTATGGTGTTTCCTGAAACATCTAAGAAACAAAGCAACAGAGCCTAGGGCACTTCCACTTATGGTCCTATAGCTTAGGGAAATTAAAATCAAAAAGACACAGCCACCCCAATTTGGGACGCCTCTGTTTACAAGAACCTCGTTTACCGTACAAGTTCAATATCACAGAAAGTGAAAAATGGATAAAGAACTTGTGGTACTTACGTACAATGCAGTATCACTCAGCAATGAAATCTATGTCATCAGGCCTGTAGCAGCATAATGAGTGGATTCAGGTACGATGATTCTAACTGAAATAAGTCACACAGAAAAAGAAACATCATAAGATATCAGTAATACACGGAATGTAAACTTGGCTACACAGGAACTGAATTACAGAACAGAACAGGGTCTCAAATTTAGAAAACCAACTTATGCTTGCTTAAGGGGAAAGGTGAGTTGGGGTGCTGCATAAAACCAGAGATTGAAATGAGCACAGATAAAGTTCCTTAAGCCAAATATGGAATAGACAAGAGCTACTCCTTGCTCAACGAAATGGACTCAACACCGCATATTAAACGCCTAAGAATGTACCTGACTAGTAAGTATCTTAAAACCTATGGATTGCTATGTCTCCGAAAGAGAATCAAGCATGTGTACAGGGGCATAAACGCAGCAGTGATAGGATTGGAGAGGTTTGGTGAGCAAATGAAGACCCTTTGAAGTCATATTGCATGGTACCCATTCCACGGGTTTCAACTACCCAGGTTTAAGGTATTCTTCCTTCAGCTAAAACATGCATGTGGAACCTAGAGTATGATCAACCATGTGATCGGGAGACGTGTTCAAATATGTCTCAGTTTTCGTACCCTGGTACTCGGGTGCAACATTCCAGACGCTTTACTAACACTCTCCCGACTTGGAGAGTCAGTCCCTTTAACCTCCTGTTTGGCCCAGTTTGCAATTTCTGCGGAAGATGAACAGGAATAGCGAGAACCAATGAGAGACTAGCTGGAGGTGTCTGGACGGGCAAATTTAACTCTCATTTCCCACCAGGAAGAGGAAATAACCAAAGGCTCAGCGTGCCGTGCCGGAACCAGATTAGGGCCTGAAGCCATCCTGCGGTGTTGCGGCCAGCTCACAAGAAAACGAGTTGAAGAAAGGAGCTCAGGGGCACTGTAATTCACAAACCTGCAGAGTTATAAATGACAACTATCGTCCAAAAATATACTGAAGTAAGGCTGCCAAGAGGACTTGAAAGCGGGGCAGAATTGCAGGAAACCGATTTCAGGAGGTAGACTGGAATTGCATTGAAAGCATAGGAAAAGAGGCAGAACGTCCACAATGATGCACTTGGCCAAAAAGGGCGTATGCGTTTTTTCCTGAATATATTCAGGAAAAAACGCATACGCCCTTTTTGGCCAACCAAGCAAGCTTGCAAAGGAAATCTGCACTACAATGAAGTCTCACTTCCCCCTGGTCAAAAGGGCCATCTGAAAAAAGTGTAAAATTCAGAAAGGCAGGACAGGCCATGGAGAACTGGGAGCCTTGTTATGCTGATGGGCGGGTTGTAAATTACCAACAGACACTCGGGAGAAGTGTATGGTGTTTCCTGAACCATCTGAAAAACAAAGCAACAGAGCCTAGGGCACTTCCACTTATGGTCCTATAGCTTAGGGAAATTAAAATAAAAAAGACACAGCCACCCCGAAGTTTGGAACGGCTCTGTTTACAAGAACCTCGTTTACCATACAAGTTCAACATCGCAGAAAGTGAAAAATGGATAAAGAAGTTGTGGTATTTACTTACAAAGCAATATCACTCAGCAATGAAATCTATGTCATCAGGCCCGTAGCAGCACAATGAGTGGATTCAGGTATGATGATTCTAACTGAAATAAGTCACACAGAAAAAGAAGCATCATAAGATATCAGTAATACACGGAATGTAAACTTGGCTACACAGGAACTGAATTACAGAACAGAACAGGGTCTCAAATTTAGAAAACCAACTTATGCTTGCTTAAGGGGAAAGGTGAGTTGGGCTGCTGCATAAAACCAGAGATTGAAATGAGCACAGATAAAGTTCCTTAAGCCAAATATGGAATAGACAAGAGCTACTCCTTGCTCAACGAAATGGACTCAACACCACATATTAAACGCCTAAGAATGTACCTGACTAGTAAGTATCTTAAAACCTACGGATTGCTATGTCTCCGAAAGAGAATCAAGCATGTGTACAGGGGTATAAATGCAGCAGTGATAGGATTGGAGAGGTTCGGTGAGCAAATGAAGACCCTTTGAAGTCATATTGCATGATAACCTTTCCACGGGTCTCAACTACCCAGGTTTAAGGTATTCTTCCTTCAGCTAAAACATGCATGTGAAACCCAGAGTATGATCAACAGTGTGAACGGGAGCCGTGTTCAAATATGTCTCAGTTTTCCTCCCCTGGTACTCGGGTGCAACATTCCAGACGCTTTACTAACACTCTCCCCACTTGGAGAGTCAGCGCCTTTAACCTCCTGTTTGGCCCAGTTTGCAATTTCTGTGGAAGATGAACAGGAATAGGGAGAACCAATGAGAGACTAGGTGGAGGTGTCTGGACGGGCAAATTTAACTCTCATTTCCCACCAGGAAGAGGAACTAACCAAAGGCTCAGCGTGCCGTGCCGGAACCAGATTAGGGCCTGAAGCCATCCTGCGGTGTTGCGGCCAGCTCAAAAGAAAACGAGTTGAAGAAAGGAGCTCAGGGGCACTGTAATTCACAAACCTGCAGAGTTATAAATGACAGCTATCGTCCAAAAATATACTGAAGTAAGGCTGCCAAGAGGACTTGAAAGCGGGGCAGAATTGCAGGAAACCGATTTCAGGAGGTAGACTGGAATTGCATTGAAAGCATAGGAAAAGAGGCAGAACGTCCACAATGATGCACTTGGCCAAAAAGGGCGTATGCGTTTTTTCCTGAATATATTCAGGAAAAAACGCATACGCCCTTTTTGGCCAACCAAGCAAGCTTGCAAAGGAAATCTGCACTACAATGAAGTCTCACTTCCCCCCGGTCAAAAGGGCCATCTGAAAAAAGTGTAAAATCCAGAAAGGCAGGACAGGCCATGGAGAACTGGGAGCCTTGTTATGCTGATGGGCGGGATGTCAATTGCCAACAGACACTCGGGAGAAGTGTATGGTGTTTCCTGAAACATCTAAAAAACAAAGCAACAGAGCCTAGGGCACTTCCACTTATGGTCCTATAGCTTAGGGAAATTAAAATAAAAAAGACACAGCCACCCCGAAGTTTGGAACGGCTCTGTTTACAAGAACCTCGTTTACCATACAAGTTCAACATCGCAGAAAGTGAAAAATGGATAAAGAAGTTGTGGTATTTACTTACAAAGCAATATCACTCAGCAATGAAATCTATGTCATCAGGCCCTTAGCAGCACAATGAGTGGATTCAGGTATGATGATTCTAACTGAAATAAGTCACACAGAAAAAGAAACATCATAAGATATCAGTAATACACGGAATGTAAACTTGGCTACACAGGAACTGAATTACAGAACAGAACAGGGTCTCAAATTTAGAAAACCAACTTATTCTTGCTTAAGGGGAAAGGTGAGTTGGGCTGCTGCATAAAACCAGAGATTGAAATGAGCACAGATAAAGTTCCTTAAGCCAAATATGGAATAGACAAGAGCTACTCCTTGCTCAACGAAATGGACTCAACACCACATATTAAACGCCTAAGAATGTACCTGACTAGTAAGTATCTTAAAACCTACGGATTGCTATGTCTCCGAAAGAGAATCAAGCATGTGTACAGGGGTATAAATGCAGCAGTGATAGGATTGGAGAGGTTCGGTGAGCAAATGAAGACCCTTTGAAGTCATATTGCATGATAACCTTTCCACGGGTCTCAACTACCCAGGTTTAAGGTATTCTTCCTTCAGCTAAAACATGCATGTGAAACCCAGAGTATGATCAACAGTGTGAACGGGAGCTGTGTTCAAATATGTCTCAGTTTTCCTCCCCTGGTACTCGGGTGCAACATTCCAGACGCTTTACTAACACTCTCCCCACTTGGAGAGTCAGCGCCTTTAACCTCCTGTTTGGCCCAGTTTGCAATTTCTGTGGAAGATGAACAGGAATAGGGAGAACCAATGAGAGACTAGGTGGAGGTGTCTGGACGGGCAAATTTAACTCTCATTTCCCACCAGGAAGAGGAACTAACCAAAGGCTCAGCGTGCCGTGCCGGAACCAGATTAGGGCCTGAAGCCATCCTGCGGTGTTGCGGCCAGCTCAAAAGAAAACGAGTTGAAGAAAGGAGCTCAGGGGCACTGTAATTCACAAACCTGCAGAGTTATAAATGACAGCTATCGTCCAAAAATATACTGAAGTAAGGCTGCCAAGAGGACTTGAAAGCGGGGCAGAATTGCAGGAAACCGATTTCAGGAGGTAGACTGGAATTGCATTGAAAGCATAGGAAAAGAGGCAGAACGTCCACAATGATGCACTTGGCCAAAAAGGGCGTATGCGTTTTTTCCTGAATATATTCAGGAAAAAACGCATACGCCCTTTTTGGCCAACCAAGCAAGCTTGCAAAGGAAATCTGCACTACAATGAAGTCTCACTTCCCCCCGGTCAAAAGGGCCATCTGAAAAAAGTGTAAAATCCAGAAAGGCAGGACAGGCCATGGAGAACTGGGAGCCTTGTTATGCTGATGGGCGGGATGTCAATTGCCAACAGACACTCGGGAGAAGTGTATGGTGTTTCCTGAAACATCTAAAAAACAAAGCAACAGAGCCTAGGGCACTTCCACTTATGGTCCTATAGCTTAGGGAAATTAAAATAAAAAAGACACAGCCACCCCGAAGTTTGGAACGGCTCTGTTTACAAGAACCTCGTTTACCATACAAGTTCAACATCGCAGAAAGTGAAAAATGGATAAAGAAGTTGTGGTATTTACTTACAAAGCAATATCACTCAGCAATGAAATCTATGTCATCAGGCCCTTAGCAGCACAATGAGTGGATTCAGGTATGATGATTCTAACTGAAATAAGTCACACAGAAAAAGAAACATCATAAGATATCAGTAATACACGGAATGTAAACTTGGCTACACAGGAACTGAATTACAGAACAGAACAGGGTCTCAAATTTAGAAAACCAACTTATTCTTGCTTAAGGGGAAAGGTGAGTTGGGCTGCTGCATAAAACCAGAGATTGAAATGAGCACAGATAAAGTTCCTTAAGCCAAATATGGAATAGACAAGAGCTACTCCTTGCTCAACGAAATGGACTCAACACCACATATTAAACGCCTAAGAATGTACCTGACTAGTAAGTATCTTAAAACCTACGGATTGCTATGTCTCCGAAAGAGAATCAAGCATGTGTACAGGGGTATAAATGCAGCAGTGATAGGATTGGAGAGGTTCGGTGAGCAAATGAAGACCCTTTGAAGTCATATTGCATGATAACCTTTCCACGGGTCTCAACTACCCAGGTTTAAGGTATTCTTCCTTCAGCTAAAACATGCATGTGAAACCCAGAGTATGATCAACCGTGTGAACGGGAGCCGTGTTCAAATATGTCTCAGTTTTCCTCCCCTGGTACTCGGGTGCAACATTCCAGACGCTTTACTAACACTCTCCCCACTTGGAGAGTCAGCGCCTTTAACCTCCTGTTTGGCCCAGTTTGCAATTTCTGTGGAAGATGAACAGGAATAGGGAGAACCAATGAGAGACTAGGTGGAGGTGTCTGGACGGGCAAATTTAACTCTCATTTCCCACCAGGAAGAGGAACTAACCAAAGGCTCAGCGTGCCGTGCCGGAACCAGATTAGGGCCTGAAGCCATCCTGCGGTGTTGCGGCCAGCTCAAAAGAAAACGAGTTGAAGAAAGGAGCTCAGGGGCACTGTAATTCACAAACCTGCAGAGTTATAAATGACAGCTATCGTCCAAAAATATACTGAAGTAAGGCTGCCAAGAGGACTTGAAAGCGGGGCAGAATTGCAGGAAACCGATTTCAGGAGGTAGACTGGAATTGCATTGAAAGCATAGGAAAAGAGGCAGAACGTCCACAATGATGCACTTGGCCAAAAAGGGCGTATGCGTTTTTTCCTGAATATATTCAGGAAAAAACGCATACGCCCTTTTTGGCCAACCAAGCAAGCTTGCAAAGGAAATCTGCACTACAATGAAGTCTCACTTCCCCCCGGTCAAAAGGGCCATCTGAAAAAAGTGTAAAATCCAGAAAGGCAGGACAGGCCATGGAGAACTGGGAGCCTTGTTATGCTGATGGGCGGGATGTCAATTGCCAACAGACACTCGGGAGAAGTGTATGGTGTTTCCTGAAACATCTAAAAAACAAAGCAACAGAGCCTAGGGCACTTCCACTTATGGTCCTATAGCTTAGGGAAATTAAAATAAAAAAGACACAGCCACCCCGAAGTTTGGAACGGCTCTGTTTACAAGAACCTCGTTTACCATACAAGTTCAACATCGCAGAAAGTGAAAAATGGATAAAGAAGTTGTGGTATTTACTTACAAAGCAATATCACTCAGCAATGAAATCTATGTCATCAGGCCCTTAGCAGCACAATGAGTGGATTCAGGTATGATGATTCTAACTGAAATAAGTCACACAGAAAAAGAAACATCATAAGATATCAGTAATACACGGAATGTAAACTTGGCTACACAGGAACTGAATTACAGAACAGAACAGGGTCTCAAATTTAGAAAACCAACTTATTCTTGCTTAAGGGGAAAGGTGAGTTGGGCTGCTGCATAAAACCAGAGATTGAAATGAGCACAGATAAAGTTCCTTAAGCCAAATATGGAATAGACAAGAGCTACTCCTTGCTCAACGAAATGGACTCAACACCACATATTAAACGCCTAAGAATGTACCTGACTAGTAAGTATCTTAAAACCTATGGATTGCTATGTCTCCGAAAGAGAATCAAGCATGTGTAGAGGGGTATAATGCAGCAGTGATAGGATTGGAGAGGTTCGTTGAGCAAATGAAGACCCTTTGAAGTCATATTGCATGGTACCCATTCCACGGGTTTCAACTCTCCAGGTTTAAGGTATTCTTCCTTCAGCTAAAACATGCATGTGGAACCCAGAGTATGATCAACCGTGTGAACGGGAGACCTGTTCAAATATGTCTCAGTTTTCCTCCCCTGGTACTCGGGTGCAACATTCCAGACGCTTTACTAACACTCTCCCCACTTGGAGAGTCAGCAACTTTAACCGCCTGTTTGGCCCAGTTTGCAATTTCTGCGGAAGATGAACAGGAATAGGGAGAACCAATGAGAGACTACTGGAGGTGTCTGGACGGGCAAATTTAACTCTCATTTCCCACCAGGAAGAGGAAATAACCAAAGGCTCAGCGTGCCGTGCCGGAACCAGATTAGGGCCTGAAGCCATCCTGCGGTGTTGCGGCCAGCTCAAAAGAAAGCGAGTTGAAGAAAGGAGCTCAGGGGCACTGTAATTCACAAACCTGCAGAGTTATAAATGACAGCTATCGTCCAAAAATATACTGAAGTAAGGCTGCCAAGAGGACTTGAAAGCGGGGCAGAATTGCAGGAAACCAATTTCAGGAGGTAGACTGGAATTGCATTGAAAGCATAGGAAAAGAGGCAGAACGTCCACAATGATGCACTTGGCCACAAAGGGCGTATGCGTTTTTTCCTGAATATATTCAGAAAAAAACGCATACGCCCTTTTTGGCCAACCAAGCGAGCTTGCAAAGGAAATCTGCACTACAATGAAGTCTCACTTCCCCCCGGTCAAAAGGGCCATCTGAAAAAAGTGTAAAATCCAGAAAGGCAGGACAGGCCATGGAGAACTGGGAGCCTTGTTATGCTGATGGGCGGGATGTAAATTGCCAACAGCCACTCGGGAGAAGTGTATGGTGTTTCCTGAAACATCTAAGAAACAAAGCAACAGAGCCTAGGGCACTTTTACTTATGGTCCTATAGCTTAGGGAAATTAAAATCAAAAAGATACAGCCACCCCAATGTTTGGGACGCCTCTGTTTACAAGAACCTCGTTTACCGTACAAGTTCTCTATCACAGAAAGTGAAAAATGGATAAACAACTTGTGGTACTTACGTACAATGCAGTATCACTCAGCAATGAAATCTATGTCATCAGGCCCGTAGCAGCATAATGAGTGGATTCAGGTATGATGATTCTAACTGAAATAAGTCACACAGAAAAAGAAACATCATAAGATATCACTAATACACGGAATGTAAACTTGGCTACACAGGAACTGAATTCCAAAACAGAACAGCGTCTCAAATTTAGAAAACCAACTTATGCTTGCTTAAGGGGAAAGGTGAGTTGGGGTGCTGCATAAAACCAGAGATTGAAATGAGCACAGATAAAGTTCCTTAAGCCAAATATGGAATAGACAAGAGCTACTGCTTGCTCAACGAAATGGACTCAACACCGCATATTAAACTCCTAAGAATGTACCTGACTAGTAAGTATCTTAAAACCTATGGATTGCTATGTCTCCAAAAGAGAATCAAGCGTGTGTACAGGGGCATAAACGCAGCAGTGATAGGATTGGAGAGGTTCGGTGAGCAAATGAAGACCCTTTGAAGTCAATTTGCATGGTACCCATTCCACGGGTCTCAACTACCCAGGTTTAAGGTATTCTTCCTTCAGCTAAAACATGCATGTGGAACCCAGAGTATGATCAACCATGTGATCGGGAGACGTTTTCAAATATGTCTCAGTTTTCGTACCCTGGTACTCGGGTGCAACATTCCAGAGGCTTTACTAACACTCTCCTGACTTTGAGAGTCAGCCTCTTTAACCTCCTGTTTGGCCCAGTTTGCAATTTCTGCGGAAGATGAACAGGAATAGGGAGAACCAATGAGAGAGTAGCTGGAGGTGTCTGGACGGGCAAATTTAACCCTCATTTCCCACCAGGAAGAGGAATTAACCAAAGGCTCAGCATGCCGTGCCAGAACCAGATTAGGGCCTGAAGCCATCCTGAGGTGTTGCGGCCAGCTCACAAGAAAGAGAGTTGAAGAAAGGAGCTCAGGGGCACTGTAATTCACAAACGTGCAGAGTTATAAATGACAGCTATCGTCCAAAAATATACTGAAGTAAGGCTGCCAAGAGGACTTGAAAGCGGGGCAGAATTGCAGGAAACCGATTTCAGGAGGTAGACTGGAATTGCATTGAAAGCATAGGAAAAGAGGCAGAACGTCCACAATGATGCACTTGTCCAAAAAGGGCGTATGCGTTTTTTCCTGAATATATTCAGAAAAAAATGCATACGCCCTTTTTGGCCAACCAAGCAAGCTTGCAAAGGAAATCTGCACTACAATGAAGTCTCACTTCCCCCCGGTCAAAAGGGCCATCTGAAAAAAGTGTAAAATCCAGAAAGGCAGGACAGGCCATGGAGAACTGGGAGCCTTGTTATGCTGATGGGCAGGATGTAAATTGCCAACAGACACTTGGGAGAAGTGTATGGTGTTTCCTGAAACATCTAAAAAACAAAGCAACAGAGCCTAGGGCACTTCCACTTATGGTCCTATAGCTTAGGGAAATTAAAATCAAAAAGACACAGCCACCCCGAAGTTTGGAACGGCTCTGTTTACAAGAACCTCGTTTACAGTACAAGTTCAACATCGCAGAAAGTGAAAAATGGATAAAGAATTTGCGGTATTTACTTACAAAGCAATATCACTCAGCAATGAAATCTATGTCATCAGGCCCTTAGCAGCACAATGAGTGGATTCAGGTATGATGATTCTAACTGAAATAAGTCACACAGAAAAAGAAACATCATAAGATATCAGTAATACATGGAATGTAAACTTGGCCAAACAGGAACTGAATTACAGAACAGAACAGGGTCTCAAATTTAGAAAACCAACTTATGCTTGCTTAAGGGTAAAGGTGAATTGGGGTGCTGCATAAAACCAGAGATGGAAATGAGCACAGATAAAGTTCCTTAAGCCAAATATGGAATAGACAAGAGCTACTCCTTGCTCAACGAAATGGACTCAACACCGCATATTAAACGCCTAAGAATGTACCTGACTAGTAAGTATCTTAAAACCTATGGATTGCTATGTGTCCAAAAGAGAATCAAGCATGTGTACAGGGGCATAAACACAGCAGTGATAGGATTGGAGAGGTTCGGTGAGCAAATGAAGACCCTTTGAAGTCATATTGCATGGTACCCATTCCACGGGTTTCAACTACCCACGTTTAAGTTATTCTTCCTTCAGCTAAAACATGCATGTGGAACCCAGAGTATGATCAACCGTGTGAACGGGAGACCTGTTCAAATATGTCTCAGTTTTCCTCCCCTGGTACTCGGGTGCAACATTCCAGATGCTTTACTAACACTCTCCCCGCTTGGATAGTCAGCCTTTAACCTCCTGTTTAGCCCAGTTTGCAATTTCTGCGGAAGATGAACAGGAATAGTGAGAACCAATGAGAGACTAGCTGGAGGTGTCTGGACGGGCAAATTTAACTCTCATTTCCCAACAGGAAGAGGAACTAACCAAAGGCTCAGCGTGCCGTGCCGGAACCAGATTAGGGCCTGAAGCCATCCTGCGGTGTTGCGGCCAGCTCAAAAGAAAGCGAGTTGAAGAAAGGAGCTCAGGGGCACTGTAATTCACAAACCTGCAGAGTTATAAATGACAGCTATTTCCAAAAATATACTGAAGTAAGGCTGCCAAGAGGACTTGAAAGTGAGGCAGAATTGCAGGAAACCGATTTCAGGATGTAGACTGGAATTGCATTGAAAGCACAGGAAAAGAGGCAGAACGTCCACAATGATGCACTTGGCCAAAAAGGGCGTATGCGTTTTTTCCTGAATATATTCAGGAAAAAACGCATACGCCCTTTTTGGCCAACCAAGCAAGCTTGCAAAGGAAATCTGCACTACAATGAAGTCTCACTTCCTCCCGGTCAAAAGGGCCATCTGAAAAAAGTGTAAAATCCAGAAAGGCAGGACAGGCCATGGAGAACTGGGAGCCTTGTTATGCTGATGGGCGGGATGTAAATTGCCAACAGACACTCGGGAGAAGTGTATGGTGTTTCCTGAAACATCCAGAAAACAAAGCAACAGAGCATAGGGCACTTCCACTTATGGTCATATAGCTTAGGGAAATTAAAATCAAAAAGACACAGCCACCCCAAAGTTTGGGACGCCTCTGTTTACAAGAACCTCGTTTACCATACAAGTTCAATATCACAGAAAGTGAAAAATGGATAAAGAACTTGTGGTACTTATGTACAATGCAGTATCACTCAGCAATGAAATCTATGTCATCAGGCCCGTAGCAGCATAATGAGTGGATTCAGGTACGATGATTCTAACTGAAATAAGTCACACAGAAAAAGAAACATCATAAGATATCACTAATACACGGAATGTAAACTTGGCTACACAGGAACTGAATTACAGAACAGAACAGGGTCTCAAATTTAGAAAACCAACTTATGCTTGCTTAAGGGGAAAGGTGAGTTGAGGTGCTGCATAAAACCAGAGATTGAAATGAGCACAGATAAAGTTCCTTAAGCCAAATATGGAATAGACAAGAGCTACTCCTTGCTCAACGAAATGGACTCAACACCGCATATTAAACGCCTAAGAATGTACCTGACTAGTAAGTATCTTAAAACCTATGGATTGCTATGTCTCAGAAAGAGAATCAAGCATGTGTACAGGGGCATAAACGCAGCAGTGATAGGATTGGAGAGGTTCGGTGAGCAAATGAAGATCCTTTGAAGTCATATTGCATGGTACCCATTCCACGGGTCTCAACTACCCAAGTTTAAGGTATTCTTCCTTCAGCTAAAACATGCATGTGAAACCCAGAGTATGATCAACAGTGTGAACGGGAGACGTGTTCAAATATGTCTCAGGTTTCCTCCCCTGGTACTCGGGTGCAACATTCCAGACGCTTTACTAACACTCTCCCCACTTGGAGAGTCACCGCCTTTAACCTCCTGTTTGGCCAAGTTTGCAATTTCTGCGGAAGATGAACAGGAATAGGGAGAACCAATGAGAGACCAGGCGGAGGTGTCTGGACGGGCAAATTTAACTCTCATTTCCCACCAGGAAGAGGAACTAACCAAAGGCTCAGCGTGCCGTGCCGGAACCAGATTAGGGCCTGAAGCCATCCTGCGGTGTTGCGGCCAGCTCACAAGAAAACGAGTTGAAGAAAGGAGCTCAGGGGCACTGTAATTCACAAACCTGCAGAGTTATAAATGACAACTATCGTCCAAAAATATACTGAAGTAAGGCTGCCAAGAGGACTTGAAAGCGGGGCAGAATTGCAGGAAACCGATTTCAGGAGGTAGACTGGAATTGCATTGAAAGCATAGGAAAAGAGGCAGAACGTCCACAATGATGCACTTGGCCAAAAAGGGCGTATGCGTTTTTTCCTGAATATATTCAGGAAAAAACGCATACGCCCTTTTTGGCCAACCAAGCAAGCTTGCAAAGGAAATCTGCACTACAATGAAGTCTCACTTCCCCCCGGTCAAAAGGGCCATCTGAAAAAAGTGTAAAATCCAGAAAGGCAGGACAGGCCATGGAGAACTGGGAGCCTTGTTATGCTGATGGGCGGGATGTAAATTGCCAACAGACACTCGGGAGAAGTGTATGGTGTTTCCTGAAACATCTAAAAAACAAAGCAACAGAGCCTAGGGCACTTCCACTTATGGTCCTATAGCTTAGGGAAATTAAAATCAAAAAGACACAGCCACCCCAAAGTTTGGGACGCCTCTGTTTACAAGAACCTCGTTTACCGTACAAGTTCAACATCGCAGAAAGTGAAAAATGGATAAAGAAGTTGTGGTATTTACTTACAAAGCAATATCACTCAGCAATGAAATCTATGTCATCAGGCCCTTAGCAGCACAATGAGTGGATTCAGGTATGAGGATTCTAACTGAAATAAGTCACACAGAAAAAGAAACATCATAAGATATCAGTAATACACGGAATGTAAACTTGGCTACACAGGAACTGAATTACAGAACAGAACAGGGTCTCAAATTTAGAAAACCAACTTATGCTTGCTTAAGGGTAAAGGTGAATTGGGGTGCTGCATAAAACCAGAGATGGAAATGAGCACAGATAAAGTTCCTTAAGCCAAATATGGAATAGACAAGAGCTACTCCTTGCTCAACGAAATGGACTCAACACCGCATATTAAACGCCTAAGAATGTACCTGACTAGTAAGTATCTTAAAACCTATGGATTGCTATGTGTCCAAAAGAGAATCAAGCATGTGTACAGGGGCATAAACACAGCAGTGATAGGATTGGAGAGGTTCGGTGAGCAAATGAAGACCCTTTGAAGTCATATTGCATGGTACCCATTCCACGGGTTTCAACTACCCACGTTTAAGGTATTCTTCCTTCAGCTAAAACATGCATGTGGAACCCAGAGTATGATCAACCGTGTGAACGGGAGACCTGTTCAAATATGTCTCAGTTTTCCTCCCCTGGTACTCGGGTGCAACATTCCAGATGCTTTACTAACACTCTCCCCACTTGGATAGTCAGCCTTTAACCTCCTGTTTAGCCCAGTTTGCAATTTCTGCGGAAGATGAACAGGAATAGTGAGAACCAATGAGAGACTAGCTGGAGGTGTCTGGACGGGCAAATTTAACTCTCATTTCCCAACAGGAAGAGGAACTAACCAAAGGCTCAGCGTGCCGTGCCGGAACCAGATTAGGGCCTGAAGCCATCCTGCGGTGTTGTGGCCAGCTCAAAAGAAAGCGAGTTGAAGAAAGGAGCTCAGGGGCACTGTAATTCACAAACCTGCAGAGTTATAAATGACAGCTATTTCCAAAAATATACTGAAGTAAGGCTGCCAAGAGGACTTGAAATTGAGGCAGAATTGCAGGAAACCGATTTCAGGATGTAGACTGGAATTGCATTGAAAGCACAGGAAATGAGGCAGAACGTCCACAATGATGCACTTGGCCAAAAAGGGCGTATGCGTTTTTTCCTGAATATATTCAGGAAAAAACGCATACGCCCTTTTTGGCCAACCAAGCAAGCTTGCAAAGGAAATCTGCACTACAATGAAGTCTCACTTCCTCCCGGTCAAAAGGGCCATCTGAAAAAAGTGTAAAATCCAGAAAGGCAGGACAGGCCATGGAGAACTGGGAGCCTTGTTATGCTGATGGGCGGGATGTAAATTGCCAACAGACACTCGGGAGAAGTGTATGGTGTTTCCTGAAACATCCAGAAAACAAAGCAACAGAGCATAGGGCACTTCCACTTATGGTCATATAGCTTAGGGAAATTAAAATCAAAAAGACACAGCCACCCCAAAGTTTGGGACGCCTCTGTTTACAAGAACCTCGTTTACCATACAAGTTCAATATCACAGAAAGTGAAAAATGGATAAAGAACTTGTGGTACTTATGTACAATGCAGTATCACTCAGCAATGAAATCTATGTCATCAGGCCCGTAGCAGCATAATGAGTGGATTCAGGTACGATGATTCTAACTGAAATAAGTCACACAGAAAAAGAAACATCATAAGATATCACTAATACACGGAATGTAAACTTGGCTACACAGGAACTGAATTACAGAACAGAACAGGGTCTCAAATTTAGAAAACCAACTTATGCTTGCTTAAGGGGAAAGGTGAGTTGGGGTGCTGCATAAAACCAGAGATTGAAATGAGCACAGATAAAGTTCCTTAAGCCAAATATGGAATAGACAAGAGCTACTCCTTGCTCAATGAAATGGACTCAACACCGCATATTAAACGCCTAAGAATGTACCTGACTAGTAAGTATCTTAAAACCTATGGATTGCTATGTCTCAGAAAGAGAATCAAGCATGTGTACAGGGGCATAAACGCAGCAGTGATAGGATTGGAGAGGTTCGGTGAGCAAATGAAGATCCTTTGAAGTCATATTGCATGGTACCCATTCCACGGGTCTCAACTACCCAAGTTTAAGGTATTCTTCCTTCAGCTAAAACATGCATGTGGAACCTAGAGTATGATCAACCATGTGATCGGGAGACGTGTTCAAATATGTCTCAGTTTTCGTACCCTGGTACTCGCGTGCAACATTCCAGACACTTTACTAACACTCTCCCGACTTGGAGAGTCAGTCCCTTTAACCTCCTGTTTGGCCCAGTTTGCAATTTCTGCGGAAGATGAACAGGAATAGGGAGAACCAATGAGAGACTAGCTGGAGGTGTCTGGACGGGCAAATTTAACTCTCATTTCCCACCAGGAAGAGGAATTAACCAAAGGCTCAGCGTGCCGTGCCGGAACCAGATTAGGGCCTAAAGCCATCCTGTGGTGTTGCGGCCAGGTCACAAGAAAGCGAGTTGAAGAAAGGAGCTCAGGGGCACTGTAAATCACAAACCTGCAGAGTTATAAATGACAGCTATCGTCCAAAAATATACTGAAGTAAGGCTGCCAAGAGGACTTGAAAGCGGGGCAGAATTGCAGGAAACCGATTTCAGGAGGTAGACTGGAATTGCATTGAAAGCATAGGAAAAGAGGCAGAACGTCCACAATGATGCACTTGTCCAAAAAGGGCGTATGCGTTTTTTCCTGAATATATTCAGGAAAAAACGCATACGCCCTTTTTGGCCAAGCAAGCAAACTTGCAAAGGAAATCTGCACTACAATGAAGTCTCACTTCCCCCCGGTCAAAAGGGCCATCTGAAAAAAGTGTAAAATCCAGAAAGGCAGGACAGGCCATGGAGAACTGGGAGCCTTGATATGCTGATGGGCGGGATGTAAATTGCCAACAGACACTCGGGAGAAGTGTATGGTGTTTCCTGAAACATCTAAAAAACAAAGCAACAGAGCCTAGGGCACTTCCACTTATGGTCCTATAGCTTAGGGAAATTAAAATCAAAAACACACAGCCACCCCGAAGTTTGGAACGGCTCTGTTTACAAGAACCTCGTTTACAGTACAAGTTCAACATCGCAGAAAGTGAAAAATGGATAAAGAACTTGTGGTACTTACGTACAATGCAGTATCACTCAGCAATGAAATCTATGTCATCAGGCCCTTAGCAGCACAATGAGTGGATTCAGGTATGATGATTCTAACTGAAATAAGTCACACAGAAAAAGAAACATCATAAGATATCAGTAATACACGGAATGTAAACTTGGCTACACAGGAACTGAATTCCAATACAGAACAGGGTCTCAAATTTAGAAAACCAACTTATGCTTGCTTAAGGGGAAAGGTGAGTTGGGGTTCTGCATAAAACCAGAGATTGAAATGAGCACAGATAAAGTTCCTTAAGCCAAATATGGAATAGACAAGAGCTACTCCTTGCTCAACGAAATGGACTCAACACCGCATATTAAACGCCTAAGAATGTACCTGACTAGTAAGTATCTTAAAACCTATGGATTGCTATGTCTCCAAAAGAGAATCAAGCGTGTGTACAGGGGCATAAACGCAGCAGTGATAGGATTGGAGAGGTTCGGTGAGCAAATGAAGACCCTTTGAAGTCATATTGCATGGTACCCATTCCACGGGTTTCAACTACCCACGTTTAAGGTATTCTTCCTTCAGCTAAAACATGCATGTGGAACCCAGAGTATGATCAACCGTGTGAACGGGAGACCTGTTCAAGTATGTCTCAGTTTTCCTCCCCTGGTACTCGGGTGCAACATTCCAGACGCTTTACTAACACTCTCCCCACTTGGAGAGTCAGCCTTTAACCTCCTGTTTAGCCCAGTTTGCAATTTCTGTGGAAGATGAACAGGAATAGGGAGAACCAATGAGAGACTAGCTGGAGGTGTCTGGACGGGCAAATTTAACTCTCATTTCCCATCAGGAAGAGGAAATAACCAAAGGCTCAGCGTGCCGTGCCGGAACCAGATTAGGGCCTGAAGCCATCCTGCGGTGTTGCGGCCAGCTCAAAAGAAAGCGAGTTGAAGAAAGGAGCTCAGGGGCACTGTAATTCACAAACCTGCAGAGTTATAAATGACAGCTATCGTCCAAAAATATACTGAAGTAAGGCTGCCAAGAGGACTTGAAAGTGGGGCAGAATTGCAGGAAACCAATTTCAGGAGGTAGACTGGAATTGCATTGAAAGCATAGGAAAAGAGGCAGAACGTCCACAAGTATGCACTTGGCCAAAAAGGGCGTATGCGTTTTTTCCTGAATATATTCAGAAAGGCAGGACAGGCCATGGAGATCTGGGAGCCTTGTTATGCTGATGGGCGGGATGTAAATTGCCAACAGACACTCGGGAGAAGTGTATGGTGTTTCCTGAAACATCCAAAAAACAAAGCAACAGAGCCTAGGGCACTTCCACTTATGGTCCTATAGCTTAGGGAAATTAAAATCAAAAAGACACAGCCACCCCAAAGTTTGGGACGCCTCTGTTTACAAGAACCTCGTTTACCGTACAAGTTCAATATCACAGAAAGTGAAAAATGGATAAAGAACTTGTGGTACTTACGTACAATGCAGTATCACTCAGCAATGAAATCTATGTCATCAGGCCCGTAGCAGCATAATGAGTGGATTCAGGTACGATGATTGTAACTGAAATAAGTCACACAGAAAAAGAAACATCATAAGTTATCACTAATACACGGAATGTAAACTTGGCTACACAGGAACTGAATTCCAAAACAGAACAGGGTCTCAAATTTAGAAAACCAACTTCTGCTTGCTTAAGGGGAAAGGTGAGTTGGGGTGCTGCATAAAACCAGAGATTGAAATGAGCACAGATAAAGTTCCTTAAGCCAAATATGGAATAGACAAGAGCTACTCCTTGCTCAACGAAATGGACTCAAGACCCCATATTAAACGCCTAAGAATGTACCTGACTCTTAAGTATCTTAAAACCTATGGATTGCTATGTCTCCGAAAGAGAATCAAGCATGTGTACAGGGGCATAAACGCAGCAGTGATAGGATTGGAGAGGTTCGGTGAGAAAATGAAGACCCTTTGAAGTCATATTTCATGGTACCCATTCCACGGGTTTCAACTACCCAGGTTTAAAGTATTCTTCCTTCAGCTAAAACATGCATGTGGAACCCAGAGTATGATCAACCGTGTGAACAGGAGACGTGTTCAAATATGTCTCAGTTTTCCTCCCCTGGTACTCGGGTGCAACATTCCAGACGCTTTACTAACACTCTCCCCACTTGGAGAGCCAGCGCCTTTAACCTCCTGTTTGGCCCAGTTTGCAATTTCTGCGGAAGATGAACAGGAATAACGAGAACAAATGAGAGACTAGCTGGAGGTGTCTGGACGGGCAAATTTAACTCTCATTTCCCACCAGGAAGAGGAATTAACCAAAGGCTCAGCGTGCCGTGCCGGAACCAGTTAGGGCCTGAAACCATCCTGCGGTGTTGCGGCCAACTCACAAGAAAGCGAGTTGAAGAAAGGAGCTCAGGGGCACTGTAATTCACAAACCTGCAGAGTTATAAATGACAGCTATCGTCCAAAAATATACTGAAGTAAGGCTGCCAAGAGGACTTGAAAGCGGGGCAGAATTGCAGGAAACCGATTTCAGGAGGTAGACTGGAATTGCATTGAAAGCATAGGAAAAGAGGCAGAACGTCCACAATGATGCACTTGGCCAAAAAGGGCGTATGCGTTTTTTCCTGAATATATTCAGGAAAAAACGCATACGCCCTTTTTGGCCAACCAAGCAAGCTTGCAAAGGAAATCTGCACTACAATGAAGTCTCACTTCCCCCCGGTCAAAAGGGCCATCTGAAAAAAGTGTAAAATCCAGAAAGGCAGGACAGGCCATGGAGAACTGGGAGCCTTGTTATGCTGATGGGCGGGATGTAAATTGCCAACAGACACTCGGGAGAAGTGTATGGTGTTTCCTGAAACATCTAAAAAACAAAGCAACAGAGCCTAGGGCACTTCCACTTATGGTCCTATAGCTTAGGGAAATTAAAATCAAAAAGACACAGCCACCCCAAAGTTTGGGACGCCTCTGTTTACAAGAACCTCGTTTACCGTACACGTTCAACATCGCAGAAAGTGAAAAATGGATAAAGAAGTTGTGGTATTTACTTACAAAGCAATATCACTCAGCAATGAAATCTATGTCATCAGGCCCTTAGCAGCACAATGAGTGGATTCAGGTATGATGATTCTAACTGAAATAAGTCACACAGAAAAAGAAACATCATAAGATATCACTAATACACGGAATGTAAACTTGGCTACACAGGAACTGAATTCCAAAACAGAACAGGGTCTCAAATTTAGAAAACCAACTTATGCTTGCTTAAGGGGAAAGGTGAGTTGGGGTGCTGCATAAAACCAGAGATTGAAATGAGCACAGATAACGTTCTATAAGGCAAATATGGAATAGACAAGAGCTACTCCTTGCTCAACGAAATGGACTCAACACCCCATATTCAACGCCTAGGAATATACCTGCCTAGTAAGAATCATAAAAGCAATGGATTTATATATCTCTGTAAGAGAATCAAGAGTGTGTACAGCGGCATTAAAGCAGTGAAAATCAGCTAAATCCCATATTAAAAATAAATTTCTTAAACAAAACACAATGACAGTGAAATAGAGAGCAATACTTAAGTAATTCATTCAAGGCTTCTGATGCAACCTGCATTTACCATATCTACACCCAGAGCTGGGTGACACATAAGGCTGGACACTTGGGGCTCATAAGATTGGTGAGGTTCGGTGAGCAAATGCAGACCCTTTGAAGTCATATTGCATGGTACCCATTCCATGGGTCTCAACTCTCCAGGTTTAAGGGATTCTTCCTTTAGCTAAAACATGCATGTGGAACCCAGAGTATGATCCACCGTGTAATCGAGAAACGTGTTCAAATGTGTCTCACTTTTCGTTCCCTGGTACTCGGGTGCAACATTCCAGACACTTTACTAACACTCTCCCGACTTGGAGAGTCAGTCCCTTTAACCTCCTGTTTGGCTCAGTTTGCAATTTCTGCGGAAGATGAACAGGAATAGGGAGAACCAATGAGAGACTAGCTGGAGGTGTCTGGACGGGCAAATTTAACTCTCATTTCCCACAGGGAACAGGAATAAACCAAAGGCTCAGCATGCCGTGCCGGAACCAGATTAGGGCCTGAAGCAATCCTGCGGTGTTGTGGCCAGCTCAAAAGAAAGCGAGTTGAAGAAAGGAGCTCAGGGGCACTGTAATTCACAAACCTGCAGATTTATAAATGACAGCTATTGTCCGAAAATATACTGAAGTAGGGCTGCCAAGAGGACTTGAATGCGGGGCAGAATTGCAGGAAACCGATTTCAGGAGGAATCGGAATTGGATTGCATTTAAAACACAGGAAAAGAGGAAGAACTTCGACAATGATGCACTTGGTCAAAAAGGGCGTATGTGTTTTTTCCTGAATATATTCAGGAAAAAACGCATACGCCCTTTTTGGCCAACCAAGCAAGCTTGCAAAGGAAATCTGCACTACAATGAAGTCTCACTTCCCCCCGGTCAAAAGGGCCATCTGAAAAAAGTGTAAAATCCAGAAAGGCAGAACAGGCCACGGAGAACTGGGAGCCTTGTTATGCTGATGGGCGGGATGTAAATTCCCAACAGCCGCTCTGTAGAAGTGTATGGTGTTTCCTGAAACATCTAAAAAACAAAGCAACAGAGCCTAGGGCACTTCCACTTATGGTCCTATAGCTTAGGGAAATTAAAATCAAAAAGACACAGCCACCCCAAAATTTGGGACGGCTCTTTTTACAGGAATCTCTTCTGCGGCACAAGTTAAATATCCCAGAGAGCAAATAATGGATAAAGAAGTTGCGGTACTTATGTACAACAGAATACCACTCAGCAATGAAATCTATGTCACCAGGCCCGTACCAGCATAATGAGTGGATTGAGGCACGATGATTCTAAGTGAAATAAGTCACACAGAAAAAGAAACATCATAAGGTATCACTAATACACGGAATGTGAACTTGGCTACACATGAACTGAATTACAAAACAGAACAGGGTCTCAAATTTAGAAAACCAACTTATGCTTGCTTAAGGGGGAAGGTGAGTTGGGGTGCTGCATAAAAGCAGAGTTTGAAATTAGCACAGATACCGTTCCATAAGCCAAATATGTAATAGACAAGGCCTACCCCTTGCTCAACGAAATGGATTCAACAATGAGGTATCACCTCACACCTGGTAGAATAAGCATCATAGAAAATCTACAAACAAAAAATGCTGGAAAGGGTGTGGAGAAAAGGAACCCTCTTCCACTATTGTTGGGAATATAAATTGATACAGTCATTATGGAGAACAATATGGAATTTCTTAAGAAACTAACAATAGAATTACCATATGATACAGCAATCCCAGTACTGGACATATACCCAGACAAAACCATAAATCAAAAAGAGTCATTCACCGCAATGCTCATTGCATCACTATTTACAATATCGAGGTAATGGAAGCAACCTAAATGCCCACAGACAGACGAATGCATAAAGCTGTGGTACATATATAAAATGGAATATTACTAAGCCATGAAAAGGAATGAAATTGGGTCATTTGTAGAGACGTCGATGGATCTAGAGACTGTCATACAGAGTGAAGTAAGTCAGAAAGAGAAAAACAAATCTTGTATATTCATGCATATATGTGGAACCTAGAAAAACTGTACAGATTAACCATTTTGCAAGGCATAAATAGAGCAACAGATGTAGACAACAAACGTATGGACAACAAGGGGGGAAAGCTGTTGGGGGGGTGGTGGTGGGAGGAGTTGAGAGACTGGGATTGGCATGTATACATTTATATGTATAAAATAGATAACCAATAAGAACCTGCTGTATAAAAATATAAAATAAAATTCAAAATTAAAAAGAAATAAAATTTAAAAAATAAAACAGAAAAAACAATTATTCCCTGCACATACATGTATTTATATGAATAAATTATTTCCATGCTTATATCTGTAAATACAAAAAAGAGGAATAAAATCTACCTTGAACCAAAAACGAAAAAGAGAAAAAAACACAGAACCCACCAGTTACACAGAGGAAAACCGTATCAGGGTACTTGCTCCAGTTGTAAACAATTCTGAAGTTGGTCAGTGGTGGGGAATCGTCTCCCATTCAGCCAGCAGCCCCCACGCAACAAGCGTCCTCATTGCAAAGCTGGGACACCGTGCCGAGGCATCTGTGAGTAAACGTGAGCTGAGCCCCAGGCCAGTTGCTGCTGAACTATTCCCACCCGTCCCAGGTAAAACACCTGAATATATACAAGGACTTGAAAGCCTAGAGGAAGGGCCATAGAGCCACACGAGTGACAGCATGCCGGCCGACTTGGTGCCTGCAGGCCAGCCAGGATGGTCCTGGCCCTGGGTGCTCTTCTGGAAGATTTCCATTTCCCTGCCTGAGATACCCGTCCTGTCCCTGCCCCCACTGCTTTTTTCCTTCCTCACCTCTGCCCAGGGAGAAATTCCAGCAGCAGGTATGGGTGACACATCCTCTTCTTTAGCAGGTGGCAACCTGGCAACTGCTGCAGAAAGTCCAGCAGAGCCCCACTCACACTGGGCCACCCACAAAGCCGTGGCCTCTCACTCCCTCCCACCAGCCCAGCCCCGAGACTGCTGACAGGGCAGAGAAAATGGCGTCAGGCACGGCTGCAGGGGCTCTTGCTGCCTGGAGTGGTATTTATATTGATCTCAACCCAGGCACACCTGGGGAGGGCTGGCCGGCACGGTAAGGCTGCCCAGGTCAGCCAATCATCACCCCTCAGGGGCTCACAGTTGCAGAAAATGGAACTTGCTGAACCGGCCAGGTCCAAGGAACAGGTGTGGGCTCCTGAGAGTCAGGATAGACAAGGGACTGCAGCTTTGGCTTGTTTTCTAATCATTTTATCTGGCCCATGAGTGGGAGACAACTTCAAGAAAACCCTCTCCTAATGAGAGGAACCCAGGAGTCAGGGAGAGGAGGGGTGGGTGGTGGTTGGAGACAGAGGCCTGGTGCCCCGGGTGCAGTGGAAGTCTCTGGAAGACCAGGTGGAGGGAGGCCTCACGGAGTGATGCCCAGGGTCACAGACCTGTCGCAGCTGCTGTTTGTTAGTTCAAGTCCTGCTCTGAGGTGCTCTGTGTCAGCTCTGAGCGACAGGTGAACTGGGGGTGCTCTGCAATGAGGGCTATGTGCACGGTTCCTGTGTGCCCAGCCCTGCCACGGTACCTGCAAGGGTAGCTCTGTATCCTGGGAGGGGCCTGATCACAAGAGCCCCGTGGGCTGGGGTGGGGGTGGGGTACCTGCCCAGGTGAGCTCCATATTCTGCGATTGGTCTGACCACGAGAGCCCCATGGGCTGCTGGGGACCTGGTAAAGGATGTCAGGACAGTCAGTGAAGCCACCGAGGATATACCTCCAGTTGCTCCTAATTCCTACACCCTGCTGGTCATTCTACCAACCACCAGGACATGGTATTCTGTATTAGTCTTCAATGATGCCTTCTTTTGTATTCCATTAGTCCCAGAGTCACAAGAAATTTTGGCTTGTGAGTGGCAGGACTCAACATACAACTAAAACAATACTTCCGGGCCGTCTGGCCCCAAGGGTGCAAAAATTCCCACACCGTCTTTGGGGAAAGCTTAGCTAAAGACCTAAAAGTTCTACCTCTGGAAAAGGAAACCCTCCTTCAATATGCAGACGACATTCTGATCGCCAGCCCTACTAAGGAGGCCTCTGAACTACCAAGCCAATAAAGGATAGAAGTTGTCCAAGAAAAAGCTCAAATATCACAGACTGCGGTGACCTGCCTGGGCTTCATTCTCACACAAGGTCAGAGAAGCCCATCCCAGGAAAGGGAAGAAACCATTTTCAGCCTTACCCCTTTCTAAAACTAGAAGACAGCTTAGGGGTTCCTGCGGAGGCCAGGGTTTGCTGCTTCTGGATCCCTAACTACAGTCTACTAGCTGGACCTCTATATGAAACACTGAAAGGAAAAGATGATGATCCTTTTGAATAGAATCCAGAAGTGGCCTTTCAAGAATGGAAAGAGCAGTCAATTCAGACCCTTGCCCTGGAACTCCCTAATTTAGATAAACCCTTTGACCTTTACATTCCCGGTGAAAGGTGAATCGCCATTGGAGAATTAGTGCAAAAACTGGGACCACTTGAAATGGAACAATGCAAGAATGCCATCCAGGTAGGATAAACTACGGTCACTAAGGAGCTTGGCCCACTGCCACATCTGGCCAAGATACTGGCGGTATCTAAAAACCTGGAAATCAGCAGCCCAAAAGGCCACCTCCCTCCTACGGGAAAAGGACCCCACGTGGTGATCCTAACCACCAACCATGCCCTGAAGTTGCAGGGTTCGCTCCGTGGGCACACCGACCTCGAGTGAGGAGGCCCTCCAACTCCAACATCCAGAGAGATAACCGGGGGCAACAGGGCACCATGACGACTCGTGTGAACATCACTTGACCTGGAGTTTCTCTCATAAAACAACAAGAGTGTGTCCCAAAAGAGTAGACTACTGCTTGCAGGACTTACTGCACCCAGAGGGGAGCTAATAATCTTGGCGGGGGAACAGTATACCACACTGTCACCATAGAAAAGCCTACAGACACCGTGATGATGGTGGCCAATAAGACCAGCTGGACTCCTGTTTACTTCAAAAGGCTGTTGACTCAGTAGCCATCATGGTCCTTATCACCACTGACCCTGGACTGTCTGGGAGTTGAGCGGGCAGGGCTCTGACACCTGGTGCTGTTTGTACGTTAATTCAGGGGCCTAATTGAAGAAAGCGCAGACTACTGGTCAGAGCATCTAGGCTGGCAGAAACGGTCAGCCTAAGGTGGCCGAACAAATGTGGGGCGGGGTGAAACCGGCCCCCACAGCGTCTCTGCACATCTCTTTCCTGGACCCTTAAAGGTCATTAGAATCTATAACACTTCCAATGCTGGTGCTCAGGTGGACGAGCAGGGAGGCAGGGGTCCTGGGGACAATCAACGTCACCGGGAGGCTGCTGGGGAGAAGCTCTGACCCTCGCCCCAGGGTATGAGGGCTCCCAACTCAGCACTCAGCAGTTACAGAAGAAGGGTCTGCACCCTCAGCACTCCAAGAATGAGGAACGGGACAAAAGGCAGAGGAGGGGTTTGTCCCCAGCAAAGCCCATTAAAAATCCCTGGGAGATAAAAATAGAATCTGGGCAATAAAGTCAAGTCTAACCTTTTTTATCCTTTGTGCTTTGTCTAATTTCACGTGCTCCTAGGGTCCCGCATGCAGAGGTTCCACACCCGGCACTTCAGACCAGATTTCCTAGTGCAGAATGGCTGGGTCGACACCTCAGCTCCTGGGGCCCAGTGCAGACTCCACGATATAGAGCCTGAGCTACAGCCAACCCGGCCCTCGAGAGCTCTGCCGCCTCCCTCCCTCCCACTGACTCTGACAGGATCTCTACACAGCAGCCCAGCCCACAGCCCACGGGGTAGTGCATGCTCTCACCTCTCCATTCTCTGATCAAAATATAAAGTTTCCTTTGCTTGTGAACCAAACTCAGTCTCGATCTGTTGGCCCCAATGACACTGGGCAGGGGGACACTTGTTGGGGTCCACTCTGGAGGATCAGTAACAGAAATTGAGACTATTGTAACCTCAATGAACAGATGTGTGAGCCAAACTGTAGTTAACATAGAACAGTGTATAAGGCTCGGGTAAAATAAGATGTTTCTAACACTTCCATTTGATATTTCCATCACTTTTTATAAGCAAGTTCAGTGAAAAGGTTTGTCTTATTCGTCAGGTCAATATTAGAGAAACGAAGTGATTTCTTTCCAAGGATGTACATCTAATAATCTTGGTTAAACCTTCAATCTTGTTTTAAATGCTTTTCCATTGAAAATGATACCTCTCTTTCAGCTCCCCCATTTCTGAGAAGTATAAAATCTTATAATTTATTATTACCAAAGGGGAAAGGTGGGAGGAGGGATAAATTAACAGTTTGGAATTAACACATACACACTGCTATGTATAAAATAGATCATCAACAAGGAACTACTGTATAGCACAGGGAACTACACTCAACATTTTGCAATAACCTATAAGGGGAAATAATCTGAAAAAGAATAGATATTTTTATTGACATCATCTATCAATGATAGTTAAAGTGTAGCCTAAGGGAAGCTGGTGGTGAGTGCTTCTGACCCTGAAGACTTCAATCATCTAAAGTTTGGACTCTGCCTACTTCCCAAGGCCCTTAATGAACATATGTGTAGCCGTAGCTTAAAAACTTCCCCAGTTTGGGTTTCGGGGAGACACTGATTTTGAAAAAGCCCTGGTGTTCTCCTTACATGAATGGGACTCTTCCTACTGCTAAAACATGTCTGTCACACCCAGAGGATGGTATACCGTCTGATCGGGAAGAGTTTGGAAAAGGCATCTCATCTCCTCATCTCCTGGTGCTCGGGTTCACCCCTCCAGCGTCTTTACTAACAGTCTCCCCACTTGGAGATGTCAGCACTGTCAACATCCTGTTGCGTACAGTTTGGAATTTGTCCAGAGGATGAAGCGGAAGGATGAGGAACAATGAGAGACAAGTCCTAGGTGTTCAGACAGGCACATGTCACTCTAATTTCCAATCAGGAAGACGAATTGACCAAAGGCTAGGGTTGCCCATGGAAACAGTATAGGGCTTGAGGAAATCCCGCTGCTTTGTGGCCAGTTCCCATAAACACAAGTTGAACAATGGAACTCAGGGGCAGTAAAATTCACAAAACTGCAGAGTTGAAAATATCCATCACTGAAAAATGTCTTGAGGAAAGTCAGAGAAAAGGACTTGTAAGCAAGGGAGAATGGCAGGAAAGGGATTTGAGGAGGTAGAAAGGACTCGCCATTAAGCACAAGAAAAGGAGCTGAACATTGCCAACATTGCCAACATTGCAGTTGGCCAAAAAGGGTGTATGCGTTTTTTTCTGTATATATTCAAGAAAAGGGCATACACTTTTTTAGCCAACCAAACAGGTGGGCACTGGAAGTCAATACTACAAAAGATATCACTTCGCATCAGTCAGAAGAGCCATCCTCATAAAGCGTAAACAACAGAAATGCAGGACAGGGCAACGAGAAGAGGGAGCCCTGTGAGACTTATAGTGGAAATGTATATTGCCAACGGCCATTCTGGAGAAGTGTATTGTGTTTACTAAAGCATCTAAAAAATGAGCTACAGAGCATAGGGCACTTGCACTCATGGGCGTATATCTTGGGAAAAACAAAAATCGAGAGGACACAGGCACCCCAATGTTTACCCCCTCTCTGTTTAAAAGATCCTCGACTAGGATATAACTTAAATGTCTCTGGAGGGAAAAAATGGATAGAGATGTGGTACTTAGGTAGAGTGGAATATTATTCAGCCTGGAAATCAATGAAATATGGCCAGTTGTAACAACTCCGGAGGAGTTACGTATGATCATTCTAAGTGACAGAATTCAAAAAGAAAAAGACACATATCATAAGATATCACTTAAAGGTGGAATCCAAAATGGCTACACATGAAATAAATTACAAAACAAAAACATAGTCAAATATGTAGAAAACACGCATAAGGCTGCTAAACGGGAAAGGTGGGGAGGGGTGAGGCATCATCCAGGAGGTTGAAATTAGCAAAGATACCATTCCAAATACCAAACTGATAATCAACAAGGCCTACACGGTAGCTAAAAGAACTGCACTCAGCACACTCAAGTCACCGGAAAAGAATATATACGACTGGTAAGAATCTGAAAAAGAATTTATTGATGACTCTCTGTACGTGAATCAAGTGGATGTACAGCAGCAAGAAACAGAGCTTTGAAAATCAGCTGTAACCAATATAGTAATAAATTGAAAAAAATAAACGACAGAGAGACAGAGAAAACCTCTTACAACTTTTCCTCAGGGACGGTGATGCAACATGGATTGAACACATCTAGACCCACAGCAGGATGAGACATAAGGCTGGAAACTGTTTGCGCTAAGAGAAATGTGAGGTTGGGTGAGGAAATGCACACCCTTTAAAGTAATACTACCTGGTACCCATTCAATGGGTCCCAAATCTGCAGGTTCAAGGGATCTTCCTACAGCTAAAACATGCATGGAAAACCCAGAGGACTGTACACCATGTGATCGGGAGATGTGTCTAAAATGCACCTCATTTATCCTCTCCTGGTGCTCCTGTTCACCATTCCAGCCATGTTACTTAGAATCTCCCCACTTGGAGAATCAGCACATTTAAACTTCTGTTTCACACATTTTGCAAATTGTGAGGAGGATGAACGGGAAGAGGGGGAACCAATGAGAGAATAGTTGTAGGGGTTTGGACGGGCACATATCACTCTAATTTCCCATTAAGAATAAGAATTAAAGAAAGGCTCAGCCTGCCTCGCCGGAGCCAAAATAGGGCCTGAAGCAATCCTGCGGGTTTGAGGACAGCTCACAAAAGAGCAACTTAAAAAATGGAGCTCAGGGTCACTGCAATTCACAAACCTGCAGAGTTATAAATGAAAACTAATGTCCAAAAATATGTTGAGGTAAGGCAAAGAAGAGGATCTGAATGCAAGACAGAATTGCAAGAAACAGATTTCAAGAGATAGATTGGACTCGTCTTTAATGCACATGAAAAGCGGCAGAATTTCGACAATGATGCAGTTGGCCCAAAAGGGCGTATGCGTTTTTTCCTGATTATATCCAGGAAAAAACGCATACGCACTTTATGGGCAACGAAGCAAGTAAGCAATGCAAATGTGCACAACAAAGAAGTCTCACTTCCCACCGGTCAAAAGGGCCATCCTAAAAAAGTGTAAAATCCAGAAAGGCAGGACAGGCCATGGAGAACAGGGAGCCTTTATACGCTGATGGGCAGTGTGTGAACTGCCGAGAGCCACTCTGGAGAAGTGTATGGTGGTTCCTAAATCATCTAAAAAACAGAGCGACAGAGCATAGGACACTTCCAATCATGGGAGTATATCTAGGGAAGTCTAAAAATCAACAAGACACAAGCACACCACAGTTTAGGGCTACTCTGTTTACAAGAACCTCAACTTCAGTACACCTTAAATATCCCAGGAAAGAGAACAATGGATAAAGAAGATGTGGTACTTATGTACAATGGAATATCTCTTCACCATGAAATCAATGTAATAAGGCTAGTAGAAGGATAAAGAGTGGATTTAGGTCCGATAATACTACTTGAAATAAGTCAAACAGAAAAAGAAACATATCATAAGATATCACTTATAGAGGGAGGGTAAATATGGCTGCACAAGAAATGAATTACAGAACAGAACAGTGTCTCACATTTAGAAAACACACTTATGTCAGCTTAAGGGGAAAGGAGAGGTGGGGTGATGCATAAAACCAGAGTTTGAAATTAGCACAGATACCGTTCAATAAACCAAATAGGTATTAGACAAGATCTACACCTTGCTCAATGAACTGGCCTCAACACACCCTATACACCGCAGAGAAATATATCTGAGTAATAAGAATCTTAAAACCCATGTATTGATATATCTCCATAAGGGAATCAAGTGTGTGCAGAGCGGCACAAACACAGCAGTGAAAATGAGCTAAACCCCATTATAGAAATAAATTTTAAAAAGAAAACGCTGAAACAATGAAAGGGAGAAAAATTCTTACAAAATTCGCTCAGGGGATGTGATGCAACCTGGATTGACCACATATAAACCCACAGCTGGATAAGACATAAGGCTGGACACTTGGGGCTGAGAGGATTGGTGAGCTTTGGTGAGCAACTGCCGAAAGTTTAATGCAATACTTCATGCTACTCAGTCCAAGGGTCCCAACACTCCAGGTTGAAGGGAATCTTCCTACAGCTAAACCATGCTTGGGAAACCCAGCGACTGGTATACCATATGATCGGGAAAGGTTTCTAAAACGCACCTCATTTTTCCTCTCCTGGGGCTGCGGATCGACATTCCAGCCGCTTTACTAACAACATCCCCACATGGAGTCAATGCCTTTAAGTTCTGGTATCGCACAGTCTGCAGTTAGTGTGGAGGATGAATGGGAATAGGGGGAACCAGTGAGAAACAAGCTGTAGCGGTTTCAATGGGCACATGTCACTCTAATGCCACATCAGTAAGAAGAATTAACCAAAGGCACAGCAAGGTGCCCCAGAAGAAAAATAGGGCTTCAAGGAATCCTGTGGTTATGGGGCAAGACCACAAAAATAAGAGCTGAAAAGTGGGGCTAAGGGCCACCGCAATTCAAAAACCTGCAGAGTTATAAAGGCCAACTATTTTCAAAAAATATATTGAGGTAAGGCTATGAAGAGACATTGAAAGCAAGGCAGAATTGCAGGAAACCGATTTCAGGAGGTAGACTGGAATTGCATTGAAAACATATGAAGAGAGTCAGAACCTCGACAATGATGCACTTGGCCAAAAAGGGCGTATGTGTTTTTTCCTGAATATATTCAGGAAAAAACGCATACACACTTTTTGGCCAACCAAGTAAGCTTGCAAAGGAAATGTGCACTACAATGAAGTCTCACTTCCACCTGGTCAAAAGGGCCATCTGAAAAAAGTGTAAAATCCATAAAAGCACGACAGGGCATGCAGAACTGGGAGCCTTCTTATGCTGATGGGCGGGATGTAAATAGCCAACAGCCACTCTGGAGAAGTGTATGGTGTTTCCTGAAACATCTAAAAAACAAAGCAACAGAGCCTAGGGCACTTCCACTTATGGTCCTATAGATTAGGGAAATTAAAATTAAAAAGACACAGCCACCCGAAAGTTTGGGACGGCTCTGTTTACAAGAACCTCGTTTACGGTA
The DNA here is from genome assembly GCF_963455315.2 of Globicephala melas. Taxonomy (NCBI): domain Eukaryota; kingdom Metazoa; phylum Chordata; class Mammalia; order Artiodactyla; family Delphinidae; genus Globicephala; species Globicephala melas. The sequence goes on from NW_027207291.1 coordinate 383,435, forward strand.
CAAGTTCAATATCGCAGAAAGTGAAAAATGGATAAAGAAGTTGTGGTACTTACATACAAGGCAATATAACTCAGCAATGAAATCTATGTCATCAGGTCCTTAGCAGCACAATGAGTGGATTCAGGTATGATGATTCTAACTGAAATAAGACACACAGAAAAAGAAACATCATAAGATATCAGTAATACACGGAATGTAAACTTGGCTACACAGGAACTGAATTACAGAACAGAACAGGGTCTCCAATTTAGAAAACCAACTTATGCTTGCTTAAGGGTAAAGGTGAGTTGGGGTGCTGCATAAAACCAGAGATTGAAATGAGCACAGATAAAGTTCCTTAAGCCAAATATGGAATAGACAAGAGCTACTCCTTGCTCAACGAAATGGACTCAACACCCCATATTAAACGCCTAACAATATACCTGACTAGTAAGAATCTTAAAACATATGGATGGCTATGTCTGAAAGAGAATCAAGCGTGTGTACAGGGGCATAAACGCAGCAGTGATAGGATTGGAGAGGTTCGGTGAGCAAATGAAGACCCTTTGAAGTCATATTGCATGGTACCCATTCCACGGGTTTCAACTACCCAGGTTTAAGGTATTCTTCCTTCAGCTAAAACATGCATGTGGAACCTAGAGTATGATCAACCATGTGATCGGGAGACGTGTTCAAATATGTCTCAGTTTTCCTCCCCTGGTACTCGGGTGCAACATTCCAGACGCTTTACTAACACTCTCCCGACTTGGAGAGTCAGTCCCTTTAACCTCCTGTTTGGCCCAGTTTGCAATTTCTGCGGAAGATGAACAGGAATAGGGAGAACAAATGAGAGACTAGCTGGAGGTGTCTGGACGGACAAATTTAACTCTCATTTCCCACCAGGAAGAGGAATTAACCAAAGGCTCAGCGTGCCGTGCCGGAACCAGATTAGGGCCTGAAGCCATCCTGCGGTGTTGCGGCCAGCTCACAAGAAAACGAGTTGAAGAAAGGAGCTCAGGGACACTGTAATTCACAAACCTGCAGAGTTATAAATGACAGCTATCGTCCAAAAATATACTGAAGTAAGGCTGCCAAAAGGAGTTGAAGCGGGGCAGAATTGCAGGAAACCGATTTCAGGATGTAGACTGGAATTGCATTGAAAGCATAGGAAAAGAGGCAGAAGGTCCACAAGAATGCACTTGGCCAAAAAGGGCGTATGCGTTTTTTCCTGAATATATTCAGGAAAAAACGTATACGCACTTCTTGGCCAACCAAGCAAGCTTGCAAAGGAAATCTGCACTACAATGAAGTCTCACTTCTCCCCGGTCAAAAGGGCCATCTGAAAAAAGTGTAAAATCCAGAAAGGCAGGACAGGCCATGGAGAACTGGGAACCTTGTTATGCTGATGGGCGGGATGTAAATTGCCAACAGCCACTGGGGAGAAGTGTATGGTGTTTCCTGAAACATCTAAAATACAAAGCAACAGAGCCTAGGGCACTTCCACTTATGGTCCTATAGCTTAGGGAAATTAAAATCAAAAAGACACAGCCACCCCAAAGTTTGCGACACCTCTGTTTACAAGAACCTCGTTTACCGTACAAGTTCAATATCACAGAAAGTGAAAAATGGATAAACAACTTGTGGTACTTACGTACAATGCAGTATCACTCAGCAATGAAATCTATGTCATCAGGCCCTTAGCAGCATAATGAGTGGATTCAGGTACGTTGATTCTAACTGAAGTAAGTCACACAGAAAAAGCATCATCATAAGATATCAGTAATACACGGAATGTAAACTTGGCTACACAGGAACTGAATTCCAAAACAGAACAGGGTCTCAAATTTAGAAAACCAACTTATGCTTGCTTAAGGGGAAAGGTGAGTTGGGGTGCTGCATAAAACCAGAGATTGAAATGAGCACAGATAAAGTTCCTTAAGCCAAATATGGAATAGACAAGAGCTACTGCTTGCTCAACAAAATGGACTCAACACCCCATATTAAACGCCTAAGAATGTACTTGACTAGTAAGTATCTTAAAACCTATGGATTGCTATGTCTCCAAAAGAGAATCAAGCGTGTGTACAGGGGCATAAACGCAGCAGTGATAGGATTGGAGAGGTTCGGTGAGCAAATGAAGACCCTTTGAAGTCATATTGCATGGTACCCATTCCACGGGTTTCAACTACCCAGGTTTAAGGTATTCTTCCTTCAGCTAAAACATGCATGTGGAACCTAGAGTATGATCAACCATGTGATCGGGAGACGTGTTCAAATATGTCTCAGTTTTCGTACCCTGGTACTTCGGTGCAACATTCCAGACGCTTTACAAACATTCTCCCGACTTGGAGAGTCAGTCCCTAAACCTCCTGTTTGCCCAGTTTGCAATTTCTGCGGAAGATGAACAGGAATAGCGAGAACCAATGAGAGACTAGCTGGAGGTGTCTGGACGGGCAAATTTAACTCTCATTTCCCACCAGGAAGAGGAGTTAACCAAAGGCTCAGCGTGCCGTGCCGGAACCAGATTAAGGCCTGAAGCCATCCTGCAGTGTTGCGGCCAGGTCACAAGAAATCGAGTTGAAGAAAGGAGCTCAGGGGCACTGTAATTCACAAACCTGCAGAGTTATAAATGACAGCTATCGTCCGAAAATATACTGATGTAAGGCTGCCAAGAGGACTTGAAAGCGGGGCAGAATTGCAGGAAACCGATTTCAGGAGGTAGACTGGAATTGCATTGAAAGCATAGGAAAAGAGGCAGAACGTCCACAATGATGCACTTGGCCAAAAAGGGCGTATGCGTTTTTTTCTGAATATATTCAGGAAAAAACGCATACGCCCTTTTCGGACAACCAAGCAAGCTTGCAAAGGAAATCTGCACTACAAAGAAGTCTCACTTCCCCCCGGTCAAAAGGGCCATCTGAAAAAAGTGTAAAATCCAGAAAGGCAGGACAGGCCATGGAAAACTGGGAGCCTTGTTATGCTGATGGGCGGGATGTACATTGCCAACAGACACTCGGGAGAAGTGTATGGTGTTTCCTGAAACATCTAAAAAACAAAGCAACAGAGCCTAGGGCACTTCCACTTATGGTCCTATAGCTTAGGGAAATTAAAATCAAAAAGACACAGCCACCCCAAAGTTTGGGACGCCTCTGTTTACAAGAACCTCGTTTACAGTACAAGTTCAACATCGCAGAAAGTGAAAAATGGATAAAGAAGTTGTGGTATTTACTTACAAAGCAATATCACTCAGCAATGAAATCTATGTCATCAGGCCCTTAGCAGCACAATGAGTGGATTCAGGTATGATGATTCTAACTGAAATAAGTCACACAGAAAAGAAACATCATAAGCTATCAGTAATAAATGGAATGTAAACTTGGCTACACAGGAACAGAATTACAGAACAGAACAGGGTCTCAAATTTAGAAAACCAACTTATGCTTGCTTAAGGGTAAAGGTGAGTTGGGGTGCTGCATAAAACCAGAGATCGAAATGAGCACAGATAAACTTCCTTAAGCCAAATATGGAATAGACAAGAGCTACTCCTTGCTCAACGAAATGGACTCAACACCGCATATTAAACGCCTAAGAATGTACCTGACTCTTAAGTATCTTAAAACCTATGGATTGCTATGTCTCCGAAAGAGAATCAAGCATGTGTACAGGGACATAAACGCAGCAGTGATAGGATTGGAGAGGTTCGGTGAGCAAATGAAGACCCTTTGAAGTCATATTGCATGGTACCCATTCCACGGGTTTCAACTACCCAGGTTTAAGGTATTCTTCCTTCAGCTAAAACATGCATGTGGAACCTAGAGTATGATCAACCATGTGATCGGGAGACGTGTTCAAATATGTCTCAGTTTTCGTACCCTGGTACTCGGGTGCAACATTCCAGACGCTTTACTAACACTCTCCCGACTTGGAGAGTCAGTCCCTTTAACCTCCTGTTTGGCCCAGTTTGCAATTTCTGCGGAAGATGAACAGGAATAGCGAGAACCAATGAGAGACTAGCTGGAGGTGTCTGGACGGGCAAATTTAACTCTCATTTCCCACCAGGAAGAGGAAATAACCAAAGGCTCAGCGTGCCGTTCCGGAACCAGATTAGGGCCTGAAGCCATCCTGCGGTGTTGCGGCCAGCTCACAAGAAAACGAGTTGAAGAAAGGAGCTCAGGGGCACTGTAATTCACAAACCTGCAGAGTTATAAATGACAACTATCGTCCAAAAATATACTGAAGTAAGGCTGTCAAGAGGACTTGAAAGCGGGGCAGAATTGCAAGAAACCGATTTCAGGAGGTAGACTGGAATTGCATTGAAAGCATAGGAAAAGAGGCAGAACGTCCACAATGATGCACTTGGCCAAAAAGGGCGTATGCGTTTTTTTCTGAATATATTCAGGAAAAAACGCATACGCCCTTTTTGGACAACCAAGCAAGCTTGCAAAGGAAATCTGCACTACAAAGAAGTCTCACTTCCCCCCGGTCAAAAGGGCCATCTGAAAAAAGTGTAAAATCCAGAAAGGCAGGACAGGCCATGGAGAACTGGGAGCCTTGTTATGCTGATGGGCGGGATGTACATTGCCAACAGACACTCGGGAGAAGTGTATGGTGTTTCCTGAAACATCTAAAAAACAAAGCAACAGAGCCTAGGGCACTTCCACTTATGGTCCTATAGCTTAGGGAAATTAAAATCAAAAAGACACAGCCACCCCAAAGTTTGGGACGCCTCTGTTTACAAGAACCACGTTTACAGTACAAGTTCAACATCGCAGAAAGTGAAAAATGGATAAAGAAGTTGTGGTATTTACTTACAAAGCAATATCACTCAGCAATGAAATCTATGTCATCAGGCCCTTAGCAGCACAATGAGTGGATTCAGGTATGATGATTCTAACTGAAATAAGTCACACAGAAAAAGAAACATCATAAGCTATCAGTAATAAATGGAATGTAAACTTGGCTACACAGGAACAGAATTACAGAACAGAACAGGGTCTCAAATTTAGAAAACCAACTTATGCTTGCTTAAGTGGAAAGGTGAGTTGGGCTGCTGCATAAAACCAGAGATCGAAATGAGCACAGATAAACTTCCTTAAGCCAAATATGGAATAGACAAGAGCTACTCCTTGCTCAACGAAATGGACTCAACACCGCATATTAAACGCCTAAGAATGTACCTGACTCTTAAGTATCTTAAAACCTATGGATTGCTATGTCTCCGAAAGAGAATCAAGCATGTGTACAGGGACATAAACGCAGCAGTGATAGGATTGGAGAGGTTCGGTGAGCAAATGAAGACCCTTTGAAGTCATATTGCATGGTACCCATTCCACGGGTTTCAACTACCCAGGTTTAAGGTATTCTTCCTTCAGCTAAAACATGCATGTGGAACCTAGAGTATGATCAACCATGTGATCGGGAGACGTGTTCAAATATGTCTCAGTTTTCGTACCCTGGTACTCGGGTGCAACATTCCAGACGCTTTACTAACACTCTCCCGACTTGGAGAGTCAGTCCCTTTAACCTCCTGTTTGGCCCAGTTTGCAATTTCTGCGGAAGATGAACAGGAATAGCGAGAACCAATGAGAGACTAGCTGGAGGTGTCTGGACGGGCAAATTTAACTCTCATTTCCCACCAGGAAGCGGAATTAACCAAAGGCTCAGCGTGCCATGCCGGAACCAGATTAGGGCCTGAAGCCATCCTGCGGTGTTGCGGCCAGCTCAAAAGAAAGCGAGTTGAAGAAAGGAGCTCAGGGGCACTGTAATTCACAAACCTGCAGAGTTATAAATGACAGCTATCGTCCAAAAATATACTGAAGTAAGGCTGCCAAGAGCACTTGAAAGCGGGGCAGAATTGCAGGAAACCGATTTCAGGAGGTAGACTGGAATTGCATTGAAAGCATAGGAAAAGAGGCAGAACGTCCACAATGATGCACTTGGCCAAAAAGGGCGTATGCGTTTTTTCCTGAATATATTCAGGAAAAAACGCATACGCCCTTTTTGGCCAACCAAGCAAGCTTGCAAAGGAAATCTGCACTACAATGAAGTCTGACTTCCCCCCGGTCAAAAGGGCCATCTGAAAAAAGTGTAAAATCCAGAAAGGCAGGACAGGCCATGGAGAACTGGGAGCCTTGTTATGCTGATGGGCGGGATGTAAATTGCCAAAAGACACTCGGGAGAAGTGTATGGTGTTTCCTGAAACATCTAAGAAACAAAGCAACAGAGCCTAGGGCACTTCCACTTATGGTCCTATAGCTTAGGGAAATTAAAATCAAAAAGACACAGCCACCCCAATTTGGGACGCCTCTGTTTACAAGAACCTCGTTTACCGTACAAGTTCAATATCACAGAAAGTGAAAAATGGATAAAGAACTTGTGGTACTTACGTACAATGCAGTATCCCTCAGCAATGAAATCTATGTCATCAGGCCTGTAGCAGCATAATGAGTGGATTCAGGTACGATGATTCTAACTGAAATAAGTCACACAGAAAAAGAAACATCATAAGATATCAGTAATACACGGAATGTAAACTTGGCTACACAGGAACTGAATTACAGAACAGAACAGGGTCTCAAATTTAGAAAACCAACTTATGCTTGCTTAAGGGGAAAGGTGAGTTGGGGTGCTGCATAAAACCAGAGATTGAAATGAGCACAGATAAAGTTCCTTAAGCCAAATATGGAATAGACAAGAGCTACTCCTTGCTCAACGAAATGGACTCAACACCGCATATTAAACGCCTAAGAATGTACCTGACTAGTAAGTATCTTAAAACCTATGGATTGCTATGTCTCCGAAAGAGAATCAAGCATGTGTACAGGGGCATAAACGCAGCAGTGATAGGATTGGAGAGGTTCGGTTAGCAAATGAAGACCCTTTGAAGTCATATTGCATGGTACCCATTCCACGGGTTTCAACTACCCAGGTTTAAGGTATTCTTCCTTCAGCTAAAACATGCATGTGGAACCTAGAGTATGATCAACCATGTGATCGGGAGACGTGTTCAAATATGTCTCAGTTTTCGTACCCTGGTACTCGGGTGCAACATTCCAGACGCTTTAGTAACACTCTCCCGACTTGGAGAGTCAGTCCCTTTAACCTCCTGTTTGGCCCAGTTTGCAATTTCTGCGGAAGATGAACAGGAATAGCGAGAACCAATGAGAGACTAGCTGGAGGTGTCTGGACGGGCAAATTTAACTCTCATTTCCCACCAGGAAGAGGAACTAACCAAAGGCTCAGCGTGCCGTGCCGGAACCAGATTAGGGCCTGAAGCCATCCTGCGGTGTTGCGGCCAGCTCACAAGAAAACGAGTTGAAGAAAGGAGCTCAGGGGCACTGTAATTCACAAACCTGCAGAGTTATAAATGACAACTATCGTCCAAAAATATACTGAAGTAAGGCTGCCAAGAGGACTTGAAAGCGGGGCAGAATTGCAGGAAACCGATTTCAGGAGGTAGACTGGAATTGCATTGAAAGCATAGGAAAAGAGGCAGAACGTCCACAATGATGCACTTGGCCAAAAAGGGCGTATGCGTTTTTTCCTGAATATATTCAGGAAAAAACGCATACGCCCTTTTTGGCCAACCAAGCAAGCTTGCAAAGGAAATCTGCACTACAATGAAGTCTCACTTCCCCTCGGTCAAAAGGGCCATCTGAAAAAAGTGTAAAATTCAGAAAGGCAGGACAGGCCATGGAGAACTGGGAGCCTTGTTATGCTGATGGGCGGGATGTAAATTGCCAACAGACACTCGGGAGAAGTGTATGGTGTTTCCTGAACCATCTGAAAAACAAAGCAACAGAGCCTAGGGCACTTCCACTTATGGTCCTATAGCTTAGGGAAATTAAAATAAAAAAGACACAGCCACCCCGAAGTTTGGAACGGCTCTGTTTACAAGAACCTCGTTTACCATACAAGTTCAACATCGCAGAAAGTGAAAAATGGATAAAGAAGTTGTGGTATTTACTTACAAAGCAATATCACTCAGCAATGAAATCTATGTCATCAGGCCCGTAGCAGCACAATGAGTGGATTCAGGTATGATGATTCTAACTGAAATAAGTCACACAGAAAAAGAAGCATCATAAGATATCAGTAATACACGGAATGTAAACTTGGCTACACAGGAACTGAATTACAGAACAGAACAGGGTCTCAAATTTAGAAAACCAACTTATGCTTGCTTAAGGGGAAAGGTGAGTTGGGCTGCTGCATAAAACCAGAGATTGAAATGAGCACAGATAAAGTTCCTTAAGCCAAATATGGAATAGACAAGAGCTACTCCTTGCTCAACGAAATGGACTCAACACCACATATTAAACGCCTAAGAATGTACCTGACTAGTAAGTATCTTAAAACCTACGGATTGCTATGTCTCCGAAAGAGAATCAAGCATGTGTACAGGGGTATAAATGCAGCAGTGATAGGATTGGAGAGGTTCGGTGAGCAAATGAAGACCCTTTGAAGTCATATTGCATGATAACCTTTCCACGGGTCTCAACTACCCAGGTTTAAGGTATTCTTCCTTCAGCTAAAACATGCATGTGAAACCCAGAGTATGATCAACAGTGTGAATGGGAGCCGTGTTCAAATATGTCTCAGTTTTCCTCCCCTGGTACTCGGGTGCAACATTCCAGATGCTTTACTAACACTCTCCCCACTTGGAGAGTCAGCGCCTTTAACCTCCTGTTTGGCCCAGTTTGCAATTTCTGTGGAAGATGAACAGGAATAGGGAGAACCAATGAGAGACTAGGTGGAGGTGTCTGGACGGGCAAATTTAACTCTCATTTCCCACCAGGAAGAGGAACTAACCAAAGGCTCAGCGTGCCGTGCCGGAACCAGATTAGGGCCTGAAGCCATCCTGCGGTGTTGCGGCCAGCTCAAAAGAAAACGAGTTGAAGAAAGGAGCTCAGGGGCACTGTAATTCACAAACCTGCAGAGTTATAAATGACAGCTATCGTCCAAAAATATACTGAAGTAAGGCTGCCAAGAGGACTTGAAAGCGGGGCAGAATTGCAGGAAACCGATTTCAGGAGGTAGACTGGAATTGCATTGAAAGCATAGGAAAAGAGGCAGAACGTCCACAATGATGCACTTGGCCAAAAAGGGCGTATGCGTTTTTTCCTGAATATATTCAGGAAAAAACGCATACGCCCTTTTTGGCCAACCAAGCAAGCTTGCAAAGGAAATCTGCACTACAATGAAGTCTCACTTCCCCCCGGTCAAAAGGGCCATCTGAAAAAAGTGTAAAATCCAGAAAGGCAGGACAGGCCATGGAGAACTGGGAGCCTTGTTATGCTGATGGGCGGGATGTAAATTGCCAACAGACACTCGGGAGAAGTGTATGGTGTTTCCTGAAACATCTAAAAAACAAAGCAACAGAGCCTAGGGCACTTCCACTTATGGTCCTATAGCTTAGGGAAATTAAAATAAAAAAGACACAGCCACCCCGAAGTTTGGAACGGCTCTGTTTACAAGAACCTCGTTTACCATACAAGTTCAACATCGCAGAAAGTGAAAAATGGATATAGAAGTTGTGGTATTTACTTACAAAGCAATATCACTCAGCAATGAAATCTATGTCATCAGGCCCTTAGCAGCACAATGAGTGGATTCAGGTATGATGATTCTAACTGAAATAAGTCACACAGAAAAAGAAACATCATAAGATATCAGTAATACACGGAATGTAAACTTGGCTACACAGGAACTGAATTACAGAACAGAACAGGGTCTCAAATTTAGAAAACCAACTTATGCTTGCTTAAGGGGAAAGGTGAGTTGGGCTGCTGCATAAAACCAGAGATTGAAATGAGCACAGATAAAGTTCCTTAAGCCAAATATGGAATAGACAAGAGCTACTCCTTGCTCAACGAAATGGACTCAACACCACATATTAAACGCCTAAGAATGTACCTGACTAGTAAGTATCTTAAAACCTATGGATTGCTATGTCTCCGAAAGAGAATCAAGCATGTGTAGAGGGGTATAATGCAGCAGTGATAGGATTGGAGAGGTTCGGTGAGCAAATGAAGACCCTTTGAAGTCATATTGCATGGTACCCATTCCACGGGTTTCAACTCTCCAGGTTGAAGGTATTCTTCCTTCAGCTAAAACATGCATGTGGAACCCAGAGTATGATCAACCGTGTGAACGGGAGACCTGTTCAAATATGTCTCAGTTTTCCTCCCCTGGTACTCGGGTGCAACATTCCAGACGCTTTACTAACACTCTCCCCACTTGGAGAGTCAGCAACTTTAACCGCCTGTTTGGCCCAGTTTGCAATTTCTGCGGAAGATGAACAGGAATAGGGAGAACCAATGAGAGACTACTGGAGGTGTCTGGACGGGCAAATTTAACTCTCATTTCCCACCAGGAAGAGGAAATAACCAAAGGCTCAGCGTGCCGTGCCGGAACCAGATTAGGGCCTGAAGCCATCCTGCGGTGTTGCGGCCAGCTCAAAAGAAAGCGAGTTGAAGAAAGGAGCTCAGGGGCACTGTAATTCACAAACCTGCAGAGTTATAAATGACAGCTATCGTCCAAAAATATACTGAAGTAAGGCTGCCAAGAGGACTTGAAAGCGGGGTAGAATTGCAGGAAACCAATTTCAGGAGGTAGACTGGAATTGCATTGAAAGCATAGGAAAAGAGGCAGAACGTCCACAATGATGCACTTGGCCACAAAGGGCGTATGCGTTTTTTCCTGAATATATTCAGAAAAAAACGCATACGCACTTTTTGGCCAACCAAGCGAGCTTGCAAAGGAAATCTGCACTACAATGAAGTCTCACTTCCCCCCGGTCAAAAGGGCCATCTGAAAAAAGTGTAAAATCCAGAAAGGCAGGATAGGCCATGGAGAACTGGGAGCCTTGTTATGCTGATGGGTGGGATGTAAATTGCCAACAGACACTTGGGAGAAGTGTATGGTGTTTCCTGAAACATCTAAAAAACAAAGCAACAGAGCCTAGGGCACTTCCACATATGGTCCTATAGCTTAGGGAAATTAAAATCAAAAAGACACAGCCACCCCGAAGTTTGGAATGGCTCTGTTTACAAGAACCTCGTTTACAGTACAAGTTCAATATCACAGAAAGTGAAAAATGGATAAAGAACTTGTGGTACTTACGTACAATGCAGTATCACTCAGCAGTGAAATCTATGTCATCAGGCCCGTAGCAGCACAATGAGTGGATTCAGGTACGATGATTCTAACTGAAATAAGTCACACAGAAAAAGAAACATCATAAGATATCACTAATACACGGAATGTAAACTTGGCTACACAGGAACTGAATTACAGAACAGAACAGGGTCTCAAATTTAGAAAACCAACTTATGCTTGTTTAAGGGTAAAGGTGAGTTGGGGTGCTGCATAAAACCAGAGATTGAAATGAGCACAGATAAAGTTCCTTAAGCCAAATATGGAATAGACAAGAGCTACTCCTTGCTCAACGAAATGGACTCAACACCGCATATTAAACGCCTAAGAATGTACCTGACTCTTAAGTATCTTAAAACCTATGGATTGCTATGTCTCCGAAAGAGAATCAAGCATGTGTACAGGGACATAAACGCAGCAGTGATAGGATTGGAGAGGTTCGGTGAGCAAATGAAGACCTTTGAAGTCATATTGCATGGTACCCATTACACGGGTTTCAACTCTCCAGGTTTAAGGTTTTCTTCCTTCAGCTAAAACATGCATATGGAACCCAGAGTATGATCAACCGTGTGAACGGGAGACGTGTTCAAATATGTCTCAGTTTTCCTCCCCTGGTACTCGGGTGCAACATTCCAGACGCTTTACTAACACTCACCCCACTTGGAGAGTCAGCGCCTTTAACCTCCTGTTTGGCCCAGTTTGCAATTTCTGCGGAAGATGAACAGGAATAGGGAGAACCAATGAGAGACTAGCTGGAGGTGTCTGGACGGGCAAATTTAACTCTCATTTCCCACCAGGAAGAGGAAATAACCAAAGGCTCAGCGTGCCGTGCCGGAACCAGATTAGGGCCTGAAAGCATCCTGCGGTGTTGCGGCCAGCTCACTAGAAAACGAGTTGAAGAAAGGAGCTCAGGGGCACTGTAATTCACAAACCTGCAGAGTTATAAATGACAACTATCATCCAACAATATACTGAAGTAAGGCTGCCAAGAGGATTTGAAAGCGGGGCAGAATTGCAGGAAACCGATTTCAGGAGGTAGACTGGAATTGCATTGAAAGCATAGGAAAAGAGGCAGAACGTCCACAATGATGCACTTGGTCAAAAAGGGAGTATGCGTTCTTTTCCTGAATATATTCAGGAAAAAACGCATACGCCCTTTTTGGCCAACCAAGCAAGCTTGCAAAGGAAATCTGCACTACAATGAAGTCTCACTTCCCCCCGGTCAAAAGGGCCATCTGAAAAAAGTGTAAAATCCAGAAAGGCAGGACAGGCCATGGAGACCTGGGAGCCTTGTTATGCTGATGGGCGGGATGTAAATTGCCAACAGACACTCGGGAGAAGTGTATGGTGTTTCCTGAAACATCTAAGAAACAAAGCAACAGAGCCTAGGGCACTTTTACTTATGGTCCTATAGCTTAGGGAAATTAAAATCAAAAAGATACAGCCACCCCAATGTTTGGGACGCCTCTGTTTAGAAGAACATCGTTTACCGTACAAGTTCAATATCACAGAAAGTGAAAAATGGATAAAGAACTTGTGGTACTTACGTACAATGCAGTATCACTCAGCAATGAAATCTATGTCATCAGGCCCGTAGCAGCATAATGAGTGGATTCAGGTATGATGATTCTAACTGAAATAAGTCACACAGAAAAAGAAACATCATAAGATATCACTAATACACGGAATGTAAACTTGGCTACACAGGAACTGAATTCCAAAACAGAACAGCGTCTCCAATTTAGAAAACCAACTTATGCTTGCTTAAGGGGAAAGGTGAGTTGGGGTGCTGCATAAAACCAGAGATTGAAATGAGCACAGATAAAGTTCCTTAAGCCAAATATGGAATAGACAAGAGCTACTGCTTGCTCAACGAAATGGACTCAACACCGCATATTAAACTCCTAAGAATGTACCTGACTAGTAAGTATCTTAAAACCTATGGATTGCTATGTCTCCAAAAGAGAATCAAGCGTGTGTACAGGGGCATAAACGCAGCAGTGATAGGATTGGAGAGGTTCGGTGAGCAAATGAAGACCCTTTGAAGTCAATTTGCATGGTACCCATTCCACGGGTCTCAACTACCCAGGTTTAAGGTATTCTTCCTTCAGCTAAAACATGCATGTGGAACCCAGAGTATGATCAACCATGTGATCGGGAGACGTTTTCAAATATGTCTCAGTTTTCGTACCCTGGTACTCGGGTGCAACATTCCAGAGGCTTTACTAACACTCTCCCGACTTTGAGAGTCAGCCTCTTTAACCTCCTGTTTGGCCCAGTTTGCAATTTCTGCGGAAGATGAACAGGAATAGGGAGAACCAATGAGAGAGTAGCTGGAGGTGTCTGGACGGGCAAATTTAACTCTCATTTCCCACCAGGAAGAGGAATTAACCAAAGGCTCAGCATGCCGTGCCAGAACCAGATTAGGGCCTGAAGCCATCCTGCGCTGTTGCGGCCAGCTCACAAGAAAGAGAGTTGAAGAAAGGAGCTCAGGGGCACTGTAATTCACAAACGTGCAGAGTTATAAATGACAGCTATCGTCCAAAAATATACTGAAGTAAGGCTGCCAAGAGGACTTGAAAGCGGGGCAGAATTGCAGGAAACCGATTTCAGGAGGTAGACTGGAATTGCATTGAAAGCATAGGAAAAGAGGCAGAACGTCCACAATGATGCACTTGTCCAAAAAGGGCGTATGCGTTTTTTCCTGAATATATTCAGGAAAAAACGCATATGCCCTTTTTGGCCAACCAAGCAAACTTGCAAAGGAAATCTGCACTACAATGAAGTCTCACTTCCCCCCGGTCAAAAGAGCCATCTGAAAAAGTGTAAAATCCAGAAAGGCAGGACAGGCCATGGAGAACTGGGAGCCTTGTTATGCTGATGGGCGGGATGTAAATTGCAAACAGACACTCGGGAGAAGTGTATGGTGTTTCCTGAAACATCTAAGAAACAAAGCAACAGAGCCTAGGGCACTTCCACTTATGGTCCTATAGCTTAGGGAAATTAAAATCAAAAAGACACAGCCACCCCAATTTGGGACGCCTCTGTTTACAAGAACCTCGTTTACCGTACAAGTTCAATATCACAGAAAGTGAAAAATGGATAAAGAACTTGTGGTACTTACGTACAATGCAGTATCCCTCAGCAATGAAATCTATGTCATCAGGCCTGTAGCAGCATAATGAGTGGATTCAGGTACGATGATTCTAACTGAAATAAGTCACACAGAAAAAGAAACATCATAAGATATCAGTAATACACGGAATGTAAACTTGGCTACACAGGAACTGAATTACAGAACAGAACAGGGTCTCAAATTTAGAAAACCAACTTATGCTTGCTTAAGGGGAAAGGTGAGTTGGGGTGTTGCATAAAACCAGAGATTGAAATGAGCACAGATAAAGTTCCTTAAGCCAATATGGAATAGACAAGAGCTACTCCTTGCTCAACGAAATGGACTCAACACCGCATATTAAACTCCTAAGAATGTACCTGACTAGTAAGTATCTTAAAACCTATGGATTGCTATGTCTCCAAAAGAGAATCAAGCGTGTGTACAGGGGCATAAACGCAGCAGTGATAGGATTGGAGAGGTTCGGTGAGCAAATGAAGACCCTTTGAAGTCATATTGCATGGTACCCATTCCACGGGTTTCAACTATCCAGGTTTAAGGTATTCTTCCTTCAGCTAAAACATGCATGTGGAACCTAGAGTATGATCAAACATGTGATCGGGAAATGTGTTCAAATATGTCTCAGTTTTCGTACCCTGGTACTCGGGTGCAACATTCCAGACGCTTTACTAACACTCTCCCGACTTGGAGAGTCAGTCCCTTTAACCTCCTGTTTGGCCCAGTTTGCAATTTCTGCTGAAGATGAACAGGAATAGCGAGAACCAATGAGAGACTAGCTGGAGGTGTCTGGACGGGCAAATTTAACTCTCATTTCCCACCAGGAAGCGGAATTAACCAAAGGCTCAGCGTGCCGTGCCGGAACCAGAATAGGGCCTGAAGCCATCCTGCGGTGTTGCGGCCAGCTCAAAAGAAAGCGAGTTGAAGAAAGGAGCTCAGGGGCACTGTAATTCACAAACCTGCAGAGTTATAAATGACAGCTATCGTCCAAAAATATACTGAAGTAAGGCTGCCAAGAGGACTTGAAAGCGGGGCAGAATTGCAGGAAACCGATTTCAGGAGGTAGACTGGAATTGCATTGAAAGCATAGGAAAAGAAGCAGAACGTCCACAATGATGCACTTGGCCAAAAAGGGCGTATGCGTTTTTTCCTGAATATATTCAGAAAAAAATGCATACGCCCTTTTTGGCCAACCAAGCAAGCTTGCAAAGGAAATCTGCACTACAATGAAGTCTCACTTCCCCCCGGTCAAAAGGGCCATCTGAAAAAAGTCTAAAATCCAGAAAGGCAGGACAGGCCATGGAGAACTGGGAGCCTTGTTATGCTGATGGGCAGGATGTAAATTGCCAACAGACACTCGGGAGAAGTGTATGGTGTTTCCTGAAACATCTAAAAAACAAAGCAACAGAGCCTAGGGCACTTCCACTTATGGTCCTATAGCTTAGGGAAATTAAAATCAAAAAGACACAGCCTCCCCGAAGTTTGGAACGGCTCTGTTTACAAGAACCTCGTTTACAGTACAAGTTCAACATCGCAGAAAGTGAAAAATGGATAAAGAATTTGCGGTATTTACTTACAAAGCAATATCACTCAGCAATGAAATCTATGTCATCAGGCCCTTAGCAGCACAATGAGTGGATTCAGGTATGATGATTCTAACTGAAATAAGTCACACAGAAAAAGAAACATCATAAGATATCAGTAATACATGGAATGTAAACTTGGCCAAACAGGAACTGAATTACAGAACAGAACAGGGTCTCAAATTTAGAAAACCAACTTATGCTTGCTTAAGGGTAAAGGTGAGTTGGGGTGCTGCATAAAACCAGAGATTGAAATGAGCACAGATAAAGTTCCTTAAGCCAAATATGGAATAGACAAGAGCTACTCCTTGCTCAACGAAATGGACTCAACACCGCATATTAAACGCCTAAGAATGTACCTGACTAGTAAGTATCTTAAAACCTATGGATTGCTATGTGTCCAAAAGAGAATCAAGCATGTGTACAGGGGCATAAACACAGCAGTGATAGGATTGGAGAGGTTCGGTGAGCAAATGAAGACCCTTTGAAGTCATATTGCATGGTACCCATTCCACGGGTTTCAACTACCCACGTTTAAGGTATTCTTCCTTCAGCTAAAACATGCATGTGGAACCCAGAGTATGATCAACCGTGTGAACGGGAGACTTGTTCAAATATGTCTCAGTTTTCCTCCCCTGGTACTCGGGTGCAACATTCCAGATGCTTTACTAACACTCTCCCCACTTGGATAGTCAGCCTTTAACCTCCTGTTTAGCCCAGTTTGCAATTTCTGCGGAAGATGAACAGGAATAGTGAGAACCAATGAGAGACTAGCTGGAGGTGTCTGGACGGGCAAATTTAACTCTCATTTCCCAACAGGAAGAGGAACTAACCAAAGGCTCAGCGTGCCGTGCCGGAACCAGATTAGGGCCTGAAGCCATCCTGCGGTGTTGTGGCCAGCTCAAAAGAAAGCGAGTTGAAGAAAGGAGCTCAGGGGCACTGTAATTCACAAACCTGCAGAGTTATAAATGACAGCTATCGTCCAAAAATATACTGAAGTAAGGCTGCCAAGAGGACTTGAAAGTGAGGCAGAATTGCAGGAAACCGATTTCAGGATGTAGACTGGAATTGCATTGAAAGCACAGGAAAAGAGGCAGAACGTCCACAATGATGCACTTGGCCAAAAAGGGCGTATGCGTT
Organism: Globicephala melas; assembly: GCF_963455315.2. Lineage (NCBI taxonomy): Eukaryota > Metazoa > Chordata > Mammalia > Artiodactyla > Delphinidae > Globicephala > Globicephala melas. The sequence continues at coordinate 400,424 of NW_027207291.1, forward strand.
TTTTCCTGAATATATTCAGGAAAAAACGCATACGCCCTTTTTGGCCAACCAAGCAAGCTTGCAAAGGAAATCTGCACTACAATGAAGTCTCACTTCCTCCCGGTCAAAAGGGCCATCTGAAAAAAGTGTAAAATCCAGAAAGGCAGGACAGGCCATGGAGAACTGGGAGCCTTGTTATGCTGATGGGCGGGATGTAAATTGCCAACAGACACTCGGGAGAAGTGTATGGTGTTTCCTGAAACATCCAGAAAACAAAGCAACAGAGCATAGGGCACTTCCACTTATGGTCATATAGCTTAGGGAAATTAAAATCAAAAAGACACAGCCACCCCAATGTTTGGGACGCCTCTGTTTACAAGAACCTCGTTTACCGTACAAGTTCAATATCACAGAAAGTGAAAAATGGATAAAGAACTTGTGGTACTTATGTACAATGAAGTATCACTCAGCAATGAAATCTATGTCATCAGGCCCGTAGCAGCATAATGAGTGGATTCAGGTACGATGATTCTAACTGAAATAAGTCACACAGAAAAAGAAACATCATAAGATATCACTAATACACGGAATGTAAACTTGGCTACACAGGAACTGAATTACAGAACAGAACAGGGTCTCAAATTTAGAAAACCAACTTATGCTTGCTTAAGGGGAAAGGTGAGTTGGGGTGCTGCATAAAACCAGAGATTGAAATGAGCACAGATAAAGTTCCTTAAGCCAAATATGGAATAGACAAGAGCTACTCCTTGCTCAACGAAATGGACTCAACACCGCATATTAAACGCCTAAGAATGTACCTGACTAGTAAGTATCTTAAAACCTATGGATTGCTATGTCTCAGAAAGAGAATCAAGCATGTGTACAGGGGCATAAACGCAGCAGTGATAGGATTGGAGAGGTTCGGTGAGCAAATGAAGATCCTTTGAAGTCATATTGCATGGTACCCATTCCACGGGTCTCAACTACCCAAGTTTAAGGTACTCTTCCTTCAGCTAAAACATGCATGTGAAACCCAGAGTATGATCAACAGTGTGAACGGGAGACGTGTTCAAATATGTCTCAGGTTTCCTCCCCTGGTACTCGGGTGCAACATTCCAGACGCTTTACTAACACTCTCCCCACTTGGAGAGTCACCGCCTTTAACCTCCTGTTTGGCCCAGTTTGCAATTTCTGCGGAAGATGAACAGGAATAGGGAGAACCAATGAGAGACCAGGCAGAGGTGTCTGGACGGGCAAATTTAACTCTCATTTCCCACCAGGAAGAGGAACTAACCAAAGGCTCAGCGTGCCGTGCCGGAACCAGATTAGGGCCTGAAGCCATCCTGCGGTGTTGCGGCCAGCTCAAAAGAAAGCGAGTTGAAGAAAGGAGCTCAGGGGCACTGTAATTCACAAACCTGCAGAGTTATAAATGACAGCTATCGTCCAAAAATATACTGAAGTAAGGCTGCCAAGAGGACTTGAAAGCGGGGCAGAATTGCAGGAAACCGATTTCAGGAGGTAGACTGGAATTGCATTGAAAGCATAGGAAAAGAGGCAGAACGTCCACAATGATGCACTTGGCCAAAAAGGGCGTATGCGTTTTTTCCTGAATATATTCAGGAAAAAACGCATACGCCCTTTTTGGCCAACCAAGCAAGCTTGCAAAGGAAATCTGCACTACAATGAAGTCTCACTTCCCCCCCCCCCCCGGTCAAAAGGGCCATCTGAAAAAAGTGTAAAATCCAGAAAGGCAGGACAGGCCATGGAGAACTGGGAGCCTTGTTATGCTGATGGGCGGGATGTCAATTGCCAACAGACACTCGGGAGAAGTGTATGGTGTTTCCTGAAACATCTAAAAAACAAAGCAACAGAGCCTAGGGCACTTCCACTTATGGTCCTATAGCTTAGGGAAATTAAAATCAAAAAGACACAGCCACCCCAAAGTTTGGGACGCCTCTGTTTACAAGAACCTTGTTTACAGTACAAGTTCAACATCGCAGAAAGTGAAAAATGGATAAAGAAGTTGCGGTATTTACTTACAAAGCAATATCACTCAGCAATGAAATCTATGTCATCAGGCCCTTAGCAGCACAATGAGTGGATTCAGGTATGATGATTCTAACTGAAATAAGTCACACAGAAAAAGAAACATCATAAGATATCAGTAATACATGGAATGTAAACTTGGCCAAACAGGAACTGAATTACAGAACAGAACAGGGTCTCAAATTTAGAAAACCAACTTATGCTTGCTTAAGGGGAAAGGTGAGTTGGGGTGCTGCATAAAACCAGAGATTGAAATGAGCACAGATAAAGTTCCTTAAGCCAAATATGGAATAGACAAGAGCTACTCCTTGCTCAACGAAATGGACTCAACACCCCATATTAAACGCCTAAGAATGTACCTTACTAGTAAGTATCTTAAAACCTATGGATTGCTATGTCTCCAAAAGAGAATCAAGCGTGTGTACAGGGGCATAAACGCAGCAGTGATAGGATTGGAGAGGTTCGGTGAGCAAATGAAGACCCTTTGAAGTCATATTGCATGGTACCCATTCCACGGGTTTCAACTACCCAGGTTTAAGGTATTCTTCCTTCAGCTAAAACATGCATGTGGAACCTAGAGTATGATCAACCATGTGATCGGGAGACGTGTTCAAATATGTCTCAGTTTTCGTACCCTGGTACTCGCGTGCAACATTCCAGACACTTTACTAACACTCTCCCGACTTGGAGAGTCAGTCCCTTTAACCTCCTGTTTGGCCCAGTTTGCAATTTCTGCGGAAGATGAACAGGAATAGGGAGAACCAATGAGAGACTAGCTGGAGGTGTCTGGACGGGCAAATTTAACTCTCATTTCCCACCAGGAAGAGGAATTAACCAAAGGCTCAGCGTGCCGTGCCGGAACCAGATTAGGGCCTGAAGCCATCCTGTGGTGTTGCGGCCAGGTCACAAGAAAGCGAGTTGAAGAAAGGAGCTCAGGGGCACTGTAAATCACAAACCTGCAGAGTTATAAATGACAGCTATCGTCCAAAAATATACTGAAGTAAGGCTGCCAAGAGGACTTGAAAGCGGGGCAGAATTGCAGGAAACCGATTTCAGGAGGTAGACTGGAATTGCATTGAAAGCATAGGAAAAGAGGCAGAACGTCCACAATGATGCACTTGGCCAAAAAGGGCGTATGCGTTTTTTCCTGAATATATTCAGGAAAAAACGCATACGCCCTTTTTGGCCAAGCAAGCAAACTTGCAAAGGAAATCTGCACTACAATGAAGTCTCACTTCCCCCCGGTCAAAAGGGCCATCTGAAAAAAGTGTAAAATCCAGAAAGGCAGGACAGGCCATGGAGAACTGGGAGCCTTGTTATGCTGATGGGCGGGATGTAAATTGCCAACAGACACTCGGGAGAAGTGTATGGTGTTTCCTGAAACATCTAAAAAACAAAGCAACAGAGCCTAGGGCACTTCCACTTATGGTCCTATAGCTTAGGGAAATTAAAATCAAAAACACACAGCCACCCCGAAGTTTGGAACGGCTCTGTTTAGAAGAACCTCGTTTACAGTACAAGTTCAACATCGCAGAAAGTGAAAAATGGATAAAGAACTTGTGGTACTTACGTACAATGCAGTATCACTCAGCAATGAAATCTATGTCATCAGGCCCTTAGCAGCACAATGAGTGGATTCAGGTATGATGATTCTAACTGAAATAAGTCACACAGAAAAAGAAACATCATAAGATATCAGTAATACACGGAATGTAAACTTGGCTACACAGGAACTGAATTCCAATACAGAACAGGGTCTCAAATTTAGAAAACCAACTTATGCTTGCTTAAGGGGAAAGGTGAGTTGGGGTTCTGCATAAAACCAGAGATTGAAATGAGCACAGATAAAGTTCCTTAAGCCAAATATGGAATAGACAAGAGCTACTCCTTGCTCAACGAAATGGACTCAACACCGCATATTAAACGCCTAAGAATGTACCTGACTAGTAAGTATCTTAAAACCTATGGATTGCTATGTCTCCAAAAGAGAATCAAGCGTGTGTACAGGGGCATAAACGCAGCAGTGATAGGATTGGAGAGGTTCGGTGAGCAAATGAAGACCCTTTGAAGTCATATTGCATGGTACCCATTCCACGGGTTTCAACTACCCACGTTTAAGGTATTCTTCCTTCAGCTAAAACATGCATGTGGAACCCAGAGTATGATCAACCGTGTGAACGGGAGACCTGTTCAAGTATGTCTCAGTTTTCCTCCCCTGGTACTCGGGTGCAACATTCCAGACGCTTTACTAACACTCTCCCCACTTGGAGAGTCAGCCTTTAACCTCCTGTTTAGCCCAGTTTGCAATTTCTGTGGAAGATGAACAGGAATAGGGAGAACCAATGAGAGACTAGCTGGAGGTGTCTGGACGGGCAAATTTAACTCTCATTTCCCACCAGGAAGAGGAAATAACCAAAGGCTCAGCGTGCCGTGCCGGAACCAGATTAGGGCCTGAAGCCATCCTGCGGTGTTGCGGCCAGCTCAAAAGAAAGCGAGTTGAAGAAAGGAGCTCAGGGGCACTGTAATTCACAAACCTGCAGAGTTATAAATGACAGCTATCGTCCAAAAATATACTGAAGTAAGGCTGCCAAGAGGACTTGAAAGTGGGGCAGAATTGCAGGAAACCGATTTCAGGAGGTAGACTGGAATTGCATTGAAAGCATAGGAAAAGAGGCAGAACGTCCACAAGTATGCACTTGGCCAAAAAGGGCGTATGCGTTTTTTCCTGAATATATTCAGAAAGGCAGGACAGGCCATGGAGAACTGGGAGCCTTGTTATGCTGATGGGCGGGATGTCAATTGCCAACAGACACTCGGGAGAAGTGTATGGTGTTTCCTGAAACATCCAAAAAACAAAGCAACAGAGCCTAGGGCACTTCCACTTATGGTCCTATAGCTTAGGGAAATTAAAATCAAAAAGACACAGCCACCCCAAAGTTTGGGACGCCTCTGTTTACAAGAACCTCGTTTACCGTACAAGTTCAATATCACAGAAAGTGAAAAATGGATAAAGAACTTGTGGTACTTACGTACAATGCAGTATCACTCAGCAATGAAATCTATGTCATCAGGCCCGTAGCAGCATAATGAGTGGATTCAGGTACGATGATTGTAACTGAAATAAGTCACACAGAAAAAGAAACATCATAAGTTATCACTAATACACGGAATGTAAACTTGGCTACACAGGAACTGAATTCCAAAACAGAACAGGGTCTCAAATTTAGAAAACCAACTTCTGCTTGCTTAAGGGGAAAGGTGAGTTGGGGTGCTGCATAAAACCAGAGATTGAAATGAGCACAGATAAAGTTCCTTAAGCCAAATATGGAATAGGCAAGAGCTACTCCTTGCTCAACGAAATGGACTCAAGACCCCATATTAAACGCCTAAGAATGTACCTGACTAGTAAGTATCTTAAAACCTATGGATTGCTATGTCTCCGAAAGAGAATCAAGCATGTGTACAGGGGCATAAACGCAGCAGTGATAGGATTGGAGAGGTTCGGTGAGCAAATGAAGACCCTTTGAAGTCATATTTCATGGTACCCATTCCACGGGTTTCAACTACCCAGGTTTAAAGTATTCTTCCTTCAGCTAAAACATGCATGTGGAACCCAGAGTATGATCAACCGTGTGAACAGGAGACGTGTTCAAATATGTCTCAGTTTTCCTCCCCTGGTACTCGGGTGCAACATTCCAGACGCTTTACTAACACTCTCCCCACTTGGAGAGCCAGCGCCTTTAACCTCCTGTTTGGCCCAGTTTGCAATTTCTGCGGAAGATGAACAGGAATAACGAGAACAAATGAGAGACTAGCTGGAGGTGTCTGGACGGGCAAATTTAACTCTCATTTCCCACCAGGAAGAGGAATTAACCAAAGGCTCAGCGTGCCGTGCCGGAACCAGTTAGGGCCTGAAACCATCCTGCGGTGTTGCGGCCAACTCACAAGAAAGCGAGTTGAAGAAAGGAGCTCAGGGGCACTGTAATTCACAAACCTGCAGAGTTATAAATGACAGCTATCGTCCAAAAATATACTGAAGTAAGGCTGCCAAGAGGACTTGAAAGCGGGGCAGAATTGCAGGAAACCGATTTCAGGAGGTAGACTGGAATTGCATTGAAAGCATAGGAAAAGAGGCAGAACGTCCACAATGATGCACTTGGCCAAAAAGGGCGTATGCGTTTTTTCCTGAATATATTCAGGAAAAAACGCATACGCCCTTTTTGGCCAACCAAGCAAGCTTGCAAAGGAAATCTGCACTACAATGAAGTCTCACTTCCCCCCGGTCAAAAGGGCCATCTGAAAAAAGTGTAAAATCCAGAAAGGCAGGACAGGCCATGGAGAACTGGGAGCCTTGTTATGCTGATGGGCGGGATGTAAATTGCCAACAGACACTCGGGAGAAGTGTATGGTGTTTCCTGAAACATCTAAAAAACAAAGCAACAGAGCCTAGGGCACTTCCACTTATGGTCCTATAGCTTAGGGAAATTAAAATCAAAAAGACACAGCCACCCCAAAGTTTGGGAGGCCTCTGTTTACAAGAACCTCGTTTACCGTACACGTTCAACATCGCAGAAAGTGAAAAATGGATAAAGAAGTTGTGGTATTTACTTACAAAGCAATATCACTCAGCAATGAAATCTATGTCATCAGGCCCTTAGCAGCACAATGAGTGGATTCAGGTATGATGATTCTAACTGAAATAAGTCACACAGAAAAAGAAACATCATAAGATATCACTAATACACGGAATGTAAACTTGGCTACACAGGAACTGAATTCCAAAACAGAACAGGGTCTCAAATTTAGAAAACCAACTTATGCTTGCTTAAGGGGAAAGGTGAGTTGGGGTGCTGCATAAAACCAGAGATTGAAATGAGCACAGATAACGTTCTATAAGGCAAATATGGAATAGACAAGAGCTACTCCTTGCTCAACGAAATGGACTCAACACCCCATATTCAACGCCTAGGAATATACCTGCCTAGTAAGAATCATAAAAGCAATGGATTTATATATCTCTGTAAGAGAATCAAGAGTGTGTACAGCGGCATTAAAGCAGTGAAAATCAGCTAAATCCCATATTAAAAATAAATTTCTTAAACAAAACACAATGACAGTGAAATAGAGAGCAATACTTAAGTAATTCATTCAAGGCTTCTGATGCAACCTGCATTTACCATATCTACACCCAGAGCTGGGTGACACATAAGGCTGGACACTTGGGGCTCATAAGATTGGTGAGGTTCGGTGAGCAAATGCAGACCCTTTGAAGTCATATTGCATGGTACCCATTCCATGGGTCTCAACTCTCCAGGTTTAAGGGATTCTTCCTTTAGCTAAAACATGCATGTGGAACCCAGAGTATGATCCACCGTGTAATCGAGAAACGTGTTCAAATGTGTCTCACTTTTCGTTCCCTGGTACTCGGGTGCAACATTCCAGACACTTTACTAACACTCTCCCGACTTGGAGAGTCAGTCCCTTTAACCTCCTGTTTGGCTCAGTTTGCAATTTCTGCGGAAGATGAACAGGAATAGGGAGAACCAATGAGAGACTAGCTGGAGGTGTCTGGACGGGCAAATTTAACTCTCATTTCCCACAGGGAACAGGAATAAACCAAAGGCTCAGCATGCCGTGCCGGAACCAGATTAGGGCCTGAAGCAATCCTGCGGTGTTGTGGCCAGCTCAAAAGAAAGCGAGTTGAAGAAAGGAGCTCAGGGGCACTGTAATTCACAAACCTGCAGATTTATAAATGACAGCTATTGTCCGAAAATATACTGAAGTAGGGCTGCCAAGAGGACTTGAATGCGGGGCAGAATTGCAGGAAACCGATTTCAGGAGGAATCGGAATTGGATTGCATTTAAAACACAGGAAAAGAGGAAGAACTTCGACAATGATGCACTTGGTCAAAAAGGGCGTATGTGTTTTTTCCTGAATATATTCAGGAAAAAACGCATACGCCCTTTTTGGCCAACCAAGCAAGCTTGCAAAGGAAATCTGCACTACAATGAAGTCTCACTTCCCCCCGGTCAAAAGGGCCATCTGAAAAAAGTGTAAAATCCAGAAAGGCAGAACAGGCCACGGAGAACTGGGAGCCTTGTTATGCTGATGGGCGGGATGTAAATTCCCAACAGCCGCTCTGTAGAAGTGTATGGTGTTTCCTGAAACATCTAAAAAACAAAGCAACAGAGCCTAGGGCACTTCCACTTATGGTCCTATAGCTTAGGGAAATTAAAATCAAAAAGACACAGCCACCCCAAAATTTGGGACGGCTCTTTTTACAGGAATCTCTTCTGCGGCACAAGTTAAATATCCCAGAGAGCAAATAATGGATAAAGAAGTTGCGGTACTTATGTACAACAGAATACCACTCAGCAATGAAATCTATGTCACCAGGCCCGTACCAGCATAATGAGTGGATTGAGGCACGATGATTCTAAGTGAAATAAGTCACACAGAAAAAGAAACATCATAAGGTATCACTAATACACGGAATGTGAACTTGGCTACACATGAACTGAATTACAAAACAGAACAGGGTCTCAAATTTAGAAAACCAACTTATGCTTGCTTAAGGGGGAAGGTGAGTTGGGGTGCTGCATAAAAGCAGAGTTTGAAATTAGCACAGATACCGTTCCATAAGCCAAATATGTAATAGACAAGGCCTACCCCTTGCTCAACGAAATGGATTCAACAATGAGGTATCACCTCACACCTGGTAGAATAAGCATCATAGAAAATCTACAAACAAAAAATGCTGGAAAGGGTGTGGAGAAAAGGAACCCTCTTCCACTATTGTTGGGAATATAAATTGATACAGTCATTATGGAGAACAATATGGAATTTCTTAAGAAACTAACAATAGAATTACCATATGATACAGCAATCCCAGTACTGGACATATACCCAGACAAAACCATAAATCAAAAAGAGTCATTCACCGCAATGCTCATTGCATCACTATTTACAATATCGAGGTAATGGAAGCAACCTAAATGCCCACAGACAGACGAATGCATAAAGCTGTGGTACATATATAAAATGGAATATTACTAAGCCATGAAAAGGAATGAAATTGGGTCATTTGTAGAGACGTCGATGGATCTAGAGACTGTCATACAGAGTGAAGTAAGTCAGAAAGAGAAAAACAAATCTTGTATATTCATGCATATATGTGGAACCTAGAAAAACTGTACAGATTAACCATTTTGCAAGGCATAAATAGAGCAACAGATGTAGACAACAAACGTATGGACAACAAGGGGGGAAAGCTGTTGGGGGGGTGGTGGTGGGAGGAGTTGAGAGACTGGGATTGGCATGTATACATTTATATGTATAAAATAGATAACCAATAAGAACCTGCTGTATAAAAATATAAAATAAAATTCAAAATTAAAAAGAAATAAAATTTAAAAAATAAAACAGAAAAAACAATTATTCCCTGCACATACATGTATTTATATGAATAAATTATTTCCATGCTTATATCTGTAAATACAAAAAAGAGGAATAAAATCTACCTTGAACCAAAAACGAAAAAGAGAAAAAAACACAGAACCCACCAGTTACACAGAGGAAAACCGTATCAGGGTACTTGCTCCAGTTGTAAACAATTCTGAAGTTGGTCAGTGGTGGGGAATCGTCTCCCATTCAGCCAGCAGCCCCCACGCAACAAGCGTCCTCATTGCAAAGCTGGGACACCGTGCCGAGGCATCTGTGAGTAAACGTGAGCTGAGCCCCAGGCCAGTTGCTGCTGAACTATTCCCACCCGTCCCAGGTAAAACACCTGAATATATACAAGGACTTGAAAGCCTAGAGGAAGGGCCATAGAGCCACACGAGTGACAGCATGCCGGCCGACTTGGTGCCTGCAGGCCAGCCAGGATGGTCCTGGCCCTGGGTGCTCTTCTGGAAGATTTCCATTTCCCTGCCTGAGATACCCGTCCTGTCCCTGCCCCCACTGCTTTTTTCCTTCCTCACCTCTGCCCAGGGAGAAATTCCAGCAGCAGGTATGGGTGACACATCCTCTTCTTTAGCAGGTGGCAACCTGGCAACTGCTGCAGAAAGTCCAGCAGAGCCCCACTCACACTGGGCCACCCACAAAGCCGTGGCCTCTCACTCCCTCCCACCAGCCCAGCCCCGAGACTGCTGACAGGGCAGAGAAAATGGCGTCAGGCACGGCTGCAGGGGCTCTTGCTGCCTGGAGTGGTATTTATATTGATCTCAACCCAGGCACACCTGGGGAGGGCTGGCCGGCACGGTAAGGCTGCCCAGGTCAGCCAATCATCACCCCTCAGGGGCTCACAGTTGCAGAAAATGGAACTTGCTGAACCGGCCAGGTCCAAGGAACAGGTGTGGGCTCCTGAGAGTCAGGATAGACAAGGGACTGCAGCTTTGGCTTGTTTTCTAATCATTTTATCTGGCCCATGAGTGGGAGACAACTTCAAGAAAACCCTCTCCTAATGAGAGGAACCCAGGAGTCAGGGAGAGGAGGGGTGGGTGGTGGTTGGAGACAGAGGCCTGGTGCCCCGGGTGCAGTGGAAGTCTCTGGAAGACCAGGTGGAGGGAGGCCTCACGGAGTGATGCCCAGGGTCACAGACCTGTCGCAGCTGCTGTTTGTTAGTTCAAGTCCTGCTCTGAGGTGCTCTGTGTCAGCTCTGAGCGACAGGTGAACTGGGGGTGCTCTGCAATGAGGGCTATGTGCACGGTTCCTGTGTGCCCAGCCCTGCCACGGTACCTGCAAGGGTAGCTCTGTATCCTGGGAGGGGCCTGATCACAAGAGCCCCGTGGGCTGGGGTGGGGGTGGGGTACCTGCCCAGGTGAGCTCCATATTCTGCGATTGGTCTGACCACGAGAGCCCCATGGGCTGCTGGGGACCTGGTAAAGGATGTCAGGACAGTCAGTGAAGCCACCGAGGATATACCTCCAGTTGCTCCTAATTCCTACACCCTGCTGGTCATTCTACCAACCACCAGGACATGGTATTCTGTATTAGTCTTCAATGATGCCTTCTTTTGTATTCCATTAGTCCCAGAGTCACAAGAAATTTTGGCTTGTGAGTGGCAGGACTCAACATACAACTAAAACAATACTTCCGGGCCGTCTGGCCCCAAGGGTGCAAAAATTCCCACACCGTCTTTGGGGAAAGCTTAGCTAAAGACCTAAAAGTTCTACCTCTGGAAAAGGAAACCCTCCTTCAATATGCAGACGACATTCTGATCGCCAGCCCTACTAAGGAGGCCTCTGAACTACCAAGCCAATAAAGGATAGAAGTTGTCCAAGAAAAAGCTCAAATATCACAGACTGCGGTGACCTGCCTGGGCTTCATTCTCACACAAGGTCAGAGAAGCCCATCCCAGGAAAGGGAAGAAACCATTTTCAGCCTTACCCCTTTCTAAAACTAGAAGACAGCTTAGGGGTTCCTGCGGAGGCCAGGGTTTGCTGCTTCTGGATCCCTAACTACAGTCTACTAGCTGGGCCTCTATATGAAACACTGAAAGGAAAAGATGATGATCCTTTTGAATAGAATCCAGAAGTGGCCTTTCAAGAATGGAAAGAGCAGTCAATTCAGACCCTTGCCCTGGAACTCCCTAATTTAGATAAACCCTTTGACCTTTACATTCCCGGTGAAAGGTGAATCGCCATTGGAGAATTAGTGCAAAAACTGGGACCACTTGAAATGGAACAATGCAAGAATGCCATCCAGGTAGGATAAACTACGGTCACTAAGGAGCTTGGCCCACTGCCACATCTGGCCAAGATACTGGCGGTATCTAAAAACCTGGAAATCAGCAGCCCAAAAGGCCACCTCCCTCCTACGGGAAAAGGACCCCACGTGGTGATCCTAACCACCAACCATGCCCTGAAGTTGCAGGGTTCGCTCCGTGGGCACACCGACCTCGAGTGAGGAGGCCCTCCAACTCCAACATCCAGAGAGATAACCGGGGGCAACAGGGCACCATGACGACTCGTGTGAACATCACTTGACCTGGAGTTTCTCTCATAAAACAACAAGAGTGTGTCCCAAAAGAGTAGACTACTGCTTGCAGGACTTACTGCACCCAGAGGGGAGCTAATAATCTTGGCGGGGGAACAGTATACCACACTGTCACCATAGAAAAGCCTACAGACACCGTGATGATGGTGGCCAATAAGACCAGCTGGACTCCTGTTTACTTCAAAAGGCTGTTGACTCAGTAGCCATCATGGTCCTTATCACCACTGACCCTGGACTGTCTGGGAGTTGAGCGGGCAGGGCTCTGACACCTGGTGCTGTTTGTACGTTAATTCAGGGGCCTAATTGAAGAAAGCGCAGACTACTGGTCAGAGCATCTAGGCTGGCAGAAACGGTCAGCCTAAGGTGGCCGAACAAATGTGGGGCGGGGTGAAACCGGCCCCCACAGCGTCTCTGCACATCTCTTTCCTGGACCCTTAAAGGTCATTAGAATCTATAACACTTCCAATGCTGGTGCTCAGGTGGACGAGCAGGGAGGCAGGGGTCCTGGGGACAATCAACGTCACCGGGAGGCTGCTGGGGAGAAGCTCTGACCCTCGCCCCAGGGTATGAGGGCTCCCAACTCAGCACTCAGCAGTTACAGAAGAAGGGTCTGCACCCTCAGCACTCCAAGAATGAGGAACGGGACAAAAGGCAGAGGAGGGGTTTGTCCCCAGCAAAGCCCATTAAAAATCCCTGGGAGATAAAAATAGAATCTGGGCAATAAAGTCAAGTCTAACCTTTTTTATCCTTTGTGCTTTGTCTAATTTCACGTGCTCCTAGGGTCCCGCATGCAGAGGTTCCACACCCGGCACTTCAGACCAGATTTCCTAGTGCAGAATGGCTGGGTCGACACCTCAGCTCCTGGGGCCCAGTGCAGACTCCACGATATAGAGCCTGAGCTACAGCCAACCCGGCCCTCGAGAGCTCTGCCGCCTCCCTCCCTCCCACTGACTCTGACAGGATCTCTACACAGCAGCCCAGCCCACAGCCCACGGGGTAGTGCATGCTCTCACCTCTCCATTCTCTGATCAAAATATAAAGTTTCCTTTGCTTGTGAACCAAACTCAGTCTCGATCTGTTGGCCCCAATGACACTGGGCAGGGGGACACTTGTTGGGGTCCACTCTGGAGGATCAGTAACAGAAATTGAGACTATTGTAACCTCAATGAACAGATGTGTGAGCCAAACTGTAGTTAACATAGAACAGTGTATAAGGCTCGGGTAAAATAAGATGTTTCTAACACTTCCATTTGATATTTCCATCACTTTTTATAAGCAAGTTCAGTGAAAAGGTTTGTCTTATTCGTCAGGTCAATATTAGAGAAACGAAGTGATTTCTTTCCAAGGATGTACATCTAATAATCTTGGTTAAACCTTCAATCTTGTTTTAAATGCTTTTCCATTGAAAATGATACCTCTCTTTCAGCTCCCCCATTTCTGAGAAGTATAAAATCTTATAATTTATTATTACCAAAGGGGAAAGGTGGGAGGAGGGATAAATTAACAGTTTGGAATTAACACATACACACTGCTATGTATAAAATAGATCATCAACAAGGAACTACTGTATAGCACAGGGAACTACACTCAACATTTTGCAATAACCTATAAGGGGAAATAATCTGAAAAAGAATAGATATTTTTATTGACATCATCTATCAATGATAGTTAAAGTGTAGCCTAAGGGAAGCTGGTGGTGAGTGCTTCTGACCCTGAAGACTTCAATCATCTAAAGTTTGGACTCTGCCTACTTCCCAAGGCCCTTAATGAACATATGTGTAGCCGTAGCTTAAAAACTTCCCCAGTTTGGGTTTCGGGGAGACACTGATTTTGAAAAAGCCCTGGTGTTCTCCTTACATGAATGGGACTCTTCCTACTGCTAAAACATGTCTGTCACACCCAGAGGATGGTATACCGTCTGATCGGGAAGAGTTTGGAAAAGGCATCTCATCTCCTCATCTCCTGGTGCTCGGGTTCACCCCTCCAGCGTCTTTACTAACAGTCTCCCCACTTGGAGATGTCAGCACTGTCAACATCCTGTTGCGTACAGTTTGGAATTTGTCCAGAGGATGAAGCGGAAGGATGAGGAACAATGAGAGACAAGTCCTAGGTGTTCAGACAGGCACATGTCACTCTAATTTCCAATCAGGAAGACGAATTGACCAAAGGCTAGGGTTGCCCATGGAAACAGTATAGGGCTTGAGGAAATCCCGCTGCTTTGTGGCCAGTTCCCATAAACACAAGTTGAACAATGGAACTCAGGGGCAGTAAAATTCACAAAACTGCAGAGTTGAAAATATCCATCACTGAAAAATGTCTTGAGGAAAGTCAGAGAAAAGGACTTGTAAGCAAGGGAGAATGGCAGGAAAGGGATTTGAGGAGGTAGAAAGGACTCGCCATTAAGCACAAGAAAAGGAGCTGAACATTGCCAACATTGCCAACATTGCAGTTGGCCAAAAAGGGTGTATGCGTTTTTTTCTGTATATATTCAAGAAAAGGGCATACACTTTTTTAGCCAACCAAACAGGTGGGCACTGGAAGTCAATACTACAAAAGATATCACTTCGCATCAGTCAGAAGAGCCATCCTCATAAAGCGTAAACAACAGAAATGCAGGACAGGGCAACGAGAAGAGGGAGCCCTGTGAGACTTATAGTGGAAATGTATATTGCCAACGGCCATTCTGGAGAAGTGTATTGTGTTTACTAAAGCATCTAAAAAATGAGCTACAGAGCATAGGGCACTTGCACTCATGGGCGTATATCTTGGGAAAAACAAAAATCGAGAGGACACAGGCACCCCAATGTTTACCCCCTCTCTGTTTAAAAGATCCTCGACTAGGATATAACTTAAATGTCTCTGGAGGGAAAAAATGGATAGAGATGTGGTACTTAGGTAGAGTGGAATATTATTCAGCCTGGAAATCAATGAAATATGGCCAGTTGTAACAACTCCGGAGGAGTTACGTATGATCATTCTAAGTGACAGAATTCAAAAAGAAAAAGACACATATCATAAGATATCACTTAAAGGTGGAATCCAAAATGGCTACACATGAAATAAATTACAAAACAAAAACATAGTCAAATATGTAGAAAACACACATAAGGCTGCTAAACGGGAAAGGTGGGGAGGGGTGAGGCATCATCCAGGAGGTTGAAATTAGCAAAGATACCATTCCAAATACCAAACTGATAATCAACAAGGCCTACACGGTAGCTAAAAGAACTGCACTCAGCACACTCAAGTCACCGGAAAAGAATATATACGACTGGTAAGAATCTGAAAAAGAATTTATTGATGACTCTCTGTACGTGAATCAAGTGGATGTACAGCAGCAAGAAACAGAGCTTTGAAAATCAGCTGTAACCAATATAGTAATAAATTGAAAAAAATAAACGACAGAGAGACAGAGAAAACCTCTTACAACTTTTCCTCAGGGACGGTGATGCAACATGGATTGAACACATCTAGACCAACAGCAGGATGAGACATAAGGCTGGAAACTGTTTGCGCTAAGAGAAATGTGAGGTTGGGTGAGGAAATGCACACCCTTTAAAGTAATACTACCTGGTACCCATTCAATGGGTCCCAAATCTGCAGGTTCAAGGGATCTTCCTACAGCTAAAACATGCATGGAAAACCCAGAGGACTGTACACCATGTGATCGGGAGATGTGTCTAAAATGCACCTCATTTATCCTCTCCTGGTGCTCCTGTTCACCATTCCAGCCATGTTACTTAGAATCTCCCCACTTGGAGAATCAGCACATTTAAACTTCTGTTTCACACATTTTGCAAATTGTGAGGAGGATGAACGGGAAGAGGGGGAACCAATGAGAGAATAGTTGTAGGGGTTAGGACGGGCACATATCACTCTAATTTCCCATTAAGAATAAGAATTAAAGAAAGGCTCAGCCTGCCTCGCCGGAGCCAAAATAGGGCCTGAAGCAATCCTGCGGGTTTGAGGACAGCTCACAAAAGAGCAACTTAAAAAATGGAGCTCAGGGTCACTGCAATTCACAAACCTGCAGAGTTATAAATGAAAACTAACGTCCAAAAATATGTTGAGGTAAGGCAAAGAAGAGGATCTGAATGCAAGACAGAATTGCAAGAAACAGATTTCAAGAGATAGATTGGACTCGTCTTTAATGCACATGAAAAGCGGCAGAATTTCGACAATGATGCAGTTGGCCCAAAAGGGCGTATGCGTTTTTTCCTGATTATATCCAGGAAAAAACGCATACGCACTTTATGGGCAACGAAGCAAGTAAGCAATGCAAATGTGCACAACAAAGAAGTCTCACTTCCCACCGGTCAAAAGGGCCATCCTAAAAAAGTGTAAAATCCAGAAAGGCAGGACAGGCCATGGAGAACAGGGAGCCTTTATACGCTGATGGGCAGTGTGTGAACTGCCGAGAGCCACTCTGGAGAAGTGTATGGTGGTTCCTAAATCATCTAAAAAACAGAGCGACAGAGCATAGGACACTTCCAATCATGGGAGTATATCTAGGGAAGTCTAAAAATCAACAAGACACAAGCACACCACAGTTTAGGGCTACTCTGTTTACAAGAACCTCAACTTCAATACACCTTAAATATCCCAGGAAAGAGAACAATGGATAAAGAAGATGTGGTACTTATGTACAATGGAATATCTCTTCACCATGAAATCAATGTAATAAGACTAGTAGAAGGATAAAGAGTGGATTTAGGTCCGATAATACTACTTGAAATAAGTCAAACAGAAAAAGAAACATATCATAAGATATCACTTATAGAGGGAGGGTAAATATGGCTGCACAAGAAATGAATTACAGAACAGAACAGTGTCTCACATTTAGAAAACACACTTATGTCAGCTTAAGGGGAAAGGAGAGGTGGGGTGATGCATAAAACCAGAGTTTGAAATTAGCACAGATACCGTTCAATAAACCAAATAGGTATTAGACAAGATCTACACCTTGCTCAATGAACTGGCCTCAACACACCCTATACACCGCAGAGAAATATATCTGAGTAATAAGAATCTTAAAACCCATGTATTGATATATCTCCATAAGGGAATCAAGTGTGTGCAGAGCGGCACAAACACAGCAGTGAAAATGAGCTAAACCCCATTATAGAAATAAATTTTAAAAAGAAAACGCTGAAACAATGAAAGGGAGAAAAATTCTTACAAAATTCGCTCAGGGGCTGTGATGCAACCTGGATTGCAACCTGGATTGACCACATATAAACCCACAGCTGGATAAGACATAAGGCTGGACACTTGGGGCTGAGAGGATTGGTGAGCTTTGGTGAGCAACTGCCGAAAGTTTAATGCAATACTTCATGCTACTCAGTCCAAGGGTCCCAACACTCCAGGTTGAAGGGAATCTTCCTACAGCTAAACCATGCTTGGGAAACCCAGCGACTGGTATACCATATGATCGGGAAAGGTTTCTAAAACGCACCTCATTTTTCCTCTCCTGGGGCTGCGGATCGACATTCCAGCCGCTTTACTAACAACATCCCCACATGGAGTCAATGCCTTTAAGTTCTGGTATCGCACAGTCTGCAGTTAGTGTGGAGGATGAATGGGAATAGGGGGAACCAGTGAGAAACAAGCTGTAGCGGTTTCAATGGGCACATGTCACTCTAATGCCACATCAGTAAGAAGAATTAACCAAAGGCACAGCAAGGTGCCCCAGAAGAAAAATAGGGCTTCAAGGAATCCTGTGGTTATGGGGCAAGACCACAAAAATAAGAGCTGAAAAGTGGGGCTAAGGGCCACCGCAATTCAAAAACCTGCAGAGTTATAAAGGCCAACTATTTTCAAAAAATATATTGAGGTAAGGCTATGAAGAGACATAGAAAGCAAGGCAGAATTGCAGGAAACCGATTTCAGGAGGTAGACTGGAATTGCATTGAAAGCATAGGAAAAGAGGTAGAAGGTCCACAAGAATGCACTTGCTCAAAAAGCGTTTATGCGTTTTTTCCTGAATATATTCAGGAAAAAACGCATACGCCCTTTTTGGCCAACCAAGCAAGCTTGCAAAGGAAATCTGCACTACAATGAAGTCTCACTTCCCCCCAGTCAAAAGGGCCATCTGAAAAAAGTGTAAAATCCAGAAAGGCAGGACAAGCCATGGAGAACTGGGAACCTTGTTATGCTGATGGGCAGGATGTAAATTGCCAAGAGCCATTCGGGAGAAGTGTATGGTGTTTCCTGAAACATCTAAAAAACAAAGCAACAGCGCCTAGGGCACTTCCACTTATGGTCCTATAGCTTAGGGAAATTAAAATCAAAAAGACACAGCCACCCCAAAGTTTGGGACGCCTCTGTTTACAAGAACCTCGTTTACAGTACAAGTTCAACATCGCAGAAATTGAAAAATGGATAAAGAAGTTGTGGTATTTACTTACAAAGCAATATCACTCAGCAATGAAATCTATGTCATCAGGCCCTTAGCAGCACAATGAGTGGATTCAGGTATGATGATTCTAACTGAAATAAGTCACACAGAAAAAGAAACATCATAAGCTATCAGTAATAAATGGAATGTAAACTTGGCTACACAGGAACTGAATTACAGAACAGAACAGGGTCTCAAATTGAGAAAACCAACTTATGCTTGCTTAAGGGGAAATGTGAGTTAGGGTGCTGCATAAAACCAAGATTGAAATGAGCACAGATAAAGTTCCTTAAGCCAAATATGGAATAGGCAAGAGCTACTCCTTGCTCAACGAAATGACTCAACACCCCATATTAAACAACTAAGAATGTACCTGACTAGTAAGTATCTTAAAACCTATGGATTGC
The DNA here is from genome assembly GCF_963455315.2 of Globicephala melas. NCBI lineage: Eukaryota > Metazoa > Chordata > Mammalia > Artiodactyla > Delphinidae > Globicephala > Globicephala melas. The sequence goes on from NW_027207291.1 coordinate 419,250, forward strand.
TATTTCTCCAAAAGAGAATCAAGCGTGTGTACAGGGGCATAAACGCAGCAGTGATAGGACTGGAGAGGTTCGGTGAGCAAATGAAAACCCTTTGAGACATATTGCATGGTACCCATTCCAAGGGTCTCAACTCTCCAGGTTTAAGGTATTCTTCCTTCAGCTAAAACATGCATGTGGAACGCAGAATATGATCAACCGTGTGATAGGGAGACTTGTTCAAATATGTCTCAGTTTTCGTCCCCTGGTACTCGGGTGCAACATTCCCGATGCTTTACTAACACTCTCCCCACTTGGAGAGTCAGTGGCTTTAACCTCCTGTTTGGCCCAGTTTGCAAATTCTGCGGAAGATGAACAGGAATAGGGAGAACCAATGAGAGACTAGCTGGAGGTGTCTGAACGGGCAAAGTTAACTCTCATTTCCCACCAGGAAGAGGAAATAACCAAAGGCTCAGCGTGCCGTGCCGGAACCAGATTAGGGCCTGAAGCCATCCTGCGGTGTTGCGGCCAGCTCAAAAGAAAGCGAGTTGAAGAAAGGAGCTCAGGGGCACTGTAATTCACAAACATGCAGAGTTATAAATGACAGCTATCGTCCAAAAGTATACTGAAGTAAGGCTGCCAAGAGGAGTTGAAAGCGGGGCAGAATTGCAGGAAACCGATTTCAGGAGGTAGACTGGAATTGCATTGAAAGCATAGGAAAAGAGGCAGAACGTCCACAATGATGCACTTGGCCAAAAAGGGCGTATGCGTTTTTTCCTGAATATATTCAGGAAAAACGCATACGCCCTTTTTGGCCAACCAAGCAAGCTTGCAAAGGAAATCTGCACTACAATGAAGTCTCACTGCCCCCCGGTCAAAAGGGCCATCTGAAAAAAGTGTAAAATCCAGCAAGGCAGGACAGGCCATGGAGAACTGGGAGCCTTGTTATGCTGATGGGCGGGATGTAAATTGCCAACAGACACTTGGGAGAAGTGTATGGTGTTTCCTGAAACATCTAAAAAACAAATCAACAGAGCCTAGGGCACTTCCACTTATGGTCCTATAGGTTAGGGAAATTAAAATCAAAAAGACACAGCCACCCCAAAGTTTGGGACGCCTCTGTTTACAAGAACCTCGTTTACCGTACAAGTTCAATATCACAGAAAGTGAAAAATGGATAAAGAACTTGTGGTACTTACGTACAATGCAGTATCACTCAGCAGTGAAATCTATGTCATCAGGCCCGTAGCAGCACAATGAGTGGATTCAGGTACGATGATTCTAACTGAAATAAGTCACACAGAAAAAGAAACATCATAAGATATCAGTAATACACGGAATGTAAACTTGGCTACACAGGAACTGAATTACAGAACAGAACAGGGTCTCAAATTTAGAAAACCAACTTATGCTTGTTTAAGGGTAAAGGTGAGTTGGGGTGCTGCATAAAACCAGAGATTGAAATGAGCACAGATAAAGTTCCTTAAGCCAAATATGGAATAGACAAGAGCTACTCCTTGCTCAACGAAATGGACTCAACACCGCATATTAAACGCCTAAGAATGTACCTGACTCTTAAGTATCTTAAAACCTATGGATTGCTATGTCTCCGAAAGAGAATCAAGCATGTGTACAGGGACATAACCGCAGCAGTGATAGGATTGGAGAGGTTCGGTGAGCAAATGAAGACCCTTTGAAGTCATATTGCATGGTACCCATTCCACGGGTTTCAACTACCCAGGTTTAAGGTATTCTTCCTTCAGCTAAAACATGCATGTGGAACCTAGAGTATGATCAACCATGTGATCGGGAGACGTGTTCAAATATGTCTCAGTTTTCGTACCCTGGTACTCGGGTGCAACATTCCAGACGCTTTACTAACACTCTCCCGACTTGGAGAGTCAGTCCCTTTAACCTCCTGTTTGGCCCAGTTTGCAATTTCTGCGGAAGATGAACAGGAATAGCGAGAACCAATGAGAGACTAGCTGGAGGTGTCTGGACGGGCAAATTTAACTCTCATTTCCCACCAGGAAGAGGAAATAACCAAAGGCTCAGCGTGCCGTGCCGGAACCAGATTAGGGCCTGAAGCCATCCTGCGGTGTTGCGGCCAGCTCACAAGAAAGCGAGTTGAAGAAAGGAGCTCAGGGGCACTGTAATTCACAAACCTGCAGAGTTATAAATGACAACTATCGTCCAAAAATATACTGAAGTAAGGCTACCAAGAGGACTTGAAAGCGGGGCAGAATTGCAGGAAACCGATTTCAGGAGGTAGACTGGAATTGCATTGAAAGCATAGGAAAAGAGGCAGAACGTCCACAATGATGCACTTGGCCAAAAAGGGCGTATGCGTTTTTTCCTGAATATATTCAGGAAAAAACGCATACGCCCTTTTTGGCCAACCAAGCAAGCTTGCAAAGGAAATCTGCACTACAATGAAGTCTCACTGCCCCCTGGTCAAAAGGGCCATCTGAAAAAAGTGTAAAATCCAGAAAGGCAGGACAGGCCATGGAGAACTGGGAGCCTTGTTATGCTGATGGGCGGGATGTAAATTGCCAACAGACACTCGGGAGAAGTGTATGGTGTTTCCTGAAACATCTAAAAAACAAAGCAACAGAGCCTAGGGCACTTCCACTTATGGTCCTATAGCTTAGGGAAATTAAAATCAAAAAGATACAGCCACCCCAATGTTTGGGACGCCTCTGTTTACAAGAACCTCGTTTACAGTACAAGTTCAATATCACAGAAAGTGAAAAATGGATAAAGAACTTGTGGTACTTACGTACAATGCAGTATCACTCAGCAGTGAAATCTATGTCATCAGGCCCGTAGCAGCACAATGAGTGGATTCAGGTACGATGATTCTAACTGAAATAAGTCACACAGAAAAAGAAACATCATAAGATATCAGTAATACACGGAATGTAAACTTGGCTACACAGGAACTGAATTACAGAACAGAACAGGGTCTCAAATTTAGAAAACCAACTTATGCTTGTTTAAGGGTAAAGGTGAGTTGGGGTGCTGCATAAAACCAGAGATTGAAATGAGCACAGATAAAGTTCCTTAAGCCAAATATGGAATAGACAAGAGCTACTCCTTGCTCAACGAAATGGACTCAACACCGCATATTAAACGCCTAAGAATGTACCTGACTCTTAAGTATCTTAAAACCTATGGATTGCTATGTCTCCGAAAGAGAATCAAGCATGTGTACAGGGACATAAACGCAGCAGTGATAGGATTGGAGAGGTTCGGTGAGCAAATGAAGACCCTTTGAAGTCATATTGCATGGTACCCATTCCACGGGTTTCAACTACCCAGGTTTAAGGTATTCTTCCTTCAGCTAAAACATGCATGTGGAACCTAGAGTATGATCAACCATGTGATCGGGAGACGTGTTCAAATATGTCTCAGTTTTCGTACCCTGGTACTCGGGTGCAACATTCCAGACGCTTTACTAACACTCTCCCGACTTGGAGAGTCAGTCCCTTTAACCTCCTGTTTGGCCCAGTTTGCAATTTCTGCGGAAGATGAACAGGAATAGCGAGAACCAATGAGAGACTAGCTGGAGGTGTCTGGACGGGCAAATTTAACTCCCATTTCCCACCAGGAAGAGGAAAGAACCAAAGGCTCAGCGTGCCGTGCCGGAACCAGATTAGGGCCTGAAGCCATCCTGCGGTGTTGCGGCCAGCTCACAAGAAAACGAGTTGAAGAAAGGAGCTCAGGGGCACTGTAATTCACAAACCTGCAGAGTTATAAATGACAACTATCGTCCAAAAATATACTGAAGTAAGGCTGCCAAGAGGACTTGAAAGTGGGGCAGAATTGCAGGAAACCGATTTCAGGAGGTAGACTGGAATTGCATTGAAAGCATAGGAAAAGAGGCAGAACGTCCACAATGATGCACTTGGCCAAAAAGGGCGTATGCGTATTTTCCTGAATATATTCAGGAAAAAACGCATACGCCCTTTTTGGCCAACCAAGCAAGCTTGCAAAGGAAATCTGCACTACAATGAAGTCTCACTGCCCCCCGGTCAAAAGGGCCATCTGAAAAAAGTGTAAAATCCAGAAAGGCAGGACAGGCCATGGAGAACTGGGAGCCTTGTTATGCTGATGGGCGGGATGTAAATTGCCAACAGACACTCGGGAGAAGTGTATGGTGTTTCCTGAAACATCTAAAAAACAAAGCAACAGAGCCTAGGGCACTTCCACTTATGGTCCTATAGCTTAGGGAAATTAAAATCAAAAAGATACAGCCACCCCAATGTTTGGGACGCCTCTGTTTACAAGAACCTCGTTTACCGTACAAGTTCAATATCACAGAAAGTGAAAAATGGATAAAGAACTTGTGGTACTTACGTACAATGCAGTATCACTCAGCAGTGAAATCTATGTCATCAGGCCCGTAGCAGCACAATGAGTGGATTCAGGTACGATGATTCTAACTGAAATAAGTCACACAGAAAAAGAAACATCATAAGATATCAGTAATACACGGAATGTAAACTTGGCTACACAGGAACTGAATTACAGAACAGAACAGGGTCTCAAATTTAGAAAACCAACTTATGTTTGTTTAAGGGTAAAGGTGAGTTGGGGTGCTGCATAAAACCAGAGATTGAAATGAGCACAGATAAAGTTCCTTAAGCCAAATATGGAATAGACAAGAGCTACTCCTTGCTCAACGAAATGGACTCAACACCGCATATTAAACGCCTAAGAATGTACCTGAGTCTTAAGTATCTTAAAACCTATGGATTGCTATGTCTCCGAAAGAGAATCAAGCATGTGTACAGGGACATAACCGCAGCAGTGATAGGATTGGAGAGGTTCGGTGAGCAAATGAAGACCCTTTGAAGTCATATTGCATGGTACCCATTCCACGGGTTTCAACTACCCAGGTTTAAGGTATTCTTCCTTCAGCTAAAACATGCATGTGGAACCTAGAGTATGATCAACCATGTGATCGGGAGACGTGTTCAAATATGTCTCAGTTTTCGTACCCTGGTACTCGGGTGCAACATTCCAGACGCTTTACTAACACTCTCCCGACTTGGAGAGTCAGTCCCTTTAACCTCCTGTTTGGCTCAGTTTGCAATTTCTGCGGAAGATGAACAGGAATAGCGAGAACCAATGAGAGACTAGCTGGAGGTGTCTGGACGGGCAAATTTAACTCTCATTTCCCACCAGGAAGAGGAAATAACCAAAGGCTCAGCGTGCCGTGCCGGAACCAGATTAGGGCCTGAAGCCATCCTGCGGTGTTGCGGCCAGCTCACAAGAAAGCGAGTTGAAGAAAGGAGCTCAGGGGCACTGTAATTCACAAACCTGCAGAGTTATAAATGACAACTATCGTCCAAAAATATACTGAAGTAAGGCTGCCAAGAGGACTTGAAAACGGGGCAGAATTGCAGGAAACCGATTTCAGGAGGTAGACTGGAATTGCATTGAAAGCATAGGAAAAGAGGCAGAACGTCCACAATGATGCACTTGGCCAAAAAGGGCGTATGCGTTTTTTCCTGAATATATTCAGGGAAAAACGCATACGCCCTTTTTGGCCAACCAAGCAAGCTTGCAAAGGAAATCTGCACTACAATGAAGTCTCACTTCCCCCCGGTCAAAAGGGCCATCTGAAAAAAGTGTAAAATCCAGAAAGGCAGGACAGGCCATGGAGAACTGGGAGCCTTGTTATGCTGATGGGCGGGATGTAAATTGCCAACAGACACTCGGGAGAAGTGTATGGTGTTTCCTGAAACATCTAAAAAACAAAGCAACAGAGCCTAGGGCACTTCCACTTATGGTCCTATAGCTTAGGAAAATTAAAATCAAAAAGACACAGCCACCCCAAAGTTTGGGACGCCTCTGTTTACAAGAACCTCGTTTACCGTACAAGTTCAATATCACAGAAAGTGAAAAATGGATAAAGAACTTGTGGTACTTACGTACAATGCAGTATCACTCAGCAGTGAAGTCTATGTCATCAGGCCCGTAGCAGCACAATGAGTGGATTCAGGTACGATGATTCTAACTGAAATAAGTCACACAGAAAAAGAAACATCATAAGATATCAGTAATACACGGAATGTAAACTTGGCTACACAGGAACTGAATTACAGAACAGAACAGTGTCTCAAATTTAGAAAACCAACTTATGCTTGTTTAAGGGTAAAGGTGAGTTGGGGTGCTGCATAAAACCAGAGATTGAAATGAGCACAGATAAAGTTCCTTAAGCCAAATATGGAATAGACAAGAGCTACTCCTTGCTCAACGAAATGGACTCAACACCGCATATTAAACGCCTAAGAATGTACCTGACTCTTAAGTATCTTAAAACCTATGGATTGCTATGTCTCCGAAAGAGAATCAAGCATGTGTACAGGGACATAAACGCAGCAGTGATAGGATTGGAGAGGTTCGGTGAGCAAATGAAGACCCTTTGAAGTCATATTGCATGGTACCCATTCCACGGGTTTCAACTACCCAGGTTTAAGGTATTCTTCCTTCAGCTAAAACATGCATGTGGAACCTAGAGTATGATCAACCATGTGATCGGGAGACGTGTTCAAATATGTCTCAGTTTTCGTACCCTGGTACTCGGGTGCAACATTCCAGACGCTTTACTAACACTCTCCCGACTTGGAGAGTCAGTCCCTTTAACCTCCTGTTTGGCCCAGTTTGCAATTTCTGCGGAAGATGAACAGGAATAGCGAGAACCAATGAGAGACTAGCTGGAGGTGTCTGGACGGGCAAATTTAACTCCCATTTCCCACCAGGAAGAGGAAAGAACCAAAGGCTCAGCGTGCCGTGCCGGAACCAGATTAGGGCCTGAAGCCATCCTGCGGTGTTGCGGCCAGCTCACAAGAAAGCGAGTTGAAGAAAGGAGCTCAGGGGCACTGTAATTCACAAACCTGCAGAGTTATAAATGACAACTATCGTCCAAAAATATACTGAAGTAAGGCTGCCAAGAGGACTTGAAAGCGGGGCAGAATTGCAGGAAACCGATTTCAGGAGGTAGACTGGAATTGCATTGAAAGCATAGGAAAAGAGGCAGAACGTCCACAATGATGCACTTGGCCAAAAAGGGCGTATGCGTATTTTCCTGAATATATTCAGGAAAAAACGCATACGCCGTTTTTGGCCAACCAAGCAAGCTTGCAAAGGAAATCTGCACTACAATGAAGTCTCACTTCCCCCCGGTCAAAAGGGCCATCTGAAAAAAGTGTAAAATCCAGAAAGGCAGGACAGGCCATGGAGAACTGGGAGCCTTGTTATGCTGATGGGCGGGATGTAAATTGCCAACAGACACTCGGGAGAAGTGTATGGTGTTTCCTGAAACATCTAAAAAACAAAGCAACAGAGCCTAGGGCACTTCCACTTATGGTCCTATAGCTTAGGGAAATTAAAATCAAAAAGATACAGACACCCCAATGTTTGGGACGCCTCTGTTTACAAGAACCTCGTTTACCGTACAAGTTCAATATCACAGAAAGTGAAAAATGGATAAAGAACTTGTGGTACTTACGTACAATGCAGTATCACTCAGCAGTGAAATCTATGTCATCAGGCCCGTAGCAGCACAATGAGTGGATTCAGGTACGATGATTCTAACTGAAATAAGTCACACAGAAAAAGAAACATCATAAGATATCAGTAATACACGGAATGTAAACTTGGCTACACAGGAACTGAATTACAGAACAGAACAGGGTCTCAAATTTAGAAAACCAACTTATGCTTGTTTAAGGGTAAAGGTGAGTTGGGGTGCTGCATAAAACCAGAGATTGAAATGAGCACGGATAAAGTTCCTTAAGCCAAATATGGAATAGACAAGAGCTACTCCTTGCTCAACGAAATGGACTCAACACCGCATATTAAACGCCTAAGAATGTACCTGACTCTTAAGTATCTTAAAACCTATGGATTGCTATGTCTCCGAAAGAGAATCAAGCATGTGTACAGGGACATAAACGCAGCAGTGATAGGATTGGAGAGGTTCGGTGAGCAAATGAAGACCCTTTGAAGTCATATTGCATGGTACCCATTCCACGGGTTTCAACTACCCAGGTTTAAGGTATTCTTCCTTCAGCTAAAACATGCATGTGGAACCTAGAGTATGATCAACCATGTGATCGGGAGACGTGTTCAAATATGTCTCAGTTTTCGTACCCTGGTACTCGGGTGCAACATTCCAGACGCTTTACTAACACTCTCCCGACTTGGAGAGTCAGTCCCTTTAACCTCCTGTTTGGCCCAGTTTGCAATTTCTGCGGAAGATGAACAGGAATAGCGAGAACCAATGAGAGACTAGCTGGAGGTGTCTGGACGGGCAAATTTAACTCCCATTTCCCACCAGGAAGAGGAAAGAACCAAAGGCTCAGCGTGCCGTGCCGGAACCAGATTAGGGCCTGAAGCCATCCTGCGGTGTTGCGGCCAGCTCACAAGAAAGCGAGTTGAAGAAAGGAGCTCAGGGGCACTGTAATTCACAAACCTGCAGAGTTATAAATGACAACTATCGTCCAAAAATATACTGAAGTAAGGCTGCCAAGAGGACTTGAAAGCGGGGCAGAATTGCAGGAAACCGATTTCAGGAGGTAGACTGGAATTGCATTGAAAGCATAGGAAAAGAGGCAGAACGTCCACAATGATGCACTTGGCCAAAAAGGGCGTATGCGTATTTTCCTGAATATATTCAGGAAAAAACGCATACGCCGTTTTTGGCCAACCAAGCAAGCTTGCAAAGGAAATCTGCACTACAATGAAGTCTCACTTCCCCCCGGTCAAAAGGGCCATCTGAAAAAAGTGTAAAATCCAGAAAGGCAGGACAGGCCATGGAGAACTGGGAGCCTTGTTATGCTGATGGGCGGGATGTAAATTGCCAACAGACACTCGGGAGAAGTGTATGGTGTTTCCTGAAACATCTAAAAAACAAAGCAACAGAGCCTAGGGCACTTCCACTTATGGTCCTATAGCTTAGGGAAATTAAAATCAAAAAGATACAGCCACCCCAATGTTTGGGACGCCTCTGTTTACAAGAACCTCGTTTACCGTACAAGTTCAATATCACAGAAAGTGAAAAATGGATAAAGAACTTGTGGTACTTACGTACAATGCAGTATCACTCAGCAGTGAAATCTATGTCATCAGGCCCGTAGCAGCACAATGAGTGGATTCAGGTACGATGATTCTAACTGAAATAAGTCACACAGAAAAAGAAACATCATAAGATATCAGTAATACACGGAATGTAAACTTGGCTACACAGGAACTGAATTACAGAACAGAACAGGGTCTCAAATTTAGAAAACCAACTTATGCTTGTTTAAGGGTAAAGGTGAGTTGGGGTGCTGCATAAAACCAGAGATTGAAATGAGCACGGATAAAGTTCCTTAAGCCAAATATGGAATAGACAAGAGCTACTCCTTGCTCAACGAAATGGACTCAACACCGCATATTAAACGCCTAAGAATGTACCTGACTCTTAAGTATCTTAAAACCTATGGATTGCTATGTCTCCGAAAGAGAATCAAGCATGTGTACAGGGACATAACCGCAGCAGTGATAGGATTGGAGAGGTTCGGTGAGCAAATGAAGACCCTTTGAAGTCATATTGCATGGTACCCATTCCACGGGTTTCAACTACCCAGGTTTAAGGTATTCTTCCTTCAGCTAAAACATGCATGTGGAACCTAGAGTATGATCAACCATGTGATCGGGAGACGTGTTCAAATATGTCTCAGTTTTCGTACCCTGGTACTCGGGTGCAACATTCCAGACGCTTTACTAACACTCTCCCGACTTGGAGAGTCAGTCCCTTTAACCTCCTGTTTGGCTCAGTTTGCAATTTCTGCGGAAGATGAACAGGAATAGCGAGAACCAATGAGAGACTAGCTGGAGGTGTCTGGACGGGCAAATTTAACTCTCATTTCCCACCAGGAAGAGGAAATAACCAAAGGCTCAGCGTGCCGTGCCGGAACCAGATTAGGGCCTGAAGCCATCCTGCGGTGTTGCGGCCAGCTCACAAGAAAGCGAGTTGAGGAAAGGAGCTCAGGGGCACTGTAATTCACAAACCTGCAGAGTTATAAATGACAACTATCGTCCAAAAACATACTGAAGTAAGGCTGCCAAGAGGACTTGAAAGCGGGGCAGAATTGCAGGAAACCGATTTCAGGAGGTAGACTGGAATTGCATTGAAAGCATAGGAAAAGAGGCAGAACGTCCACAATGATGCACTTGGCCAAAAAGGGCGTATGCGTTTTTTCCTGAATATATTCAGGGAAAAACGCATACGCCCTTTTTGGCCAACCAAGCAAACTTGCAAAGGAAATCTGCACTACAATGAAGTCTCACTTCCCCCCGGTCAAAAGGGCCATCTGAAAAAAGTGTAAAATCCAGAAAGGCAGGACAGGCCATGGAGAACTGGGAGCCTTGTTATGCTGATGGGCGGGATGTAAATTGCCAACAGACACTCGGGAGAAGTGTATGGTGTTTCCTGAAACATCTAAAAAACAAAGCAACAGAGCCTAGGGCACTTCCACTTATGGTCCTATAGCTTAGGGAAATTAAAATCAAAAAGACACAGCCACCCCAAAGTTTGGGACGCCTCTGTTTACAGGAACCTCGTTTACCGTACAAGTTCAATATCACAGAAAGTGAAAAATGGATAAAGAACTTGTGGTACTTACGTACAATGCAGTATCACTCAGCAGTGAAATCTATGTCATCAGGCCCGTAGCAGCACAATGAGTGGATTCAGGTACGATGATTCTAACTGAAATAAGTCACACAGAAAAAGAAACATCATAAGATATCAGTAATACACGGAATGTAAACTTGGCTACACAGGAACTGAATTACAGAACAGAACAGGGTCTCAAATTTAGAAAACCAACTTATGCTTGTTTAAGGGTAAAGGTGAGTTGGGGTGCTGCATAAAACCAGAGATTGAAATGAGCACAGATAAAGTTCCTTAAGCCAAATATGGAATAGACAAGAGCTACTCCTTGCTCAACGAAATGGACTCAACACCGCATATTAAACGCCTAAGAATGTACCTGACTCTTAAGTATCTTAAAACCTATGGATTGCTATGTCTCCGAAAGAGAATCAAGCATGTGTACAGGGACATAAACGCAGCAGTGATAGGATTGGAGAGGTTCGGTGAGCAAATGAAGACCCTTTGAAGTCATATTGCATGGTACCCATTCCACGGGTTTCAACTACCCAGGTTTAAGGTATTCTTCCTTCAGCTAAAACATGCATGTGGAACCTAGAGTATGATCAACCATGTGATCGGGAGACGTGTTCAAATATGTCTCAGTTTTCGTACCCTGGTACTCGGGTGCAACATTCCAGACGCTTTACTAACACTCTTTCGACTTGGAGAGTCAGTCCCTTTAACCTCCTGTTTGGCCCAGTTTGCAATTTCTGCGGAAGATGAACAGGAATAGCGAGAACCAATGAGAGACTAGCTGGAGGTGTCTGGACGGGCAAATTTAACTCCCATTTCCCACCAGGAAGAGGAAAGAACCAAAGGCTCAGCGTGCCGTGCCGGAACCAGATTAGGGCCTGAAGCCATCCTGCGGTGTTGCGGCCAGCTCACAAGAAAACGAGTTGAAGAAAGGAGCTCAGGGGCACTGTAATTCACAAACCTGCAGAGTTATAAATGACAACTATCGTCCAAAAATATACTGAAGTAAGGCTGCCAAGAGGACTTGAAAGCGGGGCAGAATTGCAGGAAACCGATTTCAGGAGGTAGACTGGAATTGCATTGAAAGCATAGGAAAAGAGGCAGAACGTCCACAATGATGCACTTGGCCAAAAAGGGTGTATGCGTTTTTTCCTGAATATATTCAGGAAAAAACGCATACGCCGTTTTTGGCCAACCAAGCAAGCTTGCAAAGGAAATCTGCACTACAATGAAGTCTCACTTCCCCCCGGTCAAAAGGGCCGTCTGAAAAAAGTGTAAAATCCAGAAAGGCAGGACAGGCCATGGAGAACTGGGAGCCTTGTTATGCTGATGGGCGGGATGTAAATTGCCAACAGACACTCGGGAGAAGTGTATGGTGTTTCCTGAAACATCTAAAAAACAAAGCAACAGCGCCTAGGGCACTTCCACTTATGGTCCTATAGCTTAGGGAAATTAAAATCAAAAAGACACAGCCACCCCAAAGTTTGGGACACCTCTGTTTACAAGAACCTCGTTTACCGTACAAGTTCAATATCACAGAAAGTGAAAAATGGATAAAGAACTTGTGGTACTTACGTACAATGCAGTATCACTCAGCAGTGAAATCTATGTCATCAGGCCCGTAGCAGCACAATGAGTGGATTCAGGTACGATGATTCTAACTGAAATAAGTCACACAGAAAAAGAAACATCATAAGATATCAGTAATACACGGAATGTAAACTTGGCTACACAGGAACTGAATTACAGAACAGAACAGGGTCTCAAATTTAGAAAACCAACTTATGCTTGCTTAAGGGGAAAGGTGAGTTGGGGTGCTGCATAAAACCAGAGATTGAAATGAGCACAGATAAAGTTCCTTAAGCCAAATATGGAATAGACAAGAGCTACTCCTTGCTCAACGAAATGGACTCAACACCGCATATTAAACGCCTAAGAATGTACCTGACTCTTAAGTATCTTAAAACCTATGGATTGCTATGTCTCCGAAAGAGAATCAAGCATGTGTACAGGGACATAAACGCAGCAGTGATAGGATTGGAGAGGTTCGGTGAGCAAATGAAGACCCTTTGAAGTCATATTGCATGGTACCCATTCCACGGGTTTCAACTACCCAGGTTTAAGGTATTCTTCCTTCAGCTAAAACATGCATGTGGAACCTAGAGTATGATCAACCATGTGATCGGGAGACGTGTTCAAATATGTCTCAGTTTTCGTACCCTGGTACTCGGGTGCAACATTCCAGACGCTTTACTAACACTCTCCCGACTTGGAGAGTCAGTCCCTTTAACCTCCTGTTTGGCCCAGTTTGCAATTTCTGCGGAAGATGAACAGGAATAGCGAGAACCAATGAGAGACTAGCTGGAGGTGTCTGGACGGGCAAATTTAACTCCCATTTCCCACCAGGAAGAGGAAAGAACCAAAGGCTCAGCGTGCCGTGCCGGAACCAGATTAGGGCCTGAAGCCATCCTGCGGTGTTGCGGCCAGCTCACAAGAAAGCGAGTTGAAGAAAGGAGCTCAGGGGCACTGTAATTCACAAACCTGCAGAGTTATAAATGACAACTATCGTCCAAAAATATACTGAAGTAAGGCTGCCAAGAGGACTTGAAAGCGGGGCAGAATTGCAGGAAACCGATTTCAGGAGGTAGACTGGAATTGCATTGAAAGCATAGGAAAAGAGGCAGAACGTCCACAATGATGCACTTGGCCAAAAAGGGCGTATGCGTATTTTCCTGAATATATTCAGGAAAAAACGCATACGCCGTTTTTGGCCAACCAAGCAAGCTTGCAAAGGAAATCTGCACTACAATGAAGTCTCACTTCCCCCCGGTCAAAAGGGCCATCTGAAAAAAGTGTAAAATCCAGAAAGGCAGGACAGGCCATGGAGAACTGGGAGCCTTGTTATGCTGATGGGCGGGATGTAAATTGCCAACAGACACTCGGGAGAAGTGTATGGTGTTTCCTGAAACATCTAAAAAACAAAGCAACAGAGCCTAGGGCACTTCCACTTATGGTCCTATAGCTTAGGGAAATTAAAATCAAAAAGATACAGACACCCCAATGTTTGGGACGCCTCTGTTTACAAGAACCTCGTTTACCGTACAAGTTCAATATCACAGAAAGTGAAAAATGGATAAAGAACTTGTGGTACTTACGTACAATGCAGTATCACTCAGCAGTGAAATCTATGTCATCAGGCCCGTAGCAGCACAATGAGTGGATTCAGGTACGATGATTCTAACTGAAATAAGTCACACAGAAAAAGAAACATCATAAGATATCAGTAATACACGGAATGTAAACTTGGCTACACAGGAACTGAATTACAGAACAGAACAGGGTCTCAAATTTAGAAAACCAACTTATGCTTGTTTAAGGGTAAAGGTGAGTTGGGGTGCTGCATAAAACCAGAGATTGAAATGAGCACGGATAAAGTTCCTTAAGCCAAATATGGAATAGACAAGAGCTACTCCTTGCTCAACGAAATGGACTCAACACCGCATATTAAACGCCTAAGAATGTACCTGACTCTTAAGTATCTTAAAACCTATGGATTGCTATGTCTCCGAAAGAGAATCAAGCATGTGTACAGGGACATAAACGCAGCAGTGATAGGATTGGAGAGGTTCGGTGAGCAAATGAAGACCCTTTGAAGTCATATTGCATGGTACCCATTCCACGGGTTTCAACTACCCAGGTTTAAGGTATTCTTCCTTCAGCTAAAACATGCATGTGGAACCTAGAGTATGATCAACCATGTGATCGGGAGACGTGTTCAAATATGTCTCAGTTTTCGTACCCTGGTACTCGGGTGCAACATTCCAGACGCTTTACTAACACTCTCCCGACTTGGAGAGTCAGTCCCTTTAACCTCCTGTTTGGCCCAGTTTGCAATTTCTGCGGAAGATGAACAGGAATAGCGAGAACCAATGAGAGACTAGCTGGAGGTGTCTGGACGGGCAAATTTAACTCCCATTTCCCACCAGGAAGAGGAAAGAACCAAAGGCTCAGCGTGCCGTGCCGGAACCAGATTAGGGCCTGAAGCCATCCTGCGGTGTTGCGGCCAGCTCACAAGAAAGCGAGTTGAAGAAAGGAGCTCAGGGGCACTGTAATTCACAAACCTGCAGAGTTATAAATGACAACTATCGTCCAAAAATATACTGAAGTAAGGCTGCCAAGAGGACTTGAAAGCGGGGCAGAATTGCAGGAAACCGATTTCAGGAGGTAGACTGGAATTGCATTGAAAGCATAGGAAAAGAGGCAGAACGTCCACAATGATGCACTTGGCCAAAAAGGGCGTATGCGTATTTTCCTGAATATATTCAGGAAAAAACGCATACGCCGTTTTTGGCCAACCAAGCAAGCTTGCAAAGGAAATCTGCACTACAATGAAGTCTCACTTCCCCCCGGTCAAAAGGGCCATCTGAAAAAAGTGTAAAATCCAGAAAGGCAGGACAGGCCATGGAGAACTGGGAGCCTTGTTATGCTGATGGGCGGGATGTAAATTGCCAACAGACACTCGGGAGAAGTGTATGGTGTTTCCTGAAACATCTAAAAAACAAAGCAACAGAGCCTAGGGCACTTCCACTTATGGTCCTATAGCTTAGGGAAATTAAAATCAAAAAGATACAGCCACCCCAATGTTTGGGACGCCTCTGTTTACAAGAACCTCGTTTACCGTACAAGTTCAATATCACAGAAAGTGAAAAATGGATAAAGAACTTGTGGTACTTACGTACAATGCAGTATCACTCAGCAGTGAAATCTATGTCATCAGGCCCGTAGCAGCACAATGAGTGGATTCAGGTACGATGATTCTAACTGAAATAAGTCACACAGAAAAAGAAACATCATAAGATATCAGTAATACACGGAATGTAAACTTGGCTACACAGGAACTGAATTACAGAACAGAACAGGGTCTCAAATTTAGAAAACCAACTTATGCTTGTTTAAGGGTAAAGGTGAGTTGGGGTGCTGCATAAAACCAGAGATTGAAATGAGCACGGATAAAGTTCCTTAAGCCAAATATGGAATAGACAAGAGCTACTCCTTGCTCAACGAAATGGACTCAACACCGCATATTAAACGCCTAAGAATGTACCTGACTCTTAAGTATCTTAAAACCTATGGATTGCTATGTCTCCGAAAGAGAATCAAGCATGTGTACAGGGACATAACCGCAGCAGTGATAGGATTGGAGAGGTTCGGTGAGCAAATGAAGACCCTTTGAAGTCATATTGCATGGTACCCATTCCACGGGTTTCAACTACCCAGGTTTAAGGTATTCTTCCTTCAGCTAAAACATGCATGTGGAACCTAGAGTATGATCAACCATGTGATCGGGAGACGTGTTCAAATATGTCTCAGTTTTCGTACCCTGGTACTCGGGTGCAACATTCCAGACGCTTTACTAACACTCTCCCGACTTGGAGAGTCAGTCCCTTTAACCTCCTGTTTGGCTCAGTTTGCAATTTCTGCGGAAGATGAACAGGAATAGCGAGAACCAATGAGAGACTAGCTGGAGGTGTCTGGACGGGCAAATTTAACTCTCATTTCCCACCAGGAAGAGGAAATAACCAAAGGCTCAGCGTGCCGTGCCGGAACCAGATTAGGGCCTGAAGCCATCCTGCGGTGTTGCGGCCAGCTCACAAGAAAGCGAGTTGAGGAAAGGAGCTCAGGGGCACTGTAATTCACAAACCTGCAGAGTTATAAATGACAACTATCGTCCAAAAACATACTGAAGTAAGGCTGCCAAGAGGACTTGAAAGCGGGGCAGAATTGCAGGAAACCGATTTCAGGAGGTAGACTGGAATTGCATTGAAAGCATAGGAAAAGAGGCAGAACGTCCACAATGATGCACTTGGCCAAAAAGGGCGTATGCGTTTTTTCCTGAATATATTCAGGGAAAAACGCATACGCCCTTTTTGGCCAACCAAGCAAACTTGCAAAGGAAATCTGCACTACAATGAAGTCTCACTTCCCCCCGGTCAAAAGGGCCGTCTGAAAAAAGTGTAAAATCCAGAAAGGCAGGACAGGCCATGGAGAACTGGGAGCCTTGTTATGCTGATGGGCGGGATGTAAATTGCCAACAGACACTCGGGAGAAGTGTATGGTGTTTCCTGAAACATCTAAAAAACAAAGCAACAGAGCCTAGGGCACTTCCACTTATGGTCCTATAGCTTAGGGAAATTAAAATCAAAAAGACACAGCCACCCCAAAGTTTGGGACGCCTCTGTTTACAGGAACCTCGTTTACCGTACAAGTTCAATATCACAGAAAGTGAAAAATGGATAAAGAACTTGTGGTACTTACGTACAATGCAGTATCACTCAGCAGTGAAATCTATGTCATCAGGCCCGTAGCAGCACAATGAGTGGATTCAGGTACGATGATTCTAACTGAAATAAGTCACACAGAAAAAGAAACATCATAAGATATCAGTAATACACGGAATGTAAACTTGGCTACACAGGAACTGAATTACAGAACAGAACAGGGTCTCAAATTTAGAAAACCAACTTATGCTTGTTTAAGGGTAAAGGTGAGTTGGGGTGCTGCATAAAACCAGAGATTGAAATGAGCACAGATAAAGTTCCTTAAGCCAAATATGGAATAGACAAGAGCTACTCCTTGCTCAACGAAATGGACTCAACACCGCATATTAAACGCCTAAGAATGTACCTGACTCTTAAGTATCTTAAAACCTATGGATTGCTATGTCTCCGAAAGAGAATCAAGCATGTGTACAGGGACATAAACGCAGCAGTGATAGGATTGGAGAGGTTCGGTGAGCAAATGAAGACCCTTTGAAGTCATATTGCATGGTACCCATTCCACGGGTTTCAACTACCCAGGTTTAAGGTATTCTTCCTTCAGCTAAAACATGCATGTGGAACCTAGAGTATGATCAACCATGTGATCGGGAGACGTGTTCAAATATGTCTCAGTTTTCGTACCCTGGTACTCGGGTGCAACATTCCAGACGCTTTACTAACACTCTTTCGACTTGGAGAGTCAGTCCCTTTAACCTCCTGTTTGGCCCAGTTTGCAATTTCTGCGGAAGATGAACAGGAATAGCGAGAACCAATGAGAGACTAGCTGGAGGTGTCTGGACGGGCAAATTTAACTCCCATTTCCCACCAGGAAGAGGAAAGAACCAAAGGCTCAGCGTGCCGTGCCGGAACCAGATTAGGGCCTGAAGCCATCCTGCGGTGTTGCGGCCAGCTCACAAGAAAACGAGTTGAAGAAAGGAGCTCAGGGGCACTGTAATTCACAAACCTGCAGAGTTATAAATGACAACTATCGTCCAAAAATATACTGAAGTAAGGCTGCCAAGAGGACTTGAAAGCGGGGCAGAATTGCAGGAAACCGATTTCAGGAGGTAGACTGGAATTGCATTGAAAGCATAGGAAAAGAGGCAGAACGTCCACAATGATGCACTTGGCCAAAAAGGGTGTATGCGTTTTTTCCTGAATATATTCAGGAAAAAACGCATACGCCGTTTTTGGCCAACCAAGCAAGCTTGCAAAGGAAATCTGCACTACAATGAAGTCTCACTTCCCCCCGGTCAAAAGGGCCGTCTGAAAAAAGTGTAAAATCCAGAAAGGCAGGACAGGCCATGGAGAACTGGGAGCCTTGTTATGCTGATGGGCGGGATGTAAATTGCCAACAGACACTCGGGAGAAGTGTATGGTGTTTCCTGAAACATCTAAAAAACAAAGCAACAGCGCCTAGGGCACTTCCACTTATGGTCCTATAGCTTAGGGAAATTAAAATCAAAAAGACACAGCCACCCCAAAGTTTGGGACACCTCTGTTTACAAGAACCTCGTTTACCGTACAAGTTCAATATCACAGAAAGTGAAAAATGGATAAAGAACTTGTGGTACTTACGTACAATGCAGTATCACTCAGCAGTGAAATCTATGTCATCAGGCCCGTAGCAGCACAATGAGTGGATTCAGGTACGATGATTCTAACTGAAATAAGTCACACAGAAAAAGAAACATCATAAGATATCAGTAATACACGGAATGTAAACTTGGCTACACAGGAACTGAATTACAGAACAGAACAGGGTCTCAAATTTAGAAAACCAACTTATGCTTGTTTAAGGGTAAAGGTGAGTTGGGGTGCTGCATAAAACCAGAGATTGAAATGAGCACAGATAAAGTTCCTTAAGCCAAATATGGAATAGACAAGAGCTACTCCTTGCTCAACGAAATGGACTCAACACCGCATATTAAACGCCTAAGAATGTACCTGACTCTTAAGTATCTTAAAACCTATGGATTGCTATGTCTCCGAAAGAGAATCAAGCATGTGTACAGGGACATAAACGCAGCAGTGATAGGATTGGAGAGGTTCGGTGAGCAAATGAAGACCCTTTGAAGTCATATTGCATGGTACCCATTCCACGGGTTTCAACTACCCAGGTTTAAGGTATTCTTCCTTCAGCTAAAACATGCATGTGGAACCTAGAGTATGATCAACCATGTGATCGGGAGACGTGTTCAAATATGTCTCAGTTTTCGTACCCTGGTACTCGGGTGCAACATTCCAGACGCTTTACTAACACTCTTTCGACTTGGAGAGTCAGTCCCTTTAACCTCCTGTTTGGCCCAGTTTGCAATTTCTGCGGAAGATGAACAGGAATAGCGAGAACCAATGAGAGACTAGCTGGAGGTGTCTGGACGGGCAAATTTAACTCCCATTTCCCACCAGGAAGAGGAAAGAACCAAAGGCTCAGCGTGCCGTGCCGGAACCAGATTAGGGCCTGAAGCCATCCTGCGGTGTTGCGGCCAGCTCACAAGAAAACGAGTTGAAGAAAGGAGCTCAGGGGCACTGTAATTCACAAACCTGCAGAGTTATAAATGACAACTATCGTCCAAAAATATACTGAAGTAAGGCTGCCAAGAGGACTTGAAAGCGGGGCAGAATTGCAGGAAACCGATTTCAGGAGGTAGACTGGAATTGCATTGAAAGCATAGGAAAAGAGGCAGAACGTCCACAATGATGCACTTGGCCAAAAAGGGTGTATGCGTTTTTTCCTGAATATATTCAGGAAAAAACGCATACGCCGTTTTTGGCCAACCAAGCAAGCTTGCAAAGGAAATCTGCACTACAATGAAGTCTCACTTCCCCCCGGTCAAAAGGGCCGTCTGAAAAAAGTGTAAAATCCAGAAAGGCAGGACAGGCCATGGAGAACTGGGAGCCTTGTTATGCTGATGGGCGGGATGTCAATTGCCAACAGACACTCGGGAGAAGTGTATGGTGTTTCCTGAAACATCTAAAAAACAAAGCAACAGCGCCTAGGGCACTTCCACTTATGGTCCTATAGCTTAGGGAAATTAAAATCAAAAAGACACAGCCACCCCAAAGTTTGGGACGCCTCTGTTTACAAGAACCTCGTTTACCGTACAAGTTCAATATCACAGAAAGTGAAAAATGGATAAAGAACTTGTGGTACTTACGTACAATGCAGTATCACTCAGCAGTGAAATCTATGTCATCAGGCCCGTAGCAGCACAATGAGTGGATTCAGGTACGATGATTCTAACTGAAATAAGTCACACAGAAAAAGAAACATCATAAGATATCAGTAATACACGGAATGTAAACTTGGCTACACAGGAACTGAATTACAGAACAGAACAGGGTCTCAAATTTAGAAAACCAACTTATGCTTGCTTAAGGGGAAAGGTGAGTTGGGGTGCTGCATAAAACCAGAGATTGAAATGAGCACAGATAAAGTTCCTTAAGCCAAATATGGAATAGACAAGAGCTACTCCTTGCTCAACGAAATGGACTCAACACCGCATATTAAACGCCTAAGAATGTACCTGACTCTTAAGTATCTTAAAACCTATGGATTGCTATGTCTCCGAAAGAGAATCAAGCATGTGTACAGGGACATAAACGCAGCAGTGATAGGATTGGAGAGGTTCGGTGAGCAAATGAAGACCCTTTGAAGTCATATTGCATGGTACCCATTCCACGGGTTTCAACTACCCAGGTTTAAGGTATTCTTCCTTCAGCTAAAACATGCATGTGGAACCTAGAGTATGATCAACCATGTGATCGGGAGACGTGTTCAAATATGTCTCAGTTTTCGTACCCTGGTACTCGGGTGCAACATTCCAGACGCTTTACTAACACTCTCCCGACTTGGAGAGTCAGTCCCTTTAACCTCCTGTTTGGCCCAGTTTGCAATTTCTGCGGAAGATGAACAGGAATAGCGAGAACCAATGAGAGACTAGCTGGAGGTGTCTGGACGGGCAAATTTAACTCCCATTTCCCACCAGGAAGAGGAAAGAACCAAAGGCTCAGCGTGCCGTGCCGGAACCAGATTAGGGCCTGAAGCCATCCTGCGGTGTTGCGGCCAGCTCACAAGAAAACGAGTTGAAGAAAGGAGCTCAGGGGCACTGTAATTCACAAACCTGCAGAGTTATAAATGACAACTATCGTCCAAAAATATACTGAAGTAAGGCTGCCAAGAGGACTTGAAAGCGGGGCAGAATTGCAGGAAACCGATTTCAGGAGGTAGACTGGAATTGCATTGAAAGCATAGGAAAAGAGGCAGAACGTCCACAATGATGCACTTGGCCAAAAAGGGCGTATGCGTTTTTTCCTGAATATATTCAGGAAAAAACGCATACGCCGTTCTTGGCTAACCAAGCAAGCTTGCAAAGGAAATCTGCACTACAATGAAGTCTCACTTCCCCCCGGTCAAAAGGGCCATCTGAAAAAAGTGTAAAATCCAGAAAGGCAGGACAGGCCATGGAGAACTGGGAGCCTTGTTATGCTGATGGGCGGGATGTCAATTGCCAACAGACACTCGGGAGAAGTGTATGGTGTTTCCTGAAACATCTAAAAAACAAAGCAACAGAGCCTAGGGCACTTCCACTTATGGTCCTATAGCTTAGGGAAATTAAAATCAAAAAGATACAGCCACCCCAATGTTTGGGACGCCTCTGTTTACAAGAACCTCGTTTACCGTACAAGTTCAATATCACAGAAAGTGAAAAATGGATAAAGAACTTGTGGTACTTACGTACAATGCAGTATCACTCAGCAGTGAAATCTATGTCATCAGGCCCGTAGCAGCACAATGAGTGGATTCAGGTACGATGATTCTAACTGAAATAAGTCACACAGAAAAAGAAACATCATAAGATATCAGTAATACACGGAATGTAAACTTGGCTACACAGGAACTGAATTACAGAACAGAACAGGGTCTCAAATTTAGAAAACCAACTTATGCTTGTTTAAGGGTAAAGGTGAGTTGGGGTGCTGCATAAAACCAGAGATTGAAATGAGCACAGATAAAGTTCCTTAAGCCAAATATGGAATAGACAAGAGCTACTCCTTGCTCAACGAAATGGACTCAACACCGCATATTAAACGCCTAAGAATGTACCTGACTCTTAAGTATCTTAAAACCTATGGATTGCTATGTCTCCGAAAGAGAATCAAGCATGTGTACAGGGACATAAACGCAGCAGTGATAGGATTGGAGAGGTTCGGTGAGCAAATGAAGACCCTTTGAAGTCATATTGCATGGTACCCATTCCACGGGTTTCAACTACCCAGGTTTAAGGTATTCTTCCTTCAGCTAAAACATGCATGTGGAATCTAGAGTATGATCAACCATGTGATCGGGAGACGTGTTCAAATATGTCTCAGTTTTCGTACCCTGGTACTCGGGTGCAACATTCCAGACGCTTTACTAACACTCTCCCGACTTGGAGAGTCAGTCCCTTTAACCTCCTGTTTGGCCCAGTTTGCAATTTCTGCGGAAGATGAACAGGAATAGCGAGAACCAATGAGAGACTAGCTGGAGGTGTCTGGACGGGCAAATTTAACTCCCATTTCCCACCAGGAAGAGGAAAGAACCAAAGGCTCAGCGTGCCGTGCCGGAACCAGATTAGGGCCTGAAGCCATCCTGCGGTGTTGCGGCCAGCTCACAAGAAAACGAGTTGAAGAAAGGAGCTCAGGGGCACTGTAATTCACAAACCTGCAGAGTTATAAATGACAACTATCGTCCTAAAATATACTGAAGTAAGGCTGCCAAGAGGACTTGAAAGCGGGGCAGAATTGCAGGAAACCGATTTCAGGAGGTAGACTGGAATTGCATTGAAAGCATAGGAAAAGAGGCAGAACGTCCACAATGATGCACTTGGCCAAAAAGGGCGTATGCGTTTTTTCCTGAATATATTCAGGAAAAAACGCATACGCCCTTTTTGGCCAACCAAGCAAGCTTGCAAAGGAAATCTGCACTACAATGAAGTCTCACTTCCCCCCGGTCAAAAGGGCCATCTGAAAAACGTGTAAAATCCAGAAAGGCAGGACAGGCCATGGAGAACTGGGAGCCTTGTTATGCTGATGGGTGGGATGTAAATTGCCAACAGACACTCGGGAGAAGTGTATGGTGTTTCCTGAAACGTCTAAAAAACAAAGCAACAGAGCCTAGGGCACTTCCACTTATGGTCCTATAGCTTAGGGAAATTAAAATCAAAAAGATACAGCCACCCCAATGTTTGGGACGCCTCTGTTTACAAGAACCTCGTTTACCGTACAAGTTCAATATCACAGAAAGTGAAAAATGGATAAAGAACTTGTGGTACTTACGTACAATGCACTATCACTCAGCAGTGAAATCTATGTCATCAGGCCCGTAGCAGCACAATGAGTGGATTCAGGTACGATGATTCTAACTGAAATAAGTCACACAGAAAAAGAAACATCATAAGATATCAGTAATACACGGAATGTAAACTTGGCTACACAGGAACTGAATTACAGAACAGAACAGGGTCTCAAATTTAGAAAACCAACTTATGCTTGTTTAAGGGTAAAGGTGAGTTGGGGTGCTGCATAAAACCAGAGATTGAAATGAGCACAGATAAAGTTCCTTAAGCCAAATATGGAATAGACAAGAGCTACTCCTTGCTCAACGAAATGGACTCAACACCGCATATTAAACGCCTAAGAATGTACCTGACTCTTAAGTATCTTAAAACCTATGGATTGCTATGTCTCCGAAAGAGAATCAAGCATGTGTACAGGGACATAAACGCAGCAGTGATAGGATTGGAGAGGTTCGGTGAGCAAATGAAGACCCTTTGAAGTCATATTGCATGGTACCCATTCCACGGGTTTCAACTACCCAGGTTTAAGATATTCTTCCTTCAGCTAAAACATGCATGTGGAACCTAGAGTATGATCAACCATGTGATCGGGAGACGTGTTCAAATATGTCTCAGTTTTCGTACCCTGGTACTCGGGTGCAACATTCCAGACGCTTTACTAACACTCTCCCGACTTGGAGAGTCAGTCCCTTTAACCTCCTGTTTGGCCCAGTTTGCAATTTCTGCAGAAGATGAACAGGAATAGCGAGAACCAATGAGAGACTAGCTGGAGGTGTCTGGACGGGCAAATTTAACTCCCATTTCCCACCAGGAAGAGGAAAGAACCAAAGGCTCAGCGTGCCGTGCCGGAACCAGATTAGGGCCTGAAGCCATCCTGCGGTGTTGCGGCCAGCTCACAAGAAAACGAGTTGAAGAAAGGAGCTCAGGGGCACTGTAATTCACAAACCTGCAGAGTTATAAATGACAACTATCGTCCAAAAATATACTGAAGTAAGGCTGCCAAGAGGACTTGAAAGCGGGGCAGAATTGCAGGAAACCGATTTCAGGAGGTAGACTGGAATTGCATTGAAAGCATAGGAAAAGAGGCAGAACGTCCACAATGATGCACTTGGCCAAAAAGGGTGTATGCGTTTTTTCCTGAATATATTCAGGAAAAAACGCATACTCCGTTTTTGGCCAACCAAGCAAGCTTGCAAAGGAAATCTGCACTACAATGAAGTCTCACTTCCCCCCGGTCAAAAGGGCCGTCTGAAAAAAGTGTAAAATCCAGAAAGGCAGGACAGGCCATGGAGAACTGGGAGCCTTGTTATGCTGATGGGCGGGATGTAAATTGCCAACAGACACTCGGGAGAAGTGTATGGTGTTTCCTGAAACATCTAAAAAACAAAGCAACAGCGCCTAGGGCACTTCCACTTATGGTCCTATAGCTTAGGGAAATTAAAATCAAAAAGACACAGCCACCCCAAAGTTTGGGACACCTCTGTTTACAAGAACCTCGTTTACCGTACAAGTTCAATATCACAGAAAGTGAAAAATGGATAAAGAACTTGTGGTACTTACGTACAATGCAGTATCACTCAGCAGTGAAATCTATGTCATCAGGCCCGTAGCAGCACAATGAGTGGATTCAGGTACGATGATTCTAACTGAAATAAGTCACACAGAAAAAGAAACATCATAAGATATCAGTAATACACGGAATGTAAACTTGGCTACACAGGAACTGAATTACAGAACAGAACAGGGTCTCAAATTTAGAAAACCAACTTATGCTTGCTTAAGGGGAAAGGTGAGTTGGGGTGCTGCATAAAACCAGAGATTGAAATGAGCACAGATAAAGTTCCTTAAGCCAAATATGGAATAGACAAGAGCTACTCCTTGCTCAACGAAATGGACTCAACACCGCATATTAAACGCCTAAGAATGTACCTGACTCTTAAGTATCTTAAAACCTATGGATTGCTATGTCTCCGAAAGAGAATCAAGCATGTGTACAGGGACATAAACGCAGCAGTGATAGGATTGGAGAGGTTCGGTGAGCAAATGAAGACCCTTTGAAGTCATATTGCATGGTACCCATTCCACGGGTTTCAACTACCCAGGTTTAAGGTATTCTTCCTTCAGCTAAAACATGCATGTGGAACCTAGAGTATGATCAACCATGTGATCGGGAGACGTGTTCAAATATGTCTCAGTTTTCGTACCCTGGTACTCGGGTGCAACATTCCAGACGCTTTACTAACACTCTCCCGACTTGGAGAGTCAGTCCCTTTAACCTCCTGTTTGGCCCAGTTTGCAATTTCTGCGGAAGATGAACAGGAATAGCGAGAACCAATGAGAGACTAGCTGGAGGTGTCTGGACGGGCAAATTTAACTCCCATTTCCCACCAGGAAGAGGAAAGAACCAAAGGCTCAGCGTGCCGTGCCGGAACCAGATTAGGGCCTGAAGCCATCCTGCGGTGTTGCGGCCAGCTCACAAGAAAACGAGTTGAAGAAAGGAGCTCAGGGGCACTGTAATTCACAAACCTGCAGAGTTATAAATGACAACTATCGTCCAAAAATATACTGAAGTAAGGCTGCCAAGAGGACTTGAAAGCGGGGCAGAATTGCAGGAAACCGATTTCAGGAGGTAGACTGGAATTGCATTGAAAGCATAGGAAAAGAGGCAGAACGTCCACAATGATGCACTTGGCCAAAAAGGGCGTATGCGTTTTTTCCTGAATATATTCAGGAAAAAACGCATACGACGTTCTTGGCTAACCAAGCAAGCTTGCAAAGGAAATCTGCACTACAATGAAGTCTCACTTCCCCCCGGTCAAAAGGGCCATCTGAAAAAAGTGTAAAATCCAGAAAGGCAGGACAGGCCATGGAGAACTGGGAGCCTTGTTATGCTGATGGGCGGGATGTCAATTGCCAACAGACACTCGGGAGAAGTGTATGGTGTTTCCTGAAACATCTAAAAAACAAAGCAACAGAGCCTAGGGCACTTCCACTTATGGTCCTATAGCTTAGGGAAATTAAAATCAAAAAGATACAGCCACCCCAATGTTTGGGACGCCTCTGTTTACAAGAACCTCGTTTACCGTACAAGTTCAATATCACAGAAAGTGAAAAATGGATAAAGAACTTGTGGTACTTACGTACAATGCAGTATCACTCAGCAGTGAAATCTATGTCATCAGGCCCGTAGCAGCACAATGAGTGGATTCAGGTACGATGATTCTAACTGAAATAAGTCACACAGAAAAAGAAACATCATAAGATATCAGTAATACACGGAATGTAAACTTGGCTACACAGGAACTGAATTACAGAACAGAACAGGGTCTCAAATTTAGAAAACCAACTTATGCTTGTTTAAGGGTAAAGGTGAGTTGGGGTGCTGCATAAAACCAGAGATTGAAATGAGCACAGATAAAGTTCCTTAAGCCAAATATGGAATAGACAAGAGCTACTCCTTGCTCAACGAAATGGACTCAACACCGCATATTAAACGCCTAAGAATGTACCTGACTCTTAAGTATCTTAAAACCTATGGATTGCTATGTCTCCGAAAGAGAATCAAGCATGTGTACAGGGACATAAACGCAGCAGTGATAGGATTGGAGAGGTTCGGTGAGCAAATGAAGACCCTTTGAAGTCATATTGCATGGTACCCATTCCACGGGTTTCAACTACCCAGGTTTAAGGTATTCTTCCTTCAGCTAAAACATGCATGTGGAATCTAGAGTATGATCAACCATGTGATCGGGAGACGTGTTCAAATATGTCTCAGTTTTCGTACCCTGGTACTCGGGTGCAACATTCCAGACGCTTTACTAACACTCTCCCGACTTGGAGAGTCAGTCCCTTTAACCTCCTGTTTGGCCCAGTTTGCAATTTCTGCGGAAGATGAACAGGAATAGCGAGAACTAATGAGAGACTAGCTGGAGGTGTCTGGACGGGCAAATTTAACTCCCATTTCCCACCAGGAAGAGGAAAGAACCAAAGGCTCAGCGTGCCGTGCCGGAACCAGATTAGGGCCTGAAGCCATCCTGCGGTGTTGCGGCCAGCTCACAAGAAAACGAGTTGAAGAAAGGAGCTCAGGGGCACTGTAATTCACAAACCTGCAGAGTTATAAATGACAACTATCGTCCTAAAATATACTGAAGTAAGGCTGCCAAGAGGACTTGAAAGCGGGGCAGAATTGCAGGAAACCGATTTCAGGAGGTAGACTGGAATTGCATTGAAAGCATAGGAAAAGAGGCAGAACGTCCACAATGATGCACTTGGCCAAAAAGGGCGTATGCGTTTTTTCCTGAATATATTCAGGAAAAAACGCATACGCCCTTTTTGGCCAACCAAGCAAGCTTGCAAAGGAAATCTGCACTACAATGAAGTCTCACTTCCCCCCGGTCAAAAGGGCCATCTGAAAAACGTGTAAAATCCAGAAAGGCAGGACAGGCCATGGAGAACTGGGAGCCTTGTTATGCTGATGGGTGGGATGTAAATTGCCAACAGACACTCGGGAGAAGTGTATGGTGTTTCCTGAAACGTCTAAAAAACAAAGCAACAGAGCCTAGGGCACTTCCACTTATGGTCCTATAGCTTAGGGAAATTAAAATCAAAAAGATACAGCCACCCCAATGTTTGGGACGCCTCTGTTTACAAGAACCTCGTTTACCGTACAAGTTCAATATCACAGAAAGTGAAAAATGGATAAAGAACTTGTGGTACTTACGTACAATGCACTATCACTCAGCAGTGAAATCTATGTCATCAGGCCCGTAGCAGCACAATGAGTGGATTCAGGTACGATGATTCTAACTGAAATAAGTCACACAGAAAAAGAAACATCATAAGATATCAGTAATACACGGAATGTAAACTTGGCTACACAGGAACTGAATTACAGAACAGAACAGGGTCTCAAATTTAGAAAACCAACTTATGCTTGTTTAAGGGTAAAGGTGAGTTGGGGTGCTGCATAAAACCAGAGATTGAAATGAGCACAGATAAAGTTCCTTAAGCCAAATATGGAATAGACAAGAGCTACTCCTTGCTCAACGAAATGGACTCAACACTGCATATTAAACGCCTAAGAATGTACCTGACTCTTAAGTATCTTAAAACCTATGGATTGCTATGTCTCCGAAAGAGAATCAAGCATGTGTACAGGGACATAAACGCAGCAGTGATAGGATTGGAGAGATTCGGTGAGCAAATGAAGACCCTTTGAAGTCATATTGCATGGTACCCATTCCACGGGTTTCAACTACCCAGGTTTAAGGTATTCTTCCTTCAGCTAAAACATGCATGTGGAACCTAGAGTATGATCAACCATGTGATCGGGAGACGTGTTCAAATATGTCTCAGTTTTCGTACCCTGGTACTCGGGTGCAACATTCCAGACGCTTTACTAACACTCTCCCGACTTGGAGAGTCAGTCCCTTTAACCTCCTGTTTGGCCCAGTTTGCAATTTCTGCGGAAGATGAACAGGAATAGCGAGAACCAATGAGAGACTAGCTGGAGGTGTCTGGACGGGCAAATTTAACTCCCATTTCCCACCAGGAAGAGGAAAGAACCAAAGGCTCAGCGTGCCGTGCCGGAACCAGATTAGGGCCTGAAGCCATCCTGCGGTGTTGCGGCCAGCTCACAAGAAAGCGAGTTGAAGAAAGGAGCTCAGGGGCACTGTAATTCACAAACCTGCAGAGTTATAAATGACAACTATCGTCCAAAAATATACTGAAGTAAGGCTGCCAAGAGGACTTGAAAGCGGGGCAGAATTGCAGGAAACCGATTTCAGGAGGTAGACTGGAATTGCATTGAAAGCATAGGAAAAGAGGTAGAACGTCTACAATGATGCACTTGGCCAAAAAGGGCGTATGCGTTTTTTCCTGAATATATTCAGGAAAAAACGCATACGCCGTTTTTGGCCAACCAAGCAAGCTTGCAAAGGAAATCTGCACTACAATGAAGTCTCACTTCCCCCCCCTCCCGGTCAAAAGGGCCATCTGAAAAAAGTGTAAAATCCAGAAAGGCAGGACAGGCCATGGAGAACTGGGAGCCTTGTTATGCTGATGGGCGGGATGTAAATTGCCAACAGACACTCGGGAGAAGTGTATGGTGTTTCCTGAAACATCTAAAAAACAAAGCAACAGAGCCTAGGGCACTTCCACTTATGGTCCTATAGCTTAGGGAAATTAAAATCAAAAAGATACAGCCACCCCAATGTTTGGGACGCCTCTGTTTACAAGAACCTCGTTTACCGTACAAGTTCAATATCACAGAAAGTGAAAAATGGATAAAGAACTTGTGGTACTTACGTACAATGCAGTATCACTCAGCAGTGAAATCTATGTCATCAGGCCCGTAGCAGCACAATGAGTGGATTCAGGTACGATGATTCTAACTGAAATAAGTCACACAGAAAAAGAAACATCATAAGATATCAGTAATACACGGAATGTAAACTTGGCTACACAGGAACTGAATTACAGAACAGAACAGGGTCTCAAATTTAGAAAACCAACTTATGCTTGTTTAAGGGTAAAGGTGAGTTGGGGTGCTGCATAAAACCAGAGATTGAAATGAGCACAGATAAAATTTCTTAAGCCAAATATGGAATAGACAAGAGCTACTCCTTGCTCAATGAAATGGACTCAACACCGCATATTAAACGCCTAAGAATGTACCTGACTCTTAAGTATCTTAAAACCTATGGATTGCTATGTCTCTGAAAGAGAATCAAGCATGTGTAAGGGACATAAACGCAGCAGTGATAGGATTGGAGAGGTTCGGTGAGCAAATGAAGACCCTTTGAAGTCATATTGCATGGTACCCATTCCACGGGTTTCAACTACCCAGGTTTAAGGTATTCTTCCTTCAGCTAAAACATGCATGTGGAACCTAGAGTATGATCAACCATGTGATCGGGAGACGTGTTCAAATATGTCTCAGTTTTCGTACCCTGGTACTCGGGTGCAACATTCCAGACGCTTTACTAACACTCTCCCGACTTGGAGAGTCAGTCCCTTTAACCTCCTGTTTGGCCCAGTTTGCAATTTCTGCGGAAGATGAACAGGAATAGCGAGAACCAATGAGAGACTAGCTGGAGGTGTCTGGACGGGCAAATTTAACTCTCATTTCCCACCAGGAAGAGGAAAGAACCAAAGGCTCAGCGTGCCGTGCCGGAACCAGATTAGGGCCTGAAGCCATCCTGCGGTGTTGCGGCCAGCTCACAAGAAAGCGAGTTGAAGAAAGGAGCTCAGGGGCACTGTAATTCACAAAACTGCAGAGTTATAAATGACAACTATCGTCCAAAAATATACTGAAGTAAGGCTGCCAAGAGGACTTGAAAGCGGGGCAGAATTGCAGGAAACCGATTTCAGGAGGTAGACTGGAATTGCATTGAAAGCATAGGAAAAGAGGCAGAACGTCCACAATGATGCACTTGGCCAAAAAGGGCGTATGCGTTTTTTCCTGAATATATTCAGGAAAAAACGCATACGCCCTTTTTGGCCAACCAAGCAAGCTTGCAAAGGAAATCTGCACTACAATGAAGTCTCACTTCCCCCCGGTCAAAAGGGCCATCTGAAAAAAGTGTAAAATCCAGAAAGGCAGGACAGGCCATGGAGAACTGGGAGCCTTGTTATGCTGATGGGCGGGATGTAAATTGCCAACAGACACTCGGGAGAAGTGTATGGTGTTTCCTGAAACATCTAAAAAACAAAGCAACAGAGCCTAGGGCACTTCCACTTATGGTCCTATAGCTTAGGGAAATTAAAATCAAAAAGATACAGCCACCCCAATGTTTGGGACGCCTCTGTTTACAAGAACCTCGTTTACTGTACAAGTTCAATATCACAGAAAGTGAAAAATGGATAAAGAACTTGTGGTACTTACGTACAATGCAGTATCACTCAGCAGTGAAATCTATGTCATCAGGCCTGTAGCAGCACAATGAGTGGATTCAGGTACGTTGATTCTAACTGAAATAAGTCACACAGAAAAAGAAACATCATAAGATATCAGTAATACACGGAATGTAAACTTGGCTACACAGGAACTGAATTACAGAACAGAACAGGGTCTCAAATTTAGAAAACCAACTTATGCTTGTTTAAGGGTAAAGGTGAGTTGGGGTGCTGCATAAAACCAGAGATTGAAATGAGCACAGATAAAGTTCCTTAAGCCAAATATGGAATAGACAAGAGCTACTCCTTGCTCAATGAAATGGACTCAACACCGCATATTAAACGCCTAAGAATGTACCTGACTCTTAAGTATCTTAAAACCTATGGATTGCTATGTCTCCGAAAGAGAATCAAGCATGTGTACAGGGACATAAACGCAGCAGTGATAGGATTGGAGAGGTTCGGTGAGCAAATGAAGACCCTTTGAAGTCATATTGCATGGTACCCATTCCACGGGTTTCAACTACCCAGGTTTAAGGTATTCTTCCTTCAGCTAAAACATGCATGTGGAACCTAGAGTATGATCAACCATGTGATCGGGAGACGTGTTCAAATATGTCTCAGTTTTCGTACCCTGGTACTCGGGTGCAACATTCCAGACGCTTTACTAACACTCTCCCGACTTGGAGAGTCAGTCCCTTTAACCTCCTGTTTGGCCCAGTTTGCAATTTCTGCGGAAGATGAACAGGAATAGCGAGAACCAATGAGAGACTAGCTGGAGGTGTCTGGACGGGCAAATTTAACTCTCATTTCCCACCAGGAAGAGGAAATAACCAAAGGCTCAGCGTGCCGTGCCGGAACCAGATTAGGGCCTGAAGCCATCCTGCGGTGTTGCGGCCAGCTCACAAGAAAGCGAGTTGAAGAAAGGAGCTCAGGGGCACTGTAATTCACAAACCTGCAGAGTTATAAATGACAACTATCGTCCAAAAATATACTGAAGTAAGGCTGCCAAGAGGACTTGAAAGCAGGGCAGAATTGCAGGAAACCGATTTCAGGAGGTAGACTGGAATTGCATTGAAAGCATAGGAAAAGAGGCAGAACGTCCACAATGATGCACTTGGCCAAAAAGTGCGTATGCGTTTTTTCCTGAATATATTCAGGAAAAAACGCATACGCCCTTTTTGGCCAACCAAGCAAGCTTGCAAAGGAAATCTGCACTACAATGAAGTCTCACATCCCCCCCCGCCCCGGTCAAAAGGGCCATCTGAAAAAAGTGTAAAATCCAGAAAGGCAGGACAGGCCATGGAGAACTGGGAGCCTTGTTATGCTGATGGGCGGGATGTCAACTGCCAACAGCCACTCGGGAGAATTGTATGGTGTTTCCTGAAACATCTAAAAAACAAAGCAACAGAGCCTAGGGCACTTCCACTTATGGTCCTATAGCTTAGGGAAATTAAAATCAAAAAGATACAGCCACCCCAATGTTTGGGACGCCTCTGTTTACAAGAACCTCGTTTACCGTACAAGTTCAATATCACAGAAAGTGAAAAATGGATAAAGAACTTGTGGTACTTACGTACAATGCACTATCACTCAGCAGTGAAATCTATGTCATCAGGCCCGTAGCAGCACAATGAGTGGATTCAGGTACGATGATTCTAACTGAAATAAGTCACACAGAAAAAGAAACATCATAAGATATCAGTAATACACGGAATGTAAACTTGGCTACACAGGAACTGAATTACAGAACAGAACAGGGTCTCAAATTTAGAAAACCAACTTATGCTTGTTTAAGGGTAAAGGTGAGTTGGGGTGCTGCATAAAACCAGAGATTGAAATGAGCACAGATAAAGTTCCTTAAGCCAAATATGGAATAGACAAGAGCTACTCCTTGCTCAACGAAATGGACTCAACACTGCATATTAAACGCCTAAGAATGTACCTGACTCTTAAGTATCTTAAAACCTATGGATTGCTATGTCTCCGAAAGAGAATCAAGCATGTGTACAGGGACATAAACGCAGCAGTGATAGGATTGGAGAGATTCGGTGAGCAAATGAAGACCCTTTGAAGTCATATTGCATGGTACCCATTCCACGGGTTTCAACTACCCAGGTTTAAGGTATTCTTCCTTCAGCTAAAACATGCATGTGGAACCTAGAGTATGATCAACCATGTGATCGGGAGACGTGTTCAAATATGTCTCAGTTTTCGTACCCTGGTACTCGGGTGCAACATTCCAGACGCTTTACTAACACTCTCCCGACTTGGAGAGTCAGTCCCTTTAACCTCCTGTTTGGCCCAGTTTGCAATTTCTGCGGAAGATGAACAGGAATAGCGAGAACCAATGAGAGACTAGCTGGAGGTGTCTGGACGGGCAAATTTAACTCCCATTTCCCACCAGGAAGAGGAAAGAACCAAAGGCTCAGCGTGCCGTGCCGGAACCAGATTAGGGCCTGAAGCCATCCTGCGGTGTTGCGGCCAGCTCACAAGAAAGCGAGTTGAAGAAAGGAGCTCAGGGGCACTGTAATTCACAAACCTGCAGAGTTATAAATGACAACTATCGTCCAAAAATATACTGAAGTAAGGCTGCCAAGAGGACTTGAAAGCGGGGCAGAATTGCAGGAAACCGATTTCAGGAGGTAGACTGGAATTGCATTGAAAGCATAGGAAAAGAGGCAGAACGTCTACAATGATGCACTTGGCCAAAAAGGGCGTATGCGTTTTTTCCTGAATATATTCAGGAAAAAACGCATACGCCGTTTTTGGCCAACCAAGCAAGCTTGCAAAGGAAATCTGCACTACAATGAAGTCTCACTTCCCCCCGGTCAAAAGGGCCATCTGAAAAAAGTGTAAAATCCAGAAAGGCAGGACAGGCCATGGAGAACTGGGAGCCTTGTTATGCTGATGGGCGGGATGTCAACTGCCAACAGCCACTCGGGAGAATTGTATGGTGTTTCCTGAAACATCTAAAAAACAAAGCAACAGAGCCTAGGGCACTTCCACATATGGTCCTATAGCTTAGGGAAATTAAAATCAAAAAGATACAGCCACCCCAATGTTTGGGACGCCTCTGTTTACAAGAACCTCGTTTACCGTACAAGTTCAATATCACAGAAAGTGAAAAATGGATAAAGAACTTGTGGTACTTACGTACAATGCACTATCACTCAGCAGTGAAATCTATGTCATCAGGCCCGTAGCAGCACAATGAGTGGATTCAGGTACGATGATTCTAACTGAAATAAGTCACACAGAAAAAGAAACATCATAAGATATCAGTAATACACGGAATGTAAACTTGGCTACACAGGAACTGAATTACAGAACAGAACAGGGTCTCAAATTTAGAAAACCAACTTATGCTTGTTTAAGGGTAAAGGTGAGTTGGGGTGCTGCATAAAACCAGAGATTGAAATGAGCACAGATAAAGTTCCTTAAGCCAAATATGGAATAGACAAGAGCTACTCCTTGCTCAACGAAATGGACTCAACACCGCATATTAAACGCCTAAGAATGTACCTGACTCTTAAGTATCTTAAAACCTATGGATTGCTATGTCTCCGAAAGAGAATCAAGCATGTGTACAGGGACATAAACGCAGCAGTGATAGGATTGGAGAGATTCGGTGAGCAAATGAAGACCCTTTGAAGTCATATTGCATGGTACCCATTCCACGGGTTTCAACTACCCAGGTTTAAGGTATTCTTCCTTCAGCTAAAACATGCATGTGGAACCTAGAGTATGATCAACCATGTGATCGGGAGACGTGTTCAAATATGTCTCAGTTTTCGTACCCTGGTACTCGGGTGCAACATTCCAGACGCTTTACTAACACTCTCCCGACTTGGAGAGTCAGTCCCTTTAACCTCCTGTTTGGCCCAGTTTGCAATTTCTGCGGAAGATGAACAGGAATAGCGAGAACCAATGAGAGACTAGCTGGAGGTGTCTGGACGGGCAAATTTAACTCCCATTTCCCACCAGGAAGAGGAAAGAACCAAAGGCTCAGCGTGCCGTGCCGGAACCAGATTAGGGCCTGAAGCCATCCTGCGGTGTTGCGGCCAGCTCACAAGAAAGCGAGTTGAAGAAAGGAGCTCAGGGGCACTGTAATTCACAAACCTGCAGAGTTATAAATGACAACTATCGTCCAAAAATATACTGAAGTAAGGCTGCCAAGAGGACTTGAAAGCGGGGCAGAATTGCAGGAAACCGATTTCAGGAGGTAGACTGGAATTGCATTGAAAGCATAGGAAAAGAGGCAGAACGTCTACAATGATGCACTTGGCCAAAAAGGGCGTATGCGTTTTTTCCTGAATATATTCAGGAAAAAACGCATACGCCGTTTTTGGCCAACCAAGCAAGCTTGCAAAGGAAATCTGCACTACAATGAAGTCTCACTTCCCCCCGGTCAAAAGGGCCATCTGAAAAAAGTGTAAAATCCAGAAAGGCAGGACAGGCCATGGAGAACTGGGAGCCTTGTTATGCTGATGGGCGGGATGTCAACTGCCAACAGCCACTCGGGAGAATTGTATGGTGTTTCCTGAAACATCTAAAAAACAAAGCAACAGAGCCTAGGGCACTTCCACTTATGGTCCTATAGCTTAGGGAAATTAAAATCAAAAAGATACAGCCACCCCAATGTTTGGGACGCCTCTGTTTACAAGAACCTCGTTTACCGTACAAGTTCAATATCACAGAAAGTGAAAAATGGATAAAGAACTTGTGGTACTTACGTACAATGCAGTATCACTCAGCAGTGAAATCTATGTCATCAGGCCCGTAGCAGCACAATGAGTGGATTCAGGTACGATGATTCTAACTGAAATAAGTCACACAGAAAAAGAAACATCATAAGATATCAGTAATACACGGAATGTAAACTTGGCTACACAGGAACTGAATTACAGAACAGAACAGGGTCTCAAATTTAGAAAACCAACTTATGCTTGCTTAAGGGGAAAGGTGAGTTGGGGTGCTGCATAAAACCAGAGATTGAAATGAGCACAGATAAAGTTCCTTAAGCCAAATATGGAATAGACAAGAGCTACTCCTTGCTCAACGAAATGGACTCAACACCGCATATTAAACGCCTAAGAATGTACCTGACTAGTAAGTATCTTAAAACCTATGGATTGCTATGTCTCCGAAAGAGAATCAAGCATGTGTACAGGGACATAAACGCAGCAGTGATAGGATTGGAGAGGTTCGGTGAGCAAATGAAGACCCTTTGAAGTCATATTGCATGGTACCCATTCCACGGGTTTCAACTACCCAGGTTTAAGATATTCTTCCTTCAGCTAAAACATGCATGTGGAACCTAGAGTATGATCAACCATGTGATCGGGAGACGTGTTCAAATATGTCTCAGTTTTCGTACCCTGGTACTCGGGTGCAACATTCCAGACGCTTTACTAACACTCTCCCGACTTGGAGAGTCAGTCCCTTTAACCTCCTGTTTGGCCCAGTTTGCAATTTCTGCGGAAGATGAACAGGAATAGCGAGAACCAATGAGAGACTAGCTGGAGGTGTCTGGACGGGCAAATTTAACTCCCATTTCCCACCAGGAAGAGGAAAGAACCAAAGGCTCAGCGTGCCGTGCCGGAACCAGATTAGGGCCTGAAGCCATCCTGCGGTGTTGCGGCCAGCTCACAAGAAAACGAGTTGAAGAAAGGAGCTCAGGGGCACTGTAATTCACAAACCTGCAGAGTTATAAATGACAACTATCGTCCAAAAATATACTGAAGTAAGGCTGCCAAGAGGACTTGAAAGCGGGGCAGAATTGCAGGAAACCGATTTCAGGAGGTAGACTGGAATTGCATTGAAAGCATAGGAAAAGAGGCAGAACGTCCACAATGATGCACTTGGCCAAAAAGGGTGTATGCGTTTTTTCCTGAATATATTCAGGAAAAAACGCATACGCCGTTTTTGGCCAACCAAGCAAGCTTGCAAAGGAAATCTGCACTACAATGAAGTCTCACTTCCCCCCGGTCAAAAGGGCCGTCTGAAAAAAGTGTAAAATCCAGAAAGGCAGGACAGGCCATGGAGAACTGGGAGCCTTGTTATGCTGATGGGCGGGATGTCAATTGCCAACAGACACTCGGGAGAAGTGTATGGTGTTTCCTGAAACATCTAAAAAACAAAGCAACAGCGCCTAGGGCACTTCCACTTATGGTCCTATAGCTTAGGGAAATTAAAATCAAAAAGACACAGCCACCCCAAAGTTTGGGACACCTCTGTTTACAAGAACCTCGTTTACCGTACAAGTTCAATATCACAGAAAGTGAAAAATGGATAAAGAACTTGTGGTACTTACGTACAATGCAGTATCACTCAGCAGTGAAATCTATGTCATCAGGCCCGTAGCAGCACAATGAGTGGATTCAGGTACGATGATTCTAACTGAAATAAGTCACACAGAAAAAGAAACATCATAAGATATCAGTAATACACGGAATGTAAACTTGGCTACACAGGAACTGAATTACAGAACAGAACAGGGTCTCAAATTTAGAAAACCAACTTATGCTTGCTTAAGGGGAAAGGTGAGTTGGGGTGCTGCATAAAACCAGAGATTGAAATGAGCACAGATAAAGTTCCTTAAGCCAAATATGGAATAGACAAGAGCTACTCCTTGCTCAACGAAATGGACTCAACACCGCATATTAAACGCCTAAGAATGTACCTGACTCTTAAGTATCTTAAAACCTATGGATTGCTATGTCTCCGAAAGAGAATCAAGCATGTGTACAGGGACATAAACGCAGCAGTGATAGGATTGGAGAGGTTCGGTGAGCAAATGAAGACCCTTTGAAGTCATATTGCATGGTACCCATTCCACGGGTTTCAACTACCCAGGTTTAAGGTATTCTTCCTTCAGCTAAAACATGCATGTGGAATCTAGAGTATGATCAACCATGTGATCGGGAGACGTGTTCAAATATGTCTCAGTTTTCGTACCCTGGTACTCGGGTGCAACATTCCAGACGCTTTACTAACACTCTCCCGACTTGGAGAGTCAGTCCCTTTAACCTCCTGTTTGGCCCAGTTTGCAATTTCTGCGGAAGATGAACAGGAATAGCGAGAACCAATGAGAGACTAGCTGGAGGTGTCTGGACGGGCAAATTTAACTCCCATTTCCCACCAGGAAGAGGAAAGAACCAAAGGCTCAGCGTGCCGTGCCGGAACCAGATTAGGGCCTGAAGCCATCCTGCGGTGTTGCGGCCAGCTCACAAGAAAACGAGTTGAAGAAAGGAGCTCAGGGGCACTGTAATTCACAAACCTGCAGAGTTATAAATGACAACTATCGTCCTAAAATATACTGAAGTAAGGCTGCCAAGAGGACTTGAAAGCGGGGCAGAATTGCAGGAAACCGATTTCAGGAGGTAGACTGGAATTGCATTGAAAGCATAGGAAAAGAGGCAGAACGTCCACAATGATGCACTTGGCCAAAAAGGGCGTATGCGTTTTTTCCTGAATATATTCAGGAAAAAACGCATACGCCCTTTTTGGCCAACCAAGCAAGCTTGCAAAGGAAATCTGCACTACAATGAAGTCTCACTTCCCCCCGGTCAAAAGGGCCATCTGAAAAACGTGTAAAATCCAGAAAGGCAGGACAGGCCATGGAGAACTGGGAGCCTTGTTATGCTGATGGGTGGGATGTAAATTGCCAACAGACACTCGGGAGAAGTGTATGGTGTTTCCTGAAACGTCTAAAAAACAAAGCAACAGAGCCTAGGGCACTTCCACTTATGGTCCTATAGCTTAGGGAAATTAAAATCAAAAAGATACAGCCACCCCAATGTTTGGGACGCCTCTGTTTACAAGAACCTCGTTTACCGTACAAGTTCAATATCACAGAAAGTGAAAAATGGATAAAGAACTTGTGGTACTTACGTACAATGCACTATCACTCAGCAGTGAAATCTATGTCATCAGGCCCGTAGCAGCACAATGAGTGGATTCAGGTACGATGATTCTAACTGAAATAAGTCACACAGAAAAAGAAACATCATAAGATATCAGTAATACACGGAATGTAAACTTGGCTACACAGGAACTGAATTACAGAACAGAACAGGGTCTCAAATTTAGAAAACCAACTTATGCTTGTTTAAGGGTAAAGGTGAGTTGGGGTGCTGCATAAAACCAGAGATTGAAATGAGCACAGATAAAGTTCCTTAAGCCAAATATGGAATAGACAAGAGCTACTCCTTGCTCAACGAAATGGACTCAACACCGCATATTAAACGCCTAAGAATGTACCTGACTCTTAAGTATCTTAAAACCTATGGATTGCTATGTCTCCGAAAGAGAATCAAGCATGTGTACAGGGACATAAACGCAGCAGTGATAGGATTGGAGAGGTTCGGTGAGCAAATGAAGACCCTTTGAAGTCATATTGCATGGTACCCATTCCACGGGTTTCAACTACCCAGGTTTAAGGTATTCTTCCTTCAGCTAAAACATGCATGTGGAACCTAGAGTATGATCAACCATGTGATCGGGAGACGTGTTCAAATATGTCTCAGTTTTCGTACCCTGGTACTCGGGTGCAACATTCCAGACGCTTTACTAACACTCTCCCGACTTGGAGAGTCAGTCCCTTTAACCTCCTGTTTGGCCCAGTTTGCAATTTCTGCGGAAGATGAACAGGAATAGCGAGAACCAATGAGAGACTAGCTGGAGGTGTCTGGACGGGCAAATTTAACTCTCATTTCCCACCAGGAAGAGGAAAGAACCAAAGGCTCAGCGTGCCGTGCCGGAACCAGATTAGGGCCTGAAGCCATCCTGCGGTGTTGCGGCCAGCTCACAAGAAAGCGAGTTGAAGAAAGGAGCTCAGGGGCACTGTAATTCACAAACCTGCAGAGTTATAAATGACAACTATCGTCCAAAAATATACTGAAGTAAGGCTGCCAAGAGGACTTGAAAGCGGGGCAGAATTGCAGGAAACCGATTTCAGGAGGTAGACTGGAATTGCATTGAAAGCATAGGAAAAGAGGCAGAACGTCCACAATGATGCACTTGGCCAAAAAGGGCGTATGCGTTTTTTCCTGAATATATTCAGGAAAAAACGCATACGCCCTTTTTGGCCAACCAAGCAAGCTTGCAAAGGAAATCTGCACTACAATGAAGTCTCACATCCCCCCCCCGCCCCGGTCAAAAGGGCCATCTGAAAAAAGTGTAAAATCCAGAAAGGCAGGACAGGCCATGGAGAACTGGGAGCCTTGTTATGCTGATGGGCGGGATGTCAACTGCCAACAGCCACTCGGGAGAATTGTATGGTGTTTCCTGAAACATCTAAAAAACAAAGCAACAGAGCCTAGGGCACTTCCACTTATGGTCCTATAGCTTAGGGAAATTAAAATCAAAAAGATACAGCCACCCCAATGTTTGGGACGCCTCTGTTTACAAGAACCTCGTTTACCGTACAAGTTCAATATCACAGAAAGTGAAAAATGGATAAAGAACTTGTGGTACTTACGTACAATGCAGTATCACTCAGCAGTGAAATCTATGTCATCAGGCCCGTAGCAGCACAATGAGTGGATTCAGGTACGATGATTCTAACTGAAATAAGTCACACAGAAAAAGAAACATCATAAGATATCAGTAATACACGGAATGTAAACTTGGCTACACAGGAACTGAATTACAGAACAGAACAGGGTCTCAAATTTAGAAAACCAACTTATGCTTGTTTAAGGGTAAAGGTGAGTTGGGGTGCTGCATAAAACCAGAGATTGAAATGAGCACAGATAAAGTTCCTTAAGCCAAATATGGAATAGACAAGAGCTACTCCTTGCTCAATGAAATGGACTCAACACCGCATATTAAACGCCTAAGAATGTACCTGACTCTTAAGTATCTTAAAACCTATGGATTGCTATGTCTCCGAAAGAGAATCAAGCATGTGTACAGGGACATAAACGCAGCAGTGATAGGATTGGAGAGGTTCGGTGAGCAAATGAAGACCCTTTGAAGTCATATTGCATGGTACCCATTCCACGGGTTTCAACTACCCAGGTTTAAGGTATTCTTCCTTCAGCTAAAACATGCATGTGGAACCTAGAGTATGATCAACCATGTGATCGGGAGACGTGTTCAAATATGTCTCAGTTTTCGTACCCTGGTACTCGGGTGCAACATTCCAGACGCTTTACTAACACTCTCCCGACTTGGAGAGTCAGTCCCTTTAACCTCCTGTTTGGCCCAGTTTGCAATTTCTGCGGAAGATGAACAGGAATAGCGAGAACCAATGAGAGACTAGCTGGAGGTGTCTGGACGGGCAAATTTAACTCTCATTTCCCACCAGGAAGAGGAAAGAACCAAAGGCTCAGCGTGCCGTGCCGGAACCAGATTAGGGCCTGAAGCCATCCTGCGGTGTTGCGGCCA
The DNA here is from genome assembly GCF_963455315.2 of Globicephala melas. Classification (NCBI taxonomy): domain Eukaryota; kingdom Metazoa; phylum Chordata; class Mammalia; order Artiodactyla; family Delphinidae; genus Globicephala; species Globicephala melas. The sequence continues at coordinate 460,856 of NW_027207291.1, forward strand.
GCTCACAAGAAAGCGAGTTGAAGAAAGGAGCTCAGGGGCACTGTAATTCACAAACCTGCAGAGTTATAAATGACAACTATCGTCCAAAAATATACTGAAGTAAGGCTGCCAAGAGGACTTGAAAGCGGGGCAGAATTGCAGGAAACCGATTTCAGGAGGTAGACTGGAATTGCATTGAAAGCATAGGAAAAGAGGCAGAACGTCCACAATGATGCACTTGGCCAAAAAGGGCGTATGCGTTTTTTCCTGAATATATTCAGGAAAAAACGCATACGCCCTTTTTGGCCAACCAAGCAAGCTTGCAAAGGAAATCTGCACTACAATGAAGTCTCACTTCCCCCCGGTCAAAAGGGCCATCTGAAAAAAGTGTAAAATCCAGAAAGGCAGGACAGGCCATGGAGAACTGGGAGCCTTGTTATGCTGATGGGCGGGATGTAAATTGCCAACAGACACTCGGGAGAAGTGTATGGTGTTTCCTGAAACATCTAAAAAACAAAGCAACAGAGCCTAGGGCACTTCCACTTATGGTCCTATAGCTTAGGGAAATTAAAATCAAAAAGATACAGCCACCCCAATGTTTGGGACGCCTCTGTTTACAAGAACCTCGTTTACCGTACAAGTTCAATATCACAGAAAGTGAAAAATGGATAAAGAACTTGTGGTACTTACGTACAATGCAGTATCACTCAGCAGTGAAATCTATGTCATCAGGCCCGTAGCAGCACAATGAGTGGATTCAGGTACGATGATTCTAACTGAAATAAGTCACACAGAAAAAGAAACATCATAAGATATCAGTAATACACGGAATGTAAACTTGGCTACACAGGAACTGAATTACAGAACAGAACAGGGTCTCAAATTTAGAAAACCAACTTATGCTTGTTTAAGGGTAAAGGTGAGTTGGGGTGCTGCATAAAACCAGAGATTGAAATGAGCACAGATAAAGTTCCTTAAGCCAAATATGGAATAGACAAGAGCTACTCCTTGCTCAACGAAATGGACTCAACACCGCATATTAAACGCCTAAGAATGTACCTGACTCTTAAGTATCTTAAAACCTATGGATTGCTATGTCTCCGAAAGAGAATCAAGCATGTGTACAGGGACATAAACGCAGCAGTGATAGGATTGGAGAGGTTCGGTGAGCAAATGAAGACCCTTTGAAGTCATATTGCATGGTACCCATTCCACGGGTTTCAACTACCCAGGTTTAAGGTATTCTTCCTTCAGCTAAAACATGCATGTGGAACCTAGAGTATGATCAACCATGTGATCGGGAGACGTGTTCAAATATGTCTCAGTTTTCGTACCCTGGTACTCGGGTGCAACATTCCAGACGCTTTACTAACACTCTCCCGACTTGGAGAGTCAGTCCCTTTAACCTCCTGTTTGGCCCAGTTTGCAATTTCTGCGGAAGATGAACAGGAATAGCGAGAACCAATGAGAGACTAGCTGGAGGTGTCTGGACGGGCAAATTTAACTCTCATTTCCCACCAGGAAGAGGAAAGAACCAAAGGCTCAGCGTGCCGTGCCGGAACCAGATTAGGGCCTGAAGCCATCCTGCGGTGTTGCGGCCAGCTCACAAGAAAGCGAGTTGAAGAAAGGAGCTCAGGGGCACTGTAATTCACAAACCTGCAGAGTTATAAATGACAACTATCGTCCAAAAATATACTGAAGTAAGGCTGCCAAGAGGACTTGAAAGCGGGGCAGAATTGCAGGAAACCGATTTCAGGAGGTAGACTGGAATTGCATTGAAAGCATAGGAAAAGAGGCAGAACGTCCACAATGATGCACTTGGCCAAAAAGGGCGTATGCGTTTTTTCCTGAATATATTCAGGAAAAAACGCATACGCCCTTTTTGGCCAACCAAGCAAGCTTGCAAAGGAAATCTGCACTACAATGAAGTCTCACTTCCCCCCCCTCCCGGTCAAAAGGGCCATCTGAAAAAAGTGTAAAATCCAGAAAGGCAGGACAGGCCATGGAGAACTGGGAGCCTTGTTATGCTGATGGGCGGGATGTAAATTGCCAACAGACACACGGGAGAAGTGTATGGTGTTTCCTGAAACATCTAAAAAATAAAGCAACAGAGCCTAGGGCACTTCCACTTATGGTCCTATAGCTTAGGGAAATTAAAATCAAAAAGATACAGCCACCCCAATGTTTGGGACGCCTCTGTTTACAAGAACCTCGTTTACTGTACAAGTTCAATATCACAGAAAGTGAAAAATGGATAAAGAACTTGTGGTACTTACGTACAATGCAGTATCACTCAGCAGTGAAATCTATGTCATCAGGCCCGTAGCAGCACAATGAGTGGATTCAGGTACGATGATTCTAACTGAAATAAGTCACACAGAAAAAGAAACATCATAAGATATCAGTAATACACGGAATGTAAACTTGGCTACACAGGAACTGAATTACAGAACAGAACAGGGTCTCAAATTTAGAAAACCAACTTATGCTTGTTTAAGGGTAAAGGTGAGTTGGGGTGCTGCATAAAACCAGAGATTGAAATGAGCACAGATAAAGTTCCTTAAGCCAAATATGGAATAGACAAGAGCTACTCCTTGCTCAACGAAATGGACTCAACACCGCATATTAAACGCCTAAGAATGTACCTGACTCTTAAGTATCTTAAAACCTATGGATTGCTATGTCTCCGAAAGAGAATCAAGCATGTGTACAGGGACATAAACGCAGCAGTGATAGGATTGGAGAGGTTCGGTGAGCAAATGAAGACCCTTTGAAGTCATATTGCATGGTACCCATTCCACGGGTTTCAACTACCCAGGTTTAAGGTATTCTTCCTTCAGCTAAAACATGCATGTGGAACCTAGAGTATGATCAACCATGTGATCGGGAGACGTGTTCAAATATGTCTCAGTTTTCGTACCCTGGTACTCGGGTGCAACATTCCAGACGCTTTACTAACACTCTCCCGACTTGGAGAGTCAGTCCCTTTAACCTCCTGTTTGGCCCAGTTTGCAATTTCTGCGGAAGATGAACAGGAATAGCGAGAACCAATGAGAGACTAGCTGGAGGTGTCTGGACGGGCAAATTTAACTCTCATTTCCCACCAGGAAGAGGAAAGAACCAAAGGCTCAGCGTGCCGTGCCGGAACCAGATTAGGGCCTGAAGCCATCCTGCGGTGTTGCGGCCAGCTCACAAGAAAGCGAGTTGAAGAAAGGAGCTCAGGGGCACTGTAATTCACAAACCTGCAGAGTTATAAATGACAACTATCGTCCAAAAATATACTGAAGTAAGGCTGCCAAGAGGACTTGAAAGCGGGGCAGAATTGCAGGAAACCGATTTCAGGAGGTAGACTGGAATTGCATTGAAAGCATAGGAAAAGAGGCAGAACGTCCACAATGATGCACTTGGCCAAAAAGGGCGTATGCGTTTTTTCCTGAATATATTCAGGAAAAAACGCATACGCCCTTTTTGGCCAACCAAGCAAGCTTGCAAAGGAAATCTGCACTACAATGAAGTCTCACTTCCCCCCCCTCCCGGTCAAAAGGGCCATCTGAAAAAAGTGTAAAATCCAGAAAGGCAGGACAGGCCATGGAGAACTGGGAGCCTTGTTATGCTGATGGGCGGGATGTCAATTGCCAACAGACACTCGGGAGAAGTGTATGGTGTTTCCTGAAACATCTAAAAAACAAAGCAACAGAGCCTAGGGCACTTCCACTTATGGTCCTATAGCTTAGGGAAATTAAAATCAAAAAGATACAGCCACCCCAATGTTTGGGACGCCTCTGTTTACAAGAACCTCGTTTACTGTACAAGTTCAATATCACAGAAAGTGAAAAATGGATAAAGAACTTGTGGTACTTACGTACAATGCAGTATCACTCAGCAGTGAAATCTATGTCATCAGGCCCGTAGCAGCACAATGAGTGCATTCAGGTACGATGATTCTAACTGAAATAAGTCACACAGAAAAAGAAACATCATAAGATATCAGTAATACACGGAATGTAAACTTGGCTACACAGGAACTGAATTACAGAACAGAACAGGGTCTCAAATTTAGAAAACCAACTTATGCTTGTTTAAGGGTAAAGGTGAGTTGGGGTGCTGCATAAAACCAGAGATTGAAATGAGCACAGATAAAGTTCCTTAAGCCAAATATGGAATAGACAAGAGCTACTCCTTGCTCAATGAAATGGACTCAACACCGCATATTAAACGCCTAAGAATGTACCTGACTCTTAAGTATCTTAAAACCTATGGATTGCTATGTCTCCGAAAGAGAATCAAGCATGTGTACAGGGACATAAACGCAGCAGTGATAGGATTGGAGAGGTTCGGTGAGCAAATGAAGACCCTTTGAAGTCATATTGCATGGTACCCATTCCACGGGTTTCAACTACCCAGGTTTAAGGTATTCTTCCTTCAGCTAAAACATGCATGTGGAACCTAGAGTATGATCAACCATGTGATCGGGAGACGTGTTCAAATATGTCTCAGTTTTCGTACCCTGGTACTCGGGTGCAACATTCCAGACGCTTTACTAACACTCTCCCGACTTGGAGAGTCAGTCCCTTTAACCTCCTGTTTGGCCCAGTTTGCAATTTCTGCGGAAGATGAACAGGAATAGCGAGAACCAATGAGAGACTAGCTGGAGGTGTCTGGACGGGCAAATTTAACTCTCATTTCCCACCAGGAAGAGGAAAGAACCAAAGGCTCAGCGTGCCGTGCCGGAACCAGATTAGGGCCTGAAGCCATCCTGCGGTGTTGCGGCCAGCTCACAAGAAAGCGAGTTGAAGAAAGGAGCTCAGGGGCACTGTAATTCACAAACCTGCAGAGTTATAAATGACAACTATCGTCCAAAAATATACTGAAGTAAGGCTGCCAAGAGGACTTGAAAGCGGGGCAGAATTGCAGGAAACCGATTTCAGGAGGTAGACTGGAATTGCATTGAAAGCATAGGAAAAGAGGCAGAACGTCCACAATGATGCACTTGGCCAAAAAGGGCGTATGCGTTTTTTCCTGAATATATTCAGGAAAAAACGCATACGCCCTTTTTGGCCAACCAAGCAAGCTTGCAAAGGAAATCTGCACTACAATGAAGTCTCACTTCCCCCCCCTCCCGGTCAAAAGGGCCATCTGAAAAAAGTGTAAAATCCAGAAAGGCAGGACAGGCCATGGAGAACTGGGAGCCTTGTTATGCTGATGGGCGGGATGTCAATTGCCAACAGACACTCGGGAGAAGTGTATGGTGTTTCCTGAAACATCTAAAAAACAAAGCAACAGAGCCTAGGGCACTTCCACTTATGGTCCTATAGCTTAGGGAAATTAAAATCAAAAAGATACAGCCACCCCAATGTTTGGGACGCCTCTGTTTACAAGAACCTCGTTTACTGTACAAGTTCAATATCACAGAAAGTGAAAAATGGATAAAGAACTTGTGGTACTTACGTACAATGCAGTATCACTCAGCAGTGAAATCTATGTCATCAGGCCCGTAGCAGCACAATGAGTGGATTCAGGTACGATGATTCTAACTGAAATAAGTCACACAGAAAAAGAAACATCATAAGATATCAGTAATACACGGAATGTAAACTTGGCTACACAGGAACTGAATTACAGAACAGAACAGGGTCTCAAATTTAGAAAACCAACTTATGCTTGTTTAAGGGTAAAGGTGAGTTGGGGTGCTGCATAAAACCAGAGATTGAAATGAGCACAGATAAAGTTCCTTAAGCCAAATATGGAATAGACAAGAGCTACTCCTTGCTCAACGAAATGGACTCAACACCGCATATTAAACGCCTAAGAATGTACCTGACTCTTAAGTATCTTAAAACCTATGGATTGCTATGTCTCCGAAAGAGAATCAAGCATGTGTACAGGGACATAAACGCAGCAGTGATAGGATTGGAGAGGTTCGGTGAGCAAATGAAGACCCTTTGAAGTCATATTGCATGGTACCCATTCCACGGGTTTCAACTACCCAGGTTTAAGGTATTCTTCCTTCAGCTAAAACATGCATGTGGAACCTAGAGTATGATCAACCATGTGATCGGGAGACGTGTTCAAATATGTCTCAGTTTTCGTACCCTGGTACTCGGGTGCAACATTCCAGACGCTTTACTAACACTCTCCCGACTTGGAGAGTCAGTCCCTTTAACCTCCTGTTTGGCCCAGTTTGCAATTTCTGCGGAAGATGAACAGGAATAGCGAGAACCAATGAGAGACTAGCTGGAGGTGTCTGGACGGGCAAATTTAACTCTCATTTCCCACCAGGAAGAGGAAAGAACCAAAGGCTCAGCGTGCCGTGCCGGAACCAGATTAGGGCCTGAAGCCATCCTGCGGTGTTGCGGCCAGCTCACAAGAAAGCGAGTTGAAGAAAGGAGCTCAGGGGCACTGTAATTCACAAACCTGCAGAGTTATAAATGACAACTATCGTCCAAAAATATACTGAAGTAAGGCTGCCAAGAGGACTTGAAAGCGGGGCAGAATTGCAGGAAACCGATTTCAGGAGGTAGACTGGAATTGCATTGAAAGCATAGGAAAAGAGGCAGAACGTCCACAATGATGCACTTGGCCAAAAAGGGCGTATGCGTTTTTTCCTGAATATATTCAGGAAAAAACGCATACGCCCTTTTTGGCCAACCAAGCAAGCTTGCAAAGGAAATCTGCACTACAATGAAGTCTCACTTCCCCCCGGTCAAAAGGGCCATCTGAAAAAAGTGTAAAATCCAGAAAGGCAGGACAGGCCATGGAGAACTGGGAGCCTTGTTATGCTGATGGGCGGGATGTCAATTGCCAACAGACACTCGGGAGAAGTGTATGGTGTTTCCTGAAACATCTAAAAAACAAAGCAACAGAGCCTAGGGCACTTCCACTTATGGTCCTATAGCTTAGGGAAATTAAAATCAAAAAGATACAGCCACCCCAATGTTTGGGACGCCTCTGTTTACAAGAACCTCGTTTACTGTACAAGTTCAATATCACAGAAAGTGAAAAATGGATAAAGAACTTGTGGTACTTACGTACAATGCAGTATCACTCAGCAGTGAAATCTATGTCATCAGGCCCGTAGCAGCACAATGAGTGGATTCAGGTACGATGATTCTAACTGAAATAAGTCACACAGAAAAAGAAACATCATAAGATATCAGTAATACACGGAATGTAAACTTGGCTACACAGGAACTGAATTACAGAACAGAACAGGGTCTCAAATTTAGAAAACCAACTTATGCTTGTTTAAGGGTAAAGGTGAGTTGGGGTGCTGCATAAAACCAGAGATTGAAATGAGCACAGATAAAGTTCCTTAAGCCAAATATGGAATAGACAAGAGCTACTCCTTGCTCAACGAAATGGACTCAACACCGCATATTAAACGCCTAAGAATGTACCTGACTCTTAAGTATCTTAAAACCTATGGATTGCTATGTCTCCGAAAGAGAATCAAGCATGTGTACAGGGACATAAACGCAGCAGTGATAGGATTGGAGAGGTTCGGTGAGCAAATGAAGACCCTTTGAAGTCATATTGCATGGTACCCATTCCACGGGTTTCAACTACCCAGGTTTAAGGTATTCTTCCTTCAGCTAAAACATGCATGTGGAACCTAGAGTATGATCAACCATGTGATCGGGAGACGTGTTCAAATATGTCTCAGTTTTCGTACCCTGGTACTCGGGTGCAACATTCCAGACGCTTTACTAACACTCTCCCGACTTGGAGAGTCAGTCCCTTTAACCTCCTGTTTGGCCCAGTTTGCAATTTCTGCGGAAGATGAACAGGAATAGCGAGAACCAATGAGAGACTAGCTGGAGGTGTCTGGACGGGCAAATTTAACTCTCATTTCCCACCAGGAAGAGGAAAGAACCAAAGGCTCAGCGTGCCGTGCCGGAACCAGATTAGGGCCTGAAGCCATCCTGCGGTGTTGCGGCCAGCTCACAAGAAAGCGAGTTGAAGAAAGGAGCTCAGGGGCACTGTAATTCACAAACCTGCAGAGTTATAAATGACAACTATCGTCCAAAAATATACTGAAGTAAGGCTGCCAAGAGGACTTGAAAGCGGGGCAGAATTGCAGGAAACCGATTTCAGGAGGTAGACTGGAATTGCATTGAAAGCATAGGAAAAGAGGCAGAACGTCCACAATGATGCACTTGGCCAAAAAGGGCGTATGCGTTTTTTCCTGAATATATTCAGGAAAAAACGCATACGCCCTTTTTGGCCAACCAAGCAAGCTTGCAAAGGAAATCTGCACTACAATGAAGTCTCACTTCCCCCCGGTCAAAAGGGCCATCTGAAAAAAGTGTAAAATCCAGAAAGGCAGGACAGGCCATGGAGAACTGGGAGCCTTGTTATGCTGATGGGCGGGATGTAAATTGCCAACAGACACTCGGGAGAAGTGTATGGTGTTTCCTGAAACATCTAAAAAACAAAGCAACAGAGCCTAGGGCACTTCCACTTATGGTCCTATAGCTTAGGGAAATTAAAATCAAAAAGATACAGCCACCCCAATGTTTGGGACGCCTCTGTTTACAAGAACCTCGTTTACCGTACAAGTTCAATATCACAGAAAGTGAAAAATGGATAAAGAACTTGTGGTACTTACGTACAATGCAGTATCACTCAGCAGTGAAATCTATGTCATCAGGCCCGTAGCAGCACAATGAGTGGATTCAGGTACGATGATTCTAACTGAAATAAGTCACACAGAAAAAGAAACATCATAAGATATCAGTAATACACGGAATGTAAACTTGGCTACACAGGAACTGAATTACAGAACAGAACAGGGTCTCAAATTTAGAAAACCAACTTATGCTTGTTTAAGGGTAAAGGTGAGTTGGGGTGCTGCATAAAACCAGAGATTGAAATGAGCACAGATAAAGTTCCTTAAGCCAAATATGGAATAGACAAGAGCTACTCCTTGCTCAATGAAATGGACTCAACACCGCATATTAAACGCCTAAGAATGTACCTGACTCTTAAGTATCTTAAAACCTATGGATTGCTATGTCTCCGAAAGAGAATCAAGCATGTGTACAGGGACATAAACGCAGCAGTGATAGGATTGGAGAGGTTCGGTGAGCAAATGAAGACCCTTTGAAGTCATATTGCATGGTACCCATTCCACGGGTTTCAACTACCCAGGTTTAAGGTATTCTTCCTTCAGCTAAAACATGCATGTGGAACCTAGAGTATGATCAACCATGTGATCGGGAGACGTGTTCAAATATGTCTCAGTTTTCGTACCCTGGTACTCGGGTGCAACATTCCAGACGCTTTACTAACACTCTCCCGACTTGGAGAGTCAGTCCCTTTAACCTCCTGTTTGGCCCAGTTTGCAATTTCTGCGGAAGATGAACAGGAATAGCGAGAACCAATGAGAGACTAGCTGGAGGTGTCTGGACGGGCAAATTTAACTCTCATTTCCCACCAGGAAGAGGAAATAACCAAAGGCTCAGCGTGCCGTGCCGGAACCAGATTAGGGCCTGAAGCCATCCTGCGGTGTTGCGGCCAGCTCACAAGAAAGCGAGTTGAAGAAAGGAGCTCAGGGGCACTGTAATTCACAAACCTGCAGAGTTATAAATGACAACTATCGTCCAAAAATATACTGAAGTAAGGCTGCCAAGAGGACTTGAAAGCAGGGCAGAATTGCAGGAAACCGATTTCAGGAGGTAGACTGGAATTGCATTGAAAGCATAGGAAAAGAGGCAGAACGTCCACAATGATGCACTTGGCCAAAAAGGGCGTATGCGTTTTTTCCTGAATATATTCAGGAAAAAACGCATACGCCCTTTTTGGCCAACCAAGCAAGCTTGCAAAGGAAATCTGCACTACAATGAAGTCTCACATCCCCCCCCGCCCCGGTCAAAAGGGCCATCTGAAAAAAGTGTAAAATCCAGAAAGGCAGGACAGGCCATGGAGAACTGGGAGCCTTGTTATGCTGATGGGCGGGATGTCAACTGCCAACAGCCACTCGGGAGAATTGTATGGTGTTTCCTGAAACATCTAAAAAACAAAGCAACAGAGCCTAGGGCAATTCCACTTATGGTCCTATAGCTTAGGGAAATTAAAATCAAAAAGATACAGCCACCCCAATGTTTGGGACGCCTCTGTTTACAAGAACCTCGTTTACCGTACAAGTTCAATATCACAGAAAGTGAAAAATGGATAAAGAACTTGTGGTACTTACGTACAATGCAGTATCACTCAGCAGTGAAATCTATGTCATCAGGCCCGTAGCAGCACAATGAGTGGATTCAGGTACGATGATTCTAACTGAAATAAGTCACACAGAAAAAGAAACATCATAAGATATCAGTAATACACGGAATGTAAACTTGGCTACACAGGAACTGAATTACAGAACAGAACAGGGTCTCAAATTTAGAAAACCAACTTATGCTTGTTTAAGGGTAAAGGTGAGTTGGGGTGCTGCATAAAACCAGAGATTGAAATGAGCACAGATAAAGTTCCTTAAGCCAAATATGGAATAGACAAGAGCTACTCCTTGCTCAATGAAATGGACTCAACACCGCATATTAAACGCCTAAGAATGTACCTGACTCTTAAGTATCTTAAAACCTATGGATTGCTATGTCTCCGAAAGAGAATCAAGCATGTGTACAGGGACATAAACGCAGCAGTGATAGGATTGGAGAGGTTCGGTGAGCAAATGAAGACCCTTTGAAGTCATATTGCATGGTACCCATTCCACGGGTTTCAACTACCCAGGTTTAAGGTATTCTTCCTTCAGCTAAAACATGCATGTGGAACCTAGAGTATGATCAACCATGTGATCGGGAGACGTGTTCAAATATGTCTCAGTTTTCGTACCCTGGTACTCGGGTGCAACATTCCAGACGCTTTACTAACACTCTCCCGACTTGGAGAGTCAGTCCCTTTAACCTCCTGTTTGGCCCAGTTTGCAATTTCTGCGGAAGATGAACAGGAATAGCGAGAACCAATGAGAGACTAGCTGGAGGTGTCTGGACGGGCAAATTTAACTCTCATTTCCCACCAGGAAGAGGAAAGAACCAAAGGCTCAGCGTGCCGTGCCGGAACCAGATTAGGGCCTGAAGCCATCCTGCGGTGTTGCGGCCAGCTCACAAGAAAGCGAGTTGAAGAAAGGAGCTCAGGGGCACTGTAATTCACAAACCTGCAGAGTTATAAATGACAACTATCGTCCAAAAATATACTGAAGTAAGGCTGCCAAGAGGACTTGAAAGCGGGGCAGAATTGCAGGAAACCGATTTCAGGAGGTAGACTGGAATTGCATTGAAAGCATAGGAAAAGAGGCAGAACGTCCACAATGATGCACTTGGCCAAAAAGGGCGTATGCGTTTTTTCCTGAATATATTCAGGAAAAAACGCATACGCCCTTTTTGGCCAACCAAGCAAGCTTGCAAAGGAAATCTGCACTACAATGAAGTCTCACTTCCCCCCGGTCAAAAGGGCCATCTGAAAAAAGTGTAAAATCCAGAAAGGCAGGACAGGCCATGGAGAACTGGGAGCCTTGTTATGCTGATGGGCGGGATGTAAATTGCCAACAGACACTCGGGAGAAGTGTATGGTGTTTCCTGAAACATCTAAAAAACAAAGCAACAGAGCCTAGGGCACTTCCACTTATGGTCCTATAGCTTAGGGAAATTAAAATCAAAAAGATACAGCCACCCCAATGTTTGGGACGCCTCTGTTTACAAGAACCTCGTTTACCGTACAAGTTCAATATCACAGAAAGTGAAAAATGGATAAAGAACTTGTGGTACTTACGTACAATGCAGTATCACTCAGCAGTGAAATCTATGTCATCAGGCCCGTAGCAGCACAATGAGTGGATTCAGGTACGATGATTCTAACTGAAATAAGTCACACAGAAAAAGAAACATCATAAGATATCAGTAATACACGGAATGTAAACTTGGCTACACAGGAACTGAATTACAGAACAGAACAGGGTCTCAAATTTAGAAAACCAACTTATGCTTGTTTAAGGGGAAAGGTGAGTTGGGGTGCTGCATAAAACCAGAGATTGAAATGAGCACAGATAAAGTTCCTTAAGCCAAATATGGAATAGACAAGAGCTACTCCTTGCTCAACGAAATGGACTCAACACCGCATATTAAACGCCTAAGAATGTACCTGACTCTTAAGTATCTTAAAACCTATGGATTGCTATGTCTCCGAAAGAGAATCAAGCATGTGTACAGGGACATAAACGCAGCAGTGATAGGATTGGAGAGGTTCGGTGAGCAAATGAAGACCCTTTGAAGTCATATTGCATGGTACCCATTCCACGGGTTTCAACTACCCAGGTTTAAGGTATTCTTCCTTCAGCTAAAACATGCATGTGGAACCTAGAGTATGATCAACCATGTGATCGGGAGACGTGTTCAAATATGTCTCAGTTTTCGTACCCTGGTACTCGGGTGCAACATTCCAGACGCTTTACTAACACTCTCCCGACTTGGAGAGTCAGTCCCTTTAACCTCCTGTTTGGCCCAGTTTGCAATTTCTGCGGAAGATGAACAGGAATAGCGAGAACCAATGAGAGACTAGCTGGAGGTGTCTGGACGGGCAAATTTAACTCTCATTTCCCACCAGGAAGAGGAAAGAACCAAAGGCTCAGCGTGCCGTGCCGGAACCAGATTAGGGCCTGAAGCCATCCTGCGGTGTTGCGGCCAGCTCACAAGAAAGCGAGTTGAAGAAAGGAGCTCAGGGGCACTGTAATTCACAAACCTGCAGAGTTATAAATGACAACTATCGTCCAAAAATATACTGAAGTAAGGCTGCCAAGAGGACTTGAAAGCGGGGCAGAATTGCAGGAAACCGATTTCAGGAGGTAGACTGGAATTGCATTGAAAGCATAGGAAAAGAGGCAGAACGTCCACAATGATGCACTTGGCCAAAAAGGGCGTATGCGTTTTTTCCTGAATATATTCAGGAAAAAACGCATACGCCCTTTTTGGCCAACCAAGCAAGCTTGCAAAGGAAATCTGCACTACAATGAAGTCTCACTTCCCCCCCCTCCCGGTCAAAAGGGCCATCTGAAAAAAGTGTAAAATCCAGAAAGGCAGGACAGGCCATGGAGAACTGGGAGCCTTGTTATGCTGATGGGCGGGATGTAAATTGCCAACAGACACACGGGAGAAGTGTATGGTGTTTCCTGAAACATCTAAAAAACAAAGCAACAGAGCCTAGGGCACTTCCACTTATGGTCCTATAGCTTAGGGAAATTAAAATCAAAAAGATACAGCCACCCCAATGTTTGGGACGCCTCTGTTTACAAGAACCTCGTTTACTGTACAAGTTCAATATCACAGAAAGTGAAAAATGGATAAAGAACTTGTGGTACTTACGTACAATGCAGTATCACTCAGCAGTGAAATCTATGTCATCAGGCCCGTAGCAGCACAATGAGTGGATTCAGGTACGATGATTCTAACTGAAATAAGTCACACAGAAAAAGAAACATCATAAGATATCAGTAATACACGGAATGTAAACTTGGCTACACAGGAACTGAATTACAGAACAGAACAGGGTCTCAAATTTAGAAAACCAACTTATGCTTGTTTAAGGGTAAAGGTGAGTTGGGGTGCTGCATAAAACCAGAGATTGAAATGAGCACAGATAAAGTTCCTTAAGCCAAATATGGAATAGACAAGAGCTACTCCTTGCTCAACGAAATGGACTCAACACCGCATATTAAACGCCTAAGAATGTACCTGACTCTTAAGTATCTTAAAACCTATGGATTGCTATGTCTCCGAAAGAGAATCAAGCATGTGTACAGGGACATAAACGCAGCAGTGATAGGATTGGAGAGGTTCGGTGAGCAAATGAAGACCCTTTGAAGTCATATTGCATGGTACCCATTCCACGGGTTTCAACTACCCAGGTTTAAGGTATTCTTCCTTCAGCTAAAACATGCATGTGGAACCTAGAGTATGATCAACCATGTGATCGGGAGACGTGTTCAAATATGTCTCAGTTTTCGTACCCTGGTACTCGGGTGCAACATTCCAGACGCTTTACTAACACTCTCCCGACTTGGAGAGTCAGTCCCTTTAACCTCCTGTTTGGCCCAGTTTGCAATTTCTGCGGAAGATGAACAGGAATAGCGAGAACCAATGAGAGACTAGCTGGAGGTGTCTGGACGGGCAAATTTAACTCTCATTTCCCACCAGGAAGAGGAAAGAACCAAAGGCTCAGCGTGCCGTGCCGGAACCAGATTAGGGCCTGAAGCCATCCTGCGGTGTTGCGGCCAGCTCACAAGAAAGCGAGTTGAAGAAAGGAGCTCAGGGGCACTGTAATTCACAAACCTGCAGAGTTATAAATGACAACTATCGTCCAAAAATATACTGAAGTAAGGCTGCCAAGAGGACTTGAAAGCGGGGCAGAATTGCAGGAAACCGATTTCAGGAGGTAGACTGGAATTGCATTGAAAGCATAGGAAAAGAGGCAGAACGTCCACAATGATGCACTTGGCCAAAAAGGGCGTATGCGTTTTTTCCTGAATATATTCAGGAAAAAACGCATACGCCCTTTTTGGCCAACCAAGCAAGCTTGCAAAGGAAATCTGCACTACAATGAAGTCTCACTTCCCCCCCCTCCCGGTCAAAAGGGCCATCTGAAAAAAGTGTAAAATCCAGAAAGGCAGGACAGGCCATGGAGAACTGGGAGCCTTGTTATGCTGATGGGCGGGATGTCAATTGCCAACAGACACTCGGGAGAAGTGTATGGTGTTTCCTGAAACATCTAAAAAACAAAGCAACAGAGCCTAGGGCACTTCCACTTATGGTCCTATAGCTTAGGGAAATTAAAATCAAAAAGATACAGCCACCCCAATGTTTGGGACGCCTCTGTTTACAAGAACCTCGTTTACTGTACAAGTTCAATATCACAGAAAGTGAAAAATGGATAAAGAACTTGTGGTACTTACGTACAATGCAGTATCACTCAGCAGTGAAATCTATGTCATCAGGCCTGTAGCAGCACAATGAGTGGATTCAGGTACGATGATTCTAACTGAAATAAGTCACACAGAAAAAGAAACATCATAAGATATCAGTAATACACGGAATGTAAACTTGGCTACACAGGAACTGAATTACAGAACAGAACAGGGTCTCAAATTTAGAAAACCAACTTATGCTTGTTTAAGGGTAAAGGTGAGTTGGGGTGCTGCATAAAACCAGAGATTGAAATGAGCACAGATAAAGTTCCTTAAGCCAAATATGGAATAGACAAGAGCTACTCCTTGCTCAATGAAATGGACTCAACACCGCATATTAAACGCCTAAGAATGTACCTGACTCTTAAGTATCTTAAAACCTATGGATTGCTATGTCTCCGAAAGAGAATCAAGCATGTGTACAGGGACATAAACGCAGCAGTGATAGGATTGGAGAGGTTCGGTGAGCAAATGAAGACCCTTTGAAGTCATATTGCATGGTACCCATTCCACGGGTTTCAACTACCCAGGTTTAAGGTATTCTTCCTTCAGCTAAAACATGCATGTGGAACCTAGAGTATGATCAACCATGTGATCGGGAGACGTGTTCAAATATGTCTCAGTTTTCGTACCCTGGTACTCGGGTGCAACATTCCAGACGCTTTACTAACACTCTCCCGACTTGGAGAGTCAGTCCCTTTAACCTCCTGTTTGGCCCAGTTTGCAATTTCTGCGGAAGATGAACAGGAATAGCGAGAACCAATGAGAGACTAGCTGGAGGTGTCTGGACGGGCAAATTTAACTCTCATTTCCCACCAGGAAGAGGAAAGAACCAAAGGCTCAGCGTGCCGTGCCGGAACCAGATTAGGGCCTGAAGCCATCCTGCGGTGTTGCGGCCAGCTCACAAGAAAGCGAGTTGAAGAAAGGAGCTCAGGGGCACTGTAATTCACAAACCTGCAGAGTTATAAATGACAACTATCGTCCAAAAATATACTGAAGTAAGGCTGCCAAGAGGACTTGAAAGCGGGGCAGAATTGCAGGAAACCGATTTCAGGAGGTAGACTGGAATTGCATTGAAAGCATAGGAAAAGAGGCAGAACGTCCACAATGATGCACTTGGCCAAAAAGGGCGTATGCGTTTTTTCCTGAATATATTCAGGAAAAAACGCATACGCCCTTTTTGGCCAACCAAGCAAGCTTGCAAAGGAAATCTGCACTACAATGAAGTCTCACTTCCCCCCGGTCAAAAGGGCCATCTGAAAAAAGTGTAAAATCCAGAAAGGCAGGACAGGCCATGGAGAACTGGGAGCCTTGTTATGCTGATGGGCGGGATGTCAATTGCCAACAGACACTCGGGAGAAGTGTATGGTGTTTCCTGAAACATCTAAAAAACAAAGCAACAGAGCCTAGGGCACTTCCACTTATGGTCCTATAGCTTAGGGAAATTAAAATCAAAAAGATACAGCCACCCCAATGTTTGGGACGCCTCTGTTTACAAGAACCTCGTTTACTGTACAAGTTCAATATCACAGAAAGTGAAAAATGGATAAAGAACTTGTGGTACTTACGTACAATGCAGTATCACTCAGCAGTGAAATCTATGTCATCAGGCCCGTAGCAGCACAATGAGTGGATTCAGGTACGATGATTCTAACTGAAATAAGTCACACAGAAAAAGAAACATCATAAGATATCAGTAATACACGGAATGTAAACTTGGCTACACAGGAACTGAATTACAGAACAGAACAGGGTCTCAAATTTAGAAAACCAACTTATGCTTGTTTAAGGGTAAAGGTGAGTTGGGGTGCTGCATAAAACCAGAGATTGAAATGAGCACAGATAAAGTTCCTTAAGCCAAATATGGAATAGACAAGAGCTACTCCTTGCTCAACGAAATGGACTCAACACCGCATATTAAACGCCTAAGAATGTACCTGACTCTTAAGTATCTTAAAACCTATGGATTGCTATGTCTCCGAAAGAGAATCAAGCATGTGTACAGGGACATAAACGCAGCAGTGATAGGATTGGAGAGGTTCGGTGAGCAAATGAAGACCCTTTGAAGTCATATTGCATGGTACCCATTCCACGGGTTTCAACTACCCAGGTTTAAGGTATTCTTCCTTCAGCTAAAACATGCATGTGGAACCTAGAGTATGATCAACCATGTGATCGGGAGACGTGTTCAAATATGTCTCAGTTTTCGTACCCTGGTACTCGGGTGCAACATTCCAGACGCTTTACTAACACTCTCCCGACTTGGAGAGTCAGTCCCTTTAACCTCCTGTTTGGCCCAGTTTGCAATTTCTGCGGAAGATGAACAGGAATAGCGAGAACCAATGAGAGACTAGCTGGAGGTGTCTGGACGGGCAAATTTAACTCTCATTTCCCACCAGGAAGAGGAAAGAACCAAAGGCTCAGCGTGCCGTGCCGGAACCAGATTAGGGCCTGAAGCCATCCTGCGGTGTTGCGGCCAGCTCACAAGAAAGCGAGTTGAAGAAAGGAGCTCAGGGGCACTGTAATTCACAAACCTGCAGAGTTATAAATGACAACTATCGTCCAAAAATATACTGAAGTAAGGCTGCCAAGAGGACTTGAAAGCGGGGCAGAATTGCAGGAAACCGATTTCAGGAGGTAGACTGGAATTGCATTGAAAGCATAGGAAAAGAGGCAGAACGTCCACAATGATGCACTTGGCCAAAAAGGGCGTATGCGTTTTTTCCTGAATATATTCAGGAAAAAACGCATACGCCCTTTTTGGCCAACCAAGCAAGCTTGCAAAGGAAATCTGCACTACAATGAAGTCTCACTTCCCCCCGGTCAAAAGGGCCATCTGAAAAAAGTGTAAAATCCAGAAAGGCAGGACAGGCCATGGAGAACTGGGAGCCTTGTTATGCTGATGGGCGGGATGTCAATTGCCAACAGACACTCGGGAGAAGTGTATGGTGTTTCCTGAAACATCTAAAAAACAAAGCAACAGAGCCTAGGGCACTTCCACTTATGGTCCTATAGCTTAGGGAAATTAAAATCAAAAAGATACAGCCACCCCAATGTTTGGGACGCCTCTGTTTACAAGAACCTCGTTTACTGTACAAGTTCAATATCACAGAAAGTGAAAAATGGATAAAGAACTTGTGGTACTTACGTACAATGCAGTATCACTCAGCAGTGAAATCTATGTCATCAGGCCCGTAGCAGCACAATGAGTGGATTCAGGTACAATGATTCTAACTGAAATAAGTCACACAGAAAAAGAAACATCATAAGATATCAGTAATACACGGAATGTAAACTTGGCTACACAGGAACTGAATTACAGAACAGAACAGGGTCTCAAATTTAGAAAACCAACTTATGCTTGTTTAAGGGTAAAGGTGAGTTGGGGTGCTGCATAAAACCAGAGATTGAAATGAGCACAGATAAAGTTCCTTAAGCCAAATATGGAATAGACAAGAGCTACTCCTTGCTCAACGAAATGGACTCAACACCGCATATTAAACGCCTAAGAATGTACCTGACTCTTAAGTATCTTAAAACCTATGGATTGCTATGTCTCCGAAAGAGAATCAAGCATGTGTACAGGGACATAAACGCAGCAGTGATAGGATTGGAGAGGTTCGGTGAGCAAATGAAGACCCTTTGAAGTCATATTGCATGGTACCCATTCCACGGGTTTCAACTACCCAGGTTTAAGGTATTCTTCCTTCAGCTAAAACATGCATGTGGAACCTAGAGTATGATCAACCATGTGATCGGGAGACGTGTTCAAATATGTCTCAGTTTTCGTACCCTGGTACTCGGGTGCAACATTCCAGACGCTTTACTAACACTCTCCCGACTTGGAGAGTCAGTCCCTTTAACCTCCTGTTTGGCCCAGTTTGCAATTTCTGCGGAAGATGAACAGGAATAGCGAGAACCAATGAGAGACTAGCTGGAGGTGTCTGGACGGGCAAATTTAATTCTCATTTCCCACCAGGAAGAGGAAAGAACCAAAGGCTCAGCGTGCCGTGCCGGAACCAGATTAGGGCCTGAAGCCATCCTGCGGTGTTGTGGCCAGCTCACAAGAAAGCGAGTTGAAGAAAGGAGCTCAGGGGCACTGTAATTCACAAACCTGCAGAGTTATAAATGACAGCTATCGTCCAAAAATATACTGAAGTAAGGCTGCCAAGAGGACTTGAAAGCGGGGCAGAATTGCAGGAAACCGATTTCAGGAGGTAGACTGGAATTGCATTGAAAGCATAGGAAAAGAGGCAGAACGTCCACAATGATGCACTTGGCCAAAAAGGGCGTATGCGTTTTTTCCTGAATATATTCAGGAAAAAACGCATACGCCCTTTTTGGCCAACCAAGCAAGCTTGCAAAGGAAATCTGCACTACAATGAAGTCTCACTTCCCCCCGGTCAAAAGGGCCATCTGAAAAAAGTGTAAAATCCAGAAAGGCAGGACAGGTCATGGAGAACTGGGAGCCTTGTTATGCTGATGGGCGGGATGTAAATTGCCAACAGACACTCGGGAGAAGTGTATGGTGTTTCCTGAAACATCTAAAAAACAAAGCAACAGAGCCTAGGGCACTTCCACTTATGGTCCTATAGCTTAGGGAAATTAAAATCAAAAAGATACAGCCACCCCAATGTTTGGGACGCCTCTGTTTACAAGAACCTCGTTTACTGTACAAGTTCAATATCACAGAAAGTGAAAAATGGATAAAGAACTTGTGGTACTTACGTACAATGCAGTATCACTCAGCAGTGAAATCTATGTCATCAGGCCCGTAGCAGCACAATGAGTGCATTCAGGTACGATGATTCTAACTGAAATAAGTCACACAGAAAAAGAAACATCATAAGATATCAGTAATACACGGAATGTAAACTTGGCTACACAGGAACTGAATTACAGAACAGAACAGGGTCTCAAATTTAGAAAACCAACTTATGCTTGTTTAAGGGTAAAGGTGAGTTGGGGTGCTGCATAAAACCAGAGATTGAAATGAGCACAGATAAAGTTCCTTAAGCCAAATATGGAATAGACAAGAGCTACTCCTTGCTCAACGAAATGGACTCAACACCGCATATTAAACGCCTAAGAATGTACCTGACTCTTAAGTATCTTAAAACCTATGGATTGCTATGTCTCCGAAAGAGAATCAAGCATGTGTACAGGGACATAAACGCAGCAGTGATAGGATTGGAGAGGTTCGGTGAGCAAATGAAGACCCTTTGAAGTCATATTGCATGGTACCCATTCCACGGGTTTCAACTACCCAGGTTTAAGGTATTCTTCCTTCAGCTAAAACATGCATGTGGAACCTAGAGTATGATCAACCATGTGATCGGGAGACGTGTTCAAATATGTCTCAGTTTTCGTACCCTGGTACTCGGGTGCAACATTCCAGACGCTTTACTAACACTCTCCCGACTTGGAGAGTCAGTCCCTTTAACCTCCTGTTTGGCCCAGTTTGCAATTTCTGCGGAAGATGAACAGGAATAGCGAGAACCAATGAGAGACTAGCTGGAGGTGTCTGGACGGGCAAATTTAACTCTCATTTCCCACCAGGAAGAGGAAATAACCAAAGGCTCAGCGTGCCGTGCCGGAACCAGATTAGGGCCTGAAGCCATCCTGCGGTGTTGCGGCCAGCTCACAAGAAAGCGAGTTGAAGAAAGGAGCTCAGGGGCACTGTAATTCACAAACCTGCAGAGTTATAAATGACAACTATCGTCCAAAAATATACTGAAGTAAGGCTGCCAAGAGGACTTGAAAGCGGGGCAGAATTGCAGGAAACCGATTTCAGGAGGTAGACTGGAATTGCATTGAAAGCATAGGAAAAGAGGCAGAACGTCCACAATGATGCACTTGGCCAAAAAGGGCGTATGCGTTTTTTCCTGAATATATTCAGGAAAAAACGCATACGCCCTTTTTGGCCAACCAAGCAAGCTTGCAAAGGAAATCTGCACTACAATGAAGTCTCACTTCCCCCCCCTCCCGGTCAAAAGGGCCATCTGAAAAAAGTGTAAAATCCAGAAAGGCAGGACAGGCCATGGAGAACTGGGAGCCTTGTTATGCTGATGGGCGGGATGTAAATTGCCAACAGACACTCGGGAGAAGTGTATGGTGTTTCCTGAAACATCTAAAAAACAAAGCAACAGAGCCTAGGGCACTTCCACTTATGGTCCTATAGCTTAGGGAAATTAAAATCAAAAAGATACAGCCACCCCAATGTTTGGGACGCCTCTGTTTACAAGAACCTCGTTTACTGTACAAGTTCAATATCACAGAAAGTGAAAAATGGATAAAGAACTTGTGGTACTTACGTACAATGCAGTATCACTCAGCAGTGAAATCTATGTCATCAGGCCCGTAGCAGCACAATGAGTGGATTCAGGTACGATGATTCTAACTGAAATAAGTCACACAGAAAAAGAAACATCATAAGATATCAGTAATACACGGAATGTAAACTTGGCTACACAGGAACTGAATTACAGAACAGAACAGGGTCTCAAATTTAGAAAACCAACTTATGCTTGTTTAAGGGTAAAGGTGAGTTGGGGTGCTGCATAAAACCAGAGATTGAAATGAGCACAGATAAAGTTCCTTAAGCCAAATATGGAATAGACAAGAGCTACTCCTTGCTCAACGAAATGGACTCAACACCGCATATTAAACGCCTAAGAATGTACCTGACTCTTAAGTATCTTAAAACCTATGGATTGCTATGTCTCCGAAAGAGAATCAAGCATGTGTACAGGGACATAAAC
The DNA here is from genome assembly GCF_963455315.2 of Globicephala melas. Taxonomy (NCBI): domain Eukaryota; kingdom Metazoa; phylum Chordata; class Mammalia; order Artiodactyla; family Delphinidae; genus Globicephala; species Globicephala melas. The sequence continues at coordinate 482,555 of NW_027207291.1, forward strand.
GCAGCAGTGATAGGATTGGAAAGGTTCGGTGAGCAAATGAAGACCCTTTGAAGTCATATTGCATGGTACCCATTCCACGGGTTTCAACTACCCAGGTTTAAGGTATTCTTCCTTCAGCTAAAACATGCATGTGGAACCTAGAGTATGATCAACCATGTGATCGGGAGACGTGTTCAAATATGTCTCAGTTTTCGTACCCTGGTACTCGGGTGCAACATTCCAGACGCTTTACTAACACTCTCCCGACTTGGAGAGTCAGTCCCTTTAACCTCCTGTTTGGCCCAGTTTGCAATTTCTGCGGAAGATGAACAGGAATAGCGAGAACCAATGAGAGACTAGCTGGAGGTGTCTGGACGGGCAAATTTAACTCTCATTTCCCACCAGGAAGAGGAAAGAACCAAAGGCTCAGCGTGCCGTGCCGGAACCAGATTAGGGCCTGAAGCCATCCTGCGGTGTTGCGGCCAGCTCACAAGAAAGCGAGTTGAAGAAAGGAGCTCAGGGGCACTGTAATTCACAAACCTGCAGAGTTATAAATGACAACTATCGTCCAAAAATATACTGAAGTAAGGCTGCCAAGAGGACTTGAAAGCGGGGCAGAATTGCAGGAAACCGATTTCAGGAGGTAGACTGGAATTGCATTGAAAGCATAGGAAAAGAGGCAGAACGTCCACAATGATGCACTTGGCCAAAAAGGGCGTATGCGTTTTTTCCTGAATATATTCAGGAAAAAACGCATACGCCCTTTTTGGCCAACCAAGCAAGCTTGCAAAGGAAATCTGCACTACAATGAAGTCTCACTTCCCCCCGGTCAAAAGGGCCATCTGAAAAAAGTGTAAAATCCAGAAAGGCAGGACAGGCCATGGAGAACTGGGAGCCTTGTTATGCTGATGGGCGGGATGTAAATTGCCAACAGACACTCGGGAGAAGTGTATGGTGTTTCCTGAAACATCTAAAAAACAAAGCAACAGAGCCTAGGGCACTTCCACTTATGGTCCTATAGCTTAGGGAAATTAAAATCAAAAAGATACAGCCACCCCAATGTTTGGGACGCCTCTGTTTACAAGAACCTCGTTTACTGTACAAGTTCAATATCACAGAAAGTGAAAAATGGATAAAGAACTTGTGGTACTTACGTACAATGCAGTATCACTCAGCAGTGAAATCTATGTCATCAGGCCCGTAGCAGCACAATGAGTGGATTCAGGTACGATGATTCTAACTGAAATAAGTCACACAGAAAAAGAAACATCATAAGATATCAGTAATACACGGAATGTAAACTTGGCTACACAGGAACTGAATTACAGAACAGAACAGGGTCTCACATTTAGAAAACCAACTTATGCTTGTTTAAGGGTAAAGGTGAGTTGGGGTGCTGCATAAAACCAGAGATTGAAATGAGCACAGATAAAGTTCCTTAAGCCAAATATGGAATAGACAAGAGCTACTCCTTGCTCAATGAAATGGACTCAACACCGCATATTAAACGCCTAAGAATGTACCTGACTCTTAAGTATCTTAAAACCTATGGATTGCTATGTCTCCGAAAGAGAATCAAGCATGTGTACAGGGACATAAACGCAGCAGTGATAGGATTGGAGAGGTTCGGTGAGCAAATGAAGACCCTTTGAAGTCATATTGCATGGTACCCATTCCACGGGTTTCAACTACCCAGGTTTAAGGTATTCTTCCTTCAGCTAAAACATGCATGTGGAACCTAGAGTATGATCAACCATGTGATCGGGAGACGTGTTCAAATATGTCTCAGTTTTCGTACCCTGGTACTCGGGTGCAACATTCCAGACGCTTTACTAACACTCTCCCGACTTGGAGAGTCAGTCCCTTTAACCTCCTGTTTGGCCCAGTTTGCAATTTCTGCGGAAGATGAACAGGAATAGCGAGAACAAATGAGAGACTAGCTGGAGGTGTCTGGACGGGCAAATTTAACTCTCATTTCCCACCAGGAAGAGGAAAGAACCAAAGGCTCAGCGTGCCGTGCCGGAACCAGATTAGGGCCTGAAGCCATCCTGCGGTGTTGCGGCCAGCTCACAAGAAAGCGAGTTGAAGAAAGGAGCTCAGGGGCACTGTAATTCACAAACCTGCAGAGTTATAAATGACAACTATCGTCCAAAAATATACTGAAGTAAGGCTGCCAAGAGGACTTGAAAGCGGGGCAGAATTGCAGGAAACCGATTTCAGGAGGTAGACTGGAATTGCATTGAAAGCATAGGAAAAGAGGCAGAACGTCCACAATGATGACTTGGCCAAAAAGGGAGTATGCGTTTTTTCCTGAATATATTCAGGAAAAAACGCATACGCCCTTTTTGGCCAACCAAGCAAGCTTGCAAAGGAAATCTGCACTACAATGAAGTCTCACTTCCCCCCGGTCAAAAGGGCCATCTGAAAAAAGTGTAAAATCCAGAAAGGCAGGACAGGCCATGGAGAACTGGGAGCCTTGTTATGCTGATGGGCGGGATGTAAATTGCCAACAGACACTCGGGAGAAGTGTATGGTGTTTCCTGAAACATCTAAAAAACAAAGCAACAGAGCCTAGGGCACTTCCACTTATGGTCCTATAGCTTAGGGAAATTAAAATCAAAAAGATACAGCCACCCCAATGTTTGGGACGCCTCTGTTTACAAGAACCTCATTTACCGTACAAGTTCAATATCACAGAAAGTGAAAAATGGATAAAGAACTTGTGGTACTTACGTACTATGCAGTATCACTCAGCAGTGAAATCTATGTCATCAGGCCCGTAGCAGCACAATGAGTGGATTCAGGTACGATGATTCTAACTGAAATAAGTCACACAGAAAAAGAAACATCATAAGATATCAGTAATACACGGAATGTAAACTTGGCTACACAGGAACTGAATTACAGAACAGAACAGGGTCTCAAATTTAGAAAACCAACTTATGCTTGTTTAAGGGGAAAGGTGAGTTGGGGTGCTGCATAAAACCAGAGATTGAAATGAGCACAGATAAAGTTCCTTAAGCCAAATATGGAATAGACAAGAGCTACTCCTTGCTCAACGAAATGGACTCAACACCGCATATTAAACGCCTAAGAATGTACCTGACTCTTAAGTATCTTAAAACCTATGGATTGCTATGTCTCCGAAAGAGAATCAAGCATGTGTACAGGGACATAAACGCAGCAGTGATAGGATTGGAGAGGTTCGGTGAGCAAATGAAGACCCTTTGAAGTCATATTGCATGGTACCCATTCCACGGGTTTCAACTACCCAGGTTTAAGGTATTCTTCCTTCAGCTAAAACATGCATGTGGAACCTAGAGTATGATCAACCATGTGATCGGGAGACGTGTTCAAATATGTCTCAGTTTTCGTACCCTGGTACTCGGGTGCAACATTCCAGACGCTTTACTAACACTCTCCCGACTTGGAGAGTCAGTCCCTTTAACCTCCTGTTTGGCCCAGTTTGCAATTTCTGCGGAAGATGAACAGGAATAGCGAGAACCAATGAGAGACTAGCTGGAGGTGTCTGGACGGGCAAATTTAACTCTCATTTCCCACCAGGAAGAGGAAAGAACCAAAGGCTCAGCGTGCCGTGCCGGAACCAGATTAGGGCCTGAAGCCATCCTGCGGTGTTGCGGCCAGCTCACAAGAAAACGAGTTGAAGAAAGGAGCTCAGGGGCACTGTAATTCACAAACCTGCAGAGTTATAAATGACAGCTATCGTCCAAAAATATACTGAAGTAAGGCTGCCAAGAGGACTTGAAAGCGGGGCAGAATTGCAGGAAACCGATTTCAGGAGGTAGACTGGAATTGCATTGAAAGCATAGGAAAAGAGGCAGAACGTCCACAATGATGCACTTGGCCAAAAAGGGCGTATGCGTTTTTTCCTGAATATATTCAGGAAAAAACGCATACGCCCTTTTTGGCCAACCAAGCAAGCTTGCAAAGGAAATCTGCACTACAATGAAGTCTCACTTCCCCCCGGTCACAAGGGCCATATGAAAAAAGTGTAAAATCCAGAAAGGCAGGACAGGCCATGGAGACCTGGGAGCCTTGTTATGCTGATGGGCGGGATGTAAGTTGCCAACAGACACTCGGGAGAAGTGTATGGTGTTTCCTGAAACGTCAAAAAAAACAAAGCAACAGAGCCTAGGGCACTTCCACTTATGGTCCTATAGCTTAGGGAAATTAAAATCAAAAAGATACAGCCACCCCAATGTTTGGGACGCCTCAGTTTACAAGAACCTCGTTTACCGTACAAGTTCAATATCACAGAAAGTGAAAAATGGATAAAGAACTTGTGGTACTTACGTACAATGCAGTATCACTCAGCAGTGAAATCTATGTCATCAGGCCCATAGCAGCACAATGAGTGGATTCAGGTACGATGATTCTAACTGAAATAAGTCACACAGAAAAAGAAACATCATAAGATATCAGTAATACACGGAATGTAAACTTGGCTACACAGGAACTGAATTACAGAACAGAACAGGGTCTCAAATTTAGAAAACCAACTTATGCTTGTTTAAGGGTAAAGGTGAGTTGGGGTGCTGCATAAAACCAGAGATTGAAATGAGCACAGATAAAGTTCCTTAAGCCAAATATGGAATAGATAAGAGCTACTCCTTGCTCAACGAAATGGACTCAACACCGCATATTAAACGCCTAAGAATGTACCTGACTCTTAAGTATCTTAAAACCTATGGATTGCTATGTCTCCGAAAGAGAATCAAGCATGTGTACAGGGACATAAACGCAGCAGTGATAGGATTGGAGAGGTTCGGTGAGCAAATGAAGACCCTTTGAAGTCATATTGCATGGTACCCATTCCACGGGTTTCAACTACCCAGGTTTAAGGTATTCTTCCTTCAGCTAAAACATGCATGTGGAACCTAGAGTATGATCAACCATGTGATCGGGAGACGTGTTCAAATATGTCTCAGTTTTCGTACCCTGGTACTCGGGTGCAACATTCCAGACGCTTTACTAACACTCTCCCGACTTGGAGAGTCAGTCCCTTTAACCTCCTGTTTGGCCCAGTTTGCAATTTCTGTGGAAGATGAACAGGAATAGCGAGAACCAATGAGAGACTAGCTGGAGGTGTCTCGACGGGCAAATTTAACTCTCATTTCCCACCAGGAAGAGGAGTTAAACAAAGGCTCAGCATGCCGTGCCGGAACCAGATTAGGGCCTGAAGTCATCCTGCGGTGTTGCGGCCAGCTCACAAGAAAGCGAGTTGAAGAAAGGAGCTCAGGGTCACTGTAATTCACAAACCTGCAGAGTTATAAATGACAACTATCGTCCAAAAATATACTGAAGTAAGGCTGCCAAGAGGACTTGAAAGCGGGGCAGAATTGCAGGAAACCAATTTCAGGAGGTAGACTGGAATTGCATTGAAAGCATAGGAAAAGAGGCAGAACGTCCACAATGATGCACTTGGCCAAAAAGGGCGTATGCGTTTTTTCCTGAATATATTCAGGAAAAAACGCATACGCCCTTTTTGGCCAACCAAGCAAGCTTGCAAAGGAAATCTGCACTACAATGAAGTCTCACTTCCCCCCGGTCAAAAGGGCCATCTGAAAAAAGTGTAAAATCCAGAAAGGCAGGACAGGCCATGGAGAACTGGGAGCCTTGTTATGCTGATGGGCGGGATGTCAATTGCCAACAGACACTCGGGAGAAGTGTATGGTGTTTCCTGAAACATCTAAAAAACAAAGCAACAGAGCCTAGGGCACTTCCACTTATGGTCCTATAGCTTAGGGAAATTAAAATCAAAAAGATACAGCCACCCCAATGTTTGGGACGCCTCTGTTTACAAGAACCTCGTTTACCGTACAAGTTCAATATCACAGAAAGTGAAAAATGGATAAAGAACTTGTGGTACTTACGTACAATGCAGTATCACTCAGCAGTGAAATCTATGTCATCAGGCCCGTAGCAGCACAATGAGTGGATTCAGGTACGATGATTCTAACTGAAATAAGTCACACAGAAAAAGAAACATCATAAGATATCAGTAATACACGGAATGTAAACTTGGCTACACAGGAACTGAATTACAGAACAGAACAGGGTCTCAAATTTAGAAAACCAACTTATGCTTGTTTAAGGGTAAAGGTGAGTTGGGGTGCTGCATAAAACCAGAGATTGAAATGAGCACAGATAAAGTTTCTTAAGCCAAATATGGAATAGACAAGAGCTACTCCTTGCTCAATGAAATGGACTCAACACCGCATATTAAACGCCTAAGAATGTACCTGACTCTTAAGTATCTTAAAACCTATGGATTGCTATGTCTCCGAAAGAGAATCAAGCATGTGTAAGGGACATAAACGCAGCAGTGATAGGATTGGAGAGGTTCGGTGAGCAAATGAAGACCCTTTGAAGTCATATTGCATGGTACCCATTCCACGGGTTTCAACTACCCAGGTTTAAGGTATTCTTCCTTCAGCTAAAACATGCATGTGGAACCTAGAGTATGATCAACCATGTGATCGGGAGACGTGTTCAAATATGTCTCAGTTTTCGTACCCTGGTACTCGGGTGCAACATTCCAGACGCTTTACTAACACTCTCCCGACTTGGAGAGTCAGTCCCTTTAACCTCCTGTTTGGCCCAGTTTGCAATTTCTGCGGAAGATGAACAGGAATAGCGAGAACCAATGAGAGACTAGCTGGAGGTGTCTGGACGGGCAAATTTAACTCTCATTTCCCACCAGGAAGAGGAAAGAACCAAAGGCTCAGCGTGCCGTGCCGGAACCAGATTAGGGCCTGAAGCCATCCTGCGGTGTTGCGGCCAGCTCACAAGAAAGCGAGTTGAAGAAAGGAGCTCAGGGGCACTGTAATTCACAAAACTGCAGAGTTATAAATGACAACTATCGTCCAAAAATATACTGAAGTAAGGCTGCCAAGAGGACTTGAAAGCGGGGCAGAATTGCAGGAAACCGATTTCAGGAGGTAGACTGGAATTGCATTGAAAGCATAGGAAAAGAGGCAGAACGTCCACAATGATGCACTTGGCCAAAAAGGGCGTATGCGTTTTTTCCTGAATATATTCAGGAAAAAACGCATACGCCCTTTTTGGCCAACCAAGCAAGCTTGCAAAGGAAATCTGCACTACAATGAAGTCTCACTTCCCCCCGGTCAAAAGGGCCATCTGAAAAAAGTGTAAAATCCAGAAAGGCAGGACAGGCCATGGAGAACTGGGAGCCTTGTTATGCTGATGGGCGGGATGTAAATTGCCAACAGACACTCGGGAGAAGTGTATGGTGTTTCCTGAAACATCTAAAAAACAAAGCAACAGAGCCTAGGGCACTTCCACTTATGGTCCTATAGCTTAGGGAAATTAAAATCAAAAAGATACAGCCACCCCAATGTTTGGGACGCCTCTGTTTACAAGAACCTCGTTTACTGTACAAGTTCAATATCACAGAAAGTGAAAAATGGATAAAGAACTTGTGGTACTTACGTACAATGCAGTATCACTCAGCAGTGAAATCTATGTCATCAGGCCTGTAGCAGCACAATGAGTGGATTCAGGTACGATGATTCTAACTGAAATAAGTCACACAGAAAAAGAAACATCATAAGATATCAGTAATACACGGAATGTAAACTTGGCTACACAGGAACTGAATTACAGAACAGAACAGGGTCTCAAATTTAGAAAACCAACTTATGCTTGTTTAAGGGTAAAGGTGAGTTGGGGTGCTGCATAAAACCAGAGATTGAAATGAGCACAGATAAAGTTCCTTAAGCCAAATATGGAATAGACAAGAGCTACTCCTTGCTCAATGAAATGGACTCAACACCGCATATTAAACGCCTAAGAATGTACCTGACTCTTAAGTATCTTAAAACCTATGGATTGCTATGTCTCCGAAAGAGAATCAAGCATGTGTACAGGGACATAAACGCAGCAGTGATAGGATTGGAGAGGTTCGGTGAGCAAATGAAGACCCTTTGAAGTCATATTGCATGGTACCCATTCCACGGGTTTCAACTACCCAGGTTTAAGGTATTCTTCCTTCAGCTAAAACATGCATGTGGAACCTAGAGTATGATCAACCATGTGATCGGGAGACGTGTTCAAATATGTCTCAGTTTTCGTACCCTGGTACTCGGGTGCAACATTCCAGACGCTTTACTAACACTCTCCCGACTTGGAGAGTCAGTCCCTTTAACCTCCTGTTTGGCCCAGTTTGCAATTTCTGCGGAAGATGAACAGGAATAGCGAGAACCAATGAGAGACTAGCTGGAGGTGTCTGGACGGGCAAATTTAACTCTCATTTCCCACCAGGAAGAGGAAATAACCAAAGGCTCAGCGTGCCGTGCCGGAACCAGATTAGGGCCTGAAGCCATCCTGCGGTGTTGCGGCCAGCTCACAAGAAAGCGAGTTGAAGAAAGGAGCTCAGGGGCACTGTAATTCACAAACCTGCAGAGTTATAAATGACAACTATCGTCCAAAAATATACTGAAGTAAGGCTGCCAAGAGGACTTGAAAGCAGGGCAGAATTGCAGGAAACCGATTTCAGGAGGTAGACTGGAATTGCATTGAAAGCATAGGAAAAGAGGCAGAACGTCCACAATGATGCACTTGGCCAAAAAGGGCGTATGCGTTTTTTCCTGAATATATTCAGGAAAAAACGCATACGCCCTTTTTGGCCAACCAAGCAAGCTTGCAAAGGAAATCTGCACTACAATGAAGTCTCACATCCCCCCCCGCCCCGGTCAAAAGGGCCATCTGAAAAAAGTGTAAAATCCAGAAAGGCAGGACAGGCCATGGAGAACTGGGAGCCTTGTTATGCTGATGGGCGGGATGTCAACTGCCAACAGCCACTCGGGAGAATTGTATGGTGTTTCCTGAAACATCTAAAAAACAAAGCAACAGAGCCTAGGGCACTTCCACTTATGGTCCTATAGCTTAGGGAAATTAAAATCAAAAAGATACAGCCACCCCAATGTTTGGGACGCCTCTGTTTACAAGAACCTCGTTTACCGTACAAGTTCAATATCACAGAAAGTGAAAAATGGATAAAGAACTTGTGGTACTTACGTACAATGCAGTATCACTCAGCAGTGAAATCTATGTCATCAGGCCCGTAGCAGCACAATGAGTGGATTCAGGTACGATGATTCTAACTGAAATAAGTCACACAGAAAAAGAAACATCATAAGATATCAGTAATACACGGAATGTAAACTTGGCTACACAGGAACTGAATTACAGAACAGAACAGGGTCTCAAATTTAGAAAACCAACTTATGCTTGTTTAAGGGTAAAGGTGAGTTGGGGTGCTGCATAAAACCAGAGATTGAAATGAGCACAGATAAAGTTCCTTAAGCCAAATATGGAATAGACAAGAGCTACTCCTTGCTCAATGAAATGGACTCAACACCGCATATTAAACGCCTAAGAATGTACCTGACTCTTAAGTATCTTAAAACCTATGGATTGCTATGTCTCCGAAAGAGAATCAAGCATGTGTACAGGGACATAAACGCAGCAGTGATAGGATTGGAGAGGTTCGGTGAGCAAATGAAGACCCTTTGAAGTCATATTGCATGGTACCCATTCCACGGGTTTCAACTACCCAGGTTTAAGGTATTCTTCCTTCAGCTAAAACATGCATGTGGAACCTAGAGTATGATCAACCATGTGATCGGGAGACGTGTTCAAATATGTCTCAGTTTTCGTACCCTGGTACTCGGGTGCAACATTCCAGACGCTTTACTAACACTCTCCCGACTTGGAGAGTCAGTCCCTTTAACCTCCTGTTTGGCCCAGTTTGCAATTTCTGCAGAAGATGAACAGGAATAGCGAGAACCAATGAGAGACTAGCTGGAGGTGTCTGGACGGGCAAATTTAACTCTCATTTCCCACCAGGAAGAGGAAAGAACCAAAGGCTCAGCGTGCCGTGCCGGAACCAGATTAGGGCCTGAAGCCATCCTGCGGTGTTGCGGCCAGCTCACAAGAAAGCGAGTTGAAGAAAGGAGCTCAGGGGCACTGTAATTCACAAACCTGCAGAGTTATAAATGACAACTATCGTCCAAAAATATACTGAAGTAAGGCTGCCAAGAGGACTTGAAAGCGGGGCAGAATTGCAGGAAACCGATTTCAGGAGGTAGACTGGAATTGCATTGAAAGCATAGGAAAAGAGGCAGAACGTCCACAATGATGCACTTGGCCAAAAAGGGCGTATGCGTTTTTTCCTGAATATATTCAGGAAAAAACGCATACGCCCTTTTTGGCCAACCAAGCAAGCTTGCAAAGGAAATCTGCACTACAATGAAGTCTCACTTCCCCCCGGTCAAAAGGGCCATCTGAAAAAAGTGTAAAATCCAGAAAGGCAGGACAGGCCATGGAGAACTGGGAGCCTTGTTATGCTGATGGGCGGGATGTAAATTGCCAACAGACACTCGGGAGAAGTGTATGGTGTTTCCTGAAACATCTAAAAAACAAAGCAACAGAGCCTAGGGCACTTCCACTTATGGTCCTATAGCTTAGGGAAATTAAAATCAAAAAGATACAGCCACCCCAATGTTTGGGACGCCTCTGTTTACAAGAACCTCGTTTACCGTACAAGTTCAATATCACAGAAAGTGAAAAATGGATAAAGAACTTGTGGTACTTACGTACAATGCAGTATCACTCAGCAGTGAAATCTATGTCATCAGGCCCGTAGCAGCACAATGAGTGGATTCAGGTACGATGATTCTAACTGAAATAAGTCACACAGAAAAAGAAACATCATAAGATATCAGTAATACACGGAATGTAAACTTGGCTACACAGGAACTGAATTACAGAACAGAACAGGGTCTCAAATTTAGAAAACCAACTTATGCTTGTTTAAGGGTAAAGGTGAGTTGGGGTGCTGCATAAAACCAGAGATTGAAATGAGCACAGATAAAGTTCCTTAAGCCAAATATGGAATAGACAAGAGCTACTCCTTGCTCAACGAAATGGACTCAACACCGCATATTAAACGCCTAAGAATGTACCTGACTCTTAAGTATCTTAAAACCTATGGATTGCTATGTCTCCGAAAGAGAATCAAGCATGTGTACAGGGACATAAACGCAGCAGTGATAGGATTGGAGAGGTTCGGTGAGCAAATGAAGACCCTTTGAAGTCATATTGCATGGTACCCATTCCACGGGTTTCAACTACCCAGGTTTAAGGTATTCTTCCTTCAGCTAAAACATGCATGTGGAACCTAGAGTATGATCAACCATGTGATCGGGAGACGTGTTCAAATATGTCTCAGTTTTCGTACCCTGGTACTCGGGTGCAACATTCCAGACGCTTTACTAACACTCTCCCGACTTGGAGAGTCAGTCCCTTTAACCTCCTGTTTGGCCCAGTTTGCAATTTCTGCGGAAGATGAACAGGAATAGCGAGAACCAATGAGAGACTAGCTGGAGGTGTCTGGACGGGCAAATTTAACTCTCATTTCCCACCAGGAAGAGGAAAGAACCAAAGGCTCAGCGTGCCGTGCCGGAACCAGATTAGGGCCTGAAGCCATCCTGCGGTGTTGCGGCCAGCTCACAAGAAAGCGAGTTGAAGAAAGGAGCTCAGGGGCACTGTAATTCACAAACCTGCAGAGTTATAAATGACAACTATCGTCCAAAAATATACTGAAGTAAGGCTGCCAAGAGGACTTGAAAGCGGGGCAGAATTGCAGGAAACCGATTTCAGGAGGTAGACTGGAATTGCATTGAAAGCATAGGAAAAGAGGCAGAACGTCCACAATGATGCACTTGGCCAAAAAGGGCGTATGCGTTTTTTCCTGAATATATTCAGGAAAAAACGCATACGCCCTTTTTGGCCAACCAAGCAAGCTTGCAAAGGAAATCTGCACTACAATGAAGTCTCACTTCCCCCCCCTCCCGGTCAAAAGGGCCATCTGAAAAAAGTGTAAAATCCAGAAAGGCAGGACAGGCCATGGAGAACTGGGAGCCTTGTTATGCTGATGGGCGGGATGTAAATTGCCAACAGACACACGGGAGAAGTGTATGGTGTTTCCTGAAACATCTAAAAAATAAAGCAACAGAGCCTAGGGCACTTCCACTTATGGTCCTATAGCTTAGGGAAATTAAAATCAAAAAGATACAGCCACCCCAATGTTTGGGACGCCTCTGTTTACAAGAACCTCGTTTACTGTACAAGTTCAATATCACAGAAAGTGAAAAATGGATAAAGAACTTGTGGTACTTACGTACAATGCAGTATCACTCAGCAGTGAAATCTATGTCATCAGGCCCGTAGCAGCACAATGAGTGGATTCAGGTACGATGATTCTAACTGAAATAAGTCACACAGAAAAAGAAACATCATAAGATATCAGTAATACACGGAATGTAAACTTGGCTACACAGGAACTGAATTACAGAACAGAACAGGGTCTCAAATTTAGAAAACCAACTTATGCTTGTTTAAGGGTAAAGGTGAGTTGGGGTGCTGCATAAAACCAGAGATTGAAATGAGCACAGATAAAGTTCCTTAAGCCAAATATGGAATAGACAAGAGCTACTCCTTGCTCAACGAAATGGACTCAACACCGCATATTAAACGCCTAAGAATGTACCTGACTCTTAAGTATCTTAAAACCTATGGATTGCTATGTCTCCGAAAGAGAATCAAGCATGTGTACAGGGACATAAACGCAGCAGTGATAGGATTGGAGAGGTTCGGTGAGCAAATGAAGACCCTTTGAAGTCATATTGCATGGTACCCATTCCACGGGTTTCAACTACCCAGGTTTAAGGTATTCTTCCTTCAGCTAAAACATGCATGTGGAACCTAGAGTATGATCAACCATGTGATCGGGAGACGTGTTCAAATATGTCTCAGTTTTCGTACCCTGGTACTCGGGTGCAACATTCCAGACGCTTTACTAACACTCTCCCGACTTGGAGAGTCAGTCCCTTTAACCTCCTGTTTGGCCCAGTTTGCAATTTCTGCGGAAGATGAACAGGAATAGCGAGAACCAATGAGAGACTAGCTGGAGGTGTCTGGACGGGCAAATTTAACTCTCATTTCCCACCAGGAAGAGGAAAGAACCAAAGGCTCAGCGTGCCGTGCCGGAACCAGATTAGGGCCTGAAGCCATCCTGCGGTGTTGCGGCCAGCTCACAAGAAAGCGAGTTGAAGAAAGGAGCTCAGGGGCACTGTAATTCACAAAACTGCAGAGTTATAAATGACAACTATCGTCCAAAAATATACTGAAGTAAGGCTGCCAAGAGGACTTGAAAGCGGGGCAGAATTGCAGGAAACCGATTTCAGGAGGTAGACTGGAATTGCATTGAAAGCATAGGAAAAGAGGCAGAACGTCCACAATGATGCACTTGGCCAAAAAGGGCGTATGCGTTTTTTCCTGAATATATTCAGGAAAAAACGCATACGCCCTTTTTGGCCAACCAAGCAAGCTTGCAAAGGAAATCTGCACTACAATGAAGTCTCACTTCCCCCCGGTCAAAAGGGCCATCTGAAAAAAGTGTAAAATCCAGAAAGGCAGGACAGGCCATGGAGAACTGGGAGCCTTGTTATGCTGATGGGCGGGATGTAAATTGCCAACAGACACTCGGGAGAAGTGTATGGTGTTTCCTGAAACATCTAAAAAACAAAGCAACAGAGCCTAGGGCACTTCCACTTATGGTCCTATAGCTTAGGGAAATTAAAATCAAAAAGATACAGCCACCCCAATGTTTGGGACGCCTCTGTTTACAAGAACCTCGTTTACTGTACAAGTTCAATATCACAGAAAGTGAAAAATGGATAAAGAACTTGTGGTACTTACGTACAATGCAGTATCACTCAGCAGTGAAATCTATGTCATCAGGCCTGTAGCAGCACAATGAGTGGATTCAGGTACGATGATTCTAACTGAAATAAGTCACACAGAAAAAGAAACATCATAAGATATCAGTAATACACGGAATGTAAACTTGGCTACACAGGAACTGAATTACAGAACAGAACAGGGTCTCAAATTTAGAAAACCAACTTATGCTTGTTTAAGGGTAAAGGTGAGTTGGGGTGCTGCATAAAACCAGAGATTGAAATGAGCACAGATAAAGTTCCTTAAGCCAAATATGGAATAGACAAGAGCTACTCCTTGCTCAATGAAATGGACTCAACACCGCATATTAAACGCCTAAGAATGTACCTGACTCTTAAGTATCTTAAAACCTATGGATTGCTATGTCTCCGAAAGAGAATCAAGCATGTGTACAGGGACATAAACGCAGCAGTGATAGGATTGGAGAGGTTCGGTGAGCAAATGAAGACCCTTTGAAGTCATATTGCATGGTACCCATTCCACGGGTTTCAACTACCCAGGTTTAAGGTATTCTTCCTTCAGCTAAAACATGCATGTGGAACCTAGAGTATGATCAACCATGTGATCGGGAGACGTGTTCAAATATGTCTCAGTTTTCGTACCCTGGTACTCGGGTGCAACATTCCAGACGCTTTACTAACACTCTCCCGACTTGGAGAGTCAGTCCCTTTAACCTCCTGTTTGGCCCAGTTTGCAATTTCTGCGGAAGATGAACAGGAATAGCGAGAACCAATGAGAGACTAGCTGGAGGTGTCTGGACGGGCAAATTTAACTCTCATTTCCCACCAGGAAGAGGAAATAACCAAAGGCTCAGCGTGCCGTGCCGGAACCAGATTAGGGCCTGAAGCCATCCTGCGGTGTTGCGGCCAGCTCACAAGAAAGCGAGTTGAAGAAAGGAGCTCAGGGGCACTGTAATTCACAAACCTGCAGAGTTATAAATGACAACTATCGTCCAAAAATATACTGAAGTAAGGCTGCCAAGAGGACTTGAAAGCAGGGCAGAATTGCAGGAAACCGATTTCAGGAGGTAGACTGGAATTGCATTGAAAGCATAGGAAAAGAGGCAGAACGTCCACAATGATGCACTTGGCCAAAAAGGGCGTATGCGTTTTTTCCTGAATATATTCAGGAAAAAACGCATACGCCCTTTTTGGCCAACCAAGCAAGCTTGCAAAGGAAATCTGCACTACAATGAAGTCTCACATCCCCCCCCGCCCCGGTCAAAAGGGCCATCTGAAAAAAGTGTAAAATCCAGAAAGGCAGGACAGGCCATGGAGAACTGGGAGCCTTGTTATGCTGATGGGCGGGATGTCAACTGCCAACAGCCACTCGGGAGAATTGTATGGTGTTTCCTGAAACATCTAAAAAACAAAGCAACAGAGCCTAGGGCACTTCCACTTATGGTCCTATAGCTTAGGGAAATTAAAATCAAAAAGATACAGCCACCCCAATGTTTGGGACGCCTCTGTTTACAAGAACCTCGTTTACCGTACAAGTTCAATATCACAGAAAGTGAAAAATGGATAAAGAACTTGTGGTACTTACGTACAATGCAGTATCACTCAGCAGTGAAATCTATGTCATCAGGCCCGTAGCAGCACAATGAGTGGATTCAGGTACGATGATTCTAACTGAAATAAGTCACACAGAAAAAGAAACATCATAAGATATCAGTAATACACGGAATGTAAACTTGGCTACACAGGAACTGAATTACAGAACAGAACAGGGTCTCAAATTTAGAAAACCAACTTATGCTTGTTTAAGGGTAAAGGTGAGTTGGGGTGCTGCATAAAACCAGAGATTGAAATGAGCACAGATAAAGTTCCTTAAGCCAAATATGGAATAGACAAGAGCTACTCCTTGCTCAATGAAATGGACTCAACACCGCATATTAAACGCCTAAGAATGTACCTGACTCTTAAGTATCTTAAAACCTATGGATTGCTATGTCTCCGAAAGAGAATCAAGCATGTGTACAGGGACATAAACGCAGCAGTGATAGGATTGGAGAGGTTCGGT
Organism: Globicephala melas; assembly: GCF_963455315.2. NCBI lineage: Eukaryota > Metazoa > Chordata > Mammalia > Artiodactyla > Delphinidae > Globicephala > Globicephala melas. The sequence continues at coordinate 498,404 of NW_027207291.1, forward strand.
GAGCAAATGAAGACCCTTTGAAGTCATATTGCATGGTACCCATTCCACGGGTTTCAACTACCCAGGTTTAAGGTATTCTTCCTTCAGCTAAAACATGCATGTGGAACCTAGAGTATGATCAACCATGTGATCGGGAGACGTGTTCAAATATGTCTCAGTTTTCGTACCCTGGTACTCGGGTGCAACATTCCAGACGCTTTACTAACACTCTCCCGACTTGGAGAGTCAGTCCCTTTAACCTCCTGTTTGGCCCAGTTTGCAATTTCTGCAGAAGATGAACAGGAATAGCGAGAACCAATGAGAGACTAGCTGGAGGTGTCTGGACGGGCAAATTTAACTCTCATTTCCCACCAGGAAGAGGAAAGAACCAAAGGCTCAGCGTGCCGTGCCGGAACCAGATTAGGGCCTGAAGCCATCCTGCGGTGTTGCGGCCAGCTCACAAGAAAGCGAGTTGAAGAAAGGAGCTCAGGGGCACTGTAATTCACAAACCTGCAGAGTTATAAATGACAACTATCGTCCAAAAATATACTGAAGTAAGGCTGCCAAGAGGACTTGAAAGCGGGGCAGAATTGCAGGAAACCGATTTCAGGAGGTAGACTGGAATTGCATTGAAAGCATAGGAAAAGAGGCAGAACGTCCACAATGATGCACTTGGCCAAAAAGGGCGTATGCGTTTTTTCCTGAATATATTCAGGAAAAAACGCATACGCCCTTTTTGGCCAACCAAGCAAGCTTGCAAAGGAAATCTGCACTACAATGAAGTCTCACTTCCCCCCGGTCAAAAGGGCCATCTGAAAAAAGTGTAAAATCCAGAAAGGCAGGACAGGCCATGGAGAACTGGGAGCCTTGTTATGCTGATGGGCGGGATGTAAATTGCCAACAGACACTCGGGAGAAGTGTATGGTGTTTCCTGAAACATCTAAAAAACAAAGCAACAGAGCCTAGGGCACTTCCACTTATGGTCCTATAGCTTAGGGAAATTAAAATCAAAAAGATACAGCCACCCCAATGTTTGGGACGCCTCTGTTTACAAGAACCTCGTTTACCGTACAAGTTCAATATCACAGAAAGTGAAAAATGGATAAAGAACTTGTGGTACTTACGTACAATGCAGTATCACTCAGCAGTGAAATCTATGTCATCAGGCCCGTAGCAGCACAATGAGTGGATTCAGGTACGATGATTCTAACTGAAATAAGTCACACAGAAAAAGAAACATCATAAGATATCAGTAATACACGGAATGTAAACTTGGCTACACAGGAACTGAATTACAGAACAGAACAGGGTCTCAAATTTAGAAAACCAACTTATGCTTGTTTAAGGGTAAAGGTGAGTTGGGGTGCTGCATAAAACCAGAGATTGAAATGAGCACAGATAAAGTTCCTTAAGCCAAATATGGAATAGACAAGAGCTACTCCTTGCTCAACGAAATGGACTCAACACCGCATATTAAACGCCTAAGAATGTACCTGACTCTTAAGTATCTTAAAACCTATGGATTGCTATGTCTCCGAAAGAGAATCAAGCATGTGTACAGGGACATAAACGCAGCAGTGATAGGATTGGAGAGGTTCGGTGAGCAAATGAAGACCCTTTGAAGTCATATTGCATGGTACCCATTCCACGGGTTTCAACTACCCAGGTTTAAGGTATTCTTCCTTCAGCTAAAACATGCATGTGGAACCTAGAGTATGATCAACCATGTGATCGGGAGACGTGTTCAAATATGTCTCAGTTTTCGTACCCTGGTACTCGGGTGCAACATTCCAGACGCTTTACTAACACTCTCCCGACTTGGAGAGTCAGTCCCTTTAACCTCCTGTTTGGCCCAGTTTGCAATTTCTGCGGAAGATGAACAGGAATAGCGAGAACCAATGAGAGACTAGCTGGAGGTGTCTGGACGGGCAAATTTAACTCTCATTTCCCACCAGGAAGAGGAAAGAACCAAAGGCTCAGCGTGCCGTGCCGGAACCAGATTAGGGCCTGAAGCCATCCTGCGGTGTTGCGGCCAGCTCACAAGAAAGCGAGTTGAAGAAAGGAGCTCAGGGGCACTGTAATTCACAAACCTGCAGAGTTATAAATGACAACTATCGTCCAAAAATATACTGAAGTAAGGCTGCCAAGAGGACTTGAAAGCGGGGCAGAATTGCAGGAAACCGATTTCAGGAGGTAGACTGGAATTGCATTGAAAGCATAGGAAAAGAGGCAGAACGTCCACAATGATGCACTTGGCCAAAAAGGGCGTATGCGTTTTTTCCTGAATATATTCAGGAAAAAACGCATACGCCCTTTTTGGCCAACCAAGCAAGCTTGCAAAGGAAATCTGCACTACAATGAAGTCTCACTTCCCCCCCCTCCCGGTCAAAAGGGCCATCTGAAAAAAGTGTAAAATCCAGAAAGGCAGGACAGGCCATGGAGAACTGGGAGCCTTGTTATGCTGATGGGCGGGATGTAAATTGCCAACAGACACACGGGAGAAGTGTATGGTGTTTCCTGAAACATCTAAAAAATAAAGCAACAGAGCCTAGGGCACTTCCACTTATGGTCCTATAGCTTAGGGAAATTAAAATCAAAAAGATACAGCCACCCCAATGTTTGGGACGCCTCTGTTTACAAGAACCTCGTTTACTGTACAAGTTCAATATCACAGAAAGTGAAAAATGGATAAAGAACTTGTGGTACTTACGTACAATGCAGTATCACTCAGCAGTGAAATCTATGTCATCAGGCCCGTAGCAGCACAATGAGTGGATTCAGGTACGATGATTCTAACTGAAATAAGTCACACAGAAAAAGAAACATCATAAGATATCAGTAATACACGGAATGTAAACTTGGCTACACAGGAACTGAATTACAGAACAGAACAGGGTCTCAAATTTAGAAAACCAACTTATGCTTGTTTAAGGGTAAAGGTGAGTTGGGGTGCTGCATAAAACCAGAGATTGAAATGAGCACAGATAAAGTTCCTTAAGCCAAATATGGAATAGACAAGAGCTACTCCTTGCTCAACGAAATGGACTCAACACCGCATATTAAACGCCTAAGAATGTACCTGACTCTTAAGTATCTTAAAACCTATGGATTGCTATGTCTCCGAAAGAGAATCAAGCATGTGTACAGGGACATAAACGCAGCAGTGATAGGATTGGAGAGGTTCGGTGAGCAAATGAAGACCCTTTGAAGTCATATTGCATGGTACCCATTCCACGGGTTTCAACTACCCAGGTTTAAGGTATTCTTCCTTCAGCTAAAACATGCATGTGGAACCTAGAGTATGATCAACCATGTGATCGGGAGACGTGTTCAAATATGTCTCAGTTTTCGTACCCTGGTACTCGGGTGCAACATTCCAGACGCTTTACTAACACTCTCCCGACTTGGAGAGTCAGTCCCTTTAACCTCCTGTTTGGCCCAGTTTGCAATTTCTGCGGAAGATGAACAGGAATAGCGAGAACCAATGAGAGACTAGCTGGAGGTGTCTGGACGGGCAAATTTAACTCTCATTTCCCACCAGGAAGAGGAAAGAACCAAAGGCTCAGCGTGCCGTGCCGGAACCAGATTAGGGCCTGAAGCCATCCTGCGGTGTTGCGGCCAGCTCACAAGAAAGCGAGTTGAAGAAAGGAGCTCAGGGGCACTGTAATTCACAAACCTGCAGAGTTATAAATGACAACTATCGTCCAAAAATATACTGAAGTAAGGCTGCCAAGAGGACTTGAAAGCGGGGCAGAATTGCAGGAAACCGATTTCAGGAGGTAGACTGGAATTGCATTGAAAGCATAGGAAAAGAGGCAGAACGTCCACAATGATGCACTTGGCCAAAAAGGGCGTATGCGTTTTTTCCTGAATATATTCAGGAAAAAACGCATACGCCCTTTTTGGCCAACCAAGCAAGCTTGCAAAGGAAATCTGCACTACAATGAAGTCTCACTTCCCCCCCCTCCCGGTCAAAAGGGCCATCTGAAAAAAGTGTAAAATCCAGAAAGGCAGGACAGGCCATGGAGAACTGGGAGCCTTGTTATGCTGATGGGCGGGATGTAAATTGCCAACAGACACTCGGGAGAAGTGTATGGTGTTTCCTGAAACATCTAAAAAACAAAGCAACAGAGCCTAGGGCACTTCCACTTATGGTCCTATAGCTTAGGGAAATTAAAATCAAAAAGATACAGCCACCCCAATGTTTGGGACGCCTCTGTTTACAAGAACCTCGTTTACTGTACAAGTTCAATATCACAGAAAGTGAAAAATGGATAAAGAACTTGTGGTACTTACGTACAATGCAGTATCACTCAGCAGTGAAATCTATGTCATCAGGCCCGTAGCAGCACAATGAGTGGATTCAGGTACGATGATTCTAACTGAAATAAGTCACACAGAAAAAGAAACATCATAAGATATCAGTAATACACGGAATGTAAACTTGGCTACACAGGAACTGAATTACAGAACAGAACAGGGTCTCAAATTTAGAAAACCAACTTATGCTTGTTTAAGGGTAAAGGTGAGTTGGGGTGCTGCATAAAACCAGAGATTGAAATGAGCACAGATAAAGTTCCTTAAGCCAAATATGGAATAGACAAGAGCTACTCCTTGCTCAATGAAATGGACTCAACACCGCATATTAAACGCCTAAGAATGTACCTGACTCTTAAGTATCTTAAAACCTATGGATTGCTATGTCTCCGAAAGAGAATCAAGCATGTGTACAGGGACATAAACGCAGCAGTGATAGGATTGGAGAGGTTCGGTGAGCAAATGAAGACCCTTTGAAGTCATATTGCATGGTACCCATTCCACGGGTTTCAACTACCCAGGTTTAAGGTATTCTTCCTTCAGCTAAAACATGCATGTGGAACCTAGAGTATGATCAACCATGTGATCGGGAGACGTGTTCAAATATGTCTCAGTTTTCGTACCCTGGTACTCGGGTGCAACATTCCAGACGCTTTACTAACACTCTCCCGACTTGGAGAGTCAGTCCCTTTAACCTCCTGTTTGGCCCAGTTTGCAATTTCTGCGGAAGATGAACAGGAATAGCGAGAACCAATGAGAGACTAGCTGGAGGTGTCTGGACGGGCAAATTTAACTCTCATTTCCCACCAGGAAGAGGAAAGAACCAAAGGCTCAGCGTGCCGTGCCGGAACCAGATTAGGGCCTGAAGCCATCCTGCGGTGTTGCGGCCAGCTCACAAGAAAGCGAGTTGAAGAAAGGAGCTCAGGGGCACTGTAATTCACAAACCTGCAGAGTTATAAATGACAACTATCGTCCAAAAATATACTGAAGTAAGGCTGCCAAGAGGACTTGAAAGCGGGGCAGAATTGCAGGAAACCGATTTCAGGAGGTAGACTGGAATTGCATTGAAAGCATAGGAAAAGAGGCAGAACGTCCACAATGATGCACTTGGCCAAAAAGGGCGTATGCGTTTTTTCCTGAATATATTCAGGAAAAAACGCATACGCCCTTTTTGGCCAACCAAGCAAGCTTGCAAAGGAAATCTGCACTACAATGAAGTCTCACTTCCCCCCGGTCAAAAGGGCCATCTGAAAAAAGTGTAAAATCCAGAAAGGCAGGACAGGCCATGGAGAACTGGGAGCCTTGTTATGCTGATGGGCGGGATGTCAATTGCCAACAGACACTCGGGAGAAGTGTATGGTGTTTCCTGAAACATCTAAAAAACAAAGCAACAGAGCCTAGGGCACTTCCACTTATGGTCCTATAGCTTAGGGAAATTAAAATCAAAAAGATACAGCCACCCCAATGTTTGGGACGCCTCTGTTTACAAGAACCTCGTTTACTGTACAAGTTCAATATCACAGAAAGTGAAAAATGGATAAAGAACTTGTGGTACTTACGTACAATGCAGTATCACTCAGCAGTGAAATCTATGTCATCAGGCCTGTAGCAGCACAATGAGTGGATTCAGGTACGATGATTCTAACTGAAATAAGTCACACAGAAAAAGAAACATCATAAGATATCAGTAATACACGGAATGTAAACTTGGCTACACAGGAACTGAATTACAGAACAGAACAGGGTCTCAAATTTAGAAAACCAACTTATGCTTGTTTAAGGGTAAAGGTGAGTTGGGGTGCTGCATAAAACCAGAGATTGAAATGAGCACAGATAAAGTTCCTTAAGCCAAATATGGAATAGACAAGAGCTACTCCTTGCTCAATGAAATGGACTCAACACCGCATATTAAACGCCTAAGAATGTACCTGACTCTTAAGTATCTTAAAACCTATGGATTGCTATGTCTCCGAAAGAGAATCAAGCATGTGTACAGGGACATAAACGCAGCAGTGATAGGATTGGAGAGGTTCGGTGAGCAAATGAAGACCCTTTGAAGTCATATTGCATGGTACCCATTCCACGGGTTTCAACTACCCAGGTTTAAGGTATTCTTCCTTCAGCTAAAACATGCATGTGGAACCTAGAGTATGATCAACCATGTGATCGGGAGACGTGTTCAAATATGTCTCAGTTTTCGTACCCTGGTACTCGGGTGCAACATTCCAGACGCTTTACTAACACTCTCCCGACTTGGAGAGTCAGTCCCTTTAACCTCCTGTTTGGCCCAGTTTGCAATTTCTGCGGAAGATGAACAGGAATAGCGAGAACCAATGAGAGACTAGCTGGAGGTGTCTGGACGGGCAAATTTAACTCTCATTTCCCACCAGGAAGAGGAAAGAACCAAAGGCTCAGCGTGCCGTGCCGGAACCAGATTAGGGCCTGAAGCCATCCTGCGGTGTTGCGGCCAGCTCACAAGAAAGCGAGTTGAAGAAAGGAGCTCAGGGGCACTGTAATTCACAAACCTGCAGAGTTATAAATGACAACTATCGTCCAAAAATATACTGAAGTAAGGCTGCCAAGAGGACTTGAAAGCGGGGCAGAATTGCAGGAAACCGATTTCAGGAGGTAGACTGGAATTGCATTGAAAGCATAGGAAAAGAGGCAGAACGTCCACAATGATGCACTTGGCCAAAAAGGGCGTATGCGTTTTTTCCTGAATATATTCAGGAAAAAACGCATACGCCCTTTTTGGCCAACCAAGCAAGCTTGCAAAGGAAATCTGCACTACAATGAAGTCTCACTTCCCCCCGGTCAAAAGGGCCATCTGAAAAAAGTGTAAAATCCAGAAAGGCAGGACAGGCCATGGAGAACTGGGAGCCTTGTTATGCTGATGGGCGGGATGTAAATTGCCAACAGACACTCGGGAGAAGTGTATGGTGTTTCCTGAAACATCTAAAAAACAAAGCAACAGAGCCTAGGGCACTTCCACTTATGGTCCTATAGCTTAGGGAAATTAAAATCAAAAAGATACAGCCACCCCAATGTTTGGGACGCCTCTGTTTACAAGAACCTCGTTTACTGTACAAGTTCAATATCACAGAAAGTGAAAAATGGATAAAGAACTTGTGGTACTTACGTACAATGCAGTATCACTCAGCAGTGAAATCTATGTCATCAGGCCCGTAGCAGCACAATGAGTGGATTCAGGTACGATGATTCTAACTGAAATAAGTCACACAGAAAAAGAAACATCATAAGATATCAGTAATACACGGAATGTAAACTTGGCTACACAGGAACTGAATTACAGAACAGAACAGGGTCTCAAATTTAGAAAACCAACTTATGCTTGTTTAAGGGTAAAGGTGAGTTGGGGTGCTGCATAAAACCAGAGATTGAAATGAGCACAGATAAAGTTCCTTAAGCCAAATATGGAATAGACAAGAGCTACTCCTTGCTCAACGAAATGGACTCAACACCGCATATTAAACGCCTAAGAATGTACCTGACTCTTAAGTATCTTAAAACCTATGGATTGCTATGTCTCCGAAAGAGAATCAAGCATGTGTACAGGGACATAAACGCAGCAGTGATAGGATTGGAGAGGTTCGGTGAGCAAATGAAGACCCTTTGAAGTCATATTGCATGGTACCCATTCCACGGGTTTCAACTACCCAGGTTTAAGGTATTCTTCCTTCAGCTAAAACATGCATGTGGAACCTAGAGTATGATCAACCATGTGATCGGGAGACGTGTTCAAATATGTCTCAGTTTTCGTACCCTGGTACTCGGGTGCAACATTCCAGACGCTTTACTAACACTCTCCCGACTTGGAGAGTCAGTCCCTTTAACCTCCTGTTTGGCCCAGTTTGCAATTTCTGCGGAAGATGAACAGGAATAGCGAGAACCAATGAGAGACTAGCTGGAGGTGTCTGGACGGGCAAATTTAACTCTCATTTCCCACCAGGAAGAGGAAAGAACCAAAGGCTCAGCGTGCCGTGCCGGAACCAGATTAGGGCCTGAAGCCATCCTGCGGTGTTGCGGCCAGCTCACAAGAAAGCGAGTTGAAGAAAGGAGCTCAGGGGCACTGTAATTCACAAACCTGCAGAGTTATAAATGACAACTATCGTCCAAAAATATACTGAAGTAAGGCTGCCAAGAGGACTTGAAAGCGGGGCAGAATTGCAGGAAACCGATTTCAGGAGGTAGACTGGAATTGCATTGAAAGCATAGGAAAAGAGGCAGAACGTCCACAATGATGCACTTGGCCAAAAAGGGCGTATGCGTTTTTTCCTGAATATATTCAGGAAAAAACGCATACGCCCTTTTTGGCCAACCAAGCAAGCTTGCAAAGGAAATCTGCACTACAATGAAGTCTCACTTCCCCCCGGTCAAAAGGGCCATCTGAAAAAAGTGTAAAATCCAGAAAGGCAGGACAGGCCATGGAGAACTGGGAGCCTTGTTATGCTGATGGGCGGGATGTAAATTGCCAACAGACACTCGGGAGAAGTGTATGGTGTTTCCTGAAACATCTAAAAAACAAAGCAACAGAGCCTAGGGCACTTCCACTTATGGTCCTATAGCTTAGGGAAATTAAAATCAAAAAGATACAGCCACCCCAATGTTTGGGACGCCTCTGTTTACAAGAACCTCGTTTACTGTACAAGTTCAATATCACAGAAAGTGAAAAATGGATAAAGAACTTGTGGTACTTACGTACAATGCAGTATCACTCAGCAGTGAAATCTATGTCATCAGGCCCGTAGCAGCACAATGAGTGGATTCAGGTACGATGATTCTAACTGAAATAAGTCACACAGAAAAAGAAACATCATAAGATATCAGTAATACACGGAATGTAAACTTGGCTACACAGGAACTGAATTACAGAACAGAACAGGGTCTCAAATTTAGAAAACCAACTTATGCTTGTTTAAGGGTAAAGGTGAGTTGGGGTGCTGCATAAAACCAGAGATTGAAATGAGCACAGATAAAGTTCCTTAAGCCAAATATGGAATAGACAAGAGCTACTCCTTGCTCAATGAAATGGACTCAACACCGCATATTAAACGCCTAAGAATGTACCTGACTCTTAAGTATCTTAAAACCTATGGATTGCTATGTCTCCGAAAGAGAATCAAGCATGTGTACAGGGACATAAACGCAGCAGTGATAGGATTGGAGAGGTTCGGTGAGCAAATGAAGACCCTTTGAAGTCATATTGCATGGTACCCATTCCACGGGTTTCAACTACCCAGGTTTAAGGTATTCTTCCTTCAGCTAAAACATGCATGTGGAACCTAGAGTATGATCAACCATGTGATCGGGAGACGTGTTCAAATATGTCTCAGTTTTCGTACCCTGGTACTCGGGTGCAACATTCCAGACGCTTTACTAACACTCTCCCGACTTGGAGAGTCAGTCCCTTTAACCTCCTGTTTGGCCCAGTTTGCAATTTCTGCGGAAGATGAACAGGAATAGCGAGAACCAATGAGAGACTAGCTGGAGGTGTCTGGACGGGCAAATTTAACTCTCATTTCCCACCAGGAAGAGGAAAGAACCAAAGGCTCAGCGTGCCGTGCCGGAACCAGATTAGGGCCTGAAGCCATCCTGCGGTGTTGCGGCCAGCTCACAAGAAAGCGAGTTGAAGAAAGGAGCTCAGGGGCACTGTAATTCACAAACCTGCAGAGTTATAAATGACAACTATCGTCCAAAAATATACTGAAGTAAGGCTGCCAAGAGGACTTGAAAGCGGGGCAGAATTGCAGGAAACCGATTTCAGGAGGTAGACTGGAATTGCATTGAAAGCATAGGAAAAGAGGCAGAACGTCCACAATGATGCACTTGGCCAAAAAGGGCGTATGCGTTTTTTCCTGAATATATTCAGGAAAAAACGCATACGCCCTTTTTGGCCAACCAAGCAAGCTTGCAAAGGAAATCTGCACTACAATGAAGTCTCACTTCCCCCCGGTCAAAAGGGCCATCTGAAAAAAGTGTAAAATCCAGAAAGGCAGGACAGGCCATGGAGAACTGGGAGCCTTGTTATGCTGATGGGCGGGATGTAAATTGCCAACAGACACTCGGGAGAAGTGTATGGTGTTTCCTGAAACATCTAAAAAACAAAGCAACAGAGCCTAGGGCACTTCCACTTATGGTCCTATAGCTTAGGGAAATTAAAATCAAAAAGATACAGCCACCCCAATGTTTGGGACGCCTCTGTTTACAAGAACCTCGTTTACCGTACAAGTTCAATATCACAGAAAGTGAAAAATGGATAAAGAACTTGTGGTACTTACGTACAATGCAGTATCACTCAGCAGTGAAATCTATGTCATCAGGCCCGTAGCAGCACAATGAGTGGATTCAGGTACGATGATTCTAACTGAAATAAGTCACACAGAAAAAGAAACATCATAAGATATCAGTAATACACGGAATGTAAACTTGGCTACACAGGAACTGAATTACAGAACAGAACAGGGTCTCAAATTTAGAAAACCAACTTATGCTTGTTTAAGGGTAAAGGTGAGTTGGGGTGCTGCATAAAACCAGAGATTGAAATGAGCACAGATAAAGTTCCTTAAGCCAAATATGGAATAGACAAGAGCTACTCCTTGCTCAACGAAATGGACTCAACACCGCATATTAAACGCCTAAGAATGTACCTGACTCTTAAGTATCTTAAAACCTATGGATTGCTATGTCTCCGAAAGAGAATCAAGCATGTGTACAGGGACATAAACGCAGCAGTGATAGGATTGGAGAGGTTCGGTGAGCAAATGAAGACCCTTTGAAGTCATATTGCATGGTACCCATTCCACGGGTTTCAACTACCCAGGTTTAAGGTATTCTTCCTTCAGCTAAAACATGCATGTGGAACCTAGAGTATGATCAACCATGTGATCGGGAGACGTGTTCAAATATGTCTCAGTTTTCGTACCCTGGTACTCGGGTGCAACATTCCAGACGCTTTACTAACACTCTCCCGACTTGGAGAGTCAGTCCCTTTAACCTCCTGTTTGGCCCAGTTTGCAATTTCTGCGGAAGATGAACAGGAATAGCGAGAACCAATGAGAGACTAGCTGGAGGTGTCTGGACGGGCAAATTTAACTCTCATTTCCCACCAGGAAGAGGAAAGAACCAAAGGCTCAGCGTGCCGTGCCGGAACCAGATTAGGGCCTGAAGCCATCCTGCGGTGTTGCGGCCAGCTCACAAGAAAGCGAGTTGAAGAAAGGAGCTCAGGGGCACTGTAATTCACAAACCTGCAGAGTTATAAATGACAACTATCGTCCAAAAATATACTGAAGTAAGGCTGCCAAGAGGACTTGAAAGCGGGGCAGAATTGCAGGAAACCGATTTCAGGAGGTAGACTGGAATTGCATTGAAAGCATAGGAAAAGAGGCAGAACGTCCACAATGATGCACTTGGCCAAAAAGGGCGTATGCGTTTTTTCCTGAATATATTCAGGAAAAAACGCATACGCCCTTTTTGGCCAACCAAGCAAGCTTGCAAAGGAAATCTGCACTACAATGAAGTCTCACTTCCCCCCCCTCCCGGTCAAAAGGGCCATCTGAAAAAAGTGTAAAATCCAGAAAGGCAGGACAGGCCATGGAGAACTGGGAGCCTTGTTATGCTGATGGGCGGGATGTAAATTGCCAACAGACACACGGGAGAAGTGTATGGTGTTTCCTGAAACATCTAAAAAACAAAGCAACAGAGCCTAGGGCACTTCCACTTATGGTCCTATAGCTTAGGGAAATTAAAATCAAAAAGATACAGCCACCCCAATGTTTGGGACGCCTCTGTTTACAAGAACCTCGTTTACTGTACAAGTTCAATATCACAGAAAGTGAAAAATGGATAAAGAACTTGTGGTACTTACGTACAATGCAGTATCACTCAGCAGTGAAATCTATGTCATCAGGCCCGTAGCAGCACAATGAGTGGATTCAGGTACGATGATTCTAACTGAAATAAGTCACACAGAAAAAGAAACATCATAAGATATCAGTAATACACGGAATGTAAACTTGGCTACACAGGAACTGAATTACAGAACAGAACAGGGTCTCAAATTTAGAAAACCAACTTATGCTTGTTTAAGGGTAAAGGTGAGTTGGGGTGCTGCATAAAACCAGAGATTGAAATGAGCACAGATAAAGTTCCTTAAGCCAAATATGGAATAGACAAGAGCTACTCCTTGCTCAACGAAATGGACTCAACACCGCATATTAAACGCCTAAGAATGTACCTGACTCTTAAGTATCTTAAAACCTATGGATTGCTATGTCTCCGAAAGAGAATCAAGCATGTGTACAGGGACATAAACGCAGCAGTGATAGGATTGGAGAGGTTCGGTGAGCAAATGAAGACCCTTTGAAGTCATATTGCATGGTACCCATTCCACGGGTTTCAACTACCCAGGTTTAAGGTATTCTTCCTTCAGCTAAAACATGCATGTGGAACCTAGAGTATGATCAACCATGTGATCGGGAGACGTGTTCAAATATGTCTCAGTTTTCGTACCCTGGTACTCGGGTGCAACATTCCAGACGCTTTACTAACACTCTCCCGACTTGGAGAGTCAGTCCCTTTAACCTCCTGTTTGGCCCAGTTTGCAATTTCTGCGGAAGATGAACAGGAATAGCGAGAACCAATGAGAGACTAGCTGGAGGTGTCTGGACGGGCAAATTTAACTCTCATTTCCCACCAGGAAGAGGAAAGAACCAAAGGCTCAGCGTGCCGTGCCGGAACCAGATTAGGGCCTGAAGCCATCCTGCGGTGTTGCGGCCAGCTCACAAGAAAGCGAGTTGAAGAAAGGAGCTCAGGGGCACTGTAATTCACAAACCTGCAGAGTTATAAATGACAACTATCGTCCAAAAATATACTGAAGTAAGGCTGCCAAGAGGACTTGAAAGCGGGGCAGAATTGCAGGAAACCGATTTCAGGAGGTAGACTGGAATTGCATTGAAAGCATAGGAAAAGAGGCAGAACGTCCACAATGATGCACTTGGCCAAAAAGGGCATATGCGTTTTTTCCTGAATATATTCAGGAAAAAACGCATACGCCCTTTTTGGCCAACCAAGCAAGCTTGCAAAGGAAATCTGCACTACAATGAAGTCTCACTTCCCCCCCCTCCCGGTCAAAAGGGCCATCTGAAAAAAGTGTAAAATCCAGAAAGGCAGGACAGGCCATGGAGAACTGGGAGCCTTGTTATGCTGATGGGCGGGATGTAAATTGCCAACAGACACTCGGGAGAAGTGTATGGTGTTTCCTGAAACATCTAAAAAACAAAGCAACAGAGCCTAGGGCACTTCCACTTATGGTCCTATAGCTTAGGGAAATTAAAATCAAAAAGATACAGCCACCCCAATGTTTGGGACGCCTCTGTTTACAAGAACCTCGTTTACTGTACAAGTTCAATATCACAGAAAGTGAAAAATGGATAAAGAACTTGTGGTACTTACGTACAATGCAGTATCACTCAGCAGTGAAATCTATGTCATCAGGCCCGTAGCAGCACAATGAGTGGATTCAGGTACGATGATTCTAACTGAAATAAGTCACACAGAAAAAGAAACATCATAAGATATCAGTAATACACGGAATGTAAACTTGGCTACACAGGAACTGAATTACAGAACAGAACAGGGTCTCAAATTTAGAAAACCAACTTATGCTTGTTTAAGGGTAAAGGTGAGTTGGGGTGCTGCATAAAACCAGAGATTGAAATGAGCACAGATAAAGTTCCTTAAGCCAAATATGGAATAGACAAGAGCTATTCCTTGCTCAATGAAATGGACTCAACACCGCATATTAAACGCCTAAGAATGTACCTGACTCTTAAGTATCTTAAAACCTATGGATTGCTATGTCTCCGAAAGAGAATCAAGCATGTGTACAGGGACATAAACGCAGCAGTGATAGGATTGGAGAGGTTCGGTGAGCAAATGAAGACCCTTTGAAGTCATATTGCATGGTACCCATTCCACGGGTTTCAACTACCCAGGTTTAAGGTATTCTTCCTTCAGCTAAAACATGCATGTGGAACCTAGAGTATGATCAACCATGTGATCGGGAGACGTGTTCAAATATGTCTCAGTTTTCGTACCCTGGTACTCGGGTGCAACATTCCAGACGCTTTACTAACACTCTCCCGACTTGGAGAGTCAGTCCCTTTAACCTCCTGTTTGGCCCAGTTTGCAATTTCTGCGGAAGATGAACAGGAATAGCGAGAACCAATGAGAGACTAGCTGGAGGTGTCTGGACGGGCAAATTTAACTCTCATTTCCCACCAGGAAGAGGAAAGAACCAAAGGCTCAGCGTGCCGTGCCGGAACCAGATTAGGGCCTGAAGCCATCCTGCGGTGTTGCGGCCAGCTCACAAGAAAGCGAGTTGAAGAAAGGAGCTCAGGGGCACTGTAATTCACAAACCTGCAGAGTTATAAATGACAACTATCGTCCAAAAATATACTGAAGTAAGGCTGCCAAGAGGACTTGAAAGTGGGGCAGAATTGCAGGAAACCGATTTCAGGAGGTAGACTGGAATTGCATTGAAAGCATAGGAAAAGAGGCAGAACGTCCACAATGATGCACTTGGCCAAAAAGGGCGTATGCGTTTTTTCCTGAATATATTCAGGAAAAAACGCATACGCCCTTTTTGGCCAACCAAGCAAGCTTGCAAAGGAAATCTGCACTAAAATGAAGTCTCACTTCCCCCCGGTCAAAAGGGCCATCTGAAAAAAGTGTAAAATCCAGAAAGGCAGGACAGGCCATGGAGAACTGGGAGCCTTGTTATGCTGATGGGCGGGATGTCAATTGCCAACAGACACTCGGGAGAAGTGTATGGTGTTTCCTGAAACATCTAAAAAACAAAGCAACAGAGCCTAGGGCACTTCCACTTATGGTCCTATAGCTTAGGGAAATTAAAATCAAAAAGATACAGCCACCCCAATGTTTGGGACGCCTCTGTTTACAAGAACCTCGTTTACCGTACAAGTTCAATATCACAGAAAGTGAAAAATGGATAAAGAACTTGTGGTACTTACGTACAATGCAGTATCACTCAGCAGTGAAATCTATGTCATCAGGCCCGTAGCAGCACAATGAGTGGATTCAGGTACGATGATTCTAACTGAAATAAGTCACACAGAAAAAGAAACATCATAAGATATCAGTAATACACGGAATGTAAACTTGGCTACACAGGAACTGAATTACAGAACAGAACAGGGTCTCAAATTTAGAAAACCAACTTATGCTTGTTTAAGGGTAAAGGTGAGTTGGGGTGCTGCATAAAACCAGAGATTGAAATGAGCACAGATAAAGTTCCTTAAGCCAAATATGGAATAGACAAGAGCTACTCCTTGCTCAATGAAATGGACTCAACACCGCATATTAAACGCCTAAGAATGTACCTGACTCTTAAGTATCTTAAAACCTATGGATTGCTATGTCTCCGAAAGAGAATCAAGCATGTGTACAGGGACATAAACGCAGCAGTGATAGGATTGGAGAGGTTCGGTGAGCAAATGAAGACCCTTTGAAGTCATATTGCATGGTACCCATTCCACGGGTTTCAACTACCCAGGTTTAAGGTATTCTTCCTTCAGCTAAAACATGCATGTGGAACCTAGAGTATGATCAACCATGTGATCGGGAGACGTGTTCAAATATGTCTCAGTTTTCGTACCCTGGTACTCGGGTGCAACATTCCAGACGCTTTACTAACACTCTCCCGACTTGGAGAGTCAGTCCCTTTAACCTCCTGTTTGGCCCAGTTTGCAATTTCTGCGGAAGATGAACAGGAATAGCGAGAACCAATGAGAGACTAGCTGGAGGTGTCTGGACGGGCAAATTTAACTCTCATTTCCCACCAGGAAGAGGAAAGAACCAAAGGCTCAGCGTGCCGTGCCGGAACCAGATTAGGGCCTGAAGCCATCCTGCGGTGTTGCGGCCAGCTCACAAGAAAGCGAGTTGAAGAAAGGAGCTCAGGGGCACTGTAATTCACAAACCTGCAGAGTTATAAATGACAACTATCGTCCAAAAATATACTGAAGTAAGGCTGCCAAGAGGACTTGAAAGCGGGGCAGAATTGCAGGAAACCGATTTCAGGAGGTAGACTGGAATTGCATTGAAAGCATAGGAAAAGAGGCAGAACGTCCACAATGATGCACTTGGCCAAAAAGGGCGTATGCGTTTTTTCCTGAATATATTCAGGAAAAAACGCATACGCCCTTTTTGGCCAACCAAGCAAGCTTGCAAAGGAAATCTGCACTACAATGAAGTCTCACTTCCCCCCCCTCCCGGTCAAAAGGGCCATCTGAAAAAAGTGTAAAATCCAGAAAGGCAGGACAGGCCATGGAGAACTGGGAGCCTTGTTATGCTGATGGGCGGGATGTAAATTGCCAACAGACACTCGGGAGAAGTGTATGGTGTTTCCTGAAACATCTAAAAAACAAAGCAACAGAGCCTAGGGCACTTCCACTTATGGTCCTATAGCTTAGGGAAATTAAAATCAAAAAGATACAGCCACCCCAATGTTTGGGACGCCTCTGTTTACAAGAACCTCGTTTACTGTACAAGTTCAATATCACAGAAAGTGAAAAATGGATAAAGAACTTGTGGTACTTACGTACAATGCAGTATCACTCAGCAGTGAAATCTATGTCATCAGGCCCGTAGCAGCACAATGAGTGGATTCAGGTACGATGATTCTAACTGAAATAAGTCACACAGAAAAAGAAACATCATAAGATATCAGTAATACACGGAATGTAAACTTGGCTACACAGGAACTGAATTACAGAACAGAACAGGGTCTCAAATTTAGAAAACCAACTTATGCTTGTTTAAGGGTAAAGGTGAGTTGGGGTGCTGCATAAAACCAGAGATTGAAATGAGCACAGATAAAGTTCCTTAAGCCAAATATGGAATAGACAAGAGCTACTCCTTGCTCAACGAAATGGACTCAACACCGCATATTAAACGCCTAAGAATGTACCTGACTCTTAAGTATCTTAAAACCTATGGATTGCTATGTCTCCGAAAGAGAATCAAGCATGTGTACAGGGACATAAACGCAGCAGTGATAGGATTGGAGAGGTTCGGTGAGCAAATGAAGACCCTTTGAAGTCATATTGCATGGTACCCATTCCACGGGTTTCAACTACCCAGGTTTAAGGTATTCTTCCTTCAGCTAAAACATGCATGTGGAACCTAGAGTATGATCAACCATGTGATCGGGAGACGTGTTCAAATATGTCTCAGTTTTCGTACCCTGGTACTCGGGTGCAACATTCCAGACGCTTTACTAACACTCTCCCGACTTGGAGAGTCAGTCCCTTTAACCTCCTGTTTGGCCCAGTTTGCAATTTCTGCGGAAGATGAACAGGAATAGCGAGAACCAATGAGAGACTAGCTGGAGGTGTCTGGACGGGCAAATTTAACTCTCATTTCCCACCAGGAAGAGGAAAGAACCAAAGGCTCAGCGTGCCGTGCCGGAACCAGATTAGGGCCTGAAGCCATCCTGCGGTGTTGCGGCCAGCTCACAAGAAAACGAGTTGAAGAAAGGAGCTCAGGGGCACTGTAATTCACAAACCTGCAGAGTTATAAATGACAACTATCGTCCAAAAATATACTGAAGTAAGGCTGCCAAGAGGACTTGAAAGCGGGGCAGAATTGCAGGAAACCGATTTCAGGAGGTAGACTGGAATTGCATTGAAAGCATAGGAAAAGAGGCAGAACGTCCACAATGATGCACTTGGCCAAAAAGGGCGTATGCGTTTTTTCCTGAATATATTCAGGAAAAAACGCATACGCCCTTTTTGGCCAACCAAGCAAGCTTGCAAAGGAAATCTGCACTACAATGAAGTCTCACTTCCCCCCGGTCAAAAGGGCCATCTGAAAAAAGTGTAAAATCCAGAAAGGCAGGACAGGCCATGGAGAACTGGGAGCCTTGTTATGCTGATGGGCGGGATGTAAATTGCCAACAGACACTCGGGAGAAGTGTATGGTGTTTCCTGAAACATCTAAAAAACAAAGCAACAGAGCCTAGGGCACTTCCACTTATGGTCCTATAGCTTAGGGAAATTAAAATCAAAAAGATACAGCCACCCCAATGTTTGGGACGCCTCTGTTTACAAGAACCTCGTTTACTGTACAAGTTCAATATCACAGAAAGTGAAAAATGGATAAAGAACTTGTGGTACTTACGTACAATGCAGTATCACTCAGCAGTGAAATCTATGTCATCAGGCCCGTAGCAGCACAATGAGTGGATTCAGGTACAATGATTCTAACTGAAATAAGTCACACAGAAAAAGAAACATCATAAGATATCAGTAATACACGGAATGTAAACTTGGCTACACAGGAACTGAATTACAGAACAGAACAGGGTCTCAAATTTAGAAAACCAACTTATGCTTGTTTAAGGGTAAAGGTGAGTTGGGGTGCTGCATAAAACCAGAGATTGAAATGAGCACAGATAAAGTTCCTTAAGCCAAATATGGAATAGACAAGAGCTACTCCTTGCTCAACGAAATGGACTCAACACCGCATATTAAACGCCTAAGAATGTACCTGACTCTTAAGTATCTTAAAACCTATGGATTGCTATGTCTCCGAAAGAGAATCAAGCATGTGTACAGGGACATAAACGCAGCAGTGATAGGATTGGAGAGGTTCGGTGAGCAAATGAAGACCCTTTGAAGTCATATTGCATGGTACCCATTCCACGGGTTTCAACTACCCAGGTTTAAGGTATTCTTCCTTCAGCTAAAACATGCATGTGGAACCTAGAGTATGATCAACCATGTGATCGGGAGACGTGTTCAAATATGTCTCAGTTTTCGTACCCTGGTACTCGGGTGCAACATTCCAGACGCTTTACTAACACTCTCCCGACTTGGAGAGTCAGTCCCTTTAACCTCCTGTTTGGCCCAGTTTGCAATTTCTGCGGAAGATGAACAGGAATAGCGAGAACCAATGAGAGACTAGCTGGAGGTGTCTGGACGGGCAAATTTAATTCTCATTTCCCACCAGGAAGAGGAAAGAACCAAAGGCTCAGCGTGCCGTGCCGGAACCAGATTAGGGCCTGAAGCCATCCTGCGGTGTTGTGGCCAGCTCACAAGAAAGCGAGTTGAAGAAAGGAGCTCAGGGGCACTGTAATTCACAAACCTGCAGAGTTATAAATGACAGCTATCGTCCAAAAATATACTGAAGTAAGGTTGCCAAGAGGACTTGAAAGCGGGGCAGAATTGCAGGAAACCGATTTCAGGAGGTAGACTGGAATTGCATTGAAAGCATAGGAAAAGAGGCAGAACGTCCACAATGATGCACTTGGCCAAAAAGGGCGTATGCGTTTTTTCCTGAATATATTCAGGAAAAAACGCATACGCCCTTTTTGGCCAACCAAGCAAGCTTGCAAAGGAAATCTGCACTACAATGAAGTCTCACTTCCCCCCGGTCAAAAGGGCCATCTGAAAAAAGTGTAAAATCCAGAAAGGCAGGACAGGTCATGGAGAACTGGGAGCCTTGTTATGCTGATGGGCGGGATGTAAATTGCCAACAGACACTCGGGAGAAGTGTATGGTGTTTCCTGAAACATCTAAAAAACAAAGCAACAGAGCCTAGGGCACTTCCACTTATGGTCCTATAGCTTAGGGAAATTAAAATCAAAAAGATACAGCCACCCCAATGTTTGGGACGCCTCTGTTTACAAGAACCTCGTTTACTGTACAAGTTCAATATCACAGAAAGTGAAAAATGGATAAAGAACTTGTGGTACTTACGTACAATGCAGTATCACTCAGCAGTGAAATCTATGTCATCAGGCCCGTAGCAGCACAATGAGTGCATTCAGGTACGATGATTCTAACTGAAATAAGTCACACAGAAAAAGAAACATCATAAGATATCAGTAATACACGGAATGTAAACTTGGCTACACAGGAACTGAATTACAGAACAGAACAGGGTCTCAAATTTAGAAAACCAACTTATGCTTGTTTAAGGGTAAAGGTGAGTTGGGGTGCTGCATAAAACCAGAGATTGAAATGAGCACAGATAAAGTTCCTTAAGCCAAATATGGAATAGACAAGAGCTACTCCTTGCTCAACGAAATGGACTCAACACCGCATATTAAACGCCTAAGAATGTACCTGACTCTTAAGTATCTTAAAACCTATGGATTGCTATGTCTCCGAAAGAGAATCAAGCATGTGTACAGGGACATAAACGCAGCAGTGATAGGATTGGAGAGGTTCGGTGAGCAAATGAAGACCCTTTGAAGTCATATTGCATGGTACCCATTCCACGGGTTTCAACTACCCAGGTTTAAGGTATTCTTCCTTCAGCTAAAACATGCATGTGGAACCTAGAGTATGATCAACCATGTGATCGGGAGACGTGTTCAAATATGTCTCAGTTTTCGTACCCTGGTACTCGGGTGCAACATTCCAGACGCTTTACTAACACTCTCCCGACTTGGAGAGTCAGTCCCTTTAACCTCCTGTTTGGCCCAGTTTGCAATTTCTGCGGAAGATGAACAGGAATAGCGAGAACCAATGAGAGACTAGCTGGAGGTGTCTGGACGGGCAAATTTAACTCTCATTTCCCACCAGGAAGAGGAAAGAACCAAAGGCTCAGCGTGCCGTGCCGGAACCAGATTAGGGCCTGAAGCCATCCTGCGGTGTTGCGGCCAGCTCACAAGAAAGCGAGTTGAAGAAAGGAGCTCAGGGGCACTGTAATTCACAAACCTGCAGAGTTATAAATGACAACTATCGTCCAAAAATATACTGAAGTAAGGCTGCCAAGAGGACTTGAAAGCGGGGCAGAATTGCAGGAAACCGATTTCAGGAGGTAGACTGGAATTGCATTGAAAGCATAGGAAAAGAGGCAGAACGTCCACAATGATGCACTTGGCCAAAAAGGGCGTATGCGTTTTTTCCTGAATATATTCAGGAAAAAACGCATACGCCCTTTTTGGCCAACCAAGCAAGCTTGCAAAGGAAATCTGCACTACAATGAAGTCTCACTTCCCCCCGGTCAAAAGGGCCATCTGAAAAAAGTGTAAAATCCAGAAAGGCAGGACAGGCCATGGAGAACTGGGAGCCTTGTTATGCTGATGGGCGGGATGTAAATTGCCAACAGACACACGGGAGAAGTGTATGGTGTTTCCTGAAACATCTAAAAAACAAAGCAACAGAGCCTAGGGCACTTCCACTTATGGTCCTATAGCTTAGGGAAATTAAAATCAAAAAGATACAGCCACCCCAATGTTTGGGACGCCTCTGTTTACAAGAACCTCGTTTACTGTACAAGTTCAATATCACAGAAAGTGAAAAATGGATAAAGAACTTGTGGTACTTACGTACAATGCAGTATCACTCAGCAGTGAAATCTATGTCATCAGGCCCGTAGCAGCACAATGAGTGGATTCAGGTACGATGATTCTAACTGAAATAAGTCACACAGAAAAAGAAACATCATAAGATATCAGTAATACACGGAATGTAAACTTGGCTACACAGGAACTGAATTACAGAACAGAACAGGGTCTCAAATTTAGAAAACCAACTTATGCTTGTTTAAGGGTAAAGGTGAGTTGGGGTGCTGCATAAAACCAGAGATTGAAATGAGCACAGATAAAGTTCCTTAAGCCAAATATGGAATAGACAAGAGCTACTCCTTGCTCAATGAAATGGACTCAACACCGCATATTAAACGCCTAAGAATGTACCTGACTCTTAAGTATCTTAAAACCTATGGATTGCTATGTCTCCGAAAGAGAATCAAGCATGTGTACAGGGACATAAACGCAGCAGTGATAGGATTGGAGAGGTTCGGTGAGCAAATGAAGACCCTTTGAAGTCATATTGCATGGTACCCATTCCACGGGTTTCAACTACCCAGGTTTAAGGTATTCTTCCTTCAGCTAAAACATGCATGTGGAACCTAGAGTATGATCAACCATGTGATCGGGAGACGTGTTCAAATATGTCTCAGTTTTCGTACCCTGGTACTCGGGTGCAACATTCCAGACGCTTTACTAACACTCTCCCGACTTGGAGAGTCAGTCCCTTTAACCTCCTGTTTGGCCCAGTTTGCAATTTCTGCGGAAGATGAACAGGAATAGCGAGAACAAATGAGAGACTAGCTGGAGGTGTCTGGACGGGCAAATTTAACTCTCATTTCCCACCAGGAAGAGGAAAGAACCAAAGGCTCAGCGTGCCGTGCCGGAACCAGATTAGGGCCTGAAGCCATCCTGCGGTGTTGCGGCCAGCTCACAAGAAAGCGAGTTGAAGAAAGGAGCTCAGGGGCACTGTAATTCACAAACCTGCAGAGTTATAAATGACAACTATCGTCCAAAAATATACTGAAGTAAGGCTGCCAAGAGGACTTGAAAGCGGGGCAGAATTGCAGGAAACCGATTTCAGGAGGTAGACTGGAATTGCATTGAAAGCATAGGAAAAGAGGCAGAACGTCCACAATGATGACTTGGCCAAAAAGGGAGTATGCGTTTTTTCCTGAATATATTCAGGAAAAAACGCATACGCCCTTTTTGGCCAACCAAGCAAGCTTGCAAAGGAAATCTGCACTACAATGAAGTCTCACTTCCCCCCGGTCAAAAGGGCCATCTGAAAAAAGTGTAAAATCCAGAAAGGCAGGACAGGCCATGGAGAACTGGGAGCCTTGTTATGCTGATGGGCGGGATGTAAATTGCCAACAGACACTCGGGAGAAGTGTATGGTGTTTCCTGAAACATCTAAAAAACAAAGCAACAGAGCCTAGGGCACTTCCACTTATGGTCCTATAGCTTAGGGAAATTAAAATCAAAAAGATACAGCCACCCCAATGTTTGGGACGCCTCTGTTTACAAGAACCTCATTTACCGTACAAGTTCAATATCACAGAAAGTGAAAAATGGATAAAGAACTTGTGGTACTTACGTACTATGCAGTATCACTCAGCAGTGAAATCTATGTCATCAGGCCCGTAGCAGCACAATGAGTGGATTCAGGTACGATGATTCTAACTGAAATAAGTCACACAGAAAAAGAAACATCATAAGATATCAGTAATACACGGAATGTAAACTTGGCTACACAGGAACTGAATTACAGAACAGAACAGGGTCTCAAATTTAGAAAACCAACTTATGCTTGTTTAAGGGGAAAGGTGAGTTGGGGTGCTGCATAAAACCAGAGATTGAAATGAGCACAGATAAAGTTCCTTAAGCCAAATATGGAATAGACAAGAGCTACTCCTTGCTCAACGAAATGGACTCAACACCGCATATTAAACGCCTAAGAATGTACCTGACTCTTAAGTATCTTAAAACCTATGGATTGCTATGTCTCCGAAAGAGAATCAAGCATGTGTACAGGGACATAAACGCAGCAGTGATAGGATTGGAGAGGTTCGGTGAGCAAATGAAGACCCTTTGAAGTCATATTGCATGGTACCCATTCCACGGGTTTCAACTACCCAGGTTTAAGGTATTCTTCCTTCAGCTAAAACATGCATGTGGAACCTAGAGTATGATCAACCATGTGATCGGGAGACGTGTTCAAATATGTCTCAGTTTTCGTACCCTGGTACTCGGGTGCAACATTCCAGACGCTTTACTAACACTCTCCCGACTTGGAGAGTCAGTCCCTTTAACCTCCTGTTTGGCCCAGTTTGCAATTTCTGTGGAAGATGAACAGGAATAGCGAGAACCAATGAGAGACTAGCTGGAGGTGTCTGGACGGGCAAATTTAACTCTCATTTCCCACCAGGAAGAGGAGTTAAACAAAGGCTCAGCATGCCGTGCCGGAACCAGATTAGGGCCTGAAGTCATCCTGCGGTGTTGCGGCCAGCTCACAAGAAAGCGAGTTGAAGAAAGGAGCTCAGGGTCACTGTAATTCACAAACCTGCAGAGTTATAAATGACAACTATCGTCCAAAAATATACTGAAGTAAGGCTGCCAAGAGGACTTGAAAGCGGGGCAGAATTGCAGGAAACCAATTTCAGGAGGTAGACTGGAATTGCATTGAAAGCATAGGAAAAGAGGCAGAACGTCCACAATGATGCACTTGGCCAAAAAGGGCGTATGCGTTTTTTCCTGAATATATTCAGGAAAAAACGCATACGCCCTTTTTGGCCAACCAAGCAAGCTTGCAAAGGAAATCTGCACTACAATGAAGTCTCACTTCCCCCCGGTCAAAAGGGCCATCTGAAAAAAGTGTAAAATCCAGAAAGGCAGGACAGGCCATGGAGAACTGGGAGCCTTGTTATGCTGATGGGCGGGATGTCAATTGCCAACAGACACTCGGGAGAAGTGTATGGTGTTTCCTGAAACATCTAAAAAACAAAGCAACAGAGCCTAGGGCACTTCCACTTATGGTCCTATAGCTTAGGGAAATTAAAATCAAAAAGATACAGCCACCCCAATGTTTGGGACGCCTCTGTTTACAAGAACCTCGTTTACTGTACAAGTTCAATATCACAGAAAGTGAAAAATGGATAAAGAACTTGTGGTACTTACGTACAATGCAGTATCACTCAGCAGTGAAATCTATGTCATCAGGCCCGTAGCAGCACAATGAGTGGATTCAGGTACGATGATTCTAACTGAAATAAGTCACACAGAAAAAGAAACATCATAAGATATCAGTAATACACGGAATGTAAACTTGGCTACACAGGAACTGAATTACAGAACAGAACAGGGTCTCAAATTTAGAAAACCAACTTATGCTTGTTTAAGGGTAAAGGTGAGTTGGGGTGCTGCATAAAACCAGAGATTGAAATGAGCACAGATAAAGTTCCTTAAGCCAAATATGGAATAGACAAGAGCTACTCCTTGCTCAACGAAATGGACTCAACACCGCATATTAAACGCCTAAGAATGTACCTGACTCTTAAGTATCTTAAAACCTATGGATTGCTATGTCTCCGAAAGAGAATCAAGCATGTGTACAGGGACATAAACGCAGCAGTGATAGGATTGGAGAGGTTCGGTGAGCAAATGAAGACCCTTTGAAGTCATATTGCATGGTACCCATTCCACGGGTTTCAACTACCCAGGTTTAAGGTATTCTTCCTTCAGCTAAAACATGCATGTGGAACCTAGAGTATGATCAACCATGTGATCGGGAGACGTGTTCAAATATGTCTCAGTTTTCGTACCCTGGTACTCGGGTGCAACATTCCAGACGCTTTACTAACACTCTCCCGACTTGGAGAGTCAGTCCCTTTAACCTCCTGTTTGGCCCAGTTTGCAATTTCTGCGGAAGATGAACAGGAATAGCGAGAACCAATGAGAGACTAGCTGGAGGTGTCTGGACGGGCAAATTTAACTCTCATTTCCCACCAGGAAGAGGAAAGAACCAAAGGCTCAGCGTGCCGTGCCGGAACCAGATTAGGGCCTGAAGCCATCCTGCGGTGTTGCGGCCAGCTCACAAGAAAGCGAGTTGAAGAAAGGAGCTCAGGGGCACTGTAATTCACAAACCTGCAGAGTTATAAATGACAACTATCGTCCAAAAATATACTGAAGTAAGGCTGCCAAGAGGACTTGAAAGCGGGGCAGAATTGCAGGAAACCGATTTCAGGAGGTAGACTGGAATTGCATTGAAAGCATAGGAAAAGAGGCAGAACGTCCACAATGATGCACTTGGCCAAAAAGGGCGTATGCGTTTTTTCCTGAATATATTCAGGAAAAAACGCATACGCCCTTTTTGGCCAACCAAGCAAGCTTGCAAAGGAAATCTGCACTACAATGAAGTCTCACTTCCCCCCGGTCAAAAGGGCCATCTGAAAAAAGTGTAAAATCCAGAAAGGCAGGACAGGCCATGGAGAACTGGGAGCCTTGTTATGCTGATGGGCGGGATGTAAATTGCCAACAGACACTCGGGAGAAGTGTATGGTGTTTCCTGAAACATCTAAAAAACAAAGCAACAGAGCCTAGGGCACTTCCACTTATGGTCCTATAGCTTAGGGAAATTAAAATCAAAAAGATACAGCCACCCCAATGTTTGGGACGCCTCTGTTTACAAGAACCTCGTTTACTGTACAAGTTCAATATCACAGAAAGTGAAAAATGGATAAAGAACTTGTGGTACTTACGTACAATGCAGTATCACTCAGCAGTGAAATCTATGTCATCAGGCCCGTAGCAGCACAATGAGTGGATTCAGGTACGATGATTCTAACTGAAATAAGTCACACAGAAAAAGAAACATCATAAGATATCAGTAATACACGGAATGTAAACTTGGCTACACAGGAACTGAATTACAGAACAGAACAGGGTCTCAAATTTAGAAAACCAACTTATGCTTGTTTAAGGGTAAAGGTGAGTTGGGGTGCTGCATAAAACCAGAGATTGAAATGAGCACAGATAAAGTTCCTTAAGCCAAATATGGAATAGACAAGAGCTACTCCTTGCTCAATGAAATGGACTCAACACCGCATATTAAACGCCTAAGAATGTACCTGACTCTTAAGTATCTTAAAACCTATGGATTGCTATGTCTCCGAAAGAGAATCAAGCATGTGTACAGGGACATAAACGCAGCAGTGATAGGATTGGAGAGGTTCGGTGAGCAAATGAAGACCCTTTGAAGTCATATTGCATGGTACCCATTCCACGGGTTTCAACTACCCAGGTTTAAGGTATTCTTCCTTCAGCTAAAACATGCATGTGGAACCTAGAGTATGATCAACCATGTGATCGGGAGACGTGTTCAAATATGTCTCAGTTTTCGTACCCTGGTACTCGGGTGCAACATTCCAGACGCTTTACTAACACTCTCCCGACTTGGAGAGTCAGTCCCTTTAACCTCCTGTTTGGCCCAGTTTGCAATTTCTGCGGAAGATGAACAGGAATAGCGAGAACAAATGAGAGACTAGCTGGAGGTGTCTGGACGGGCAAATTTAACTCTCATTTCCCACCAGGAAGAGGAAAGAACCAAAGGCTCAGCGTGCCGTGCCGGAACCAGATTAGGGCCTGAAGCCATCCTGCGGTGTTGCGGCCAGCTCACAAGAAAGCGAGTTGAAGAAAGGAGCTCAGGGGCACTGTAATTCACAAACCTGCAGAGTTATAAATGACAACTATCGTCCAAAAATATACTGAAGTAAGGCTGCCAAGAGGACTTGAAAGCGGGGCAGAATTGCAGGAAACCGATTTCAGGAGGTAGACTGGAATTGCATTGAAAGCATAGGAAAAGAGGCAGAACGTCCACAATGATGACTTGGCCAAAAAGGGAGTATGCGTTTTTTCCTGAATATATTCAGGAAAAAACGCATACGCCCTTTTTGGCCAACCAAGCAAGCTTGCAAAGGAAATCTGCACTACAATGAAGTCTCACTTCCCCCCGGTCAAAAGGGCCATCTGAAAAAAGTGTAAAATCCAGAAAGGCAGGACAGGCCATGGAGAACTGGGAGCCTTGTTATGCTGATGGGCGGGATGTCAATTGCCAACAGACACTCGGGAGAAGTGTATGGTGTTTCCTGAAACATCTAAAAAACAAAGCAACAGAGCCTAGGGCACTTCCACTTATGGTCCTATAGCTTAGGGAAATTAAAATCAAAAAGATACAGCCACCCCAATGTTTGGGACGCCTCTGTTTACAAGAACCTCATTTACCGTACAAGTTCAATATCACAGAAAGTGAAAAATGGATAAAGAACTTGTGGTACTTACGTACTATGCAGTATCACTCAGCAGTGAAATCTATGTCATCAGGCCCGTAGCAGCACAATGAGTGGATTCAGGTACGATGATTCTAACTGAAATAAGTCACACAGAAAAAGAAACATCATAAGATATCAGTAATACACGGAATGTAAACTTGGCTACACAGGAACTGAATTACAGAACAGAACAGGGTCTCAAATTTAGAAAACCAACTTATGCTTGTTTAAGGGGAAAGGTGAGTTGGGGTGCTGCATAAAACCAGAGATTGAAATGAGCACAGATAAAGTTCCTTAAGCCAAATATGGAATAGACAAGAGCTACTCCTTGCTCAACGAAATGGACTCAACACCGCATATTAAACGCCTAAGAATGTACCTGACTCTTAAGTATCTTAAAACCTATGGATTGCTATGTCTCCGAAAGAGAATCAAGCATGTGTACAGGGACATAAACGCAGCAGTGATAGGATTGGAGAGGTTCGGTGAGCAAATGAAGACCCTTTGAAGTCATATTGCATGGTACCCATTCCACGGGTTTCAACTACCCAGGTTTAAGGTATTCTTCCTTCAGCTAAAACATGCATGTGGAACCTAGAGTATGATCAACCATGTGATCGGGAGACGTGTTCAAATATGTCTCAGTTTTCGTACCCTGGTACTCGGGTGCAACATTCCAGACGCTTTACTAACACTCTCCCGACTTGGAGAGTCAGTCCCTTTAACCTCCTGTTTGGCCCAGTTTGCAATTTCTGCGGAAGATGAACAGGAATAGCGAGAACCAATGAGAGACTAGCTGGAGGTGTCTGGACGGGCAAATTTAACTCTCATTTCCCACCAGGAAGAGGAAAGAACCAAAGGCTCAGCGTGCCGTGCCGGAACCAGATTAGGGCCTGAAGCCATCCTGCGGTGTTGCGGCCAGCTCACAAGAAAACGAGTTGAAGAAAGGAGCTCAGGGGCACTGTAATTCACAAACCTGCAGAGTTATAAATGACAGCTATCGTCCAAAAATATACTGAAGTAAGGCTGCCAAGAGGACTTGAAAGCGGGGCAGAATTGCAGGAAACCGATTTCAGGAGGTAGACTGGAATTGCATTGAAAGCATAGGAAAAGAGGCAGAACGTCCACAATGATGCACTTGGCCAAAAAGGGCGTATGCGTTTTTTCCTGAATATATTCAGGAAAAAACGCATACGCCCTTTTTGGCCAACCAAGCAAGCTTGCAAAGGAAATCTGCACTACAATGAAGTCTCACTTCCCCCCGGTCACAAGGGCCATATGAAAAAAGTGTAAAATCCAGAAAGGCAGGACAGGCCATGGAGAACTGGGAGCCTTGTTATGCTGATGGGCGGGATGTAAGTTGCCAACAGACACTCGGGAGAAGTGTATGGTGTTTCCTGAAACGTCAAAAAAAACAAAGCAACAGAGCCTAGGGCACTTCCACTTATGGTCCTATAGCTTAGGGAAATTAAAATCAAAAAGATACAGCCACCCCAATGTTTGGGACGCCTCAGTTTACAAGAACCTCGTTTACCGTACAAGTTCAATATCACAGAAAGTGAAAAATGGATAAAGAACTTGTGGTACTTACGTACAATGCAGTATCACTCAGCAGTGAAATCTATGTCATCAGGCCCATAGCAGCACAATGAGTGGATTCAGGTACGATGATTCTAACTGAAATAAGTCACACAGAAAAAGAAACATCATAAGATATCAGTAATACACGGAATGTAAACTTGGCTACACAGGAACTGAATTACAGAACAGAACAGGGTCTCAAATTTAGAAAACCAACTTATGCTTGTTTAAGGGGAAAGGTGAGTTGGGGTGCTGCATAAAACCAGAGATTGAAATGAGCACAGATAAAGTTCCTTAAGCCAAATATGGAATAGATAAGAGCTACTCCTTGCTCAACGAAATGGACTCAACACCGCATATTAAACGCCTAAGAATGTACCTGACTCTTAAGTATCTTAAAACCTATGGATTGCTATGTCTCCGAAAGAGAATCAAGCATGTGTACAGGGACATAAACGCAGCAGTGATAGGATTGGAGAGGTTCGGTGAGCAAATGAAGACCCTTTGAAGTCATATTGCATGGTACCCATT
This sequence comes from Globicephala melas, assembly GCF_963455315.2. Classification (NCBI taxonomy): domain Eukaryota; kingdom Metazoa; phylum Chordata; class Mammalia; order Artiodactyla; family Delphinidae; genus Globicephala; species Globicephala melas. Next base: position 528,497 of record NW_027207291.1, read on the forward strand.
CCACGGGTTTCAACTACCCAGGTTTAAGGTATTCTTCCTTCAGCTAAAACATGCATGTGGAACCTAGAGTATGATCAACCATGTGATCGGGAGACGTGTTCAAATATGTCTCAGTTTTCGTACCCTGGTACTCGGGTGCAACATTCCAGACGCTTTACTAACACTCTCCCGACTTGGAGAGTCAGTCCCTTTAACCTCCTGTTTGGCCCAGTTTGCAATTTCTGTGGAAGATGAACAGGAATAGCGAGAACCAATGAGAGACTAGCTGGAGGTGTCTGGACGGGCAAATTTAACTCTCATTTCCCACCAGGAAGAGGAGTTAAACAAAGGCTCAGCATGCCGTGCCGGAACCAGATTAGGGCCTGAAGTCATCCTGCGGTGTTGCGGCCAGCTCACAAGAAAGCGAGTTGAAGAAAGGAGCTCAGGGTCACTGTAATTCACAAACCTGCAGAGTTATAAATGACAACTATCGTCCAAAAATATACTGAAGTAAGGCTGCCAAGAGGACTTGAAAGCGGGGCAGAATTGCAGGAAACCAATTTCAGGAGGTAGACTGGAATTGCATTGAAAGCATAGGAAAAGAGGCAGAACGTCCACAATGATGCACTTGGCCAAAAAGGGCGTATGCGTTTTTTCCTGAATATATTCAGGAAAAAACGCATACGCCCTTTTTGGCCAACCAAGCAAGCTTGCAAAGGAAATCTGCACTACAATGAAGTCTCACTTCCCCCCGGTCAAAAGGGCCATCTGAAAAAAGTGTAAAATCCAGAAAGGCAGGACAGGCCATGGAGAACTGGGAGCCTTGTTATGCTGATGGGCGGGATGTCAATTGCCAACAGACACTCGGGAGAAGTGTATGGTGTTTCCTGAAACATCTAAAAAACAAAGCAACAGAGCCTAGGGCACTTCCACTTATGGTCCTATAGCTTAGGGAAATTAAAATCAAAAAGACACAGCCACCCCAATGTTTGGGACGCCTCTGTTTACAAGAACCTCGTTTACCGTACAAGTTCAATATCACAGAAAGTGAAAAATGGATAAAGAACTTGTGGTACTTACGTACAATGCAGTATCACTCAGCAATGAAATCTATGTTATCAGGCCCGTAGTAGCACAATGAGTGGATTCAGGTACGATGATTCTAACTGAAATAAGTCACACAGAAAAAGAAACATCATAAGATATCAGTAATACACGGAATGTAAACTTGGCTACACAGGAACTGAATTACAGAACAGAATAGGGTCTCAAATTTAGAAAACCAACATATGCTTGCTTAAGGGGAAAGGTGAGTTGGGGTGCTGCATAAAACCAGAGATTGAAATGAGCACAGATAAAGTTCCTTAAGCCAAATATGGAATAGACAAGAGCTACTCCTTGCTCAACGAAATGGACTCAACACCGCAAATTAAACGCCTAAGAATGTACCTGACTAGTAAGTATCTTAAAACCTATGGATTGCTATGTCTCCGAAAGAGAATCAAGCGAGTGTACAGGGGCATAAACGCAGCAGTGATAGGATTGGAGAGGTTCGGTGAGCAAATGAAGACCCTTTGAAGTCATATTGCATGGTACCCATTCCACGGGTTTCAACTACCCAGGTTTAAGGTATTCTTCCTTCAGCTAAAACATGCATGTGGAACCTAGAGTATGATCAACCATGTGATCGGGAGACGTGTTCAAATATGTCTCAGTTTTCCTCCCCTGGTACACGGGTGCAACATTCCAGACGCTTTACTAACACTCTCCCGACTTGGAGAGTCAGTCCCTTTAACCTCCTGTTTGGCCCAGTTTGCAATTTCTGCGGAAGATGAACAGGAATAGGGAGAACCAATGAGAGACTAGCTGGAGGTGTCTGGACGGGCAAATTTAACTCTCATTTCCCACCAGGAAGAAGAATTAACCAAAGGCTCAGCGTGCTGTGCCGGAACCAGATTAGGGCCTGAAGCCATCCTGCGGTGTTGCGGCCAGCTCACAAGAAAACGAGTTGAAGAAAGGAGCTCAGGGGCACTGTAATTCACAAACCTGCAGAGTTATAAATGACAGCTATCGTCCAAAAATATACTGAAGTAAGGCTGCCAAGAGGACTTGAAAGCGGGGCAGAATTGCAGGAAACCGATTTCAGGAGGTAGACTGGAATTGCATTGAAAGCATAGGAAAAGAGGCAGAACGTCCACAATGATGCACTTGGCCAAAAAGGGCGTATGCGTTTTTTCCTGAATATATTCAGGAAAAAACGCATACGCCCTTTTTGGCCAACCAAGCAAGCTTGCAAAGGAAATCTGCACTACAATGAAGTCTCACTTCCCCCCGGTCACAAGGGCCATATGAAAAAAGTGTAAAATCCAGAAAGGCAGGACAGGCCATGGAGAACTGGGAGCCTTGTTATGCTGATGGGCGGGATGTAAGTTGCCAACAGACACTCGGGAGAAGTGTATGGTGTTTCCTGAAACGTCAAAAAAAACAAAGCAACAGAGCCTAGGGCACTTCCACTTATGGTCCTATAGCTTAGGGAAATTAAAATCAAAAAGATACAGCCACCCCAATGTTTGGGACGCCTCAGTTTACAAGAACCTCGTTTACCGTACAAGTTCAATATCACAGAAAGTGAAAAATGGATAAAGAACTTGTGGTACTTACGTACAATGCAGTATCACTCAGCAGTGAAATCTATGTCATCAGGCCCATAGCAGCACAATGAGTGGATTCAGGTACGATGATTCTAACTGAAATAAGTCACACAGAAAAAGAAACATCATAAGATATCAGTAATACACGGAATGTAAACTTGGCTACACAGGAACTGAATTACAGAACAGAACAGGGTCTCAAATTTAGAAAACCAACTTATGCTTGTTTAAGGGTAAAGGTGAGTTGGGGTGCTGCATAAAACCAGAGATTGAAATGAGCACAGATAAAGTTCCTTAAGCCAAATATGGAATAGGTAAGAGCTACTCCTTGCTCAACGAAATGGACTCAACACCGCATATTAAACGCCTAAGAATGTACCTGACTCTTAAGTATCTTAAAACCTATGGATTGCTATGTCTCCGAAAGAGAATCAAGCATGTGTACAGGGACATAAACGCAGCAGTGATAGGATTGGAGAGGTTCGGTGAGCAAATGAAGACCCTTTGAAGTCATATTGCATGGTACCCATTCCACGGGTTTCAACTACCCAGGTTTAAGGTATTCTTCCTTCAGCTAAAACATGCATGTGGAACCTAGAGTATGATCAACCATGTGATCGGGAGACGTGTTCAAATATGTCTCAGTTTTCGTACCCTGGTACTCGGGTGCAACATTCCAGACGCTTTACTAACACTCTCCCGACTTGGAGAGTCAGTCCCTTTAACCTCCTGTTTGGCCCAGTTTGCAATTTCTGTGGAAGATGAACAGGAATAGCGAGAACCAATGAGAGACTAGCTGGAGGTGTCTGGACGGGCAAATTTAACTCTCATTTCCCACCAGGAAGAGGAGTTAAACAAAGGCTCAGCATGCCGTGCCGGAACCAGATTAGGGCCTGAAGTCATCCTGCGGTGTTGCGGCCAGCTCACAAGAAAGCGAGTTGAAGAAAGGAGCTCAGGGTCACTGTAATTCACAAACCTGCAGAGTTATAAATGACAACTATCGTCCAAAAATATACTGAAGTAAGGCTGCCAAGAGGACTTGAAAGCGGGGCAGAATTGCAGGAAACCAATTTCAGGAGGTAGACTGGAATTGCATTGAAAGCATAGGAAAAGAGGCAGAACGTCCACAATGATGCACTTGGCCAAAAAGGGCGTATGCGTTTTTTCCTGAATATATTCAGGAAAAAACGCATACGCCCTTTTTGGCCAACCAAGCAAGCTTGCAAAGGAAATCTGCACTACAATGAAGTCTCACTTCCCCCCGGTCAAAAGGGCCATCTGAAAAAAGTGTAAAATCCAGAAAGGCAGGACAGGCCATGGAGAACTGGGAGCCTTGTTATGCTGATGGGCGGGATGTCAATTGCCAACAGACACTCGGGAGAAGTGTATGGTGTTTCCTGAAACATCTAAAAAACAAAGCAACAGAGCCTAGGGCACTTCCACTTATGGTCCTATATCTTAGGGAAATTAAAATCAAAAAGACACAGCCACCCCAATGTTTGGGACGCCTCTGTTTACAAGAACCTCGTTTACCGTACAAGTTCAATATCACAGAAAGTGAAAAATGGATAAAGAACTTGTGGTACTTACGTACAATGCAGTATCACTCAGCAATGAAATCTATGTTATCAGGCCCGTAGTAGCACAATGAGTGGATTCAGGTACGATGATTCTAACTGAAATAAGTCACACAGAAAAAGAAACATCATAAGATATCAGTAATACACGGAATGTAAACTTGGCTACACAGGAACTGAATTACAGAACAGAATAGGGTCTCAAATTTAGAAAACCAACATATGCTTGCTTAAGGGGAAAGGTGAGTTGGGGTGCTGCATAAAACCAGAGATTGAAATGAGCACAGATAAAGTTCCTTAAGCCAAATATGGAATAGACAAGAGCTACTCCTTGCTCAACGAAATGGACTCAACACCGCAAATTAAACGCCTAAGAATGTACCTGACTAGTAAGTATCTTAAAACCTATGGATTGCTATGTCTCCGAAAGAGAATCAAGCGAGTGTACAGGGGCATAAACGCAGCAGTGATAGGATTGGAGAGGTTCGGTGAGCAAATGAAGACCCTTTGAAGTCATATTGCATGGTACCCATTCCACGGGTTTCAACTACCCAGGTTTAAGGTATTCTTCCTTCAGCTAAAACATGCATGTGGAACCTAGAGTATGATCAACCATGTGATCGGGAGACGTGTTCAAATATGTCTCAGTTTTCCTCCCCTGGTACACGGGTGCAACATTCCAGACGCTTTACTAACACTCTCCCGACTTGGAGAGTCAGTCCCTTTAACCTCCTGTTTGGCCCAGTTTGCAATTTCTGCGGAAGATGAACAGGAATAGGGAGAACCAATGAGAGACTAGCTGGAGGTGTCTGGACGGGCAAATTTAACTCTCATTTCCCACCAGGAAGAGGAAAGAACCAAAGGCTCAGCGTGCTGTGCCGGAACCAGATTAGGGCCTGAAGCCATCCTGCGGTGTTGCGGCCAGCTCACAAGAAAGCGAGTTGAAGAAAGGAGCTCAGGGGCACTGTAATTCACAAACCTGCAGAGTTATAAATGACAGCTATCGTCCCAAACTATACTAAAGTAAGGCTGCCAAGAGGACTTGAAAGCGGGGTAGAATTGCAGGAAACCGATTTCAGGAGGTAGACTGGAATTGCATTGAAAGCATAGGAAAAGAGGCAGAACGTCCACAATGATGCCCTTGGCCAAAAAGGGCGTATGCGTTTTTTTCTGAATATATTCAGGAAAAAACGCATACGCCCTTTTTGGCCAACCAAGCAAACTTGCAAAGGAAATCTGCACTACAATGAAGTCTCACTTCCCCCCGGTCAAAAGGGCCATCTGAAAAAAGTGTAAAATCCAGAAGGCAGGACAGGCCATGGAGAACTGGGAGCCTTGTTATGCTGATGGGCGGGATGTAAATTGCCAACAGACACTCGGGAGAAGTGTATGGTGTTTCCTGAAACATCTAAGAAAGAAAGCAACAGAGCCTAGGGCACTTCCACTTATGGTCCTATAGCTTAGGGAAATTGAAATCAAAACGACACAGCCACCCCAAAGTTTGGGACGCCTCTGTTTACAAGAACCTCGTTTACCGTACAAGTTCAAAATCACAGAAAGTGAAAAATGGATAAAGAACTTGTGGTACTTACGTACAATGCAGTATCACTCAGCAATGAAATCTATGTCATCAGGCCCGTAGCAGCATAATGAGTGGATTCAGGTATGATGATTCTAACTGAAATAATTCACACAGAAAAAGAAACATCATAAGATATCACTAATACACGGAATGTAAACTTGGTTACACAGGAACTGAATTCCAAAACAGAACAGGGTCTCAAATTTAGAAAACCAACTTATGCTTGCTTAAGGGGAAAGGTGAGGTGGGGTGCTGCATAAAACCAGAGATTGAAATGAGCACAGATAAAGTTCCTTAAGCCAAATATGGAATAGACAAGAGCTACTCCTTGCTCAACGAAATGGACTCAACACCGCATATTAAACGCCTAAGAATGTACCTGAATAGTAAGTATCTTAAAACCTATGGATTGCTATGTCTCCAAAAGAGAATCAAGCATGTGTGCAGGGGCATAAACGCAGCAGGGATAGGATTGGAGCGGTTCGGTGAGCAAATGAAGACCCTTTGAAGTCATATTGCATGGTACCCATTCCACGGGTTTCAACTACCCAGGTTTAAAGTATTCTTCCTTCAGCTAAAACATGCATGTGGAACCCAGAGTATGATCAACCGTGTGAACGGGAGACGTGTTCAAATATGTCTCAGTTTTCCTCCCCTGGTACTCGGGTGCAACATTCCAGACGCTTTACTAACACTCTCCCCACTTGGAGAGTCAGCGCCTTTAACCTCCTGTTTGGTCCAGTTTGCAATTTCTGCGGAAGATGAACAGGAATAATGAGAACCAATGAGAGACTAGCTGGAGGTGTCTGGACGGGCAAATTTAACTCTCATTTCCCACCAGGAAGAGGAAATAACCAAAGGCGCAGCGTGCCGTGCCGGAACCAGATTAGGGCCTGAAGCCATCCTGCGGTGTTGCGGCCAGCTCACAAGAAAGCGAGTTGAAGAAAGGAGCTCAGGGGCACTGTAATGCACAAACCTGCAGAGTTATAAATGACAGCTATCGTCCAAAAATATACTGAAGTAAGGCTGCCAAGAGAACTTGAAAGCGGGGCAGAATTGCAGGAAACCGATTTCAGGAGGTAGACTGGAATTGCATTGAAAGCATAGGAAAAGAGGCAGAACGTCCACAATGATGCACTTGGCCAAAAAGGGCGTATGCGTTTTTTCCTGAATATATTCAGGAAAAAACGCATACGCCCTTTTTGGCCAACCAAGCAAGCTTGCAAAGGAAATCTGCACTACAATGAAGTCTCACTTCCCCTCGGTCAAAAGGGCCATCTGAAAAAAGTGTAAAATCCAGAAAGGCAGGACAGGCCATGGAGAACTGGGAGCCTTGTTATGCTGATGGGCGGGATGTAAATTGCCAACAGACACTCGGAGAAGTGTATGGTGTTTCCTGAAACATCTAAAAAACAAAGCAACAGAGCCTAGGGCACTTCCACTTATGGTCCTATAGCTTAGGGAAATTAAAATCAAAAAGACACAGTCACCCCAAAGTTTGGGACGCCTCTGTTTACAAGAACCTCGTTTACCGTACAAGTTCAATATCACAGAAAGTGAAAAATGGATAAAGAACTTGTGGTACTTACGTACAATGCAGTATCACTCAGCAATGAAATCTATGTTATCAGGCCCGTAGTAGCACAATGAATGGATTCAGGTACGATGATTCTAACTGAAATAAGTCACACAGAAAAAGAAACATCATAAGATATCACTAATACACGGAATGTAAACTTGGCTACACAGGAACTGAATTCCAAAACAGAATAGGGTCTCAAATTTAGAAAACCAACATATGCTTGCTTAAGGGGAAAGGTGAGTTGGGGTGCTGCATAAAACCAGAGATTGAAATGAGCACAGATAAAGTTCCTTAAGCCAAATATGGAATAGACAAGAGCTACTCCTTGCTCAACGAAATGGACTCAACACCCCATATTAAACGCTTAAGAATGTACCTGACTAGTAAGTATCTTAAAACCTATGGATTGCTATGTCTCCATAAGAGAATCAAGCGTGTGTACAGGGGCATAAACGCAGCAGTGATAGGATTGGAGAGGTTCGGTGAGCAAATGAAGACCCTTTGAAGTCATATTGCATGGTACACATTACACGGGTCTCAACTCTCCAGGTTTAAGGTATTCTTCCTTCAGCTAAATGATGCATGTGGAACCCAGAGTATGATCAACCGTGTGAACGGGAGACGTGTTCAAATATGTCTCAGTTTTCCTCCCCTGGTACTCGGGTGCAACATTCCAGACGCTTTACTAACACTCTCCCGACTTGGAGAGTCAGCGCCTTTAACCTCCTGTTTGGCCCAGTTTGCAATTTCGGCGGAAGATGAACAGGAATAGGGAGAACCAATGAGAGACTAGCTGGAGGTGTCTGGACGGGCAAATTTAACTCTCATTTCCCACCAGGAAGAGGAAATAACCAAAGGCTCAGCATGCCGTGCCGGAACCAGATTAGGGCCTGAAGCCATCCTGTGGTGTTGCGGCCAGCTCACAAGAAAGCGAGTTGAAGAAAGGAGCTCAGAGGCACTGTAATTCACAAACCTGCAGAGTTTAAAATGACAGCTATCGTCCAAAAATATACTGAAGTAAGGCTGCCAAGAGGACTTGAAAGCGGGGCAGAATTGCAGGAAACCGATTTCAGGAGGTAGACTGGAATTGCATTGAAAGCATAGGAAAAGAGGCAGAACGTCCACAATGATGCACTTGGCCAAAAAGGGCGTATGCGTTTTTTCCTGAATATATTCAGGAAAAAACGCATACGCCCTTTTTGGCCAACCAAGCAAGCTTGCAAAGGAAATCTGCACTACAATGAAGTCTCACTTCCCCCTGGTCAAAAGGGCCATCTGAAAAAAGTGTAAAATCCAGCAAGGCAGGACAGGCCATGGAGAACTGGGAGCCTTGTTATGCTGATGGGCGGGATGTAAATTGCCAACAGACACTCAGGAGAAGTGTATGGTGTTTCCTGAAACATCTAAAAAACAAAGCAACAGAGCCTAGGGCACTTCCACTTATGGTCCTATAGCTTAGGGAAATTAAAATCAAAAAGACACAGCCACTCCAAAATTTGGGGCGCCTCTGTTTACAAGAACCTCGTTTACAGTACAAGTTCAACATCGCAGAAAGTGAAAAATGGATAAAGAAGTTGTGGTATTTACTTACAAAGCAATATCACTCAGCAATGAAATCTATGTCATCAGGCCCTTAGCAGCACAATGAGTGGATTCAGGTATGATGATTCTAACTGAAATAAGTCACACAGAAAAAGAAACATCATAAGATATCACTAATACACGGAATGTAAACTTGGCTACACAGGAACTGAATTCCAAAACAGAACAGCGTCTCAAATTTAGAAAACCAACTTATGCTTGCTTAAGGGGAAAGGTGAGTTGGGGTGCTGCATAAAACCAGAGATTGAAATGAGCACAGATAAAGTTCCTTAAGCCAAATATGCAATAGACAAGAGCTACTCCTTGCTCAAAGAAATGGACTCAACACCCCATATTAAACGCCTAAGAATGTACCTGACTAGTATCTTAAAACATATGGATTGCTATTTCTCCATAAGAGAATCAAGCGTGTGTACAGGGGCATTAACGCAGCAGTGATAGGATTGGACAGGTTCGGTGAGCAGATGAAGACCCTTTGAAGTCATATTGCATGGTACCCATTCCACGGGTTTCAACTACCCACGTTTAAGGTATTCTTCCTTCAGCGAAAACATGCATGTGGAACCCAGAGTATGATCAAGCGTGTGAACGGGAGACGTGTTCAAATATGTCTCAGTTTTCCTCCCCTGGTACTCGGGTGCAACATTCCAGATGCTTAACTAACACTCTCCCCACTTGGAGAGTCAGCGCCTTTAACCTCCTGTTTGGCCCAGTTTGCAATTTCTGCGGAAGATGAACAGGAATAGGGAGAACCAATGAGAGACTAGCTGGAGGTGTCTGGACGGGCAAATTTAACTCTCATTTCCCACCAGGAAGAGGAAATAACCAAAGGCTCAGCATGCCGTGCCGGAACCAGATTAGGGCCTGAAGCCATCGTGCGGTGTTGCGGCCAGGTCACAAGAAAGCGAGTTGAAGAAAGGAGCTCAGGGGCACTGTAATTCACAAACCTGCAGAGTTATAAATGACAGCTATCGTCCAAAAATATACTGAAGTAAGGCTGCCAAGAGGACTTGAAAGCGGGGCAGAATTGCAGGAAACCGATTTCAGGAGGTAGACTGGAATTGCATTGAAAGCATAGGAAAAGAGGCAGAACGTCCACAATGATGCACTTGGCCAAAAAGGGCGTATGCGTTTTTTCCTGAGTATATTCAGGAAAAAACGCATACGCCCTTTTTGGCCAACCAAGCAAGCTTGCAAAGGAAATCTGCACTACAATGAAGTCTCACTTCCCCCCGGTCAAAAGGGCCATCTGAAAAAAGTGTAAAATCCAGAAAGGCAGGACAGGCCATGGAGAACTGGGAGCCTTGTTATGCTGATGGGCGGGATGTAAATTGCCAACAGACACTCAGGAGAAGTGTATGGTGTTTCCTGAAACATCTAAAAAACAAAGCAACAGAGCCTAGGGCACTTCCGCTTATGGTCCTATAGCTTAGGGAAATTAAAATCAAAAAGACACAGCCACCCCAAAGTTTGGGACGCCTCTGTTTACAAGAACCTCGTTTACAGTACAAGTTCAACATCGCAGAAAGTGAAAAATGGATAAAGAAGTTGTGGTATTTACTTACAAAGCAATATCACTCAGCAATGAATTCTATGTCATCAGGCCCTTAGCAGCACAATGAGTGGATTCAGGTATGATGCTTCTAACTGAAATAAGTCACACAGAAAAAGAAACATTATAAGATATCACTAATACATGGAATGTAAACTTGGCTACACAGGAACTGAATTCCAAAACAGAACATGGTCTCAAATTTAGAAAACCAACTTATGCTTGCTTAAGGGGAAAGGTGAGTTGGGGTGCTGCATAAAACCAGAGATTTAAATGAGCACAGATAAAGTTCCTTAAGCCAAATATGGAATAGACAAGAGCTACTCCTTGCTCAACGAAATGGACTCAACACCGCAAATTAAACGCCTAAGAATGTACCTGACTAGTAAGTATCTTAAAACCTATGGATTGCTATGTCTCCGAAAGAGAATCAAGCGAGTGTACAGGGGCATAAACGCAGCAGTGATAGGATTGGAGAGATTCGGTGAGCAAATGAAGACCCTTTGAAGTCATATTGCATGGTACCCATTCCACGGGTTTCAACTACCCAGGTTTAAGGTATTCTTCCTTCAGCTAAAACATGCATGTGGAACCTAGAGTATGATCAACCATGTGATCGGGAGACGTGTTCAAATATGTCTCAGTTTTCCTCCCCTGGTACATGGGTGCAACATTCCAGACGCTTTACTAACACTCTCCCGACTTGGAGAGTCAGTCCCTTTAACCTCCTGTTTGGCCCAGTTTGCAATTTCTGCGGAAGATGAACAGGAATAGGGAGAACCAATGAGAGACTAGCTGGAGGTGTCTGGACGGGCAAATTTAACTCTCATTTCCCACCAGGAAGAAGAATTAACCAAAGGCTCAGCGTGCTGTGCCGGAACCAGATTAGGGCCTGAAGCCATCCTGCGGTGTTGCGGCCAGCTCACAAGAAAGCGAGTTGAAGAAAGGAGCTCAGGGGCACTGTAATTCACAAACCTGCAGAGTTATAAATGACAGCTATCGTCCCAAACTATACTAAAGTAAGGCTGCCAAGAGGACTTGAAAGCGGGGCAGAATTGCAGGAAACCGATTTCAGGAGGTAGACTGGAATTGCATTGAAAGCATAGGAAAAGAGGCAGAACGTCCACAATGATGCACTTGGCCAAAAAGGGCGTATGCGTTTTTTTCTGAATATATTCAGGAAAAAACGCATACGCCCTTTTTGGCCAACCAAGCAAACTTGCAAAGGAAATCTGCACTAAAATGAAGTCTCACTTCCCCCCGGTCAAAAGGGCCATCTGAAAAAAGTGTAAAATCCAGAAGGCAGGACAGGCCATGGAGAACTGGGAGCCTTGTTATGCTGATGGGCGGGATGTCAATTGCCAACAGACACTCGGGAGAAGTGTATGGTGTTTCCTGAAACATCTAAAAAACAAAGCAACAGAGCCTAGGGCACTTCCACTTATGGTCCTATAGCTTAGGGAAATTAAAATCAAAAAGATACAGCCACCCCAATGTTTGGGACGCCTCTGTTTACAAGAACCTCGTTTACCGTACAAGTTCAATATCACAGAAAGTGAAAAATGGATAAAGAACTTGTGGTACTTACGTACAATGCAGTATCACTCAGCAGTGAAATCTATGTCAACAGGCCCGTAGCAGCACAATGAGTGGATTCAGGTACGATGATTCTAACTGAAATAAGTCACACAGAAAAAGAAACATCATAAGATATCAGTAATACACGGAATGTAAACTTGGCTACACAGGAACTGAATTACAGAACAGAACAGGGTCTCAAATTTAGAAAACCAACTTATGCTTGTTTAAGGGTAAAGGTGAGTTGGGGTGCTGCATAAAACCAGAGATTGAAATGAGCACAGATAAAGTTCCTTAAGCCAAATATGGAATAGACAAGAGCTACTCCTTGCTCAACGAAATGGACTCAACACCGCATATTAAACGCCTAAGAATGTACCTGACTCTTAAGTATCTTAAAACCTATGGATTGCTATGTCTCTGAAAGAGAATCAAGTGTGTGTACAGGGACATAAACGCAGCAGTGATAGGATTGGAGAGGTTCGGTGAGCAAATGAAGACCCTTTGAAGTCATATTGCATGGTACCCATTCCACGGGTTTCAACTACCCAGGTTTAAGGTATTCTTCCTTCAGCTAAAACATGCATGTGGAACCTAGAGTATGATCAACCATGTGATCGGGAGACGTGTTCAAATATGTCTCAGTTTTCGTACCCTGGTACTCGGGTGCAACATTCCAGACGCTTTACTAACACTCTCCCGACTTGGAGAGTCAGTCCCTTTAACCTCCTGTTTGGCCCAGTTTGCAATTTCTGCGGAAGATGAACAGGAATAGCGAGAACCAATGAGAGACTAGCTGGAGGTGTCTGGACGGGCAAATTTAACTCTCATTTCCCACCAGGAAGAGGAAATAACCAAAGGCTCAGCGTGCCGTGCCGGAACCAGATTAGGGCCTGAAGCCATCCTGCGGTGTTGCGGCCAGCTCACAAGAAAACGAGTTGAAGAAAGGAGCTCAGGGGCACTGTAATTCACAAACCTGCAGAGTTATAAATGACAACTATCGTCCAAAAATATACTGAAGTAAGGCTGCCAAGAGGACTTGAAAGCGGGGCAGAATTGCAGGAAACCGATTTCAGGAGGTAGACTGGAATTGCATTGAAAGCATAGGAAAAGAGGCAGAACGTCCACAATGATGCACTTGGCCAAAAAGGGCGTATGCGTTTTTTCCTGAATATATTTAGGAAAAAATGCATACGCCCTTTTTGGCCAACAAAGCAAGCTTGCAAAGGAAATCTGCACTACAATGAAGTCTCACTTCCCCCCGGTCAAAAGGGCCATCTGAAAAAAGTGTAAAATCCAGAAAGTCAGGACAGGCCATGGAGAACTGGGAGCCTTGTTATGCTGATGGGCGGGATGTAAACTGCCAACAGACACTCGGGAGAAGTGTATGGTGTTTCCTGAAACATCTAAAAAACAAAGCAACAGAGCCTAGGGCACTTCCACTTATGGTCCTATAGCTTAGGGAAATTAAAATCAAAAAGATACAGCCACCCCAATGTTTGGGACGCCTCTGTTTACAAGAACCTCGTTTACCGTACAAGTTCAATATCACAGAAAGTGAAAAATGGATAAAGAACTTGTGGTACTTACGTACAATGCAGTATCACTCAGCAGTGAAATCTATGTCATCAGGCCCGTAGCAGCACAATGAGTGGATTCAGGTACGATGATTCTAACTGAAATAAGTCACACAGAAAAAGAAACATCATAAGATATCAGTAATACACGGAATGTAAACTTGGCTGCACAGGAACTGAATTACAGAACAGAACAGGGTCTCAAATTTAGAAAACCAACTTATGCTTGTTTAAGGGTAAAGGTGAGTTGGGGTGCTGCATAAAACCAGAGATTGAAATGAGCACAGATAAAGTTCCTTAAGCCAAATATGGAATAGACAAGAGCTACTCCTTGCTCAACGAAATGGACTCAACACCGCATATTAAACGCCTAAGAATGTACCTGACTCTGAAGTATCTTAAAACCGATGGATTGCTATGTCTCCGAAAGAGAATCAAGCGTGTGTACAGGGACATAAACGCAGCAGTGATAGGATTGGAGAGGTTCGGTGAGCAAATGAAGACCCTTTGAAGTCATATTGCATGGTACCCATTCCACGGGTTTCAACTACCCAGGTTTAAGGTATTCTTCCTTCAGCTAAAACATGCATGTGGAACCTAGAGTATGATCAACCATGTGATCGGGAGACGTGTTCAAATATGTCTCAGTTTTCGTACCCTGGTACTCGGGTGCAACATTCCAGATGCTTTACTAACACTCTCCCGACTTGGAGAGTCAGTCCCTTTAACCTCCTGTTTGGCCCAGTTTGCAATTTCTGCGGAAGATGAACAGGAATAGCGAGAACCAATGAGAGACTAGCTGGAGGTGTCTGGACGGGCAAATTTAACTCTCATTTCCCACCAGGAAGAGGAAATAACCAAAGGCTCAGCGTGCCGTGCCGGAACCAGATTAGGGCCTGAAGCCATCCTGCGGTGTTGCGGCCAGCTCACAAGAAAACGAGTTGAAGAAAGGAGCTCAGGGGCACTGTAATTCACAAACCTGCAGAGTTATAAATGACAACTATCGTCCAAAAATATACTGAAGTAAGGCTGCCAAGAGGACTTGAAAGCGGGGCAGAATTGCAGGAAACCGATTTCAGGAGGTAGACTGGCATTGCATTGAAAGCATAGGAAAAGAGGCAGAACGTCCACAATGATGCACTTGGCCAAAAAGGGCGTATGCGTTTTTTCCTGAATATATTCAGGAAAAAACGCATACGCCCTTTTTGGCCAACCAAGCAAGCTTGCAAAGGAAATCTGCACTACAATGAAGTCTCACTTCCCCCAGGTCAAAAGGGCCATCTGAAAAAAGTGTAAAATCCAGAAAGGCAGGACAGGCCATGGAGAACTGGGAGCCTTGTTATGCTGATGGGCGGGATGTCAATTGCCAACAGACACTCGGGAGAAGTGTATGGTGTTTCCTGAAACATCTAAAAAACAAAGCAACAGAGCCTAGGGCACTTCCACTTATGGTCCTATAGCTTAGGGAAATTAAAATCAAAAAGATACAGCCACCCCAATGTTTGGGACGCCTCTGTTTACAAGAACCTCGTTTACCGTACAAGTTCAATATCACAGAAAGTGAAAAATGGATAAAGAACTTGTGGTACTTACGTACAATGCAGTATCACTCAGCAGTGAAATCTATGTCATCAGGCCCGTAGCAGCACAATGAGTGGATTCAGGTACGATGATTGTAACTGAAATAAGTCACACAGAAAAAGAAACATCATAAGATATCAGTAATACACGGAATGTAAACTTGGCTACACAGGAACTGAATTACAGAACAGAACAGGGTCTCAAATTTAGAAAACCAACTTATGCTTGTTTAAGGGTAAAGGTGAGTTGGGGTGCTGCATAAAACCAGAGATTGAAATGAGCACAGATAAAGTTCCTTAAGCCAAATATGGAATAGACAAGAGCTACTCCTTGCTCAACGAAATGGACTCAACACCCCATATTAAACGCCTAAGAATGTACCTGACTCTTAAGTATCTTAAAACCTATGGATTGCTATGTCTCCGAAAGAGAATCAAGCGTGTGTACAGGGACATAAACGCAGCAGTGATAGGATTGGAGAGGTTCGGTGAGCAAATGAAGACCCTTTGAAGTCATATTGCATGGTACCCATTCCACGGGTTTCAACTACCCAGGTTTAAGGTATTCTTCCTTCAGCTAAAACATGCATGTGGAACCTAGAGTATGATCAACCATGTGATCGGGAGACGTGTTCAAATATGTCTCAGTTTTCGTACCCTGGTACTCGGGTGCAACATTCCAGACGCTTTACTAACACTCTCCCGACTTGGAGAGTCAGTCCCTTTAACCTCCTGTTTGGCCCAGTTTGCAATTTCTGCGGAAGATGAACAGGAATAGTGAGAACCAATGAGAGACTAGCTGGAGGTGACTGGACGGGCAAATTTAACTCTCATTTCCCACCAGGAAGAGGAAATAACCAAAGGCTCAGCGTGCCGTGCCAGAACCAGATTAGGGCCTGAAGCCATCCTGCGGTGTTGCGGCCAGCTCACAAGAAAACGAGTTGAAGAAAGGAGCTCAGGGGCACTGTAATTCACAAACCTGCAGAGTTATAAATGACAACTATCGTCCAAAAATATACTGAAGTAAGGCTGCCAAGAGGACTTGAAAGCGGGGCAGAATTGCAGGAAACCGATTTCAGGAGGTAGACTGGAATTGCATTGAAAGCATAGGAAAAGAGGCAGAACGTCCACAATGATGCACTTGGCCAAAAAGGGCGTATGCGTTTTTTCCTGAATATATTCAGGAAAAAACGCATACGCCCTTTTTGGCCAAGGAAGCAAGCTTTCAAAGAAATCTGCACTACAATGAAGTCTCACTTCCCCCCGGTCAAAAGGGCCATCTGAAAAAAGTGTAAAATCCAGAAAGGCAGGACAGGCCATGGAGAACTGGGAGCCTTGTTATGCTGATGGGCGGGATGTCAATTGCCAACAGACACTCGGGAGAAGTGTATGGTGTTTCCTGAAACATCTAAAAAACAAAGCAACAGAGCCTAGGGCACTTCCACTTATGGTCCTATAGCTTAGGGAAATTAAAATCAAAAAGACACAGCCACCCCAATGTTTGGGACGCCTCTGTTTACAAGAACCTCGTTTACCGTACAAGTTCAACATCGCAGAAAGTGAAAAATGGATAAAGAAGTTGTGGTATTTACTTACAAAGCAATATCACTCAGCAATGAAATCTATGTCATCAGGCCCTTAGCAGCACAATGAGTGGATTCAGGTATGATGATTCTAACTGAAATAAGTCACACAGAAAAAGAAACATCATAAGATATCAGTAATACACGGAATGTAAACTTGGCTACAAAGGAACTGAATTACAGAACAGAACAGGGTCTCAAATTTAGAAAACCAACTTATGCTTGCTTAAGGGGAAAGGTGAGTTGGGGTGCTGCATAAAAGCAGAGATTGAAATGAGCACAGATAAAGTTCCTTAAGCCAAATACGGAATAGACAGGAGCTACTCCTTGCTCAACGAAATGGACTCAACACCGCATATTAAACGCCTAAGAATGTACCTGACTAGTAAGTATCTTAAAACCTATGGATTGCTATGTCTCCGAAAGAGAATCAAGCATGTGTACAGGGGCATAAACGCAGCAGTGATAGGATTGGAGAGGTTCGGTGAGCAAATGAAGACCCTTTGAAGTCATATTGCATGGTACCCATTCCACGGGTTTCAACTACCCAGGTTTAAGGTATTCTTCCTTCAGCTAAAACATGCATGTCGAACCTAGAGTATGATCAACCATGTTATCGGGAGACGTGTTCAAATATGTCTCAGTTTTCGTACCCTGGTACTCGAGTGAAACATTCCAGACGCTTTACTAACACTCACCCGACATGGAGAGTCAGTCCCTTTAACCTCCTGTTTGGCCCAGTTTGTAATTTCTGCGGAAGATGAACAGGAATAGGGAGAACCAATGAGAGACTAGCTGGAGGTGTCTGGACGGGCAAATTTAACTCTCGTTTCCCACCAGGAAGAGGAATTAACCAAAGGCTCAGCGTGCCGTGCCGGAACCAGATTAGGGCCTGAAGCCATCCTGCGCTGTTGCGGCCAGCTCACAAGAAAGCGAGTTGAAGAAAGGAGCTCAGGGGCACTGTAATTCACAAACCTGCAGAGTTATAAATGACAGCTATCGTCCAAAAATATACTGAAGTAAGGCTGCCAAGAGGACTTGAAAGCGGAGCAGAATTGCAGGAAACCGATTTCAGGAGGTAGACTGGAATTGCATTGAAAGCATAGGAAAAGAGGCAGAACGTCCACAATGATGCACTTGGCCAAAAAGGGCGTATGCGTTTTTTCCTGAATATATTCAGGAAAAAACACATACGCCCTTTTTGGCCAACCAAGCAAGCTTGCAAAGGAAATCTGCACTACAATGAAGTCTCACTTCCCCCCGGTCAAAAGGGCCATCTGAAAAAAGTGTAAAATCCAGAAAGGCAGGACAGGCCATGGAGAAATGGGAGCCTTGTTATGCTGATGGGCGGGATGTAAATTGCCAACAGCCACTCGGGAGAAGTGTATGGTGTTTCCTGAAACATCTAAAAAACAAAGCAACAGAGCCTAGGGCACTTCCACTTATGGTCCTATAGCTTAGGGAAATTAAAATGAAAAAGACACAGCCACCCCAAAGTTTGGGACGCCTCTGTTTACAAGAACCTCGTTTACCGTACAAGTTCAATATCACAGAAAGTGAAAAATGGATAAAGAACTTGTGGTACTTACGTACAATGCAGTATCACTCAGGATGAAATCTATGTCATCAGGCCCGTAGCAGCATAATGAGTGGATTCAGGTACGATGATTCTAACTGAAATAATTCACACAGAAAAAGAAACATCATAAGATATCACTAATACACGGAATGTAAACTGGGCTACACAGGAACTGAATTCCAAAACAGAACAGGGTCTCAAATTTAGAAAACCAACTTATGCTTGCTTAAGGGGAAAGGTGAGTTGGGGTGCTGCATAAAACCAGAGATTGAAATGAGCACAGATAAAGTTCCTTAAGCCAAATACGGAATAGACAAGAGCTACTCCTTGCTCAACGAAATGGACTCAACACCGCATATTAAACGCCTAAGAATGTACCTGACTAGTAAGTATCTTAAAACCTATGGATTGCTATGTCTCCGAAAGAGAATCAAGCATGTGTACAGGGACATAAACGCAGCAGTGATAGGATTGGAGAGGTTCGGTGAGCAAATGAAGACCCTTTGAAGTCATATTGCATGGTACCCATTCCACGGGTTTCAACTACCCAGGTTTAAGGTATTCTTCCTTCAGCTAAAACATGCATGTGGAACCCAGAGTATGATCAACCGTGTGAACGGGAGACGTGTTCAAATATGTCTCAGTTTTCCTCCCCTGGTACTCGGGTGCAACATTCCAGACGCTTTACTAACACTCTCCCCACTTGGAGAGTCAGCGCCTTTAACCTCCTGTTTGGCCCAGTTTGCAATTTCTGCGGAAGATGAACAGGAATAGGGAGAACCAATGAGAGACTAGCTGGAGGTGTCTGGACGGGCAAATTTAACTCTCGTTTCCCACCAGGAAGAGGAAATAACCAAAGGCTCAGCGTGCCGTGCCGGAACCAGATTAGGGCCTGAAGCCATCCTGCGGTGTTGCGGCCAGGTCACAAGAAAGCGAGTTGAAGAAAGGAGCTCAGGGGCACTGTAATTCACAAACCTGCAGAGTTATAAATGACAGCTATCGTCCAAAAATATACTGAAGTAAGGCTGCCAAGAGGACTTGAAAGCGGGGCAGAATTGCAGGAAACCGATTTCAGGAGGTAGACTGGAATTGCATTGAAAGCATAGGAAAAGAGGCAGAACGTCCACAATGATGCACTTGGCCAAAAAGGGCGTATGCGTTTTTTCCTGAATATATTCAGGAAAAACGCATACGCCCTTTTTGGCCAACCAAGCAAGCTTGCAAAGGAAATCTGCACTACAATGAAGTCTCACTTCCCCCCGGTCAAAAGGGCCATCTGAAAAAAGTGTAAAATCCAGAAAGGCAGGACAGGCCATGGAGAACTGGGAGCCTTGTTATGCTGATGGGCGGGATGTAAATTGCCAACAGACACTGGGGAGAAGTGTATGGTGTTTCCTGAAACATCTAAAAAACAAAGCAACAGAGCCTAGGGCACTTCCACTTATGGTCCTATAGCTTAGGGAAATTAAAATCAAAAAGACACAGCCACCCCAAAGTTTGGGACGCCTCTGTTTACAAGAACCTCGTTTACCGTACAAGTTCAATATCACAGAAATTGAAAAATGGATAAAGAATTTGTGGTACTTACGTACAATCCAGTATCACTCAGCAATGAAATCTATGTCATCAGGCCCGTAGCAGCATAATGAGTGGATTCAGGTACGATGATTCTAACTGAAATAAGTCACACAGAAAAGGAAACATCATAAGATATCACTAATACACGGAATGTAAACTGGGCTACACAGGAACTGAATTCCAAAACATAACAGGTTCTCAAATTTAGAAAACCAACTTATGCTTGCTTAAGGGGAAAGGTGAGTTGGGGTGCTGCATAAAAGCAGAGATTGTAATGAGCATAGATAAAGTTCCTTAAGCCAAATACGGAATAGACAGGAGCTACTCCTTGCTCAACGAAATGGACTCAACACCGCATATTAAACGCCTAAGAATGTACCTGACTAGTAAGTATCTTAAAACCTATGGATTGCTATGTCTCCGAAAGAGAATCAAGCATGTGTACAGGGGCATAAACGCAGCAGTGATAGGATTGGAGAGGTTCGGTGAGCAAATGAAGACCCTTTGAAGTCATATTGCATGGTACCCATTCCACGGGTCTCAACTACCCAGGTTTAAGGTATTCTTCCTTCAGCTATAACATGCATGTGGAACCCAGAGTATGATCAACCGTGTGAATGGGAGACGTGTTCAAATATGTCTCAGTTTTCCTCCCCTGGTACTCGGGTGCAACATTCCAGACGCTTTACTAACACTCTCCCCACTTGGAGAGTCAGCGCCTTTAACCTCCTGTTTGGCCCAGTTTGCAATTTCTGCGGAAGATGAACAGGCATAGGGAGAACCAATGAGAGACTAGCTGGAGGTGTCTGGACGGGCAAATTTAACTCTCGTTTCCAACCAGGAAGAGGAATTAACCAAAGGCTCAGCGTGCCCTGCCGTAACCAGATTAGGGCCTGAAGCCATCCTGCGCTGTTGCGGCCAGCTCACAAGAAAGCGAGTTGAAGAAAGGAGCTCAGGGGCACTGTAATTCACAAACCTGCAGAGTTATAAATGACAGCTATCGTCCAAAAATATACTGAAGTAAGGCTGCCAAGAGGACTTGAAAGCGGGGCAGAATTGCAGGAAACCGATTTCAGGAGGTAGACTGGAATTGCATTGAAAGCATAGGAAAAGAGGCAGAACGTCCACAATGATGCACTTGGCCAAAAAGGGCGTATGCGTTTTTTCCTGAATATATTCAGGAAAAAACGCATACGCCCTTTTTGGCCAACCAAGCAAGCTTGCAAAGGAAATCTGCACTACAATGAAGTCTCACTTCCCCCCGGTCAAAAGGGCCATCTGAAAAAAGTGTAAAATCCAGAAAGGCAGGACAGGCCATGGAGAACTGGGAGCCTTGGTATGCTGATGGGCGGGATGTAAATTGCCAACAGACACTTGGGAGAAGTGTATGGTGTTTCCTGAAACATCTAAAAAACAAAGCAACAGAGCCTAGGGCACTTCCACTTATGGTCCTATAGCTTAGGGACATTAAAATCAAAAAGACACAGCCACCCCAAAGTTGGGGACGCCTCTGTTTACAAGAACCTTGTTTACAGTACAAGTTGAACATCGCAGAAAGTGAAAAATGGATAAAGAAGTTGTGGTATTTACTTACAAAGCAATATCACTCAGCAATGAAATCTGTGTCATCAGGCCCTTAGCAGCACAATGAGTGGATTCAGGTATGATGATTCTAACTGAAATAAGTCACACAGAAAAAGAAACATCATAAGGTATCACTAATACACGGAATGTAAACTTGGCTACACAGGAACTGAATTCCAAAACAGAACAGGGTCTCAAATTTAGAAAACCAACTTATGCTTGCTTAAGGGGAAAGGTGAGTTGGGGTGCTGCATAAAACCAGGGATTGAAATGAGCACAGATAACGTTCTATAAGGCAAATATGGAATAGAAAAGAGCTACTCCTTGCTCAACGAAATGGACTCAACACCCCATATTCAACGCCTAGGAATATACCTGCCTAGTAAGAATCATAAAAGCAATGGATTTATATATCTCTGTAAGAGAATCAAGAGTGTGTACAGCGGCATTAAAGCAGTGAAAATCAGCTAAATCCCATATTAAAAATAAATTTCTTAAACAAAACACAATGACAGTGAAATAGAGAGCAATACTTAAGTAATCCATTCAAGGCTTCTGATGCAACCTGCATTTACCATATCTACACCCAGAGCTGGGTGACACATAAGGCTGGACACTTGGGGCTCATAAGATTGGTGAGGTTCGGTGAGCAAATGCAGACCCTTTGAAGTCATATTGCATGGTATCCATTCCATGGGTCTCAACTCTCCAGGTTTAAGGGATTCTTCCTTCAGCTAAAACATGCATGTGGAACCCAGAGTATGATCCACCGTGTGATCGAGAAACGTGTTCAAATGTGTCTCACTTTTCGTTCCCTGGTACTCGGGTGCAACATTCCAGACACTTTACTAACACTCTCCCGACTTGGAGAGTCAGTCCCTTTAACCTCCTGTTTGGCCCAGTTTGCAATTTCTGCGGAAGATGAACAGGAATAGGGAGAACCAATGAGAGACTAGCTGGAGGTGTCTGGACGGGCAAATTTAACTCTCATTTCCCACAGGGAAGAGGAATAAACCAAAGGCTCAGCATGCCGTGCCGGAACCAGATTAGGGCCTGAAGCAATCCTGCGGTGTTGTGGCCAGCTCAAAAGAAAGCGAGGTGAAGAAAGGAGCTCAGGGGCACTGTAATTCACAAACCTGCAGATTTATAAATGACAGCTATTGTCCGAAAATATACTGAAGTAGGGCTGCCAAGAGGACTTGAATGCGGGGCAGAATTGCAGGAAACCGATTTCAGGAGGAATCGGAATTGGATTGCATTTAAAACACAGGAAAAGAGGAAGAACGTCGACAATGATGCACTTGGCCAAAAAGGGCGTATGCGTTTTTTCCTGAATATATTCAGGAAAAAACGCATACGCCCATTTTGGCCAACCAAGCAAGCTTGCAAAGGAAATCTGCACTACAATGAAGTCTCACTTCCCCCCCCCCCCCCCCGGTCAAAAGGGCCATCTGAAAAAAGTGTAAAATCCAGAAAGGCAGAACAGGCCATGGAGAACTGGGAGCCTTGTTATGCTGATGGGCGGGATGTAAATTCCCAACAGCCCCTCTGTAGAAGTGTATGGTGTTTCCTGAAACATCTAAAAAACAAAGCAACAGAGCCTAGGGCACTTCCACTTATGGTCCTATAGCTTAGGGACATTAAAATCAAAAAGACACAGCCACCCCAAAATTTGGGACGGCTCTTTTTACAGGAATCTCTTCTGCGGCACAAGTTAAATATCCCAGAGAGCAAATAATGGATAAAGAAGTTGCGGTACTTATGTACAACAGAATACCACTCAGCAATGAAATCTATGTCACCAGGCCCGTACCAGCATAATGAGTGGATTGAGGCACGATGATTCTAAGTGAAATAAGTCACACAGAAAAAGAAACATCATAAGGTATCACTAATACACGGAATGTGAACTTGGCTACACATGAACTGAATTCCAAAACAGAACAGGGTCTCAAATTTAGAAAACCAACTTATGCTTGCTTAAGGGGGAAGGTGAGTTGGGGTGCTGCATAAAAGCAGAGTTTGAAATTTGCACAGATACCGTTCCATAAGCCAAATATGTAATAGACAAGACCTACCCCTTGCTCAACGAAATGGATTCAACAATGAGGTATCACCTCACACCTGGTAGAATAGGCATCATAGAAAATCTACAAACAAAAAATGCTGGAAAGGGTGTGGAGAAAAGGAACCCTCTTCCACTATTGTTGGGAATATAAATTGATACAGTCATTATGGAGAACAATATGGAATTTCTTAAGAAACTAACAATAGAATTACCATATGATACAGCAATCCCAGTACTGGACATATACCCAGACAAAACCATAAATCAAAAAGAGTCATTCACCGCAATGCTCATTGCATCACTATTTACAATATCGAGGTAATGGAAGCAACCTAAATGCCCACAGACAGACGAATGCATAAAGCTGTGGTACATATATAAAATGGAATATTACTAAGCCATGAAAAGGAATGAAATTGGGTCATTTGTAGAGACGTCGATGGATCTAGAGACTGTCATACAGAGTGAAGTAAGTCAGAAAGAGAAAAACAAATCTGGTATATTCATGCATATATGTGGAACCTAGAAAAACTGTACAGATTAACCATTTTGCAAGGCATAAATAGAGCAACAGATGTAGACAACAAACGTATGGACAACAAGGGGGGAAAGCTGTTGGGGGGGTGGTGGTGGGAGGAGTTGAGAGACTGGGATTGGCATGTATACATTTATATGTATAAAATAGATAACCAATAAGAACCTGCTGTATAAAAATATAAAATAAAATTCAAAATTAAAAAGAAATAAAATTTAAAAAATAAAACAGAAAAAACAATTATTCCCTGCACATACATGTATTTATATGAATAAATTATTTCCATGCTTATATCTGTAAATACAAAAAAGAGGAATAAAATCTACCTTGAACCAAAAACGAAAAAGAGAAAAAAACACAGAACCCACCAGTTACACAGAGGAAAACCGTATCAGGGCACTTGCTCCAGTTGTAAACAATTCTGAAGTTGGTCAGTGGTGGGGAATCGTCTCCCATTCAGCCAGCAGCCCCCACGCAACAAGCGTCCTCATTGCAAAGCTGGGGCACCGTGCCGAGGCATCTGTGAGTAAACGTGAGCTGAGCCCCAGGCCAGTTGCTGCTGAACTATTCCCACCCGTCCCAGGTAAAACACCTGAATATATACAAGGACTTGAAAGCCTAGAGGAAGGGCCATAGAGCCACACGAGTGACAGCATGCCGGCCGACTTGGTGCCTGCAGGCCAGCCAGGATGGTCCTGGCCCTGGGTGCTCTTCTGGAAGATTTCCATTTCCCTGCCTGAGATACCCGTCCTGTCCCTGCCCCCACTGCTTTTTTCCTTCCTCACCTCTGCCCAGGGAGAAATTCCAGCAGCAGGTATGGGTGACACATCCTCTTCTTTAGCAGGTGGCAGCCTGGCAACTGCTGCAGAAAGTCCAGCAGAGCCCCACTCACACTGGGCCACCCACAAAGCCGTGGCCTCTCACTCCCTCCCACCAGCCCAGCCCCGAGACTGCTGACAGGGCAGAGAAAATGGCGTCAGGCACGGCTGCAGGGGCTCTTGCTGCCTGGAGTGGTATTTATATTGATCTCAACCCAGGCACACCTGGGGAGGGCTGGCCGGCACGGTAAGGCTGCCCAGGTCAGCCAATCATCACCCCTCAGGGGCTCACAGTTGCAGAAAATGG
This sequence comes from Globicephala melas, assembly GCF_963455315.2. NCBI lineage: Eukaryota > Metazoa > Chordata > Mammalia > Artiodactyla > Delphinidae > Globicephala > Globicephala melas. Next base: position 553,809 of record NW_027207291.1, read on the forward strand.
AACTTGCTGAACCGGCCAGGTCCAAGGAACAGGTGTGGGCTCCTGAGAGTCAGGATAGACAAGGGACTGCAGCTTTGGCTTGTTTTCTAATCATTTTATCTGGCCCATGAGTGGGAGACAACTTCAAGAAAACCCTCTCCTAATGAGAGGAACCCAGGAGTCAGGGAGAGGAGGGGTGGGTGGTGGTTGGAGACAGAGGCCTGGTGCCCCGGGTGCAGTGGAAGTCTCTGGAAGACCAGGTGGAGGGAGGCCTCACGGAGTGATGCCCAGGGTCACAGACCTGTCGCAGCTGCTGTTTGTTAGTTCAAGTCCTGCTCTGAGGTGCTCTGTGTCAGCTCTGAGCGACAGGTGAGCTGGGGGTGCTCTGCAATGAGGGCTATGTGCACGGTTCCTGTGTGCCCAGCCCTGCCACGGTACCTGCAAGGGTAGCTCTGTATCCTGGGAGGGGCCTGATCACAAGAGCCCCGTGGGCTGGGGTGGGGGTGGGGTACCTGCCCAGGTGAGCTCCATATTCTGCGATTGGTCTGACCACGAGAGCCCCATGGGCTGCTGGGGACCTGGTAAAGGATGTCAGGACAGTCAGTGAAGCCACCGAGGATATACCTCCAGTTGCTCCTAATTCCTACACCCTGCTGGTCATTCTACCAACCACCAGGACATGGTATTCTGTATTAGTCTTCAATGATGCCTTCTTTTGTATTCCATTAGTCCCAGAGTCACAAGAAATTTTGGCTTGTGAGTGGCAGGACTCAACATACAACTAAAACAATACTTCCGGGCCGTCTGGCCCCAAGGGTGCAAAAATTCCCACACCGTCTTTGGGGAAAGCTTAGCTAAAGACCTAAAAGTTCTACCTCTGGAAAAGGAAACCCTCCTTCAATATGCAGACGACATTCTGATCGCCAGCCCTACTAAGGAGGCCTCTGAACTACCAAGCCAATAAAGGATAGAAGTTGTCCAAGAAAAAGCTCAAATATCACAGACTGCGGTGACCTGCCTGGGCTTCATTCTCACACAAGGTCAGAGAAGCCCATCCCAGGAAAGGGAAGAAACCATTTTCAGCCTTACCCCTTTCTAAAACTAGAAGACAGCTTAGGGGTTCCTGGGGAGGCCAGGGTTTGCTGCTTCTGGATCCCTAACTACAGTCTACTAGCTGGGCCTCTATATGAAACACTGAAAGGAAAAGATGATGATCCTTTTGAATAGAATCCAGAAGTGGCCTTTCAAGAATGGAAAGAGCAGTCAATTCAGACCCTTGCCCTGGAACTCCCTAATTTAGCTAAACCCTTTGGCCTTTACATTCCCGGTGAAAGGTGAATCGCCATTGGAGAATTAGTGCAAAAACTGGGACCACTTGAAATGGAACAATGCAAGAATGCCATCCAGGTAGGATAAACTACGGTCACGAAGGGGCTTGGCCCACTGCCACATCTGGCCAAGATACTGGCGGTATCTAAAAACCTGGAAATCAGCAGCCCAAAAGGCCACCTCCCTCCTAAGGGAAAAGGACCCCACGTGGTGATCCTAACCACCAACCATGCCCTGAAGTTGCAGGGTTCGCTCCGTGGGCACACCGACCTCGAGTGAGGAGACCCTCCAACTCCAACATCCAGAGAGATAACCGGGGGCAACAGGGCACCATGACGACTCGTGTGAACATCACTTGACCTGGAGTTTCTCTCATAAAACAACAAGAGTGTGTCCCAAAAGAGTAGACTACTGCTTGCAGGACTTACTGCACCCAGAGGGGAGCTAATAATCTTGGCGGGGGAACCGTATATCACACTGTCACCATAGAAAAGCCTACAGACACCGTGATGATGGTGGCCAATAAGACCAGCTGGACTCCTGTTTACTTCCAAAGGCTGTTGACTCAGTAGCCATCATGGTCCTTATCACCACTGACCCTGGACTGTCTGGGAGTTGAGCGGGCAGGGCTCTGACACCTGGTGCTGTTTGTACGTTAATTCAGGGGCCTAATTGAAGAAAGCGCAGACTACTGGTCAGAGCATCTAGGCTGGCAGAAACGGTCAGCCTAAGGTGGCCGAACAAATGTGGGGCGGGGTGAAACCGGCCCCCACAGCGTCTCTGCACATCTCTTTCCTGGACCCTTAAAGGTCATTAGAATCTATAACACTTCCAATGCTGGTGCTCAGGTGGACGAGCAGGGAGGCAGGGGTCCTGGGGACAATCAACGTCACCGGGAGGCTGCTGGGGAGAAGCTCTGACCCTCGCCCCAGGGTATGAGGGCTCCCAACTCAGCACTCAGCAGTTACAGAAGAAGGGTCTGCACCCTCAGCACTCCAAGAATGAGGAACGGGACAAAAGGCAGAGGAGGGGTTTGTCCCCAGCAAAGCCCATTAAAAATCCCTGGGAGATAAAAATAGAATCTGGGCAATAAAGTCAAGTCTAACCTTTTCTATCCTTTGTGCTTTGTCTAATTTCATGTGCTCCTAGGGTCCCGCATGCAGAGGTTCCACACCCGGCACTTCAGACCAGATTTCCTAGTGCAGAATGGCTGGGTCGACACCTCAGCTCCTGGGGCCCAGTGCAGACTCCACGATATAGAGCCTGAGCTACAGCCAACCCGGCCCTCGAGAGCTCCGCCGCCTCCCTCCCTCCCACTGACTCTGACAGGATCTCTACACAGCAGCCCAGCCCACAGCCCACGGGGTAGTGCATGCTCTCACCTCTCCATTCTCTGATCAAAATATAAAGTTTCCTTTGCTTGTGAACCAAACTCAGTCTCGATCTGTTGGCCCCAATGACACTGGGCAGGGGGACACTTGTTGGGGTCCACTCTGGAGGATCAGTAACAGAAATTGAGACTATTGTAACCTCAATGAACAGATGTGTGAGCCAAACTGTAGTTAACATAGAACAGTGTATAAGGCTCGGGTAAAATAAGATGTTTCTAACACTTCCATTTGATATTTCCATCACTTTTTATAAGCAAGTTCAGTGAAAAGGTTTGTCTTATTCGTCAGGTCAATATTAGAGAAACGAAGTGATTTCTTTCCAAGGATGTACATCTAATAATCTTGGTTAAACCTTCAATCTTGTTTTAAATGCTTTTCCATTGAAAATGATACCTCTCTTTCAGCTCCCCCATTTCTGAGAAGTATAAAATCTTATAATTTATTATTACCAAAGGGGAAAGGTGGGAGGAGGGATAAATTAACAGTTTGGAATTAACACATACACACTGCTATGTATAAAATAGATCATCAACAAGGAACTACTGTATAGCACAGGGAACTACACTCAACATTTTGCAATAACCTATAAGGGGAAATAATCTGAAAAAGAATAGATATTTTTATTGACATCATCTATCAATGATAGTTAAAGTGTAGCCTAAGGGAAGCTGGTGGTGAGTGCTTCTGACCCTGAAGACTTCAATCATCTAAAGTTTGGACTCTGCCTACTTCCCAAGGCCCTTAATGAACATATGTGTAGCCGTAGCTTAAAAACTTCCCCAGTTTGGGTTTCGGGGAGACACTGATTTTGAAAAAGCCCTGGTGTTCTCCTTACATGAATGGGACTCTTCCTACTGCTAAAACATGTCTGTCACACCCAGAGGATGGTATACCGTCTGATCGGGAAGAGTTTGGAAAAGGCATCTCATCTCCTCATCTCCTGGTGCTCGGGTTCACCCCTCCAGCGTCTTTACTAACAGTCTCCCCACTTGGAGATGTCAGCACTGTCAACATCCTGTTGCGTACAGTTTGGAATTTGTCCAGAGGATGAAGTGGAAGGATGAGGAACAATGAGAGACAAGTCCTAGGTGTTCAGACAGGCACATGTCACTCTAATTTCCAATCAGGAAGACGAATTGACCAAAGGCTAGGGTTGCCCATGGAAACAGTATAGGGCTTGAGGAAATCCCGCTGCTTTGTGGCCAGTTCCCATAAACACAAGTTGAACAATGGAACTCAGGGGCAGTAAAATTCACAAAACTGCAGAGTTGAAAATATCCATCACTGAAAAATGTCTTGAGGAAAGTCAGAGAAAAGGACTTGTAAGCAAGGGAGAATGGCAGGAAAGGGATTTGAGGAGGTAGAAAGGACTCGCCATTAAGCACAAGAAAAGGAGCTGAACATTGCCAACATTGCAGTTGGCCAAAAAGGGTGTATGCGTTTTTTTTCTGTATATATTCAAGAAAAGGGCATACACTTTTTTAGCCAACCAAACAGGTGGGCACTGGAAGTCAATACTACAAAAGATATCACTTCGCATCAGTCAGAAGAGCCATCCTCATAAAGCGTAAACAACAGAAATGCAGGACAGGGCAACGAGAAGAGGGAGCCCTGTGAGACTTATAGTGGAAATGTATATTGCCAACGGCCATTCTGGAGAAGTGTATTGTGTTTACTAAAGCATCTAAAAAATGAGCTACAGAGCATAGGGCACTTGCACTCATGGGCGTATATCTTGGGAAAAACAAAAATCGAGAGGACACAGGCACCCCAATGTTTACCCCCTCTCTGTTTAAAAGATCCTCGACTAGGATATAACTTAAATGTCTCTGGAGGGAAAAAATGGATAGAGATGTGGTACTTAGGTAGAGTGGAATATTATTCAGCCTGGAAATCAATGAAATATGGCCAGTTGTAACAACTCCGGAGGAGTTACGTATGATCATTCTAAGTGACAGAATTCAAAAAGAAAAAGACACATATCATAAGATATCACTTAAAGGTGGAATCCAAAATGGCTACACATGAAATAAATTACAAAACAAAAACATAGTCAAATATGTAGAAAACACGCATAAGGCTGCTAAACGGGAAAGGTGGGGAGGGGTGAGGCATCATCCAGGAGGTTGAAATTAGCAAAGATACCATTCCAAATACCAAACTGATAATCAACAAGGCCTACACGGTAGCTAAAAGAACTGCACTCAGCACACTCAAGTCACCGGAAAAGAATATATACGACTGGTAAGAATCTGAAAAAGAATTTATTGATGACTCTCTGTACGTGAATCAAGTGGATGTACAGCAGCAAGAAACAGAGCTTTGAAAATCAGCTGTAACCAATATAGTAATAAATTGAAAAAAATAAACGACAGAGAGACAGAGAAAACCTCTTACAACTTTTCCTCAGGGACGGTGATGCAACATGGATTGAACACATCTAGACCCACAGCAGGATGAGACATAAGGCTGGAAACTGTTTGCGCTAAGAGAAATGTGAGGTTGGGTGAGGAAATGCACACCCTTTAAAGTAATACTACCTGGTACCCATTCAATGGGTCCCAAATCTGCAGGTTCAAGGGATCTTCCTACAGCTAAAACATGCATGGAAAACCCAGAGGACTGTACACCATGTGATCGGGAGATGTGTCTAAAATGCACCTCATTTATCCTCTCCTGGTGCTCCTGTTCACCATTCCAGCCATGTTACTTAGAATCTCCCCACTTGGAGAATCAGCACATTTAAACTTCTGTTTCACACATTTTGCAAATTGTGAGGAGGATGAACGGGAAGAGGGGGAACCAATGAGAGAATAGTTGTAGGGGTTTGGACGGGCACATATCACTCTAATTTCCCATTAAGAATAAGAAATAAAGAAAGGCTCAGCCTGCCTCGCCGGAGCCAAAATAGGGCCTGAAGCAATCCTGCGGGTTTGAGGCCAGCTCACAAAAGAGCAACTTAAAAAATGGAGCTCAGGGTCACTGCAATTCACAAACCTGCAGAGTTATAAATGAAAACTAATGTCCAAAAATATGTTGAGGTAAGGCAAAGAAGAGGATCTGAATGCAAGACAGAATTGCAAGAAACAGATTTCAAGAGATAGATTGGACTCGTCTTTAACGCACATGAAAAGCGGCAGAATTTCGACAATGATGCAGTTGGCCCAAAAGGGCGTATGCGTTTTTTCCTGATTATATCCAGGAAAAAACGCATACGCACTTTATGGGCAACGAAGCAAGCAAGCAATGCAAATGTGCACAACAAAGAAGTCTCACTTCCCACCGGTCAAAAGGGCCATCCTAAAAAATTGTAAAAACCAGAAATGCAGGACAGGCCATGGAGAACAGGGAGCCTTTATACGCTGATGGGCAGTGTGTGAACTGCCGAGAGCCACTCTGGAGAAGTGTATGGTGGTTCCTAAATCATCTAAAAAACAGAGCTACAGAGCATAGGACACTTCCAATCATGGGAGTATATCTAGGGAAGTCTAAAAATCAACAAGACACAAGCACACCACAGTTTAGGGCTACTCTGTTTACAAGAACCTCAACTTCAGTACACCTTAAATATCCCAGGAAAGAGAACAATGGATAAAGAAGATGTGGTACTTATGTACAATGGAATATCTCTTCACCATGAAATCAATGTAATAAGGCTAGTAGAAGGATAAAGAGTGGATTTAGGTCCGATAATACTACTTGAAATAAGTCAAACAGAAAAAGAAACATATCATAAGATATCACTTATAGAGGGAGGGTAAATATGGCTGCACAAGAAATGAATTACAGAACAGAACAGTGTCTCACATTTAGAAAACACACTTATGTCAGCTTAAGGGGAAAGGAGAGGTGGGGTGATGCATAAAACCAGAGTTTGAAATTAGCACAGATACCGTTCAATAAACCAAATAGGTATTAGACAAGATCTACACCTTGCTCAATGAACTGGCCTCAACACACCCTATACACCGCAGAGAAATATATCTGAGTAATAAGAATCTTAAAACCCATGTATTGATATATCTCCATAAGGGAATCAAGTGTGTGCAGAGCGGCACAAACACAGCAGTGAAAATGAGCTAAACCCCATTATAGAAATAAATTTTAAAAACAAAACGCTGAAACAATGAAAGAGAGAAAAATTCTTACAAAATTCGCTCAGGGGCTGTGATGCAACCTGGATTGACCACATATAAAACCACAGCTGGATAAGACATAAGGCTGGACACTTGGGGCTGAGAGGATTGGTGAGCTTTGGTGAGCAACTGCCGAAAGTTTAATGCAATACTTCATGCTACTCAGTCCAAGGGTCCCAGAACTCCAGGTTGAAGGGAATCTTCCTACAGCTAAACCATGCTTGGGAAACCCAGCGACTGGTATACCATATGATCGGGAAAGGTTTCTAAAACGCACCTCATTTTTCCTCTCCTGGGGCTCCGGATCGACATTCCAGCCGCTTTACTAACAACATCCCCACATGGAGTCAATGCCTTTAAGTTCTGGTATCGCACAGTCTGCAGTTAGTGCGGAGGATGAATGTGAATGGGGGAACCAGTGAGAAACAAGCTGTAGTGGTTTCAATGGGCACATGTCACACTAATGTCACATCAGTAAGAAGAATTAACCAAAGGCACAGCAAGGTGCCCCAGAAGAAAAATAGGGCTTCAAGGAATCCTGTGGTTATGGGGCAAGACCACAAAAATAAGAGCTGAAAAGTGGGGCTAAGGGCCACTGCAATTCAAAAACCTGCAGAGTTATAAAGGCCAACTATTTTCAAAAAATATATTGAGGTAAGGCTATGAAGAGACATTGAAAGCAAGGCAGAATTGCAGGAAACCGATTTCAGGAGGTAGACTGGAATTGCACTGAAAACATATGAAGAGAGCCAGAACCTCGACAATGATGCACTTGGCCAAAAAGGGCGTATGTGTTTTTTCCTGAATATATTCAGGAAAAAACGCATACACACTTTTTGGTCAACCAAGCAAGCTTGCAAAGGAAATCTGCAGTACAATGAAGTCTCACTTACACCTGGTCAAAAGGGCAATCTGAAAAAAGTGTAAAATCCATAAAGGCACGACACGGCATGGAGAACTGGGAGCCTTCTGATGCTGATGGGCGGGATGTAAATTGCCAACAGCCACTCTGGAGAAGTGTATGGTGTTTCCCGAAACATCTAAAAAACAAAGCAACAGAGCCTAGGGCACTTCCACTTATGGTCCTATAGCTTAGGGAAATTAAAATCAAAAAGACACAGCCACCCCAAAGTTTGGGACGCCTCTGTTTACAAGAACCTCGTTTACAGTACAAGTTCAATATTGCAGAAAGTGAAAAATGGGTAAAGAAGTTGTGGTATTTACGTACAATGCAGTATCACTCAGCAATGAAATCTATGTCATCAGGCCCGTAGCAGCACAATGAGTGTATTCAGGTATGGTGATTCTAACTGAAATAAGTCACACAGAAAAAGAAACATTAAAAAATATCACTAATACACTGAATGTAAACTTGGCTACAGAGGAACTGAATTCCAAAACAGAACAGGGTCTCAAATTTAGAAAAGCAACTTATGCTTGCTTAAGGAGAAAGTTGAGTTGGGGTGCTGCATAAAACCAGAGATTGAAATGAGCACAGATAAAGTTCCTTAAGCCAAATATGGAATAGACAAGAGCTACTCCTTGCTCAATGAAATGGACTTAACACCGCATATTAAACGCCTAAGAATGTACCTGACTAGTAAGTATCTAAAAACCTATGGATTGCTATGTCTCAAAAAGAGAATCAAGCGTGTGTACAGGGGCATAAACGCAGCAGTGATAGGATTGGAGAGGTTCGGTGAGCAAATGAAGACCCTTTGAAGTCATATTGCATGGTACCCATTCCACGGGTCTCAACTCTCCAAGTTTAAGGTATTCTTCCTTCAGCTAAAACATGCATGTGGAACCCAGAGTATGATCAACCGTGTGATCGGGAGACGTTTTCAGATATGTCTCAGTTTTCGTCCCCTGGTACTTGGGTGCAACATTCCAGACGCTTTACTAACAATCTCCCCACTTGGAGAGTCAGTGCCTTTAACCTCCTGTTTGGCCCAGTTTGCAATTTCTGCGGAAGATGAACAGGAATAGGGAGAACCAATGAGAGACTAGCTGGAGGTGTCTGGACGGGCAAATTTAACTCTCATTTCCCACCAGGAAGAGGAAATAACCAAAGGCTCAGCGTGCCGTGCCAGAACCAGATTAGGGCCTGAAGCAATCTTGCGGTGTTGCGGCCAGCTCACAAGAAAGCGAGTTGAAGAAAAGAGCTCAGGGGCACTGTAATTCACAAACCTGCAGAGTTATAAATGACAGCTATTGTCCAAAAATATACTGAAGTAAGGCTGCCAAGAGGACTTGAAAGCGGGGCAGAATTGCAGGAAACCGATTTCAGGAGGTAGACTGGAATTGCATTGAAAGCATAGGAAAAGAGGCAGAACGTCCACAATGATGCACTTGGCCACAAAGGGCGTATGCATTTTTCCTGAATATATTCAGGAAAAAACGCATACGCCATTTTTGGCCAACCAAGCAAGCTTGCAAAGGAAATCTGCACTACAATGAAGTCTCACTTCCCCCCGGTCAAAAGGGCCATCTGAAAAAAGTGTAAAATCCAGCAAGGCAGGACAGGCCATGGAGAACTGGGAGCCTTGTTATGCTGATGGGCGGGATGTACATTGCCAACAGACACTCGGGAGAAGTGTATGGTGTTTCCTGAAACATCTAAAAAACAAAGCAACAGAGCCTAGGGCACTTCCACTTATGGTCCTATAGCTTAGGGAAATTAAATTCAAAAAGACACAGCCATCCCAAAGTTTGGGACGGCTCTGTTTAAAACAACCTCGTTTACGGTACAAATTCAATATCACAGAAAGTGAGAAATGGATAAAGAAGTTGTGGTACTCATGTACAATGCAGAATCACTCAGCAATGAAATCTATGTCATCAGGCCAATAGCAGCATAATATGTGGATTCAGGTACGATGATTCGAACTGAAACAAGTCACACAGAAAAAGAAACATCATAAGATATCAGTAATACACGGAATGTAAACTTGGCTACACAGGAACTGAATTACAGAACAGAACAGGGTCTCAAATTTAGAAAACAAACTTATGCTTGCTTAAGGGGAAAGGTGAGTTGGGGTGCTGCATAAAACCAGAGATTGAAATGAGCACAGATAAAGTTCCTTAAGCCAAATATGGAATAGACCAGAGCTACTCCTTGCTCAACGAAATGGACTCAACACCCCATATTAAACGCCTAAGAATGTACCTGACTAGTAAGTATCTTAAAACCTATGGATTGCTATGTCTCCAAAAGAGAATCAAGCGTGTGTACAGGGGCATAAACGCAGCAGTGATAGGATTGGAGAGGTTCGGTGAGCAAATGAAGACCCTTTGAAGTCATATTGCATGGTACCCATTCCACGGGTCTCAACTCTCCAGGTTTAAGGTATTCTTCCTTCAGCTAAAACATGCATGTGGAACCCAGAGTATGATCAACCGTGTGATCGGGACACGTGTTCAAATATGTCTCAGTTTTCCTCCCCTGGTACTCGGGTGCAACATTCCAGACGCTTTACTAACACTCTACCCACTTGGAGAGTCAGCGCCTTTAACCTCCTGTTTGGCCCAGTTTGCAATTTCTGCGGAAGATGAACAGGAATAGGGAGAACCAATGAGAGACTAGCTGGAGGTGTCTGGACGGGCAAATTTAACTCTCATTTCCCACCAGGAAGAGGAAATAACCAAAGGCTCAGCGTGCCGTGCCGGAACCAGATTAAGGCCTGAAGCCATCCTGTGGTGTTGCGGCCAGCTCACAAGAAAGCGAGTTGAAGAAAGGAGCTCAGGGGCACTGTAATTCACAAAACTGTAGAGTTATAAATGACAGCTATCGTCCAAAAATATACTGAAGTAAGGCTGCCAAGAGGACTTGAAAGCGGGGCAGAATTGCAGGAAACCGATTTCAGGAGGTAGACTGGAACTGCATTTCAAGCATAGGAAAAGAGACAGAACGTCCACAATGATGCACTTGGCCAAAAAGGGCGCATGCGTTTTTTCCTGAATATATTCAGGAAAAAACGCATACGCCCTTTTTGGCCAACCAAGCAAGCTTGCAAAGGAAATCTGCACTACAATGAAGTCTCACTTCCCCCCGGTCAAAAGGGCCATCTGAAAAAAGTGTAAAATCCAGAAAGGCAGGACAGGCCATGGAGAACTGGGAGCCTTGTTATGCTGATGGGCGGGATGTAAATTGCCAACAGCCACTCGGGAGAAGTGTATGGGGTTTCCTGAAACATCTAAAAAACAAAGCAACAGAGCCTAGGGCACTTCCACTTATGGTCTTATAGCTTAGGGAAATTAAAATCAAAAAGACACAGCCACCCCAAAGTTTGAGACGCCTCTGTTTACAAGAACCTCGTTTACAGTACAAGTTCCATATCACAGAAAGTGAAAAATGGATAAAGAACTTGTGGTAGTTACGTACAATGCAGTATCACTCAGCAATGAAATCTATGTCATCAGGCCCGTAGCAGCATAATGAGTGGATTCAGGTACGATGATTCTAACTGAAATAAGTCACACAGAAAAAGGAACATCATAAGATATCACTAATACACGGAATGTAAACTGGGCTACACAGGAACTGAATTCCAAAACAGAACAGGGTCTCAAATTTAGAAAACCAACTTATGCTTGCTTAAGGGGAAAGGTGAGTTGGGGTGCTGCATAAAACCAGAGATTGAAATGAGCACAGATAAAGTTCCTTAAGCCAAATATGGAATAGACAAGAGCTACTCCTTGCTCAACGAAATGGATTCAACACCCCATATTAAACGCCTAAGAATATACCTGACTAGTAAGTATCTTAAAACCTATGGATTGCTATGTCTCCGAAAGAGAATCAAGCGTGTGTACAGGGGCATAAACGCAGCAGTGATAGGATTGGAGAGGTTCGGTGAGCAAATGAAGACCCTTTGAAGTCATATTGCATGGTACCCATTCCACGGGTCTCAACTCTCCAGGTTTAAGGTATTCTTCCTTCAGCTAAAACATGCATGTGGAACCCAGAGTATGATCAACCGTGTGATCGGGACACGTGTTCAAATATGTCTCAGTTTTCCTCCCCTGGTACTCGGGTGCAACATTCCAGACGCTTTACTAACACTCTCCCCACTTGGAGAGTCAGCGCCTTTAACCTCCTGTTTGGCCCAGTTTGCAATTTCTGCGGAAGATGAACAGGAATAGGGAGAACCAATGAGAGACTAGCTGGAGGTGTCTGGACGGGCAAATTTAACTCTCATTTCCCACCAGGAAGAGGAAATAACCAAAGGCTCAGCGTGCCGTGCCGGAACCAGATTAAGGCCTGAAGCCATCCTGTGGTGTTGCGGCCAGCTCACAAGAAAGCGAGTTGAAGAAAGGAGCTCAGGGGCACTGTAATTCACAAAACTGTAGAGTTATAAATGACAGCTATCGTCCAAAAATATACTGAAGTAAGGCTGCCAAGAGGACTTGAAAGCGGGGCAGAATTGCAGGAAACCGATTTCAGGAGGTAGACTGGAACTGCATTTCAAGCATAGGAAAAGAGACAGAACGTCCACAATGATGCACTTGGCCAAAAAGGGCGCATGCGTTTTTTCCTGAATATATTCAGGAAAAAACGCATACGCCCTTTTTGGCCAACCAAGCAAGCTTGCAAAGGAAATCTGCACTACAATGAAGTCTCACTTCCCCCCGGTCAAAAGGGCCATCTGAAAAAAGTGTAAAATCCAGAAAGGCAGGACAGGCCATGGAGAACTGGGAGCCTTGTTATGCTGATGGGCGGGATGTAAATTGCCAACAGCCACTCGGGAGAAGTGTATGGGGTTTCCTGAAACATCTAAAAAACAAAGCAACAGAGCCTAGGGCACTTCCACTTATGGTCTTATAGCTTAGGGAAATTAAAATCAAAAAGACACAGCCACCCCAAAGTTTGAGACGCCTCTGTTTACAAGAACCTCGTTTACAGTACAAGTTCCATATCACAGAAAGTGAAAAATGGATAAAGAACTTGTGGTAGTTACGTACAATGCAGTATCACTCAGCAATGAAATCTATGTCATCAGGCCCGTAGCAGCATAATGAGTGGATTCAGGTACGATGATTCTAACTGAAATAAGTCACACAGAAAAAGGAACATCATAAGATATCACTAATACACGGAATGTAAACTGGGCTACACAGGAACTGAATTCCAAAACAGAACAGGGTCTCAAATTTAGAAAACCAACTTATGCTTGCTTAAGGGGAAAGGTGAGTTGGGGTGCTGCATAAAACCAGAGATTGAAATGAGCACAGATAAAGTTCCTTAAGCCAAATATGGAATAGACAAGAGCTACTCCTTGCTCAACGAAATGGATTCAACACCCCATATTAAACGCCTAAGAATATACCTGACTAGTAAGTATCTTAAAACCTATGGATTGCTATGTCTCCGAAAGAGAATCAAGCGTGTGTACAGGGGCATAAACGCAGCAGTGATAGGATTGGAGAGGTTCGGTGAGCAAATGAAGACCCTTTGAAGTCATATTGCATGGTACCCATTACACGGGTCTCAACTCTCCAGGTTTAAGGTATTCTTCCTTCAGCTAAAACATGCATGTGGAACCCAGAGTATGATCAACCATGTGATCGGGACACGTGTTCAAATATGTCTCAGTTTTCCTCCCCTGGTACTCGGGTGCAACATTCCAGACGCTTTACTAACACTCTCCCCACTTGGAGAGTCAGCGCCTTTAACCTCCTGTTTGGCCCAGTTTGCAATTTCTGCGGAAGATGAACAGGAATAGGGAGAACCAATGAGAGACTAGCTGGAGGTGTCTGGACGGGCAAATTTAACTCTCATTTCCCACCAGGAAGAGGAAATAACCAAAGGCTCAGCGTGCCGTGCCGGAAACAGATTAGGGCCTGAAGCCATCCTGTGGTGTTGCGGCCAGCTCACAAGAAAGCGAGTTGAAGAAAGGAGCTCAGGGGCACTGTAATTCTCAAAACTGTAGAGTTATAAATGACAGCTATCGTCCAAAAATATACTGAAGTAAGGCTGCCAAGAGGACTTGAAAGCGGGGCAGAATTGCAGGAAACCGATTTCAGGAGGTAGACTGGAATTGCATTGAAAGCATAGGAAAAGAGGCAGAACGTCCACAATGATGCACTTGGCCAAAAATGGCGTATGCGTTTTTTCCTGAATATATTCAGGAAAAAACGGATATGCCCTTTTTGGCCAACCAAGCAAACTTGCAAAGGAAATCTGCACTACAATGAAGTCTCACTTCCCCCCGGTCAAAAGGGCCATCTGAAAAATGTGTAAAATCCAGAAAGGCAGGAAGGGCCATGGAGAACTGGGAGCCTTGTTATGCTGATGGGCGGGATGTAAATTGCCAACAGCCACTCAGGAGAAGTGTATGGTGTTTCCTGAAACATCTAAAAAACAAAGCAACAGAGCCTAGGGCCCTTCCACTTATGGTCCTATAGCTTAGGGAAATTAAAATCAAAAAGACACAGCCACCCCAAAGTTTGGGACGCCTCTGTTTACAAGAACCTCGTTTACAGTACAAGTTCAACATCACAGAAAGTGAAAATGGATAAAGAAGTTGTGGTATTTACTTACAAAGCAATATCACTCAGCAATGAAATCTATGTCATCAGGCCCTTAGCAGCACAATGAGTGGATTCAGGTATGATGATTCTAACTGAAATAAGTCACACAGAAAAAGAAACATCCTAAGATATCACTAATACAAGGAATGTAAACTTGGCTACACAGGAACTGAATTACAGAACAGAACAGGGTCTCAAATTTAGAAAACCAACTTATGCTTGCTTAAGGGTAAAGGTGAGTTGGGGTGCTGCATAAAACCAGAGATTGAAATGAGCACAGATAAAGTTCCTTAAGCCAAATATGGAATAGACAAGAGCTACTCCTTGCTCAACGAAATGGACTCAACACCGCATATTAAACGCCTAAGAATGTACCTGACTTGTAAGTATCTTAAAACCTATGGATTGCTATGTCTCCGAAAGAGAATCAAGCGTGTGTACAGGGGCATAAACGCAGCAGTGATAGGATTGGAGAGGTTCGGTGAGCAAATGAAGACCCTTTGAAGTCATATTGCATGGTACCCATTACACGGGTCTCAACTCTCCAGTTTTAAGGTATTCTTCCTTCAGCTAAAACATGCATGTGGAACCCAGAGTATGATCAACCGTGTGATCGGGAGACCTGTTCAAATATGTCTCAGTTTTCCTCCCCTGGTACTCGGGTGCAACATTCCAGACGCTTTACTAACACTCTCCCCACTTGGAGAGTCAGCGCCTTTAACCTCCTGTTTGGCCCAGTTTGCAATTTCTGCGGAAGATGAACAGGAATAGGGAGAACCAATGAGAGACTAGCTGGAGGTGTCTGGACGGGCAAATTTAACTCTCATTTCCCACCAGGAAGAGGAATTAACCAAAGGCTCAGCGTGCCATGCCGGAACCAGATTAGGGCCTGAAGCCATCCTGCGGTGTTGCGGCCAGGTCACAAGAAAGCGAGTTGAAGAAAGGAGCTCAGGGGCACTGTAATTCACAAACCTGCAGAGTTATAAATGACAGCTATCGTCCAAAAATATACTGAAGGAAGGCTGCCAAGAGGACTTGAAAGCGGGGCAGAATTGCAGGAAACTGATTTCAGGAGGTAGACTGGAATTGCATTGAAAGCATAGGAAAAGAGGCAGAACGTCCACAATGATGCACTTGGCCAAAAAGGGCGTATGCGTTTTTTCCTGAATATATTCAGGAAAAAACGCATACGCCCTTTTTGGCCAACCAAGCAAGCTTGCAAAGGAAATCTGCACTACAATGAAGTCTCACTTCCCCCCGGTCAAAAGGGCCATCTGAAAAAAGTGTAAAATCCAGAAAGGCAGGACAGGCCATGGAGAATTGGGAGCCTTGTTATGCTGATGGGCAGGATGTAAATTGCCACAGACACTCGGGAGAGGTGTATGGTGTTTCCTGAAACATCTAAAAAACAAAGCAACAGAGCCTAGGGCACTTCCACTTATGGTCCTATAGCTTAGGGAAATTAAAATCAAAAAGACACAGCCACCCCAAACTTTGGGATGGCTCTGTTTACAACAACCTCGTTTACAGTACAAGTTCAATATCACAGAAAGTGAAAAATGGTTAAAGAAGTTGTGGTACTCACATACAATGCAGTATCACTCAGTAATGAAATCTATGTCATCAGGCCCGTATCAGCACAATGAGTCGATTCGGGTATGGTGATTCTAACTGAAATAAGTCACACAGAAAAAGAAACATCAATAAATATCACTAATACACGGAATGTAAACTTGGCTACAGAGGAACTGAATTACAAAACAGAACAGGGTCTCAAATTGAGAAAACCAACTTATGCTTGCTTAAGGGGAAAGTTGAGTTGGGGTGCTGCATAAAACCAGAGATTGAAATGAGCACAGATAAAGTTCCTTAAGCCAAATATGGAATAGACAAGAGCTACTCCTTGCTCAACGAAATGACTCAACACCCCATATTAAACAATTAAAAATGTACCTGACTAGTAAGTATCTTAAAACCGATGGATTGCTATGTCTCCGAAAGAGAATCAAGCGTGTGTACAGGGTCATAAACGCAGCAGTGGTAGGATTGGAGAGGTTCGGTGAGCAAATGAAGACTCTTAGAAGTCATATTGCATGGTACCCATTCCACGGGTTTCAACTACCCAGGTTTAAGGTATTCTTCCTTCAGCTAAAACATGCATGTGGAACCTAGAGTATGATCAACCATGTGATCGGGAGACGTGTTCAAATATGTCTCAGTTTTCGTACCCTGGTACTCGGGTGCAACATTCCAGACGCTTTACTAACACTCTCCAGACTTGCAGAGTCAGTCCCTTTAACCTCCTGTTTGGCCCAGTTTGCAATTTCTGCGGAAGATGAACAGGAATAGCGAGAACCAATGAGAGACTAGCTGGAGGTGTCTGGACGGGCAAATTTAACTCTCATTTCCCACCAGGAAGAGGAAATAACCAAAGGCTCAGCATGCCGTGCCAGAACCAGATTAGGGCCTGCAGCCATCATGCGGTCTTGCGGCCAGCTCACAAGAAAACGAGTTGAAGAAAGGAGCTCAGGGACACTGTAATTCACAAACCTGCAGAGTTATAAATGACAACTATCGTCCAAAAATATACTGAAGTAAGGCTGCCAAGAGGACTTGAAAGCGGGGCAGAATTGCAGGAAACCGATTTCAGGAGGTAGACTGGAATTGCATTGAAAGCATAGGAAAAGAGGCAGAACGTCCACAATGATGCACTTGGCCCAAAAGGGCGTATGCGTTTTTTCCTGAATATATTCAGGAAAAAACGCATACGCCCTTTGTGGCCAACCAAGCAAGCTTGCAAAGGAAATCTGCACTACAATGAAGTCTCACTTCCCCCCGGTCAAAAGGGCCATCTGAAAAAAGTGTAAAATCCAGAAAGGCAGGATAGGCCATGGAGAACTGGGAGCCTTGTTATGCTGATGGGCGGGATGTAAATTGCCAACAGACACTCGGGAGAAGTGTATGGTGTTTCCTGAAACATCTAAAAAACAAAGCAACAGAGCCTAGGGCACTTCCACTTATGGTCCTATAGCTTAGGGAAATTAAAATCAAAAAGACACAGCCACCCCAAAGTTTGGGACGCCTCTGTTTACAAGAACCTCGTTTACCGTACAAGTTCAATATCACAGAAAGTGAAAAATGGATAAAGAACTTGTGGTACTTACGTACAATGCAGTATCACTCAGCAATGAAATTTATGTCATCAGGCCCTTAGCAGCACAATGAGTGGATTCAGGTATGATGATTCTAACTGAAATAAGTCACACAGAAAAAGAAACATCATAAGATATCAGTAATACACGGAATGTAAACTTGGCTACACAGGAACTGAATTACAGAACAGAACAGGGTCTCAAATTTAGAAAACCAACTTATGCTTGCTTAAGGGTAAAGGTGAGTTGGGGTGCTGCATAAAACCACAGATTGAAATGAGCACAGATAAAGTTCCTTAAGCCAAATATGGAATAGACAAGAGCTACTCCTTGCTCAACGAAATGGACTCAACACCCCATATTAAACGCCTAAGAATGTACCTGACTTGTAAGTATCTTAAAACCTATGGATTGCTATGTCTCCGAAAGAGAATCAAGCGTGTGTACAGGGGCATAAACGCAGCAGTGATAGGATTGGAGAGGTTCGGTGAGCAAATGAAGACCCTTTGAAGTCATATTGCATGGTACCCATTACACGGGTCTCAACTCTCCAGTTTTAAGGTATTCTTCCTTCAGCTAAAACATGCATGTGGAACCCAGAGTATGATCAACCATGTGAACGGGAGACGTGTTCAAATATGTCTCAGTTTTCCTCCCCTGGTACTCGGTTGCAACATTCCAGACGCTTTACTAACACTCTCCCCACTTGGAGAGTCAGCGCCTTTAACCTCCTGTTTGGCCCAGTTTGCAATTTCTGCGGAAGATGAACAGGAATAGGGAGAACCAATGAGAGACTAGCTGGAGGTGTCTGGACGGGCAAATTTAACTCTCATTTCCCACCAGGAAGAGGAATTAACCAAAGGCTCAGCGTGCCATGCCGGAACCAGATTAGGGCCTGAAGCCATCCTGCGGTGTTGCGGCCAGGTCACAAGAAAGCGAGTTGAAGAAAGGAGCTCAGGGGCACTGTAATTCACAAACCTGTAGAGTTATAAATGACAGCTATCGTCCAAAAATATACTGAAGTAAGGCTGCCAAGAGGACTTTAAAGCGGGGCAGAATTGCAGGAAACCGATTTCAGGAGGTAGACTGGAATTGCATTGAAAGCATAGGAAAAGAGGCAGAACGTCCACAATGATGCACTTGGCCAAAAAGGACGTATGCGTTTTTTCCTGAATATATTCAGGAAAAAACGCATACGCCCTTTATGGCCAACCAAGCAAACTTGCAAAGGAAATCTGCACTACAATGAAGTCTCAATTCCCCCCGGTCAAAAGGGCCATCTGAAAAAAGTGTAAAATCCTGAAAGGCAGGACAGGCCATGGAGAACTGGGAGCCTTGTTATGCTGATGGGCGGGATGTAAATTGCCAACAGACACTCTGGAGAAGTGTATGGTGTTTCCTGAAACATCTAAAAAACAAAGCAACAGAGCCTAGGGCACTTCCACTTATGGTCCTATAGCTTAGGGAAATTAAAATCAAAAAGACACAGCCACCCCAAAGATTGGGACGCCTCTGTTTACAAGAACCTCGTTTACCGTACAAGTTCAATATCACAGAAAGTGAAAAATGGATAAAGAACTTGTGGTACTTACGTACAATGCAGTATCACTCAGCAATGAAATTTATGTCATCAGGCCCTTAGCAGCACAATGAGTGGATTCAGGTATGATGATTCTAACTGAAATAAGTCACACAGAAAAAGAAACATCATAAGATATCAGTAATACACGGAATGTAAACTTGGCTACACAGGAACTGAATTACAGAACAGAACAGGGTCTCAAATTTAGAAAACCAACTTATGCTTGCTTAAGGGTAAAGGTGAGTTGGGGTGCTGCATAAAACCAGAGATTGAAATGAGCACAGATAAAGTTCCTTAAGCCAAATATGGAATAGACAAGAGCTACTCCTTGCTCAACGAAATGGACTCAACACCCCATATTAAACGCCTAAGAATGTACCTGACTAGTAAGTATCTTAAAACCTATGGATTGCTATGTCTCCGAAAGAGAATCAAGCGTGTGTACAGGGGCATAAACGCAGCAGTGATAGGATTGGAGAGGTTCGGTGAGCAAATGAAGACCCTTTGAAGTCATATTGCATGGTACCCATTACACGGGTCTCAACTCTCCAGTTTTAAGGTATTCTTCCTTCAGCTAAAACATGCATGTGGAACCCAGAGTATGATCAACCGTGTGATCGGGAGACCTGTTCAAATATGTCTCAGTTTTCCTCCCCTGGTACTCGGGTGCAACATTCCAGACGCTTTACTAACACTCTCCCCACTTGGAGAGTCAGCGCCTTTAACCTCCTGTTTGGCCCAGTTTGCAATTTCTGCGGAAGATGAACAGGAATAGGGAGAACCAATGAGAGACTAGCTGGAGGTGTCTGGACGGGCAAATTTAACTCTCATTTCCCACCAGGAAGAGGAATTAACCAAAGGCTCAGCGTGCCATGCCGGAACCAGATTAGGGCCTGAAGCCATCCTGCGGTGTTGCGGCCAGGTCACAAGAAAGCGAGTTGAAGAAAGGAGCTCAGGGGCACTGTAATTCACAAACCTGCAGAGTTATAAATGACAGCTATCGTCCAAAAATATACTGAAGGAAGGCTGCCAAGAGGACTTGAAAGCGGGGCAGAATTGCAGGAAACTGATTTCAGGAGGTAGACTGGAATTGCATTGAAAGCATAGGAAAAGAGGCAGAACGTCCACAATGATGCACTTGGCCAAAAAGGGCGTATGCGTTTTTTCCTGAATATATTCAGGAAAAAACGCATACGCCCTTTTTGGCCAACCAAGCAAGCTTGCAAAGGAAATCTGCACTACAATGAAGTCTCACTTCCCCCCGGTCAAAAGGGCCATCTGAAAAAAGTGTAAAATCCAGAAAGGCAGGACAGGCCATGGAGAACTGGGAGCCTTGTTATGCTGATGGGCGGGATGTAAATTGCCAACAGACACTCGGGAGAAGTGTATGGTGTTTCCTGAAACATCTAAAAAACAAAGCAACAGAGCCTAGGGCACTTCCACTTATGGTCCTATAGCTTAGGGAAATTAAAATCAAAAAGACACAGCCACCCCAAAGTTTGGGACGCCTCTGTTTACAAGAACCTCATTTACCGTACAAGTTCAATATCACAGAAAGTGAAAAATGGATAAAGAAGCTGTGGTACTTACGTACAATGCAGTATCACTCAGCAGTGAAATCTATGTCATCAGGCGCTTAGCAGCACAATGAATGGATTCAGGTATGATGATTCTAACTGAAATAAGTCACACAGAAAAAGAAACATCATAAGGTATCAGTAATACACGGAATGTAAACTTGGCTACACAGGAACTGAATTACAGAACAGAACAGGGTCTCAAATTTAGAAAACCAACTTATGCTTGCTTAAGGGTAAAGGTGAGTTGGGGTGCTGCATAAAACCAGAGATTGAAATGAGCACAGATAAAGTTCCTTAAGCCAAATATGGAATAGACAAGAGCTACTCCTTGCTCAACGAAATGGACTCAACACCGCGTATTAAACGCCTAAGAATGTACCTGACTAGTAAGTATCTTAAAACCTATGGATTGCTATGTCTCCGAAAGAGAATCAAGCATGTGTACAGGGGCATAAACGCAGCAGTGATAGGATTGGAGAGGTTCGGTGAGCAAATGAAGACCCTTTGAAGTCATATTGCATGGTACCCATTCCACGGGTTTCAACTACCCAGGTTTAAGGTATTCTTCCTTCAGCTAAAATATGCATGTGGAACCCAGAGTATGATCAACCATGTGATCGGGAGACGTGTTCAAATATGTCTCAGGTTTCGTACCCTGGTACTCGAGTGCAACATTCCAGACGCTTTACTAACACTCTCCCGACTTGGAGAGGCAGTCCCTTTAACGTCCTGTTTGGCCCAGTTTGCAATTTGTGCAGAAGATGAACAGGAATAGGGAGAACCAATGAGAGACTAGCTGGAGGTGTCTGGACGGGCAAATTTAACTCTCATTTCGTACCAGGAAGAGGAAATAACCAAAGGCTCAGCGTGCCATGCCGGAACCAGATTAGAGCCTGAAGCCATCATGCGGTGTTACGGCCAGCTCACAAGAAAGCGAGTTGAAGAAAGGAGCTCAGGGGCACTGTAATCCACAAACCTGCAGAGTTATAAATGACAGCTATCGTCCAAAAATATACTGAAGTAAGGCTGCCAAGAGGACTTGAAAGTGGGGCAGAATTGCAGGAAACCGATTTCAGGAGGTAGACTGGAATTGCATTTAAAGCATAGGAAAAGAGGCAGAACGTCCACAATGATGCACTCGGCCAAAAAGGGCGTATGCGTTTTTTCCTGAATATATTCAGGAAAAAACGCATACGCCATTTTTTGGCCAACCAAGCAAGCTTGCAAAGGAAATCTGCACTACAATGAAGTCTCACTTCCCCCCGGTCAAAAGGGCCATCTGAAAAAAGTGTAAAATCCAGAAAGGCAGGACAGGCCATGGAGAACTGGGAGCCTTGTTATGCTGATGGGCGAGATGTAAATTGCCAACAGACACTCAGGAGAAGTGTATGGTGTTTCCTGAAACATCTAAAAAACAAAGCAACAGAGCCTAGGGCACTTCCACTTATGGTCCTATAGCTTAGGGAAATTAAAATCAAAAAGACACAGCCACCCCAAAGTTTGGGACGGCTCTGTTTACAACAACCTCGTTTAGAGTACAAGTTCAAAATCACAGAAAGTGAAAAATGGATAAAGAACTTGTGGTACTCACATACAATGCAGTATCACTCAGCAATGAAATCTATGTCATCAGGCCCGTAGCAACACTATGAGTGGATTCGGGTATGGTGATTCTAACTGAAATAAGTCACACAGAAAAAGAAACATCAATAAATATCACTAATACATGGAATGTAAACTTGGATACAGAGGAACTAAATTACAAAACAGAACAGGGTCTCAAATTGAGAAAACCAACTTATGCTTGTTTAAGGGGAAAGTTGAGTTGGGGTGCTGCATAAAACCAGAGATTGAAATGAGCACAGATAAAGTTCCTTAAGCCAAATATGGAATAGACAAGAGCTACTCCTTGCTCAACGAAATGACTCAACACCCCATATTAAACAACTAAGAATGTACCTGACTAGTAAGTATCTTAAAACCGATGGATTGCTATGTCTCCGAAAGAGAATCAAGCGTGTGTACAGGGTCATAAACGCAGCAGTGATAGGATTGGAGAGGTTCGGTGAGCAAATGAAGACTCTTTGAAGTCATATTGCATGGAACCCATTACACGGGTCTCAACTCTCCAGGTTTAAGGTATTCTTCCTTCAGCTAAAACATGCATGGGGAACCCAGAATATGATCAACCGTGTGATAGGGAGACTTGTTCAAATATGTCTCAGTTTTCGTCCCCTGGTACTCGGGTGCAACATTCCAGACGCTTTACTAACACTCTCCCGACTTGCAGAGTCAGTCCCTTTAACCTCCTGTTTGGCCCAGTTTGCAATTTCTGCGGAAGATGAACAGGAATAGCGAGAACCAATGAGAGACTAGCTGGAGGTGTCTGGACGGGCAAATTTAACTCTCATTTCCCACCAGGAAGAGGAAATAACCAAAGGCTCAGCGTGCCGTGCCAGAACCAGATTAGGGCCTGAAGCCATCCTGCGGTCTTGCGGCCAGCTCACAAGAAAACGAGTTGAAGAAAGGAGCTCAGGGACACTGTAATTCACAAACCTGCAGAGTTATAAATGACAGCTATCGTCCAAAAATATACTGAAGTAAGGCTGCCAAGAGGACTTGAAAGCGGGGCAGAATTGCAGGAAACCGATTTCAGGAGGTAGACTGGAATTGCATTGAAAGCATAGGAAAAGAGGCAGAACGTCCACAATGATGCACTTGGCCAAAAAGGGCGTATGCGTTTTTTCCTGAATATATTCAGGAAAAAACGCATACGCCCTTTGTGGCCAACCAAGCAAGCTTGCAAAGGAAATCTGCACTACAATGAAGTCTCACTTCCCCCCGGTCAAAAGGGCCATCTGAAAAAAGTGTAAAATCCAGAAAGGCAGGATAGGCCATGGAGAACTGGGAGCCTTGTTATGCTGATGGGCGGGATGTAAATTGCCAACAGACACTCGGGAGAAGTGTATGGTGTTTCCTGAAACATCTAAAAAACAAAGCAACAGAGCCTAGGGCACTTCCACTTATGGTCCTATAGCTTAGGGAAATTAAAATCAAAAAGACACAGCCACCCCAAAGTTTGGGACGCCTCTGTTTACAAGAACCTCGTTTACCGTACAAGTTCAATATCACAGAAAGTGAAAAATGGATAAAGAACTTGTGGTACTTACGTACAATGCAGTATCACTCAGCAATGAAATTTATGTCATCAGGCCCTTAGCAGCACAATGAGTGGATTCAGGTATGATGATTCTAACTGAAATAAGTCACACAGAAAAAGAAACATCATAAGATATCAGTAATACACGGAATGTAAACTTGGCTACACAGGAACTGAATTACAGAACAGAACAGGGTCTCAAATTTAGAAAACCAACTTATGCTTGCTTAAGGGTAAAGGTGAGTTGGGGTGCTGCATAAAACCACAGATTGAAATGAGCACAGATAAAGTTCCTTAAGCCAAATATGGAATAGACAAGAGCTACTCCTTGCTCAACGAAATGGACTCAACACCCCATATTAAACGCCTAAGAATGTACCTGACTTGTAAGTATCTTAAAACCTATGGATTGCTATGTCTCCGAAAGAGAATCAAGCGTGTGTACAGGGGCATAAACGCAGCAGTGATAGGATTGGAGAGGTTCGGTGAGCAAATGAAGACCCTTTGAAGTCATATTGCATGGTACCCATTACACGGGTCTCAACTCTCCAGTTTTAAGGTATTCTTCCTTCAGCTAAAACATGCATGTGGAACCCAGAGTATGATCAACCGTGTGAACGGGAGACGTGTTCAAATATGTCTCAGTTTTCCTCCCCTGGTACTCGGGTGCAACATTCCAGACGCTTTACTAACACTCTCCCCACTTGGAGAGTCAGCGCCTTTAACCTCCTGTTTGGCCCAGTTTGCAATTTCTGCGGAAGATGAACAGGAATAGGGAGAACCAATGAGAGACTAGCTGGAGGTGTCTGGACGGGCAAATTTAACTCTCATTTCCCACCAGGAAGAGGAATTAACCAAAGGCTCAGCGTGCCATGCCGGAACCAGATTAGGGCCTGAAGCCATCCTGCGGTGTTGCGGCCAGGTCACAAGAAAGCGAGTTGAAGAAAGGGGCTCAGGGGCACTGTAATTCACAAACCTGCAGAGTTATAAATGACAGCTATCGTCCAAAAATATACTGAAGTAAGGCTGCCAAGAGGACTTTAAAGCGGGGCAGAATTGCAGGAAACCGATTTCAGGAGGTAGACTGGAATTGCATTGAAAGCATAGGAAAAGAGGCAGAACGTCCACAATGATGCACTTGGCCAAAAAGGACGTATGCGTTTTTTCCTGAATATATTCCAGGAAAAAACGCATACGCCCTTTATGGCCAACCAAGCAAACTTGCAAAGGAAATCTGCACTACAATGAAGTCTCAATTCCCCCCGGTCAAAAGGGCCATCTGAAAAAAGTGTAAAATCCTGAAAGGCAGGACAGGCCATGGAGAACTGGGAGCCTTGTTATGCTGATGGGCGGGATGTAAATTGCCAACAGACACTCTGGAGAAGTGTATGGTGTTTCCTGAAACATCTAAAAAACAAAGCAACAGAGCCTAGGGCACTTCCACTTATGGTCCTATAGCTTAGGGAAATTAAAATCAAAAAGACACAGCCACCCCAAAGATTGGGACGCCTCTGTTTACAAGAACCTCGTTTACCGTACAAGTTCAATATCACAGAAAGTGAAAAATGGATAAAGAACTTGTGGTACTTACGTACAATGCAGTATCACTCAGCAATGAAATTTATGTCATCAGGCCCTTAGCAGCACAATGAGTGGATTCAGGTATGATGATTCTAACTGAAATAAGTCACACAGAAAAAGAAACATCATAAGATATCAGTAATACACGGAATGTAAACTTGGCTACACAGGAACTGAATTACAGAACAGAACAGGGTCTCAAATTTAGAAAACCAACTTATGCTTGCTTAAGGGTAAAGGTGAGTTGGGGTGCTGCATAAAACCACAGATTGAAATGAGCACAGATAAAGTTCCTTAAGCCAAATATGGAATAGACAAGAGCTACTCCTTGCTCAACGAAATGGACTCAACACCCCATATTAAACGCCTAAGAATGTACCTGACTAGTAAGTATCTTAAAACCTATGGATTGCTATGTCTCCGAAAGAGAATCAAGCGTGTGTACAGGGGCATAAACGCAGCAGTGATAGGATTGGAGAGGTTCGGTGAGCAAATGAAGACCCTTTGAAGTCATATTGCATGGTACCCATTACACGGGTCTCAACTCTCCAGTTTTAAGGTATTCTTCCTTCAGCTAAAACATGCATGTGGAACCCAGAGTATGATCAACCGTGTGATCGGGAGACCTGTTCAAATATGTCTCAGTTTTCCTCCCCTGGTACTCGGGTGCAACATTCCAGACGCTTTACTAACACTCTCCCCACTTGGAGAGTCAGCGCCTTTAACCTCCTGTTTGGCCCAGTTTGCAATTTCTGCGGAAGATGAACAGGAATAGGGAGAACCAATGAGAGACTAGCTGGAGGTGTCTGGACGGGCAAATTTAACTCTCATTTCCCACCAGGAAGAGGAATTAACCAAAGGCTCAGCGTGCCATGCCGGAACCAGATTAGGGCCTGAAGCCATCCTGCGGTGTTGCGGCCAGGTCACAAGAAAGCGAGTTGAAGAAAGGAGCTCAGGGGCACTGTAATTCACAAACCTGCAGAGTTATAAATGACAGCTATCGTCCAAAAATATACTGAAGGAAGGCTGCCAAGAGGACTTGAAAGCGGGGCAGAATTGCAGGAAACTGATTTCAGGAGGTAGACTGGAATTGCATTGAAAGCATAGGAAAAGAGGCAGAACGTCCACAATGATGCACTTGGCCAAAAAGGGCGTATGCGTTTTTTCCTGAATATATTCAGGAAAAAACGCATACGCCCTTTTTGGCCAACCAAGCAAGCTTGCAAAGGAAATCTGCACTACAATGAAGTCTCACTTCCCCCCGGTCAAAAGGGCCATCTGAAAAAAGTGTAAAATCCAGAAAGGCAGGACAGGCCATGGAGAACTGGGAGCCTTGTTATGCTGATGGGCAGGATGTAAATTGCCACAGACACTCGGGAGAGGTGTATGGTGTTTCCTGAAACATCTAAAAAACAAAGCAACAGAGCCTAGGGCACTTCCACTTATGGTCCTATAGCTTAGGGAAATTAAAATCAAAAAGACACAGCCACCCCAAACTTTGGGATGGCTCTGTTTACAACAA
The DNA here is from genome assembly GCF_963455315.2 of Globicephala melas. Lineage (NCBI taxonomy): Eukaryota > Metazoa > Chordata > Mammalia > Artiodactyla > Delphinidae > Globicephala > Globicephala melas. The sequence goes on from NW_027207291.1 coordinate 580,757, forward strand.
CCTCGTTTACAGTACAAGTTCAATATCACAGAAAGTGAAAAATGGTTAAAGAAGTTGTGGTACTCACATACAATGCAGTATCACTCAGTAATGAAATCTATGTCATCAGGCCCGTATCAGCACAATGAGTCGATTCGGGTATGGTGATTCTAACTGAAATAAGTCACACAGAAAAAGAAACATCAATAAATATCACTAATACACGGAATGTAAACTTGGCTACAGAGGAACTGAATTACAAAACAGAACAGGGTCTCAAATTGAGAAAACCAACTTATGCTTGCTTAAGGGGAAAGTTGAGTTGGGGTGCTGCATAAAACCAGAGATTGAAATGAGCACAGATAAAGTTCCTTAAGCCAAATATGGAATAGACAAGAGCTACTCCTTGCTCAACGAAATGACTCAACACCCCATATTAAACAATTAAAAATGTACCTGACTAGTAAGTATCTTAAAACCGATGGATTGCTATGTCTCCGAAAGAGAATCAAGCGTGTGTACAGGGTCATAAACGCAGCAGTGGTAGGATTGGAGAGGTTCGGTGAGCAAATGAAGACTCTTAGAAGTCATATTGCATGGTACCCATTCCACGGGTTTCAACTACCCAGGTTTAAGGTATTCTTCCTTCAGCTAAAACATGCATGTGGAACCTAGAGTATGATCAACCATGTGATCGGGAGACGTGTTCAAATATGTCTCAGTTTTCGTACCCTGGTACTCGAGTGCAACATTCCAGACGCTTTACTAACACTCTCCCGACTTGGAGAGGCAGTCCCTTTAACGTCCTGTTTGGCCCAGTTTGCAATTTCTGCAGAAGATGAACAGGAATAGGGAGAACCAATGAGAGACTAGCTGGAGGTGTCTGGACGGGCAAATTTAACTCTCATTTCGTACCAGGAAGAGGAAATAACCAAAGGCTCAGCGTGCCATGCCGGAACCAGATTAGAGCCTGAAGCCATCATACGGTGTTACGGCCAGCTCACAAGAAAGCGAGTTGAAGAAAGGAGCTCAGGGGCACTGTAATCCACAAACCTGCAGAGTTATAAATGACAGCTATCGTCCAAAAATATACTGAAGTAAGGCTGCCAAGAGGACTTGAAAGTGGGGCAGAATTGCAGGAAACCGATTTCAGGAGGTAGACTGGAATTGCATTTAAAGCATAGGAAAAGAGGCAGAACGTCCACAATGATGCACTCGGCCAAAAAGGGCGTATGCGTTTTTTCCTGAATATATTCAGGAAAAAACGCATACGCCATTTTTTGGCCAACCAAGCAAGCTTGCAAAGGAAATCTGCACTACAATGAAGTCTCACTTCCCCCTGGTCAAAAGGGCCATCTGAAAAAAGTGTAAAATCCTGAAAGGCAGGACAGGCCATGGAGAACTGGGAGCCTTGTTATGCTGATGGGCGGGATGTAAATTGCCAACAGACACTCGGGAGAAGTGTATGGTGTTTCCTGAAACATCTAAAAAACAAAGCAACAGAGCCTAGGGCACTTCCACTTATGGTCCTATAGCTTAGGGAAATTAAAATCAAAAAGACACAGCCACCCCAAAGATTGGGACGCCTCTGTTTACAAGAACCTCGTTTACCGTACAAGTTCAATATCACAGAAAGTGAAAAATGGATAAAGAACTTGTGGTACTTACGTACAATGCAGTATCACTCAGCAATGAAATTTATGTCATCAGGCCCTTAGCAGCACAATGAGTGGATTCAGGTATGATGATTCTAACTGAAATAAGTCACACAGAAAAAGAAACATCATAAGATATCAGTAATACACGGAATGTAAACTTGGCTACACAGGAACTGAATTACAGAACAGAACAGGGTCTCAAATTTAGAAAACCAACTTATGCTTGCTTAAGGGTAAAGGTGAGTTGGGGTGCTGCATAAAACCACAGATTGAAATGAGCACAGATAAAGTTCCTTAAGCCAAATATGGAATAGACAAGAGCTACTCCTTGCTCAACGAAATGGACTCAACACCCCATATTAAACGCCTAAGAATGTACCTGACTAGTAAGTATCTTAAAACCTATGGATTGCTATGTCTCCGAAAGAGAATCAAGCGTGTGTACAGGGGCATAAACGCAGCAGTGATAGGATTGGAGAGGTTCGGTGAGCAAATGAAGACCCTTTGAAGTCATATTGCATGGTACCCATTACACGGGTCTCAACTCTCCAGTTTTAAGGTATTCTTCCTTCAGCTAAAACATGCATGTGGAACCCAGAGTATGATCAACCGTGTGATCGGGAGACCTGTTCAAGTATGTCTCAGTTTTCCTCCCCTGGTACTCGGGTGCAACATTCCAGACGCTTTACTAACACTCTCCCCACTTGGAGAGTCAGCGCCTTTAACCTCCTGTTTGGCCCAGTTTGCAATTTCTGCGGAAGATGAACAGGAATAGGGAGAACCAATGAGAGACTAGCTGGAGGTGTCTGGACGGGCAAATTTAACTCTCATTTCCCACCAGGAAGAGGAATTAACCAAAGGCTCAGCGTGCCATGCCGGAACCAGATTAGGGCCTGAAGCCATCCTGCGGTGTTGCGGCCAGGTCACAAGAAAGCGAGTTGAAGAAAGGGGCTCAGGGGCACTGTAATTCACAAAACTGCAGAGTTATAAATGACAGCTATCGTCCAAAAATATACTGAAGGAAGGCTGCCAAGAGGACTTGAAAGCGGGGCAGAATTGCAGGAAACTGATTTCAGGAGGTAGACTGGAATTGCATTGAAAGCATAGGAAAAGAGGCAGAACGTCCACAATGATGCACTTGGCCAAAAAGGGCGTATGCGTTTTTTCCTGAATATATTCAGGAAAAAACGCATACGCCCTTTTTGGCCAACCAAGCAAGCTTGCAAAGGAAATCTGCACTACAATGAAGTCTCACTTCCCCCCGGTCAAAAGGGCCATCTGAAAAAAGTGTAAAATCCAGAAAGGCAGGACAGGCCATGGAGAACTGGGAGCCTTGTTATGCTGATGGGCGGGATGTAAATTGCCAACAGACACTCTGGAGAAGTGTATGGTGTTTCCTGAAACATCTAAAAAACAAAGCAACAGAGCCTAGGGCACTTCCACTTATGGTCCTATAGCTTAGGGAAATTAAAATCAAAAAGACACAGCCACCCCAAAGATTGGGACGCCTCTGTTTACAAGAACCTCGTTTACCGTACAAGTTCAATATCACAGAAAGTGAAAAATGGATAAAGAACTTGTGGTACTTACGTACAATGCAGTATCACTCAGCAATGAAATTTATGTCATCAGGCCCTTAGCAGCACAATGAGTGGATTCAGGTATGATGATTCTAACTGAAATAAGTCACACAGAAAAAGAAACATCATAAGATATCAGTAATACACGGAATGTAAACTTGGCTACACAGGAACTGAATTACAGAACAGAACAGGGTCTCAAATTTAGAAAACCAACTTATGCTTGCTTAAGGGTAAAGGTGAGTTGGGGTGCTGCATAAAACCACAGATTGAAATGAGCACAGATAAAGTTCCTTAAGCCAAATATGGAATAGACAAGAGCTACTCCTTGCTCAACGAAATGGACTCAACACCCCATATTAAACGCCTAAGAATGTACCTGACTAGTAAGTATCTTAAAACCTATGGATTGCTATGTCTCCGAAAGAGAATCAAGCGTGTGTACAGGGGCATAAACGCAGCAGTGATAGGATTGGAGAGGTTCGGTGAGCAAATGAAGACCCTTTGAAGTCATATTGCATGGTACCCATTACACGGGTCTCAACTCTCCAGTTTTAAGGTATTCTTCCTTCAGCTAAAACATGCATGTGGAACCCAGAGTATGATCAACCGTGTGATCGGGAGACCTGTTCAAATATGTCTCAGTTTTCCTCCCCTGGTACTCGGGTGCAACATTCCAGACGCTTTACTAACACTCTCCCCACTTGGAGAGTCAGCGCCTTTAACCTCCTGTTTGGCCCAGTTTGCAATTTCTGCGGAAGATGAACAGGAATAGGGAGAACCAATGAGAGACTAGCTGGAGGTGTCTGGACGGGCAAATTTAACTCTCATTTCCCACCAGGAAGAGGAATTAACCAAAGGCTCAGCGTGCCATGCCGGAACCAGATTAGGGCCTGAAGCCATCCTGCGGTGTTGCGGCCAGGTCACAAGAAAGCGAGTTGAAGAAAGGAGCTCAGGGGCACTGTAATTCACAAACCTGCAGAGTTATAAATGACAGCTATCGTCCAAAAATATACTGAAGGAAGGCTGCCAAGAGGACTTGAAAGCGGGGCAGAATTGCAGGAAACTGATTTCAGGAGGTAGACTGGAATTGCATTGAAAGCATAGGAAAAGAGGCAGAACGTCCACAATGATGCACTTGGCCAAAAAGGGCGTATGCGTTTTTTCCTGAATATATTCAGGAAAAAACGCATACGCCCTTTTTGGCCAACCAAGCAAGCTTGCAAAGGAAATCTGCACTACAATGAAGTCTCACTTCCCCCCGGTCAAAAGGGCCATCTGAAAAAAGTGTAAAATCCAGAAAGGCAGGACAGGCCATGGAGAACTGGGAGCCTTGTTATGCTGATGGGCGGGATGTAAATTGCCAACAGACACTCGGGATAAGTGTATGGTGTTTCCTGAAACATCTAAAAAACAAAGCAACAGAGCCTAGGGCACTTCCACTTATGGTCCTATAGCTTAGGGAAATTAAAATCAAAAAGACACAGCCACCCCAAAGTTTGGGACGCCTCTGTTTACAAGAACCTCATTTACCGTACAAGTTCAATATCACAGAAAGTGAAAAATGGATAAAGAAGCTGTGGTACTTACGTACAATGCAGTATCACTCAGCAATGAAATCTATGTCATCAGGCGCTTAGCAGCACAATGAATGGATTCAGGTATGATGATTCTAACTGAAATAAGTCACACAGAAAAAGAAACATCATAAGGTATCAGTAATACACGGAATGTAAACTTGGCTACACAGGAACTGAATTACAGAACAGAACAGGGTCTCAAATTTAGAAAACCAACTTATGCTTGCTTAAGGGTAAAGGTGAGTTGGGGTGCTGCATAAAACCAGAGATTGAAATGAGCACAGATAAAGTTCATTAAGCCAAATATGGAATAGACAAGAGCTACTCCTTGCTCAACGAAATGGACTCAACACCGCCTATTAAACGCCTAAGAATGTACCTGACTAGTAAGTATCTTAAAACCTATGGATTGCTATGTCTCCGAAAGAGAATCAAGCATGTGTACAGGGGCATAAACGCAGCAGTGATAGGATTGGAGAGGTTCGGTGAGCAAATGAAGACCCTTTGAAGTCATATTGCATGGTACCCATTCCACGGGTTTCAACTACCCAGGTTTAAGGTATTCTTCCTACAGCTAAAATATGCATGTGGAACCCAGAGTATGATCAACCATGTGATCGGGAGACGTGTTCAAATATGTCTCAGTTTTCGTACCCTGGTACTCGAGTGCAACATTCCAGACGCTTTACTAACACTCTCCCGACTTGGAGAGGCAGTCCCTTTAACGTCCTGTTTGGCCCAGTTTGCAATTTCTGCAGAAGATGAACAGGAATAGGGAGAACCAATGAGAGACTAGCTGGAGGTGTCTGGACGGGCAAATTTAACTCTCATTTCGTACCAGGAAGAGGAAATAACCAAAGGCTCAGCGTGCCATGCCGGAACCAGATTAGAGCCTGAAGCCATCATGCGGTGTTACGGCCAGCTCACAAGAAAGCGAGTTGAAGAAAGGAGCTCAGGGGCACTGTAATCCACAAACCTGCAGAGTTATAAATGACAGCTATCGTCCAAAAATATACTGAAGTAAGGCTGCCAAGAGGACTTGAAAGTGGGGCAGAATTGCAGGAAACCGATTTCAGGAGGTAGACTGGAATTGCATTTAAAGCATAGGAAAAGAGGCAGAACGTCCACAATGATGCACTCGGCCAAAAAGGGCGTATGCGTTTTTTCCTGAATATATTCAGGAAAAAACGCATACGCCATTTTTTGGCCAACCAAGCAAGCTTGCAAAGGAAATCTGCACTACAATGAAGTCTCACTTCCCCCCGGTCAAAAGGGCCATCTGAAAAAAGTGTAAAATCCTGAAAGGCAGGACAGGCCATGGAGAACTGGGAGCCTTGTTATGCTGATGGGCGGGATGTAAATTGCCAACAGACACTCGGGAGAAGTGTATGGTGTTTCCTGAAACATCTAAAAAACAAAGCAACAGAGCCTAGGGCACTTCCACTTATGGTCCTATAGCTTAGGGAAATTAAAATCAAAAAGACACAGCCACCCCAAAGATTGGGACGCCTCTGTTTACAAGAACCTCGTTTACCGTACAAGTTCAATATCACAGAAAGTGAAAAATGGATAAAGAACTTGTGGTACTTACGTACAACGCAGTATCACTCAGCAATGAAATTTATGTCATCAGGCCCTTAGCAGCACAATGAGTGGATTCAGGTATGATGATTCTAACTGAAATAAGTCACACAGAAAAAGAAACATCATAAGATATCAGTAATACACGGAATGTAAACTTGGCTACACAGGAACTGAATTACAGAACAGAACAGGGTCTCAAATTTAGAAAACCAACTTATGCTTGCTTAAGGGTAAAGGTGAGTTGGGGTGCTGCATAAAACCACAGATTGAAATGAGCACAGATAAAGTTCCTTAAGCCAAATATGGAATAGACAAGAGCTACTCCTTGCTCAACGAAATGGACTCAACACCCCATATTAAACGCCTAAGAATGTACCTGACTAGTAAGTATCTTAAAACCTATGGATTGCTATGTCTCCGAAAGAGAATCAAGCGTGTGTACAGGGGCATAAACGCAGCAGTGATAGGATTGGAGAGGTTCGGTGAGCAAATGAAGACTCTTAGAAGTCATATTGCATGGTACCCATTCCACGGGTTTCAACTCCCCAGGTTTAAGGTATTCTTCCTTCAGCTAAAACATGCATGTGGAACCTAGAGTATGATCAACCATGTGATCGGGAGACGTGTTCAAATATGTCTCAGTTTTCGTACCCTGGTACTCGGGTGCAACATTCCAGACGCTTTACTAACACTCTCCCGACTTGCAGAGTCAGTCTCTTTAACCTCATGTTTGGCCCAGTTTGCAATTTCTGCGGAAGATGAACAGGAATAGCAAGAACCAATGAGAGACTAGCTGGAGGTGTCTGGACGGGCAAATTTAACTCTCATTTCCCACCAGGAAGAGGAAATAACCAAAGGCTCAGCGTGCCGTTCCGGAACCAGATTAGGGCCTGAAGCCATCCTGCGGTGTTGCGGCCAGCTCACAAGAAAACGAGTTGAAGAAAGGAGCTCAGGGGCACTGTAATTCTCAAAACTGTAGAGTTATAAATGACAACTATCGTCCAAAAATAGACTGAAGTAAGGCTGCCAAGAGGACTTGAAAGCGGGGCAGAATTGCAGGAAACCGATTTCAGGAGGTAGACTGGAATTGCATTGAAAGCATAGGAAAAGAGGCAGAACGTCCACAATGATGCACTTGGCCAAAAAGGGCGTATGCGTTTTTTCCTGAATATATTCAGGAAAAAACGCATACGCCCTTTTTGGCCAACCAAGCAAGCTTGCAAAGGAAATCTGCACTACAATGAAGTCTCACTTCCCCCCGGTCAAAAGGGCCATCTGAAAAAAGTGTAAAATCCAGAAAGGCAGGACAGGCCATGGAGAACTGGGAGCCTTGTTATGCTGATGGGCGGGATGTAAATTGCCAACAGACACTCTGGAGAAGTGTATGGTGTTTCCTGAAACATCTAAAAAACAAAGCAACAGAGCCTAGGGCACTTCCACTTATGGTCCTATAGCTTAGGGAAATTAAAATCAAAAAGACACAGCCACCCCAATGTTTGGGACGCCTCTGTTTACAAGAACCTCGTTTACCGTACAAGTTCAATATCACAGAAAGTGAAAAATGGATAAAGAAGCTGTGGTACTTACGTACAATGCAGTATCACTCAGCAGTGAAATCTATGTCATCAGGCCCGTAGCAGCACAATGAGTGGATTCAGGTACGATGATTCTAACTGAAATAAGTCACACAGAAAAAGAAACATCATAAGATATCAGTAATACACGGAATGTAAACTTGGCTACACAGGAACTGAATTACAGAACAGAACAGGGTCTCACATTTAGAAAAACAACTTATGCTTGCTTAAGGGTAAAGGTGAGTTGGGGTGCTGCATAAAACCAGAGATCGAAATGAGCACAGATAAAGTTCCTTAAGCCAAATATGGAATAGACAAGAGCTACTCCTTGCTCAACGAAATGGACTCAACACCGCATATTAAACGCCTAAGAATGTACCTGACTCTTAAGTATCTTAAAACCTATGGATTGCTATGTCTCCGAAAGAGAATCAAGCATGTGTACAGGGACATAAACGCAGCAGTGATAGGATTGGAGAGGTTCGGTGAGCAAATGAAGACCCTTTGAAGTCATATTGCATGGTACCCATTCCACGGGTTTCAACTACCCAGGTTTAAGATATTCTTCCTTCAGCTAAAACATGCATGTGGAACCTAGAGTATGATCAACCATGTGATCGGGAGACGTGTTCAAATATGTCTCAGTTTTCGTACCCTGGTACTCGGGTGCAACATTCCAGACGCTTTACTAACACTCTCCCGACTTGGAGAGTCAGTCCCTTTAACCTCCTGTTTGGCTCAGTTTGCAATTTCTGCGGAAGATGAACAGGAATAGCGAGAACCAATGAGAGACTAGCTGGAGGTGTCTGGACGGGCAAATTTAACTGTCATTTCCCACCAGGAAGAGGAAATAACCAAAGGCTCAGCGTACCGTGCCGGAACCAGATTAGGGCCTGAAGCCATCCTGCGGTGTTGCGGCCAGCTCACAAGAAAGCAAGTTGAAGAAAGGAGCTCAGGGGCACTGTAATTCAGAAACCTGCAGAGTTATAAATGACAACTATCGTCCAAAAATATACTGAAGTAAGGCTGCCAAGAGGACTTGAAAGCGGGGCAGAATTGCAGGAAACCGATTTCAGGAGGTAGACTGGAATTGCATTGAAAGCATAGGAAAAGAGGCAGAACGTCCACAATGATGCACTTGGCCAAAAAGGGCGTATGCGTTTTTTCCTGAATATATTCAGGAAAAAACGCATACGCCCTTTTTGGCCAACCAAGCAAGCTTGCAAAGGAAATCTGCACTACAATGAAGTCTCACTTCCCCCCGGTCAAAAGGGCCATCTGAAAATAGTGTAAAATCCAGAAAGGCAGGACAGGCCATGGAGAACTGGGAGCCTTGTTATGCTGATGGGCGGGATGTCAATTGCCAAAAGACACTCGGGAGAAGTGTATGGTGTTTCCTGAAACATCTAAAAAACAAAGCAACAGAGCCTAGGGCACTTCCACTTATGGTCCTATAGCTTAGGGAAATTAAAATCAAAAAGACACAGCCACCCCAAAGTTTGGGACGGCTCTGTTTACAACAACCTCGTTTAGAGTACAAGTTCAATATCACAGAAAGTGAAAAATGGATAAAGAAGTTGTGGTACTCACATACAATGCAGTATCACTCAGCAATGAAATCTATGTCATCAGGCCTGTAGCAGCACAATGAGTGGATTCGGGTATGGTGATTCTAACTGAAATAAGTCACACAGAAAAAGAAACATCAATAAATATCACTAATACATGGAATGTAAACTTGGATACAGAGGAACTGAATTACAAAACAGAACAGGGTCTCAAATTGAGAAAACCAACTTATGCTTGTTTATGGGGAAAGTTGAGTTGGGGTGCTGCATAAAACCAGAGATTGAAATGAGCACAGATAAAGTTCCTTAAGCCAAATATGGAATAGACAAGAGCTACTCCTTGCTCAACGAAATGACTCAACACCCCATATTAAACAACTAAGAATGTACCTGACTAGTAAGTATCTTAAAACCGATGGATTGCTATGTCTCTGAAAGAGAATCAAGCGTGTGTACAGGGGCATAAACGCAGCAGTGATAGGATTGGAGAGGTTCGGTGAGCAAATGAAGACTCTTAGAAGTCATATTGCATGGTACCCATTCCACGGGTTTCAACTACCCAGGTTTAAGGTATTCTTCCTTCAGCTAAAACATGCATGTGGAACCTAGAGTATGATCAACCATGTGAGCGGGAGACGTGTTCAAATATGTCTCAGTTTTCGTACCCTGGTACTCGGGTGCAACATTCCAGACGCTTTACTAACACTCTCCCGACTTGGAGAGTCAGTCCCTTTAACCTCCTGTTTGGCCCAGTTTGCAATTTCTGCGGAAGATGGACAGGAATAGCGAGAACCAATGAGAGACTAGCTGGAGGTGTCCGGACGGGCAAATTTAACTCTCATTTCCCACCAGGAAGAGGAAATAACCAAAGGCTCAGCGTGCCGTGCCGGAACCAGATTAGGGCCTGAAGCCATCCTGCGGTGTTGCGGCCAGCTCACAAGAAAACGAGTTGAAGAAAGGAGCTCAGGGGCACTGTAATTCACAAACCTGCAGAGTTATAAATGACAACTATCGTCCAAAAATATACTGAAGTAAGGCTGCCAAGAGGACTTGAAAGCGGGGCAGAATTGCAGGAAACCGATTTCAGGAGGTAGACTGGAATTGCATTGAAAGCATAGGAAAAGAGGCAAAATGTCCACAATGATGCACTTGGCCAAAAAGGGCGTATGCGTTTTTTCCTGAATATATTCAGGAAAAAACGCATACGCCCTTTTTGGCCAACCAAGCAAGCTTGCAAAGGAAATCTGCACTACAATGAAGTCTCACTTCCCCCCGGTCAAAAGGGCCATCTGAAAAAAGTGTAAAATCCAGAAAGGCAGGACAGGCCATGGAGAACTGGGAGCCTTGTTATGCTGATGGGCAGGATGTAAATTGCCACAGACACTCGGGAGAAGTGTATGGTGTTTCCTGAAACATCTAAAGAACAAAGCAACAGAGCCTAGGGCACTTCCACTTATGGTCCTATAGCTTAGGGAAATTAAAATCAAAAAGACACAGCCACCCCAAACTTTGGGACGGCTCTGTTTACAAGAACCTCGTTTACCGTACAAGTTCAATATCACAGAAAGTGAAAAATGGATAAAGAAGTTGTGGTACTCACATACAATGCAGTATCACTCAGTAATGAAATCTATGTCATCAGGCCCGTATCAGCACAATGAGTGGATTCGGGTATGGTGATTCTAACTGAAATAAGTCACACAGAAAAAGAAACATCAATAAATATCACTAATACACGGAATGTAAACTTGGCTACAGAGGAACTGAATTCCAACACAGAACAGGGTCTCAAATTGAGAAAACCAACTTATGCTTGCTTAAGGGGAAAGTTGAGTTGGGGTGCTGCATAAAACCAGAGATTGAAATGAGCACAGATAAAGTTCCTTAAGCCAAATATGGAATAGACAAGAGCTACTCCTTGCTCAACGAAATGACTCAACACCCCATTTTAAACAATTCAGAATGTACCTGACTAGTAAGTATCTTAAAACCGATGGATTGCTATGTCTCCGAAAGAGAATCAAGCGTGTGTACAGGGGCATAAACGCAGCAGTGATAGGATTGGAGAGGTTCGGTGAGCAAATGAAGACTCTTAGAAGTCATATTGCATGGTACCCATTCCACGGGTTTCAACTACCCAGGTTTAAGGTATTCTTCCTTCAGCTAAAACATGCATGTGGAACCTAGAGTATGATCAACCATGTGAGCGGGAGACGTGTTCAAATATGTCTCAGTTTTCGTACCCTGGTACTCGGGTGCAACATTCCAGACGCTTTACTAACACTCTCCCGACTTGGAGAGTCAGTCCCTTTAACCTCCTGTTTGGCCCAGTTTGCAATTTCTGCGGAAGATGGACAGGAATAGCGAGAACCAATGAGAGACTAGCTGGAGGTGTCTGGACGGGCAAATTTAACTCTCATTTCCCACCAGGAAGAGGAAATAACCAAAGGCTCAGCGTGCCGTGCCGGAACCAGATTAGGGCCTGAAGCCATCCTGCGGTGTTGCGGCCAGCTCACAAGAAAACGAGTTGAAGAAAGGAGCTCAGGGGCACTGTAATTCACAAACCTGCAGAGTTATAAATGACAACTATCGTCCAAAAATATACTGAAGTAAGGCTGCCAAGAGGACTTGAAAGCGGGGCAGAATTGCAGGAAACCGATTTCAGGAGGTAGACTGGAATTGCATTGAAAGCATAGGAAAAGAGGCAGAACGTCCACAATGATGCACTTGGCCAAAAAGGGCGTATGCGTTTTTTCCTGAATATATTCAGGAAAAAACGCATACGCCCTTTTTGGCCAACCAAGCAAGCTTGCAAAGGAAATCTGCACTACAATGAAGTCTCACTTCCCCCCGGTCAAAAGGGCCATCGGAAAAAAGTGTAAAATCCAGAAAGGAAGGACAGGCCATGGAGAACTGGGAGCCTTGTTATGCTGATGGGCGGGATGTCAATTGCCAACAGACACTCGGGAGAAGTGTATGGTGTTTCCTGAAACATCTAAAAAACAAAGCAACAGAGCCTAGGGCACTTCCACTTATGGTCCTATAGCTTAGGGAAATTAAAATCAAAAAGATACAGCCACCCCAATGTTTGGGACGCCTCTGTTTACAAGAACCTCGTTTACCGTACAAGTTCAATATCACAGAAAGTGAAAAATGGAGAAAGAACTTGTGGTACTTACGTACAATGCAGTATCACTCAGCAGTGAAATCTATGTCATCAGGCCCGTAGCAGCACAATGAGTGGATTCAGGTACGATGATTCTAACTGAAATAAGTCACACAGAAAAAGAAACATCATAAGATATCAGTAATACACGGAATGTAAACTTGGCTACACAGGAACTGAATTACAGAACAGAACAGGGTCTCAAATTTAGAAAACCAACTTATGCTTGTTTAAGGGGAAAGGTGAGTTGGGGTGCTGCATAAAACCAGAGATTGAAATGAGCACAGATAAAGTTCCTTAAGCCAAATATGGAATAGACAAGAGCTACTCCTTGCTCAACGAAATGGACTCAACACCGCATATTAAACGCCTAAGAATGTACCTGACTCTTAAGTATCTTAAAACCTATGGATTGCTATGTCTCCGAAAGAGAATCAAGCATGTGTACAGGGACATAAACGCAGCAGTGATAGGATTGGAGAGGCTCGGTGAGCAAATGAAGACCCTTTGAAGTCATATTGCATGGTACCCATTCCAAGGGGTTCAACTACCCAGGTTTAAGGTATTCTTCCTTCACCTAAAACATGCATGTGGAATCTAGAGTATGATCAACCATGTGATCGGGAGACGTGTTCAAATATGTCTCAGTTTTCGAACCCTGGTACTCGAGTGCAATATTCCAGATGCTTTACTAACACTCTCCCGACTTGGAGAGTCAGTCCCTTTAACCTCCTGTTTGGCCCAGTTTGCAATTTCTGCGGAAGATGGACAGGAATAGCGAGAACCAATGAGAGACTAGCTGGAGGTGTCTGGACGGGCAAATTTAACTCTCATTTCCCACCAGGAAGAGGAAATAACCAAAGGCTCAGCGTGCCGTGCCGGAACCAGATTAGGGCCTGAAGCCATCCTGCGGTGTTGCGGCCAGCTCACAAGAAAACGAGTTGAAGAAAGGAGCTCAGGGGCACTGTAATTCACAAACCTGCAGAGTTATAAATGACAGCTATCGTCCAAAAATATACTGAAGTAAGGCTGCCAAGAGGACTTGAAAGCGGGGCAGAATTGCAGGAAACCGATTTCAGGAGGTAGACTGGAATTGCATTGAAAGCATAGGAAAAGAGGCAGAACGTCCACAATGATGCACTTGGCCAAAAAGGGCGTATGCGTTTTTTCCTGAATATATTCAGGAAAAAACGCATACGCCCTTTTTGGCCAACCAAGCAAGCTTGCAAAGGAAATCTGCACTACAATGAAGTCTCACTTCCCCCCCGGTCAAAAGGGCCATCTGAAAAAAGTGTAAAATCCAGAAAGGCAGGACAGGCCATGGAGAACTGGGAGCCTTGTTATGCTGATGGGCGGGATGTCAATTGCCAACAGACACTCGGGAGAAGTGTATGGTGTTTCCTGAAACATCTAAAAAACAAAGCAACAGAGCCTAGGGCACTTCCACTTATGGTCCTATAGCTTAGGGAAATTAAAATCAAAAAGATACAGCCACCCCAATGTTTGGGACGCCTCTGTTTACAAGAACCTCGTTTACCGTACAAGTTCAATATCACAGAATGTGAAAAATGGATAAAGAACTTGTGGTACTTATGTACAATGCAGTATCACTCAGCAGTGAAATCTATGTCATCAGGCCCGTAGCAGCACAATGAGTGGATTCAGGTACGATGATTCTAACTGAAATAAGTCACACAGAGAAAGAAACATCATAAGATATCAGTAATACACGGAATGTAAACTTGGCTACACAGGAACTGAATTACAGAACAGAACAGGGTCTCACATTTAGAAAACCAACTTATGCTTGTTTAAGGGGAAAGGTGAGTTGGGATGCTGCATAAAACCAGAGATTGAAATGAGCACAGATAAAGTTCCTTAAGCCAAATATGGAATAGACAAGAGCTACTCCTTGCTCAACGAAATGGACTCAACACCGCATATTAAACGCCTAAGAATGTACCTGACTCTTAAGTATCTTAAAACCGATGGATTGCTATGTCTCCGAAAGAGAATCAAGCATGTGTACAGGGACATAAACGCAGCAGTGATAGGATTGGAGAGGTTCGGTGAGCAAATGAAGACCCTTTGAAGTCATATTGCATGGTACCCATTCCACGGGTTTCAACTACCCAGGTTTAAGGTATTCTTCCTTCAGCTAAAACATGCATGTGGAACCTAGAGTATGATCAACCATGTGATCGGGAGACGTGTTCAAATATGTCTCAGTTTTCGTACCCTGGTACTCGGGTGCAACATTCCAGACGCTTTACTAACACTCTCCCGACTTGGAGAGTCAGTCCCTTAACCTCCTGTTTGGCCCAGTTTGCAATTTCTGCGGAAGATGAACAGGAATAGCGAGAACCAATGAGAGACTAGCTGGAGGTGTCTGGACGGGCAAATTTAACTCTCATTTCCCACCAGGAAGAGGAAATAACCAAAGGCTCAGCGTGCCGTGCCGGAACCAGATTAGGGCCTGAAGCCATCCTGCGGTGTTGCGGCCAGCTCACAAGAAAACGAGTTGAAGAAAGGAGCTCAGGGGCACTGTAATTCACAAACCTGCAGAGTTATAAATGACAACTATCGTCCAAAAATATACTGAAGTAAGGCTGCCAAGAGGACTTGAAAGCGGGGCAGAATTGCAGGAAACCGATTTCAGGAGGTAGACTGGAATTGCATTGAAAGCATAGGAAAAGAGGCAGAACGTCCACAATGATGCACTTGGCCAAAAAGGGCGTATGCGTTTTTTCCTGAATATATTCAGGAAAAAACGCATACGCCCTTTTTGGCCAACCAAGCAAGCTTGCAAAGGAAATCTGCACTACAATGAAGTCTCACTTCCCCCCGGTCAAAAGGGCCATCTGAAAAAAGTGTAAAATCCAGAAAGGCAGGACAGGCCATGGAGAACTGGGAGCCTTGTTATGCTGATGGGCGGGATGTCAATTGCCAACAGACACTCGGGAGAAGTGTATGGTGTTTCCTGAAACATCTAAAAAACAAAGCAACAGAGCCTAGGGCACTTCCACTTATGGTCCTATAGCTTAGGGAAATTAAAATCAAAAAGATACAGCCACCCCAATGTTTGGGACGCCTCTGTTTACAAGAACCTCGTTTACCGTACAAGTTCAATATCACAGAAAGTGAAAAATGGATAAAGAACTTGTGGTACTTACGTACAATGCAGTATCACTCAGCAGTGAAATCTATGTCATCAGGCCCGTAGCAGCACAATGAGTGGATTCAGGTACGATGATTCTAACTGAAATAAGTCACACAGAAAAAGAAACATCATAAGATATCAGTAATACACGGAATGTAAACTTGGCTACACAGGAACTGAATTACAGAACAGAACAGGGTCTCAAATTTAGAAAACCAACTTATGCTTGTTTAAGGGTAAAGGTGAGTTGGGGTGCTGCATAAAACCAGAGATTGAAATGAGCACAGATAAAGTTCCTTAAGCCAAATATGGAATAGACAAGAGCTACTCCTTGCTCAACGAAATGGACTCAACACCGCATATTAAACGCCTAAGAATGTACCTGACTCTTAAGTATCTTAAAACCGATGGATTGCTATGTCTCCGAAAGAGAATCAAGCATGTGTACAGGGACATAAACGCAGCAGTGATAGGATTGGAGAGGTTCGGTGAGCAAATGAAGACCCTTTGAAGTCATATTGCATGGTACCCATTCCACGGGTTTCAACTACCCAGGTTTAAGGTATTCTTCCTTCAGCTAAAACATGCATGTGGAACCTAGAGTATGATCAACCATGTGATCGGGAGACGTGTTCAAATATGTCTCAGTTTTCGTACCCTGGTACTCAGGTGCAACATTCCAGACGCTTTACTAACACTCTCCCGACTTGGAGAGTCAGTCCCTTTAACCTCCTGTTTGGCCCAGTTTGCAATTTCTGCGGAAGATGAACAGGAATAGCGAGAACCAATGAGAGACTAGCTGGAGGTGTCTGGACGGGCAAATTTAACTCTCATTTCCCAACAGGAAGAGGAAATAACCAAAGGCTCAGCGTGCCGTGCCGGAACCAGATTAGGGCCTGAAGCCATCCTGCGGTGTGGCGGCCAGCTCACAAGAAAACGAGTTGAAGAAAGGAGCTCAGGGGCACTGTAATTCACAAACCTGCAGAGTTATAAATGACAACTATCGTCCAAAAATATACTGAAGTAAGGCTGCCAAGAGGACTTGAAAGCGGGGCAGAATTGCAGGAAACCGATTTCAGGAGGTAGACTGGAATTGCATTGAAACCATAGGAAAAGAGGCAGAACGTCCACAATGATGCACTTGGCCAAAAAGGGCGTATGCGTTTTTTCCTGAATATATTCAGGAAAAAACGCATACGCCCTTTTTGGCCAACCAAGCAAGCTTGCAAAGGAAATCTGCACTACAATGAAGTCTCACTTCCCCCCCCCTCCCCGGTCAAAAGGGCCATCTGAAAAAAGTGTAAAATCCAGAAAGGCAGGACAGGCCATGGAGAACTGGGAGCCTTGTTATGCTGATGGGCGGGATGTCAATTGCCAACAGACACTCGGGAGAAGTGTATGGTGTTTCCTGAAACATCTAAAAAACAAAGCAACAGAGCCTAGGGCACTTCCACTTATGGTCCTATAGCTTAGGGAAATTAAAATCAAAAAGATACAGCCACCCCAATGTTTGGGACGCCTCTGTTTACAAGAACCTCGTTTACCGTACAAGTTCAATATCACAGAAAGTGAAAAATGGATAAAGAACTTGTGGTACTTACGTACAATGCAGTATCACTCAGCAGTGAAATCTATGTCATCAGGCCCGTAGCAGCACAATGAGTGGATTCAGGTACGATGATTCTAACTGAAATAATTCACACAGAGAAAGAAACATCATAAGATATCAGTAATACACGGAATGTAAACTTGGCTACACAGGAACTGAATTACAGAACAGAACAGGGTCTCAAATTTAGAAAACCAACTTATGCTTGTTTAAGGGTAAAGGTGAGTTGGGGTGCTGCATAAAACCAGAGATTGAAATGAGCACAGATAAAGTTCCTTAAGCCAAATATGGAATAGACAAGAGCTACTCCTTGCTCAACGAAATGGACTCAACACCGCATATTAAACGCCTAAGAATGTACCTGACTCTTAAGTATCTTAAAACCTATGGATTGCTATGTCTCCGAAAGAGAATCAAGCATGTGTACAGGGACATAAATGCAGCAGTGATAGGATTGGAGAGGTTCGGTGAGCAAATGAAGACCCTTTGAAGTCATATTGCATGGTACCCATTCCACGGGTTTCAACTACCCAGGTTTAAGGTATTCTTCCTTCAGCTAAAACATGCATGTGGAACCTAGAGTATGATCAACCATGTGATCGGGAGACGTGTTCAAATATGTCTCAGTTTTCGTACCCTGGTACTCGGGTGCAACATTCCAGACGCTTTACTAACACTCTCCCGACTTGGAGAGTCAGTCCCTTTAACCTCCTGTTTGGCCCAGTTTGCAATTTCTGCGGAAGATGAACAGGAATAGCGAGAACCAATGAGAAACTAGCTGGAGGTGTCTGGACGGGCAAATTTAACTCTCATTTCCCAACAGGAAGAGGAAATAACCAAAGGCTCAGCGTGCCGTGCCGGAACCAGATTAGGGCCTGAAGCCATCCTGCGGTGTTGCGGCCAGCTCACAAGAAAACGAGTTGAAGAAAGGAGCTCAGGGGCACTGTAATTCACAAACCTGCAGAGTTATAAATGACAACTATCGTCCAAAAATATACTGAAGTAAGGCTGCCAAGAGGACTTGAAAGCGGGGCAGAATTGCAGGAAACCGATTTCAGGAGGTAGACTGGAATTGCATTGAAACCATAGGAAAAGAGGCAGAACGTCCACAATGATGCACTTGGCCAAAAAGGGCGTATGCGTTTTTTCCTGAATATATTCAGGAAAAAACGCATACGCCCTTTTTGGCCAACCAAGCAAGCTTGCAAAGGAAATCTGCACTACAATGAAGTCTCACTTCCCCCCCGGTCAAAAGGGCCATCTGAAAAAAGTGTAAAATCCAGAAAGGCAGGACAGGCCATGGAGAACTGGGAGCCTTGTTATGCTGATGGGCGGGATGTCAATTGCCAACAGACACTCGGGAGAAGTGTATGGTGTTTCCTGAAACATCTAAAAAACAAAGCAACAGAGCCTAGGGCACTTCCACTTATGGTCCTATAGCTTAGGGAAATTAAAATCAAAAAGATACAGCCACCCTAATGTTTGGGACGCCTCTGTTTACAAGAACCTCGTTTACCGTACAAGTTCAATATCACAGAAAGTGAAAAATGGATAAAGAACTTGTGGTACTTACGTACAATGCAGTATCACTCAGCAGTGAAATCTATGTCATCAGGCCCGTAGCAGCACAATGAGTGGATTCAGGTACGATGATTCTAACTGAAATAAGTCACACAGAGAAAGAAACATCATAAGATATCAGTAATACACGGAATGTAAACTTGGCTACACAGGAACTGAATTACAGAACAGAACAGG
Source organism: Globicephala melas (assembly GCF_963455315.2). Taxonomy (NCBI): domain Eukaryota; kingdom Metazoa; phylum Chordata; class Mammalia; order Artiodactyla; family Delphinidae; genus Globicephala; species Globicephala melas. Next base: position 599,976 of record NW_027207291.1, read on the forward strand.
GTCTCACATTTAGAAAACCAACTTA